>NC_067159.1:39187663-39867663 GCF_903995435.1 Acomys russatus
CCTTTACTTAATTTGGTTCAAACGTTGACGGATTCATACCTTGGTGGCTTTATTCAGAAGTGGTTAGAGGTAGGATGTGGGAAGTTCCTGGTGGAAGTGGGTCACTGGGAGTGTGATTTTGTGGTGTCTATATTGCTCTTGCCTCTTCTTGGATCCTCTCTTTTCTTTCTGTACATCAAGAAAGGGCTCTTCTGAAGCTGTGCCCTGCCACGCAATACTTCACCAAAGCTTATGGGGCCAAGAAACGATGGACTAAGAAATCACTACAGCAGTGGACTGTATAGAATAGTTAATGCTCAACAGCAGAAGTTATTGTTCAGTCAGGACAATTTCAACTGTGAGTGACATTGTATACAGTCTGTGCTGCGCACAAAACTTTTAATAAAAATATTTTTTATAACAGACTTGTATGTGCTTGTGGTAACAAACTACATATATTTATACAATCAGAGAAAAATAGAAAAGTTTAGGCACGTCATGATCACATCAATACATATAGCTTATAGGCCATGAGTTTTGAGTTTTTCAAATTGCTACAAAATGGAGGCAGGGAAAGGTTTGCCTGTAAACAGACCTACAGAGTTGAGCAATGCATATTGCTCAAGGGTTGGCTGAATGTTCAAAGGAAACGAAATCAGTTCCTTAAAGTGATATTACATGTAGGTAAATATTGCATGTACATAAGTGTTACTTGTAAATGTGGTGAAGTGTAAATAGCAACACCATTTCGCTATGCATAACTTAAGGTGGCGCATCTAAATACAACGAAATAGTATTCGACCTTAACATGAAGGAAATTCTGTCAACTCTGACAGCAGAGATGACTATATGGGACAAGTGTGCTAAGTAAAATACACAAGGCTTACAAACACAGATACTCCATGATCTACCTGTCTTGTAGGTGGAATCTTACCAAGTTGAATTCATAGTAAAAGCAAAGCAAGTCAGTGACTGGCGAGTAGAACCATCAATGCAAGGGCTTGGGGAGTGAAGGCTTGGTCCAAAAGCAGCAAGTTTTCTGGGTGGGGGATAGAGCTCCATTTGCAGAGTGCTTGCTGAGCATGCACAAGCCAAGTGTATTGGCACATACCTGGGACTGAAGTACTTGGGAGGTGGAGGCAGGAGGATCATAAGCTGAAGGTCGTTTTTGTCTATGTAGCAAGATACAGGCTAGACTAAGTGACATGAGACTGTCTGGGGGGCGGGGAAGAGTGCAAAGTTTGAATTAAGCAGGATGAATACATCTAATGCCAGTGTGGTGGTCAGAGTCAGGATACCATGCATGGCTGGATAGGCTGGGTAGGGCAAACCTCTAGGACAATGCTGTTGAGAATAGATTTGACTATGTATGGATCATTCTTGAGTTATGCAAGTACAAGAACAACCATTTTCCTGGAGACTAGGCAAAATCTCCCAGAGATAGTCTCCATACTTAATAGCACTGAGTTATGTTTAAAATTTATGAATAGAGTAGATCCTGAATTCTTACTGGAAAAACGGTGTGTGTCTGCAGGATGATGGATATGTTAATTAGCTTGATTGTGCCAATGATATCACACACATATAAAAATATCACATTGCATACCTTAAATACATATCAGTTTATTTATCAGTTATAGTCCTATAAATTGAAGGGAATCTGGACAATTCAAAGTAGGATGCATAAAGCAAGTTGCTGGGTTAGAAATCCTCTTACTGAAATATGAATGTGTGTGTATTTAACAGATATGTATTGATCTATAACTACTACCACACAAAAATATAGGATAGTCCCATCAGGAATAAAGTCCCAAGGCCATAAAGGATGATTCTTAACTGAGTTGTAAGAATACATAAAAAAAAAAAAAAATTTATTCACTCATTATGTATACAGTGCTCTGCCTGCATGTACACCTGCAGGCCAGAAGAGGGCACCAGATCTCATTATAGATGGTTGTGAGCCACCAAGTGGGTGCTGGGAATTGAACTCCAGTCCTCTGAAAGAGCAGTCCATACTCATATCTGTGGAGTGCTTTTTAATTTGGTTTATATACCTGCACTGAGGCGATGGTTAGTATGACATAATAGGCGACATGCTGAGATCAGGAAAACAGTAAGATGTAGCTGACATTTGTTTTTCAGGGGCTTAAGGACCTACTTTGGTTTTCTGGGCAGAGTTCTCCAGTGGACAAGATGCCACTTAGCACACTCATGCCTTATATGTTTTTGGTTGTGAGCCTAGCCTTTAATGGCTGGGCCATCTCTACAGCCCCTCATACCTTATATGTAATTAAGGACATTATTACACTGTTCATTTGCCAACTAAAGGTTGTACTGGAACACGTCACCAATCCTTCTGATCATTTATTAGTCTTTCATGGAGCTGTTTTCCACACCTAGGATTTCTTTTTTTTTTTTCAGGTCTCAGAATCTACAGATGAATGTAATATATCTCCCATGCAGCTAACGGATTTCTCTTCCTCGGCTGAAGTGTGTTCCTGCAGAGCCCTGGCAAGGATGATTTTGTTGTAAACAGTTAATCTATCTTTGGGAGCAATGGTTTAGTGTGGTTGGTGGCCCGTCACTAGCCAGCACAACAAGATAAGTCATTTGGTGACTGGTGACAGTTGAAAACCGAATCGGCCCATCTTTGCCATCTTGGGCTTGCCAAGCAGAACTCTCTGGCACTGAAAATACACTGACCAGCTGGAGCTGTCCAGGGCACACCACTCACTCCACACCCCCATCTTCCTTCATCTCTTCCAACTTTTTTTCCATGACCATCCTGCAGTCTCTGCTGAAATTTAAGAAAGACTTAAAATCAAGGACACCTGTTGTAGTTGGAAATGACCCTGTTGTCTGTGTTACGGTGGCCACTGAGCCTGGGACAGCTGCACGAATGCAAGGCCAGTCAGGGTTCACTTCACTAGTATGCTCTCTTGGAAGAACCCCAGCTCCTCAGTGTTGTAGTAGGTTGGTTGGCTTCTGCAAAAAGACATTTTCTCTAAGTAAACACACATAGGCAAATACACACATACACACACACACACACATACACACACATGACTAACAGTAACTGAAAAGCATAGTTAAAGATCCTAAAAATAATGTGCATATATTGAAAGAGCAATATCTGCACTGACCTTTGGAAGATGCTGGGCGCGACAGGCTTGTGCTAAGCACAGTGTGAGAATCTATGGCAGGGTGCAGTCCTTTCACGTCAAGATAATAAACCACGTGACGATACCATGACCAGAACTCAGCTTCCTCATTTCTTTTCTTTTCATTCTTTGGTTTTTTGAGACAGGGTTTCTCTGTGTAGCCCTGGCTGTCCTGGACTAGCTTTCTGGACCAGGCTGGCCTCGAACTCACAGCGATCTGCCTGCCTCTGCCTTCTGAGTGCTGGGATTAAAGGAGTGCGCCACCACACCTGGATCCTCTTTACTCCATGTAGTTCATTGAATTTGACACTAGCATCAGTTTATATATATCTGGTGTGTGTGTCCCAGGCATGCCTTTGACCTTCCTTAATATTGCCACATTTAAATACTTTGTGGATCCAGTAAGCATTATTATTGCTAAATTCAGAGTCCATGGCTTTATTTTCAGGTTTCTTCTAAGGGGATGCAATATCCAAGCTGGGTTTGGTGAAATCAAAAGGGTGTGAAATTAGGGGTTGTTGAAGGCAGAGGCAGCACCAAGCTGAGAGCTATGGTGGCATGGAGGCAAAAGATAACACGGGAGTTGGTCGTGGACAAATTGTCTTCTATCCACACTGAGCAGTTCGCACTTTGTTTTGAGGCAGCAGAAAGCTACTAAAGGTTCTAAGGCGGGAGGATAAGAGCATCAGATTTGATTTACATAGGCCAGCTTGTCAACACTAAAAAAAACAGACGGGGTATGGGAGGGGATTGAAAGCAAGGAGGCAAGATAGAAAGCCACTGCCATAATTCAGGGAAAGATGAAAGAGCCCTGAGCAAAGGCAGTGACAGCCTGCATGGAGGGTAAGAGGTGTGTTCCAAGGCACCATGCAGGCCTGGACTTAGGCCGAGCTTCGAAATGCCCCTTACATCAGCACTTGGGTAAAGTGGCCAGAGGTGACAGAGAATGCCGAGTTTGTAAGGATCCAGCTTCAGACTCAGGGGCAAGGAGTAGTCCAGAGCTTTGAATTCTCCTCAGCACTATCCTGCTCTGCTCGATAGGCTGTCTACTGGGAGGAGACTCTCAGACAATGCTATGAGAATAGGTTGGATTGTGTTTGGAGCATCCTTGAGCTGTGCAAGTACAAGTTCAACCGTTGTCCCTGTGTCTAGGTAAAACCTCCAAGAGACGGTCTCCATAGTGTCTTGAGATGGGTATAAGAAGTACGTAAGACCCCAGGATCTAATGTAAGAGTAAAATAGTTCTTGTAAGAGACAAGTGTTGAAAGGTACAGGGGAGTAGTGCTAATGATAGCAAACTCTCCAGTGGTTGGAGACCCTACAAGGAGATCATGAGATGCCCTCAGTACCAGGGCAGACAGAGAAACAGCCTCCATCCATCCATGAGCATAGCATAGCTTGGGAATGCCAAAAAGTAGCCACACAGGGATATCCTGCTGAAGTGGTGGACACAGAGCGTAGGGACAGACAGATGAGGAGTGTGAAAGAGCTTCCAGAATGCGGAGGCCCTGAGAGCATCCACACCCACAACTCACGAGGCCTGTTGCTTCCATTTTGCCTGGAAAGCCCAGGAAAACATAGCTCTTACTTTATATTGTCCAGTAAAGATGGCGTATTATTTAAACTAGATGCTTCATTCACGATTCTCATATGTTTGAAAGGCATACTGTCATTTGGGTAATTAAAAAAAAAAAGTAAATAAACCACTAAATATGAGTCTTTCCTATTAATTTATTTATGAAATTTATTAAATTATTTATTATTTATATATATAATATATAATATATTATATATATAATAATTTATATATATATAATAATATATATATAATAATTTATTAAATTATTTATGAAAAGGAATTTAAATATTTTTTTTAAAAATCTCACTCACATTGTAAGACTTTTATGCAAATGCTTTTATTTCCCTTACCCTACCCAGTAAAACCTTTGTTTACACAAAAGTCCTGTGCATTCTCAGATTAAAGTCCTTGATCCCTTCTCACTTCTTTTCCTGTGCACTAGCCTTCTTTTAAGGTTAGTCAGTCGAATAAGACTGTGAGGTTGGACCCCAGGCAATGGGGTAAACATACAGTTACCATCTGAGTTAGGATGAGCACTAAATTCACTTCTTGTCTATGTGGTCCATTTTCTAAGTGCTTGAAAGTTTGCCTTGTCCAGACCCTTCACTTGTACTGGTGCCTTTTCTCTTTATGGTTCTGAACTTATTTCTAACAATTTGCCCTTCCTATCAGACAGTGGGTGTATTTCTAAGAAGTTATGAAACCAAATTTTATTTTTTTTAATGTTTCTATCATTATGCCATTTATAAAATGTATAACAATGGTAGTTTAGACAATAGATGTATCTAATTACTACATGCCTGATAGAGGCCACTATCATAGAATTTTAACAGAAGGTAGACAGAAGTCTCAGAAGAAAACTGCAATGGAGAACATATGAACTGTGTGGACTGCAGCATCAGCACCAAACCCATGCACACCCCTGGACTGCGATGAGCAGTCACCAACTGACAAATGTGTAGGCTGGCAGAATGGGAGCGATCTCATTTGATCACAACAAGTCTGGGAAGTAGGTCTTAGTACCTTTGTTTTATAAAAAGGAAACCACACAAAAAGTTCAACAGACTTAAGTGGTCAAGGTCACAGAGCTAATCAATACTGCCACAGGGACACTAGTTGAGATCTTCTGGTTCTTAGAAAGGAATGGCACCTATGCCATTTTTCTATAATTCTAACTAAAAAGCACCTACCACATTCCTCTTGTAAAGAAAACAAAAAAACAGAAAACAAAACCCTACTTTATATTTTGTAAGTTAAAACACATGGCAGGGGAGATTTTTTTCCCTATAAAAGGATTACTAATTTATAAGTACACAAAATCGTATTATTCAATGTTTGTTGAAGAAGGGCCACTGGAGTTTGTTAGGAACAACACAGTTAACTGGCAGCTCTCTATGCTGGTCTTTGTCGTTGGGGGGAGGGTAAACAGAAACTGAAAGAACCAGTACTGGCTAAGAAAGAAAGTTCTTGTTTCTATTGGGCCAAAGGTGAACATGAAGCAAAAAAACCAAAGATAGCACTTTCACAGTCTTCATTTGTTTGACCCAGTCTTTATTTGATGGGTGAAAGTGTCACATCAGGACCACAGGGACATTGGTCTCTGCAGCCTGGTGGACACTTCGCAGTACGTTCAGAGACCTAAGGGAATCAATCACTAGTTAAATGCTATTTATTCAACTTCTTCCAAGTCAGGGGCCTTTTGTTTGTTTGGTTTTTTTTTTTTTTTCCAAATTAACTTATTGACAACACAAACAGAAACTGATGGAAGGCTGAATTTTAAGGTACAGGAGTGAAGCTGATGGCATGTTGGTAAGGAGGCACAGAAGTCGTGAGTGCACTCATGAGATGTGGTAGTGGTGGTGGTGGTGGGGGGGAAGCGGCCATGCACTTCCCAGCAAGAACAGGGCAGAGTCATAGTGCTGTTTACTGACATGCTCTAAATTTAGAAGGTGCAAGTCTGATGGAGCCCGGGCCTCTGAGCCAGCAAGGGCCATTTGATCCTCCCTTGCATGGCTCCGCAGAGGAGAGAATTCTGAGGCCCCTGTTGGGGGATCACATCCAGGGCTCCTACCTTTACTTCAGCATAGCCTTGCTGGTCCAGAAGGTTGCAGTCTCTTTTAGACTCTTCTAGCACAGCAGACTCAGCCACAGATCCAGGATGGAAGAGACAAAGGGAGGCATCCTTGGGCAGTCCTGGCCAGCTTCCCAGTGCTTCAGGCTTACGCCTCAACTGGTTTCATCTTCTCTAGAGACGAAGACAGCGAACAAGCCTTCAAGGCTGGAAACCCAGGATATGAGTGAGAGCTGGGATCCTGACTCTTTATCTCTCTCATAGTTTTAGAAGTTTTAAAGAGTCTGTCACCAGGCGGCTTTCTTGGCACCCAGGGTGGCACCCTGTGACCTGGATAAATGGCAGAGCAAAAGTGCTCATTTCATGACTAGAAATACAAGAGAGAGAAGGGAAGGAGAGAAGGGAATATTATATCACATTGTATTTAAAAGCCATGACCTCGGGGACCCAAGAGCTCCAACTAGGCCAGTGGTTCAAAACTTTTCAAATGCTGAGAGCCTTTAATACAATTCCTCATGTTGTGATGACCCCTAGCCATAAAATTATCTTCAGTGCGACTTCATAACTGTAATTTTGCTAGTTATGAATTGTAATGCAAATATCTGTGTTTTTCAATGAGCCGAAAGGGGTCACGATGCACAGATTAAGAACTGCTGTCCTAGGCCTCCTGGCTGCACCACCAACGCAAAGTAACCCTTTTGTTTACATGTTAGGGTGGTGTCAGCATTTTCCCAGCACATTCTCAGTGCGTGCATAATCGAATCTGCAGCAATGAGACTTAGTTTTTACATTTTACAACAGACCACTTTTTCTTGGCTTCCTTGGTCTGTTTTATCCAACAGGATGCCATACATGCTATGGAGCCAAGTAAAGCCAAATTTTAGTAGTAAATTTAATTTTAGCCATATTTTATAATATTCCTCTTGATCACTTCATCTACAGATAAGTGACTTGGTCTTAAAGAGGTAATTAAAGTTCATAAACTGTTCAATTATTGAGCTCCTTTTTTTTTTTTTTTTAATGTCCAACCATACCTCTGAGCAAGTATCAACACATTTTCCAGATTAGCTACACTTCAGTTCCCTTGATCAGATTACATCATTTAGTTGTCCTTTTTTCTGCAGAGTTTGACAAATGGGGAAACATCTCCTCATACTAACACAGACAGGTACTTCTGACCGCAGCGCCTATGGTAGATGGTTTGAGCTTAGAATGACCAAAGGGTCATCCTTTCTGCACATTTCTGCACATTTTACAACGGAATCCACTCGCTTACCTCACTCCTCCCTGAAGGCTACAACAACAGAAAGGCTTGGCTGAGTCTGTTTCTAGATACAAATTCGGGGTGAGAGGAAAATGCGACTCTTTGGGTTTGGTTGGGTTTGGGCTTTGGGTTTTGAGACAGACTTTCTCTGTGTAGCCTTGACTGTCCTGGAACTTGCTTTGCAGACCAGCCTGGCTTTGAACTCACATAGATCCACCTGTCTCTGCCTCTGGAGTGCTGGGAACAAAGGTGTGTGCCACTCTTTGCAACAGAGGTAATAGAGGCAAACTCTCTTTGGATTATGTTGGGTGAGAAAGTTAAGAAAACTGCATTCCACCTAAATCCTTCCCAGACACCCACTGTCACAAAGCCAGCAAGGAAGTAATAGCTGGGAGCAGGAGTGGAAGGCACATTGCATGCTGGGCCCTGGTTCAAGTCAATTACATGTATTATCTCTTTCAATCCTCTTCACACCCCAGTAGCTATTTGCCCATTTTAAAGGGTCACCTGGGTCTCACCAAGCAGGCTCTATACTGTCCATGACAGCTTGCAAGGACGGTGAGTGCAATCAAGTCCCCAGCATTATTTTCTTCACTCAAGTCATAGTGTGAGCTGGAAGCAGTGCAGCCCAGCACACTGGGAACCGAGAAGATGCAGCTGCCACAGCAATAGGACAAGTGCATGGTCTAGAAGCATCCAAAGAGGGGCCATACTTCACCCAGAAGCTGTAAAACCTAGTACTTCCTGCCCGAATATGCTCATAAGCAAGGTGCTCACTTCAGCCACTATACATAATTTAGATTATATACCACAACATAAGGAGTGGAAAGCTCATTTGTTGGCTTTTAAAGACCCCCTTTAAATACCACACCAAAACAATCAACCAGATGAAGGAATCATTTCATAAAAGAAAGGCAGCAAATAACAAATAGGAAATTGAAAAGATAGGGCTGGGCTTGGGGAATGAAAACACCACCTGCCTCTGTAGATAAGATGCTGGGCCCAGATACCGGTTGTCTAGTCCAGGCTGAACTGGCTCCTTGGAAACAATGCCTAAGGCACACAGCTGACCCCAGATGGGCTTGTCCCATCACAGAGTAGGGCTGAAGTCAGAGTCCAAAGCACAAGCCTGTCTCTTCTGAAGAGAAGGTCCTTGTTGAATCTAAGGATTTTTCATGGGTACAATGTCAAGCACCGTTAAGAGGTGTTATTTTGTAAACGTGCTATTTCCCAAGTAGCTATGGATACTCATATATTGCACAATTATGAACATTCTCACCGTGCAGGGTTGTATGGTCATCGTCCTGAAATGGGGCTTACAGGTGGGTTTTCAAGAAGGGATTTTGGCTTCATTCGCATGATGTTGAGCTATGTCTCAAGGGCTGACTTATGTGTAGCCTATGATGCACTGAGTGAGAAAGTCCATTACATAGATATCGGCCAGTCCCCAAGTAGTGAGCCAGACCTGATTGTTAATATAGTGGTGCCTTTCCAGGAATAAAGGCAAGAAAGAGGTTCAGCAGAGCTTCCTTCAGTCACACTAAGACATTTAGAAGAAGTCCAGGGGAGACCACCGAAGCAGGGTAACGCAGTCCCAAGTTGGTACTCACATAGGAAAATGGCTGTGTATTAGCCTGAATGGAATCGGCTTTCCTGCCCGTGTTTCTCTACAGCAGTAGTCAGAAAAACCTTCTGCACCCATTTCTATTCCAAGCGGCTATATGGATGGTAAACATCTGAACACCAACTTGAATCTTATAGACGCAAACACATGCTTTCAGGACGGACGTACTAAAATAGCACATTAAAATCAGGCAGGTGTTTGAGTAGGGAATATGAAACCATCATCTCAAAAGAGACTCTGGAGGTTTCTATTTGAATGTTTTCAGCAAAATAAACGGTTACTAGGAAAGCATGTTGTAAATACAAGAAGGGTCTGTTGGCTTGAAATCTATCTGGCTGGTTTCGCCTTCCTTTTGTAAGCCCATTAAGCTCTGTAGCAAAAGCCAGACCTCCAGCGAGCCCTGCTCAGCCACAGCTGCCGGCAGAAAGTGCTCAGGGTCTGAGCTCAGAGTAAAGCCTTTATTGGTTAATGACCCCTGACCTTTCAAAGGTGATGCCTTTACTGTTGCTGCTTGACTTGAAATGCTCTTACAGGCTGACCAGCAGATGCAAAGAATTTTGTTGGAGGCAGAGGCTGACTCAACCAAGGGAAGGACGCACCCTTAAGACCTCTATTCTCGATTTGACTCAACTGTTGAGCTTTATTTTATTTTATTTTAATTTAGGATTTAATGATTTTTGAATTTGCACTGATAACAATGTCTTAAACAAATTGTTGTTGCTGAGGCAGTGTAGAAGGCAGGCAAAATAAAATGGTGATTTTTTTTTTTTTTTTTTTTTTTTTTGCTACTTTTGATTTTTGTCTCTAAGAACTTTGAATGCGGCTTTTAAAAATGCACTAATACTATGTCCAAGTTGAAGCATTTAACACCTCATTTATAAAATCATCCTTTCTATTCATCTAGTAAAATTCTCCCTAAATTATTTTGGCAGTCTCCAGTTATTCCAAATAAACTTTTTAACCACTGGCTCAATAATGTAGGATAAACTAGTGTCTGCTCAGTCCTACTGTCCAGTCGCTTGCAGATTAACAAAGGTTATGTTGTTTCTGTAGAGTGCCAGATCCTCCTCTGGGAGGGAGGAGGATATAAGCGAGTGAAGGGGAGAAACTGACAGAGGAAGAATAAAAAGCTTTACTTTTTTTTTTTTTTAATCTGAGATGTAGGAATAAAAATGATAAACAAATCAGATGTCGTCCTGAGGAGAGTTTAAATTACACTGAGAAAGTTCCTTTATTTATTTATTTATTTATTTATTTATTTATTTATTTTTGGTTAATAAGGTGTGGTAGTTTAAATAAGAATGGCTGCCCACTGGCTGATATATTTCAATGCTTAATTCACTAAGGAGTAGAGTTGTTCAGACTGGGAGGCGTGGCCTTGTTAGAAGAAGTGTGTCACTGAGGGTGGAGTTAGAGGTTTCAAAAGCCCACACCAGGCCCAGAGTCAATCTCTCTCTCCCTCCCCCTCAACCTCCCCACTCTTTCCCTCCCCTCCCTCTTCCCATTCTCTCCTCCTTCTCCTCCCCCTTCCCACTCTCTCACCCCTCCTCCTCCCCACTCTCTACCCCTCCCCTCTCCACTTTCTCCCCCCCCCCCTTGCCCTCCTCTCTCTGCTTTGGGATCAGAATGTAGCTCTTAGCTACTTCTCCAGAACCACAGGGCCTGCAGCCATACTACGTGCCATGATGATAATGGACTCAGGCTCTGTAATTCTAAGTAAGTCCCTAATTAGATGCTTTCTTTAATAAGAGTTGCTGTGGCCATGGTGTCTTTTTTTGCAGTAATAGAACAGTGACTAAGACATAAGGTGATTTGGAAATAATGTAATATACATGTGCTGGTGAGATATGACATGACATGGTCATTCTAAGTACCATTGTAGTTAACACACAATTTCCAAAGTAGACAGAACCAAACACCCCCAAGAGTTTAAGGCTCAAAAATGCAACATCAATTGCCAGGTGGTGGTGGCTGCAGTGGTGAGCTCCTTTAATCCCAGCACTAGGGAGGCAGAGGCGGGTGGATCTCTATGAGTTCGAGGCCAGTCTGCTCTACAGAGTGATTCTAGAAAAGCCAAAGCCAAGGCTACACAGAGAAACCCTGTCTTGAAAAACAAAACAAAACAAAACAAAAGTGACATCAAGACCTAAAAGGGGAAAAAAATCCTTCCTAATGCTATAGAAACATGTGTCCTATGTGATTACACAAGCAGCTGACTTTACTAGTTAATCATAGCTTACTGGCCTGGAACCATCCACTGTAACCCATTAAAGGCAAGGGAGACATCTTCCCTGCCCTGCTATCTCAGACTGGGAAACCCTGGGCCTCCTCTTTCATTCTGGATACACAAAATGCAAGTCAGGTGACAGATAGATCGTGAATAAGACTGACCAAGATTTAGAGCTAGGCTGTTTTAAGTACTGTTACAAAGAGATGTCACCTAAGGGTGGTCCTCAAGGGTCATTTTCCTTTGTAGAGTCATCTGTAAAACACTGACACTCCTATAGGACTCTCAGCAGAAAGGCCTGGGGGACACACTTGTCTGACAGAAGAAGTCGATGGCTTAGAGAAATAACAGCAGAAAAAAGGGGGTGCCGAAGGTCCAAGATGGCTTCAAGAGACAAAAAGAGGAGGAGGAGGTCAGAGAAGATGGACTCTCTGATGTGCCTACTGGCTCGGGGACAGAGTGAAGAACCACTGAAGAGCTGAGCTTGCGTGCAGGCTCACAGGGCGGTTAGTTAACTAGGGTTTATTTCTGGTGGTGACTGCCTTCCTGACCTTCCAAGTTTTAAGGACATAGCTAAGGGTTTGCATCTAGAGCCTGTGTAGCCCCAGGATGCCACGACACGCTCTTCTTCGCTTACTCACCCTCACCGTACATGCTGTTTTCCCCTTCACAGGGGTAGTCATTTCTTTCCTAATCCTACCTCTTCGTGTCTTTGGACCAGCTGGTTCTGTAGGCAGGCAGCTGGCTTGAGGCTCTGCAACAGCTTAATTAGCCTGTAATGGGCATGACCCTGTGACCTCCCCTCCACGCCACAGACTCAGTACTCAATTACCCACCCGGTGCAGGCTGGAACCACCTCAAACTCAGTTCTAACCAGAGTCTCAGCATTTGTTAACTGGGAAAATTTGTCAAAAATCCATACAAGGCACAAGTTTTCAGTTAACCTCACTTTTTTTTTTATTATTTTAAAATCTATAACGTGGAAACAATACTTACTTTTAAGTCATATGATTTTTGAAGCACTTATTCCAATAGCTGAATAGCTAGGCACCGTTTAATACTTTCAGGAAAAATTAAAAAGACGACAAGGCATCTTCTTTCAGGTTCTAATTTTCAAGTGTCCTGACCTAGGCCTGGAAAGGAGCTGGCCACGCTCTGGGTCTTAGGCAGTGGTCCTCAGAAAAGCCTTCTTTACCTAAGAGTCTGCTGGGAGCTGTACACATCTTTACAGAAAGACCTTCAACTAAACATAAAGGCATCACTCTCACTTCCCATTGCACTCCAGAGAAATTAAGAACGTCTGTGCTTGGTCAAGCTCTTGGCATCTAATCTAAAACTGTTTAACCTAATGCATCGCTTCGTTTCTAGCCTAAGGCTGACCTTCAATAAACCATTTTTTTTTTACGCTTAGTTATCAAATTATGCCACAGTTGGAGACCTGAACTATAAGTACATCCTTTGATCAACTGGTGGGCAGTCTGGCCTTCATTCTTAATTTCTGAAATCATGTTAAAATTTTACCTACACTGATCTATCTATCTCAGAAAACCTTCAGGGAAAGCTAAGAAACTTTCTCTGTGGAGACAAAAATAACGGTGCTGAGTCATTTCCTTTGTTGCTCCCTGAATTCCCATATAAAGTTATCAACAGGGCATACCTTGCCTGGCTCACCAGCGTGCCCACTTACCATGGGTTAATACTGGCAATATTAGTCATGTCAATTGCTCAAGACCAGAGATTGAGTAGGTAATCACTGAGTTCATCTGTAAAAAAGTGATTGCACTCATATGAAAGAATAAAAGGCATCATGGCTACCGATGACTCCAAGCTAGTGCAATAGATTTGAGACCAGGCTTTTTCATAGTACCACAAACTGACCCAGATCTCTCTAAACCTTCCAGAAGGTAAACAGTTTGGACTTCTTCATTGTCTTCTTTATCCTAAAATTGGTAACTGTTTTTCTATTTATAGGTTTCTTTACTCTTAATATTCAGTTCTACTACAGAGTTTTCATTTATTTGATTTTTAAACAGAATTTGTGCTTTGATTTAACAAAAATTTTCGGAAATTAACTTTCTGTGGAGGAATTTTCTCTTTCCCCCACCTACACTGGGATTGTTTATCTAGAAAACAGAGAAGGAGCCACACGGATGTTCTGAAGGTAAGTGCCTTGTTATAACGATGCTGTGTCTGATTCTCAGAGAGGTTTGGCCAGGGTTGTGCTCATGGATGCAGGAGAACTTGGGAGGAGAAAGATTTCCAGAACTTTGACTATTAAGAAATTATGAAGGGCAGTGATGGCGCACACCTTTAATCCCAGCACTGGGGAGGCAGAGACAGGTGGATCTTTGAGTTCGAGGCCAGCCTCGAAAAAACAAAAATTAAAAACAAATAAATAAAAAAGAGAGCAGGAGTTACCTGAAACCCAGTGCACTGACCTTTCACTTTTATATATTTCCAGCCATAGGTAGAAACTTGAGAAAACCTATTGTGTTGTCATGACAGACAGGGCCATATGAAAATATTATGCACATGCTTCACAGAACCTGCGCCTGCCTTCATGGTTTTTCTACTGTCTGAGGCATGGCCAGCCTGAAGGAAAAGGTAAAATGGAGAGCTGGAAATTCTGCTTGCCTGAGAGAAGGTGACTATATTCAATTCCATTTCATTAACAAGACCATGGTCCTTAATCCTCTGAGTCCATAAAGGGTTCTCAGATTGATAATCTGAAATTAAAAAAAAAAAAAAACTTCAAATAGTCACATGGCTTCATTGTGCTCATGCAGATCTGAATGGGTAAGTAACCCCTAATTGGTTATGTGGGTACCCTCCTTGACCGTGGCGACCAATAAGTGTGCCTACCATAACCATAAAGATCTCCAGCTGGACTGCCTGGGTTTGGATCCTGCCCCACCTCTGTGTCTCCATTTCCCAATCTATAAAATCAGCACAGTAATTGTACTTAACTCATCTGGTTCTTAACAGGATTCAGTTATTAATGTATGCACAGATTAAACTGTTCCTAGTTAGTTGTACCTATTAATTAAGAAACTAAGATTTGGAAGGTATTGCTTTATCCTTCCCTTCACCGTGAGTTATGGCTTTATGTCCATACTTTTACTTCAGATACGTTCAGCCTCTCCCAGTCGTGTTTTGGTGGCAGAAGAGAAGGGGCAGAGAGGGCTTGTCCTGGGGAGAATGGGTGGGTTGGGATGCCTGCATGTCAACAGGGAAAGAAGGTAGAAGCTGCAGTTGTTAGGTTGCCTACTTCCCACCTACCCACAAGCCTACTCAGAGGAAGGAACACTTTTCAGCGTGGGCGTGGCATCCATGTCAAAAGGGGATGTTTGATGGTCTTATCCTCGCTTCCCACAAATGTAGCTGTTTAAAATAGAGCTTTATCCAATCGGCGTAAGTGACACAGAGACTATGTATAGTGGTGGATCTGGGCCCGGCAGGTGACAAGCGCCAGCTCTCACCAACACCGAGTCCTGGTTATCCATGGACTTCGCCCCGGGAACTGTCCCAAAGGTTGCTAGCACAGACCCCGGTGTGGGGTCTCCTTGTCAAATCTGCCTGCACAACTCTTGACTTGTTTGGAACGAACATGTCTCAGAGGCGATGCACTGGGATTTTGGCTGTATTTTCACGGGGCATGCCAGCGGCTCACATTTCCTCTCCGACCCTCCCTCCAAGCCGCACTGTACTCATAAAGGGTCAGCATTTTCCTTGTTCTTTCTGTGTTTTGACTCTGCGCCCTGCAGGCCTGGCTCGAAGCCAGGGGAACCCAAGCGCCGAGCTGCAGCGCGGGCTATATTTAACAGGGTTTATTGTCTTGTAGTGGGTTTTCAAGTTTAGGAATGGCTGTGAGCTTGAGTAGACACTGTAGGGATTTGAAGCCGACTCCATCTTCTCTTCCTGTGTTCCTTCAGAATGCTTGTAGCTCAAAGTTTATTTAAGGAGCTTCTAGGTCTCTGAAAATCCCCCTCTCAGCTTTGAAAAACAACAAGGATTCTGGAAGGGATTTTTCCTATTTTGAAACAAACAGGCAATGCTCCATAGAGGATACGTTTGGCCAAAGGGAAGGAGGATGAAATATTCTTTTTTTTGGGAGGGGGGGGGATGAAATATTCTTGTCCTATGAAAACTTTTTGGACCGTCACTCATCTGATTTTGCTTTCCAAAGAGAGAAAGAATGCAAATGAGGCAAATATAAAATTACCATATGCACGAGGGGGACTCAAAATATTTCTGGAGTGTTCTTAGTTGATTTTGAAGTGCAGTGCAAAATTTGAATTTTTGAACAAGGGGAGAAAATTCATTTAATCAGAGGCTGGGGAAAGATGGAAGCCAGTGAAGGGTAATTGTATACTTGCTAGACGCCTCTAAAACAGATTACAATGAACATTTGGCTGATTTGAATCAGAAGCCACATTCCTCCCCCACCCCACCTCCTCTCCTCATCGCTCCACAGCTTCTTCTTTTACCCTCAAGTGTAGTTTCGGTATGACTAGGGAACGGACACTAAAAATATTTCTGGAATGACGTGACCCTCCATCTCCCCATCCAGGAAAGGGACAAGGCTGCATAAGACACACAGCACATGCTTTCCGTTCATTTCTGGCAGACTCAGGCTCGACCTACACATGCTGCTTCTTCACTGGCTAATGGCATTAAGACCCCCAGCCATCGACAGTGCCAGACAAGCAACTGGACAGGACAGCTTCTCAGCAGGACACTGGCCACAGTCGCGGCCAGAGCCGCAGCCCCCTGGCTACAGACCACCTCTGCTGCCTCTCTTGGGAGCCCTCCCACCTCCCTCTGGCTTGCCGAGGCCCCACCACAGGGGCTGAAGAACTGGGCGGTGGTGGCAGTCGTGGCCGTGGCACCTACAGCCTTGGGGCCAGCCCAGGCACGTGGGAACCTGGTTCAGGCCACTCTGCGGCCCCTCCGGGACCAGAGTGGGACCCAAGACAGCCCCAGAGCTCACCACTGTCTCTTCTTGTCACTTAAACCTGGACAAGGGCTCAGGATGGAAGGCGGCACTTCTAACAGGAACGCGCGGACCAGCCTGACGCCCGCGGAGGACCCGGTGAGCAGAGCACAAGCCAGCCCGGAGCCCAGGCAGCAGCTGCCGCCGCGTTCTGAGCCATCAGCCTCTACCCAGCCTGAAGCTAAGTATGAGGAGATGTGTGCTTCAGCTGGAGTCAGAAGGAAGAGCCCCCAGACCTTGAAACTGCTCCTGGAACGCTGCCCCGAGGAGCAGGCTCCTAGGAGACCCAAGACAAAAGCCCAGGATGAAGCTAGCAGCCATGCCAGGGAGGCCCCAAACCCCAGGGGGAGTCCTGCTTCTCCCCAATGCCTCGGTGGCTCCCAGGCTGGTGAGAATGACTTCTCATCTTCCTCTTTCTCCTCCTCTCCGGTCAACAGAGCAGAAGACGACGGCCTTTCCAACATGGATGATCCTACCAAGTTACTGGGGGTCCTGGCCACCTCCTCTTCATCGTTAGGCTTTGAGAGTGAGCCTGAAAGAAGCTGCCAAGGACACAAGGGAGAAGAAACAGGAGACAGGGCAGGTGCGGGGAAGGCTAGAAGAGAACGGGGCAGTGATGGAGCAGAGTGTAAGGACATTATCGCCAAGTCCCACGGCAAGAGGGACCCCCTGAAAAACGAGGAGGCACACTACATCACCACCCATGAGATCCAGCTGAGTGAGGTAGAGCAGGGCATGGATTTCGACGTGGGGCTGGCTTCTCGCTGGGACTTCGAGGACAACAACGTCATCTACTCATTCGTGGACTACGCTTCCTTCGGTGGCAGTGATGAGACCCCAGGAGACATCACCACCGAAGAAGACGATGACAACAGCTGTTACGTCAGCACCACTCCGAGCACCAACACCACTCGGACTCCAAGCCCCATCAGCAGTGACCTGGCTCGTCCCAGCGCAGGCAGCAGTGGCCGTGACACCAGCAGCACAGAAGTGGGCAGTGGCTTCTCTGACAATGACACTATTCCCCCACCCACTGGACCTGGCACTGCCACTCCACCTGAGCCTTTGCCGGAGCTCCGGGAGGCAGCCTTAGGGGCATCGGCCACTGCTGCAAGCAGCTGTGGGAGTGCAGCAAGCCAGATCCTCCTGTCAATCAAGCCAACTTCCCGGGCTATAAATGAGCCTAGCAACGTGCATGCAAAGCAAAACATTATTTACGCTGCCAAGCATGAAGGCGACATGAGCCTCCGAGTGTCTACAGCTGCTGAACACAATTCAAGTTCACTAAAGCAAACTTCGGCTGCAGCCGTGGCTCAGGACCATGCAAGGAAATTCATTGCTGTCCCTGCTCGCCTGCAAACCAGGTGCGGGGCGATCCGGGCAAAGGAGCTGGTGGACTATTCCAGCGGCGCCTCCAGCGCTGTGAGCGAGCTCGATGACGCTGACAAAGAGGTGAGGAACTTAACATCCAGGGCCTTCCGGAGCCTTGCTTACCCCTATTTTGAGGCTCTGAACATCTGCTCCCGAGAGTCCTCCGCCACACTCTCTGAAGTGGGCTTTGGACGATGGTCAACCTTCCTGGACTTAAAATGTGGAGGTGTCGGAGCCAGGGTGGAACAGAGCCTGCTGAGAAGCAGTGCCGCCTCTGTGGCTGCAGGTCTGAGGAAGGGCGGCGGAGGCGCCCGTGCTACTGCGGACCAGCTCTACCCACAGGCCAAGAAGTCCCAGACTAAGGCCTTGGAGTTTGTGGTCAGCAAAGTTGAGGGAGAAATCAAACATGTGGAGACACCCCTGTGCTTCCAGAAACAGGTCCAAACCGGCTCCCGGGTGGTCACGCTGCTGGAGCCCCTCAGTCTACGCAGTGAGAGCAAAGCCAGCTCAGCCACCGGACCCTGCAGAGTCACCAAAGGTTCTAGCAAGGGTCCAGGCTCTGTGTATACAGACGATGGATCAGAGGCGTCTGAGAGTAGCAGCAGCAAGCCTGCCTCCCGCAGTGACGGCCCCCAGAAGAAGTCCAAATTTGCTTCCAGCCTGCTCAAAAACGTCATTTCGAAGAAGATGCAGCGAGAACATGAGTTCAAAATGGAGAGGGGAGAAGTCACTGACACATCCCACCGTAATCCCCCCAGCACCTCTAAGGAGACAGAAGGGCCTCCTGGGGCGGAGAAGCCACGGGAAAGGGGGCTGCAGAGGCAGAGCTCACGCCACTCTGAGGCTAGCTCCGAGTACACCGTGGTCAGTGTGTCTGATGCAGGGGGAGAAGGGTCTGTTGTAGGTTCCAAGTCCCCCGTTTTCAAAGCCAGTACCCCCCGAGAGAGCACCACAGGCTCTGGCCGAAATCTCTCTGAAGGACACACAGAAGTCTGTGAGATTAAAAAGAGTGCTTCAGAGACTGTGAAGGGAATCTTCTTGAGGAGCCAGAACAGCGCCTTCCGGACATGGAAGGAGAAAGAAGCAGAGAAGCTGGAAGAGAGAGGCCCCGTTGGGAAGCTAAAGCTGCCCAAAGGTGAAGACTGGAGGGCTGACCTTGGCGAGATCTCTGCCAGCAAGTCTACCATCATGTCTCGCCTCTTTGTGCCCAACATCCAGCAGACACCCAAAGATAAACAACCAGGGAAGCAGGCCACCAAGTACCCTGCTGCCAGCCAGGCCACCTCCATGGCAGTGATCAGACCTAAGGCTCCCGAAATCAAGATCCGGCTGGGAAGTGTACAGCAGCCAAGCTCAGACTTCAGCATCGCCAAGTTGCTCACGCCCAAGCTGGCTAGTGGCAGCACCTCAAATCTCTTCAAGACCGTTGAGGACAACAGCAGCAGGACGCAGCAGAAACTCTTCCGTGGTGGGGACAACCTGGAAAAAGTGCCCCAGTTCCAGGTGAGAGATGTTAGAGACAAGTCAAAGGCCCCAGGACCTCTCCACCAGGTGAGAGATGTCAGAAAGCTAATCAAAGGGTCAGGGGACAGCAGTGACAAAGGCAGCGTCACCCCAGAGCAGGGGTTGACAGGGCCTAAGCCTAGGCAGCTGGCTGCTGCCGCTGGAGCATCTAGGTCCTTGTCCCCTATGGTGATCATGTGTCAGGCGGTTGTGAGTCCACGAGAGGACAGTGTGGACCGAGAGCCCAGGGAAGGTGTGGGCAAAGTGGGCAGCGGCACCAGAGTCTCGAACTCCTCCCCTGAAGGGACTGTCTTGGTTCACAGGGCATCTGGCAGGCTGCCTGTGGCCACCATTGCCCCCAATAAATCTGAGCAGAGCTCTTACCTGCCTGTGCTCAAGATAGTCTCCAAAGCTTCTGCTCAGAGGACACCAGAGAAATCCAAAGAGGACGATGTCAAGGAGGAGGGGAAAGCCCCAAAGCCTGCACGAAATGCCTTAGAGAAACTCACAGCAGCCGTGAGGTCCATGGAGGAGCTGTACAGCTTCAACAGGAATGAATGGAAGCGCAAAAGTGACCCCTTGCCCATGATGGCTGACAGCCACGTCCTGTCACTCATAGCCAGCGAGGAGAGGGAAGGGGTAGCCGGACCCGAAGGAGACCCTGACAAGCTAGCCAAGCAGCTGGCGCAGGTGGAAGAACGGGACACAGGACACAAAGGTGGTGTGGTCCTGCGAGGACCTCCCATAGAACGTCTGCAGAGGAGAAACTCAAACCCCAGCACCGAGAGCGTGTCTGCCCGGGCAGCTGCCTTTGAGAACATGGCCAGAGAAAGGCCCCGCTCTCTCTATATTCCCCCTGCCCACAAGGATGTGGAAAGATCCCAGCCTTTGCAGCCCCTCCCCCCACTCCCCAGCAATCGGAATGTGTTCACGGTGAGTGCCAGCAGCACTCAGAAAACTGGGGGAGTTGCGGGCAAATTCCCACAAGGGCCCTCTCCAGAGAGCCTTTCAACACCCAAGGGCGTCAAATCACAGGGACTCCGATCTCTCAAGATCTCCCCAGCCACCCGAGCACCTCCTGACGATGTCAACAGGAAAACTGCTCTCAGTTTGCAGAAAAGCAACAGTGATTGTGAAAATTACCTGACCATCCCCCTTAAAGGAAGCGCTGCCTCAGAGGAATTGCTTGGCAGGCCTGCGGTTTCCAGAGATGGGCCCCCCAGCTCCTCAGCTGCCACTCTGTGCAGCTTACCTCCACTGAGTGCCCGCAGTCAGGTCCCTAATAATCCTAAAGGATCCCAGGTTAGCGGAACCAGCCGGCCAGCTTGGCGCACCAAACCTGAGAACCACCGAGAAACAGTAGCAGCCCCGACAGGACCACAGAGCCCCGAGCATCCTCCTACTGCTGTCTACCACCAGCAGGCATTGCCTTTTACCCTCCAGGGGACCCAGCCTCAGGTCCTCTGCTTCTCCCCACCTGGTGTGCCAGCCCCAGCACCTGCAGGCCCAGCCGCTGTTCCCAGTGACCCCTTTCAGCAGCCACAGCCTCAGCAGACGCAGCGCAAGATGCTCCTGGATGTGACCACGGGCCAGTATTATCTAGTGGACACGCCAGTTCAACCCATGACCCGGAGATTGTTTGACCCCGAGACAGGACAATATGTAGATGTGCCCATGACTTCCCAACAACAGCCCGTGGCACCCATGTCTCTTCCTGTACCTCCTCTGGCCCTGAGTCCTGGGGCCTATGGGCCCACCTATATGATCTATCCCGGATTTCTGCCCACCGTGCTGCCCCCCAATGCCCTGCAGGCCACGCCCATTGCTCACACTTCAGGAGGCAGCGAGCTCTCTGTGACAGCAGAGACCCCCAGCAAAGAGACAGCTGCTGCGTTCACTGAAGCCCCATACTTCATGGCTTCTGGTCAGTCCCCTGCCTCCTCTTCCTCCTCAGCTCCGGCAGCCACATCCCAGCTTGTGGGAGCCAAGGGCTTTGCCCAGATGCATGGCAAGCCTGTCATCAGCATCACCTCACAGCCTTTGGGGCCACGGATCATTGCTCCCCCTTCCTTTGATGGCACCACCATGAGCTTTGTGGTAGAACACAGATGACAAGAGTCACAGGAAAGCCTGGTGAGTGAATTTTACTTTGATGATCTGAGAGGATCAACCCTCCTTGTGTCTTGTGTTGGGAGAGGGGGGCTTACAGAGGCTGTCTGTAGAGGTGGGCATTCTGAGAAAACGCGACTAAAATTCCATCTGATTTCTGAAGGAGCTAATTCATTTTCCACATTTTCTCCTCTCCTTACTCCTTAATCTGCCATGGACGGCCTTTCCCCTTTGACCTTTGCAAATTGCGTGTCTCTCCCACCTGAGAATGACAGGGAAAGGAAACTCTGGACCGTCTCTTGGATTTTGCTTTAGAAAAAGGTGGAAGGAGAAAGAAATGACAGTCCTAGATTTTGTGGAGGGAGCCTCTCTCTTTGTTCCTGGTCTCCAGGTGAGCAGGCACCCCACTTTAGATCATGAGAAACACATTTAACCTGTTTGCTCCCCATTAAGTAAGGAGAGTTTAAAATGGATGTCTTCTAAAGTCATCAAAAATACTTTTCCCCCTTTTCACATCTTCCCTTTGCAATTTCTTATTCTAAAAACCTACTTTTTTTCCCCTTTCTGGTTTTAAATCTAATATTCTAATTTAATAAAGTAGTTATTTCTTTCTTTATTTTTTAATTATTTTTTAAAATTTTACATCTTTCTTTATTTTGTTCTTTTTCACATATTACATTCTGATTGCATTTCCCCCTCCTTCCCACCCAACAATCTCTCCCTTTGCCCCCTCCACCACCCTCCTCTAGAAGCACACCCCCTCCTCTCCTCAGAAAAGAGCAGGCTTCCCAGGAACATCAACCAAACACGGCATAAGAAGCTATAATAAGGCCAGGCACCTATCATCACATCAAGATTGGACAAGGCAACCCAGTAGGAGGAGAAGGGTCCTACAAGCAGGCAAAAGAGTCAGAGACTACATTTTTTTTTAAGTTCCTGTTTTTTGAGTTTTCTTTTTCTTTCTTTTAAACATTAAAAAAAAATTTTTTTTTTTTACTGTTTTTGGGTTTTCAAATGATCGTAATACTTTCCCAAAGGCCCCTAGTATATCTTATGTGTTCTTATATGACAATACACACACACACGTACGCATGCACACACACACACACACACATATTTGACCTTCACAAGTCAGTGAGATTCTGGAGCCCAATTTACCCCTTGGATCCAGTCGCTACATTTCATGCAGGATTGCTCTGACGGAACCTACCACACTCCAAGGCTAACCCCCATAAACACCCATGAGATCTGTGCCTCTCCCTTTGGAAAAGAACAACTTCCATGCTGCAGAGGAAATCAGGGAAAATCTACTTCTGACACCAAGCCTGGCCTGCAGTCATAGGCCGGGATTTCTGCTGGAGATCCCGTCCGCGGAACTTGATAGGAGGCATGTATGTGAGCGCTTGGACCCAGGACACCTGAGGTCAAACACAGAAGCCCGACCGAGGGAGGCCCCTTCCAGCAGGAGCGCATGGTGTCAGAGTTGCAGGCAGGCTTGTCTTGTATATGCTTTGCCTCTGGGAGTAGGAAGGCTTGAGATTGTGTGGCTCCAGGATTGTCACTCCTTGATAAGGCCACACCGCATGAAAAGAAAAAGGGCACAAGAGATAACAATTGTAATCGTGGGGATGCCAGGCTCTGTAACATTCCTATGTTATCTCTAATGGGGACACATTGCTGTGCTCCCTACCCCCGTGTGTGTGTGTGTGTGTGTGTGTGTGTGTGTGTGTGTGTGTGTGTAATGCTGATTTATGCATTATCAGACCTATATTACCAGCTTGGGGACATTAAAATCTACCATCCAATGTGTACCGGAATGCCAGCTGCTAGGGCAGCATCTTGCATGGTATGAAGTGTCTTCCAAGGTAAAGAAGCACTGCATAGGATCACATTTATTGGGACTTTTGCTAAGAAGGCAAGTGAAAGCACAAGCTTCCTTCTAGTTGCAACCCAGAGAAAGACTGCTCAGATTGTTTCTCTCCAAGAGTCTGCAACAGGCACTGCACGGTGCAGTGATCACTAGTGAGGAGGGGTAGTAGGAACACACAGGAAAACTCTCATGTGCCTGAAGAGGAGACTCAGAACAGAAGATTAGGGGTTTTGTTGTTGTTGGTTTTACTTCACCACCCTACCCCCACCCCAATCCCCACCCCGTGAGACAGGGTCTCTCTGTGTAGCTTTGGCTGTCCTGGACGTTGTAGACCAGGCTGGCCTTGAACTCACAGAGATCTGCCTCCCTGAGTTTTGGTATGAACTACCAGGCCTGGTTGGAAGATTAGCTTTGTTTTGCAAGATACTATCTTATAGGCAACAGCATTTTGATCGCTGGGACAGATGGTATGTTTTCCCTAGGGCTATTTGGATCGGCTAACCTGGCTAATCCTGAGGAGTTTGTGAAATTGGAGGTGCAGGGAACCAAGGAGGGTGCACAGCAGTCACACTCTCCCATGGTGTCCTTCTAGCTGCCCCCTTTGGCCTTTCTTTGGTCTGCTGAGTCTGGAGAGCATTGGTGTGATCTTATTTCCAACAGGCACAGGCATAAATCTGAGCTTTGCATTTCAAGAGTTGAATTCTAGCTTTGAATTTGTCTTTATCCTTGCAGGAAGCACAACGTTTACTTTAGCGAAGAGTCTTAAATGTAGAAAGGCAACTGTTGGCTTTCATTGAAGCGGAGGAGTTGGGGACCAAGGGTGAGCTTTTCCTGTGTACAGGCAAAAATTTAGCTGGTCAAACTCAAGTCTGAATGAAAGGTCTTCAGAGCTCCTCAACACTGTGCTTTCCAAAGAAAAGTCAGATTCGACAGTTTTGAAAAAACAGTGCTCAAATAGTCCAGCGCATCAGTTGGTTTTCCTGGGTCTCATGTTTCCTTCAGAACCCAGACTTGCTGTAAGCTCTCCTTGCTGCAGGGGCTTACATAGGAAAGGGTTAAAATGACAGCTGTCAGCATCACCACCTAGGACAGTGCTGAAATGTCCAAAGGGGGAGAGAGAATAAAGAGTGTAGGCTCTGGCCCTCGCCTCTTGCAGGGTACCCTTAGTGTTCTTTGGTCGGGGATGGAACAAAGGGTGGTTGCTCTGAGCTTCCAGAGAGGACACGTGTGGTTTGCTCCCTGGTGACACTTGGCGCTGAACTTCTGATGTCTCCGATTGCTTTTCTGGATACATATTAAATACAGATTTCCAGAAAACGCAATTTCCGTTTTCACTCTCAGTATGAATTTCCATGCCTACACTCTGAAGCCATTGTGTGCTCTGGGGCAGGCTGTAACCACACAATGTGACAAACTATGGTTCTACAAGTCAGAAGCATGCATTCTAACCAGATGAGGCTGGGTCCCCCTTCCAAACTGAAAACTAATGTTCAAATGTAGCTTAAGATTCCTCTCAGCTCAAAGACAAGCTCCTCGTCTATTTTTAGCACATCGTACACTAGGACACAGTCTGCTTTACTCTTGTGCAGAGAGCACAAACGGCTGCCACTCTTCTTTCTTGTTATTTCCTTTAGGAATTTTCCCTTGCTGCTCCTTCTTCTTCTAATTTCCTGGTTTTCTTGTTTTCTTGTTTTTTTTTTTGGATTTTGCTTTGTTTTGTCTTGGGGGTTTTCTTACTTGTCCTGTGATCAATTTTTACTACTTCTTAAACTGTGCAATGTCACAATACATCTAAAACAACTGTCAATCAAATTATTTACTTGTCATTATTTACCCGTGCCGCTCAAACAAATCTCGCTGCCACCAAGCACCCAGCGGCCCAGTGGCCTTGTACCTGGAGGGTTAGCCCATTGGCGACACATCAGCACACGAGGCATACCACTTCCTCTATTTTTGTTAGACTCTTTTGTGGGTTTTTTTTTTTTCTTTTGGTTTTGAAAGTTATTTTTCCACAGGATGCTTGATGCCTTTCTGACCTGGTTGACTTTAATACAACTTTCCCCAGCACTCTAGCTGACACCTAGGGTTCAACCTGAGAGAATGGCAAGGATTTTGCTTTAATTGAATGTCCTTTGTCTTTCTGCAAGCCTTATTTCTTCATTTCGAAGTATGCTTCTGTGGTTTACTCCCCGGTGACATTTGGCTCTGAACTACTGATGTCTCCATTTGCTTTTCTGGATGCTTATTAAATACAGATTTTCCGGAAATGTAGTTATGTTTTTCATTCAGTCAATGAATATGATCTTTATTTTCTCCTTACTTCTCAGGGCTATTTCTAGATCCCATATGAGCCTCATATGCCAACAACTACATAGGAAAGGGAAAGCTGGATTCAGGAAGGGCCATTTTCTTCTTCCTTTTTCCTTTTCTTTTTTCTTTCTTTCCTTTTTTGTTTGCTTTCATTTTGTTGTTTTTGTTTTGTTTTGTTTATATGAGACAGGGTTTCTCTGTGTAGCCTTGGCTGTCCTGGATTCGCTTTGTAGACCAGGCTGGCCTTGAACTCACAGAGATCCGCTTGCCTCCACCTCCCTGAATGCCTGGATTACAGGAGTGCACCACTGTGTCCGGCTGGGGGAGCCAATTTTCAATACCCACTTTCATGGTGTATTCTGAGTGGCCCCAGAAGAGTTCTGAGACTGTCAAACCCAGATCCTCTTGTCTCAAAGTTGCAGGAGGTAAGTGAGGCTTGAAGAAGTCAGGCGACCCCTTCCTTGGTCCCTGGCCCTTCTGTGTAAGGCTTGGTTCTCAACCTGGACATTGACGTTAGTGCCCTTTGGGTCTGCATCCTTTCCTGGCTTCTTTCTCTCTAGGGACACCTCGATGGTCTTCCGTGTCTGCTCCAGTGTCCCCCTTGTTATCAGAGAAGCTATTCTGGGCTCTTTGGTAATTGTTTACTTATTAGTGATGTCTTTCCCACTGTGGGCTCTTATTTCCTATTTCCTTAAACTCTATTGACTTTAATGGCCTACCGCATGGTGTCTGTACTTATGCCCGTGTCCTTACTTTTTTCAGGGTTTATTTTGCTTTTATTACAGAATGAATAGCCTAAAGTTCAAGCTTTGCCAGCTCTTTCACCACAACATTCATCAGAACACTGAGCAGAGTAGGTCATGGCTCTGGCTACTTTCATGTCCTGGTGGACAGAGGCTGGAGGCTGGGGTGCAGTGAACAGCACATTTCACCTTCAGTTTGTCTCATAATTATACCCCACAATCAGTAGCTTATTTCTGGTTCCCAATAGGGTTGTGGCTCCCTCTCCTGATTACTATACACAGCTGTAGTTTTGTTCTAGAATCTGAATGTCCTTTTGTTTTAATTGCCTTTTCTCTTCTTTCTTTCCACTGGATTGTGATTTCCTTAGCTTACTCTCATACCTTTCTCCTCATTTCTATTGTGCATACACATGTAGCCAAGGCTGGCCTCCAACTTATCCGAAGCTAACCTCGAATATCTGGTCCTTCTGCCTCCACTCGCCAAGCCCTGTGATTGCAGGTGTGCTCTGTTTACGTCTACATTTTCCTTGTTACCATAACTTAGCCTCAGGCCACTGGATTACTTAAACAAGTAGATGATTTTTATTAATCCATATTAGGCTAATGAAGATATAAATTGCCCCAATTCACAGGAAATGAAGTCCAGGCTATTTGAATTCCATCCCTGCATTATTGTAGAAAGTCCTTGTTCACCCATTTTCCCCATTTATTATTTTTTTTTAATCCTCTTTTTTCTTTGTCATAAATTATCCCCCTTCCCTTATCAGTCCTTTTTATGTCAGGCTTAATTTCTCTGAACATTTTCATCATCTTTATTTTTGCATCTTTGCCAGTCAGCCTGGTAAAGAATTAGTTACGTGCCATTTGTGTCTTCAGGGAGGAGGGCAGAATAGAGCTAGGCTGGCTGCCCTTATGCTGACTATGCTAACCTCAGGTCAAGCCGGTAGGAAATAAAAGTTCTACCCAAGAGAAAAATTGCATCTTCAAGCTATTTCACACTGTGTGTGTGTGTGTGTGTGTGTGTGTGTGTGTGTGTGTGTGTGTGAGAGAGAGAGAGAGAGAGAGAGAGAGAGAGAGAGAGAGAGAGAGAGAGAGGAGTAAGTTGAAGTCTGAATATACCCGACATATACAAAGCGTCTATATGTGCCTTTCTCATGATTAAAAAAAGTCAGCCAGAACATTCTATGTTGTAAAGAGAAAGAAACCTGAACCATAGCAGAGACACTAGACTTAAGGTTATGTCCTCCATGATGAGAGTTCAGAAGAAGAAGGGTACGGGTTGTACATTGGAGTTGGGGTCCACCTCCCCAGGACCCCCTCAACATTTTGGTTGAAAAGGAGTTGAGTGCCTCTGTCCAGAGCACAGATACCTATGACTTGAAGTCAGGCAGCTGGCATTCCGAGCGTAGTACCTTTAGTTACTGCTGTACGCCAGTGCCATATACAGTTTCTATTATCTGTAAAATGGAAATAACTTTGAGAAAAGTTGTAAAGATGGAGTTGTCAATTCATGTCAAAGAACATGGTGTGTAGTAAGGGTCAATGTGTCTTGGAAAGTAGAAGCCGTAGATGCCTCGAAATTTCCCCAGGCTCTCAACAAAGCAGGAAGTGAACACTATTGTTTCAGACATTTAAGGTGGAGTCAGGGGCCTGAGCACAAGTTAGCTGGTTTAAAAAAAAAAAAAAAAAAAAAAAAAAAAAAGCTCCCAATCAGGAGACAGTGGACAGTGTCGATGGCTCTGCAGTCCCCTCAGAGCTGGTCATTCTCCAGGCAAGCCAGGTGGCTGGGTGCCAGGGTATTCTAGTATCCCCCATGGCTTTCCAGCATGTTATACAACTCTGGGTCCTGGTGCCAGCTGGGTGTGGTGACTTTCCTCTCTGCCTGGGCAGAAGCCTTGAAGGACCAAGGAGAAGTCTGTTCCGGATCCCCGCTGAATGCTGTCCAGTGTTCCAGGTCTAAACTCCTGAGAGGGCATCCAGGGAGACCCCTTGATAAAAAAGTAGGGCTAGCCCTTCATCTTTATTCCTGGGATTCACCAGAGAGGTCTCTGATGGGTTTTGTTGGCTAATCATCATCATTTCATCTTTAAGAAGAATTAGACTGATACTTTCAAATTTTCAATCAAAATTTCTCTAAAATTGAGAAAAGCAGAAAAAGGGCTTTCTGGATCTCTACAAAGCAGCATCTAGACTAATGGCCCTAAACTGTGATCCTAGGAGACGCTATGAACAGATTTATCCCCCATTTCTTAGTTGGCAGTCATCTTGAGTGGGAGGCTCTTCCTCCGCTACTGGTGTCCTTTCACCGTGCTCCAGGAGTCCTTATAAAGCTTGCCTTATGGTGGCACCAAGCTGGAACTACTGTCCCATGTATGTTCCCTTTCCTCTTGCTGTTTTGTGTGAGTTAAGGCAGAAAACCAAGCTTAGCTAACCGGGGATCAGTAAGTTCCAGGAGCCTGCCTAAGCAGTGGGCACCACGTGCGCCACACACCAACAGTTTCTTTAGCCGGAATATATTTTCTCAATATAAATATGAAACAAGAAGATACATTTGATGTGTATTCATACGAGTTGCAAAAGTGTTAGTATTCTAGCTTTCTTTCTTAATAAACATGTGCTTAAGCAGGCTTTTATTTTAGATCATGGGACTAATGTGTTCCTGGCCTTTCTACTTTGGTTTCCTTTAGAGAGGGAGCTGTTATTTGATTCTTCTTTCTCAAAGTAATTTTTCACATGCTAGAGACTTCTTACTTCTAGACAAATACCACTTGCAGTTCCTTTGACTTTTGTCTTCATGATATTATATTTAAACCATCAAGTTATAGTCATTCAAAAAGATTTCTTAAGCAAAGTTCTAGTAGATTATGCTAAAATTTTACAGACATCAAGGAAAGGGATAGTTTTCTATACACTTTTGACAATTGCAGTGCTGTCTTAAAATGGATTTAATTGAGTTACTTGTTATAGCCAATATATCTAATTTATATAACAAAGCACACTGTGAGAAGATGCACATAATTTAGTTAGCAGTCTGCTTCTCAAGATTCCCTTCTGTAAGGGCTCATTCATCTAATTAGGTTACTGACATAGTAAATTTCAGACGATGCCATTTAATTTAAGTACCAGCTAATTTTTAGGGATACACACAGTATGCTGTTTTGCCCTTGTAAGTGATATCAGAAAAACTGAACATTTAACTCCAAAATCATTCTGAAAAATTGATTGAATATGATTCAATTTTCAAAGACAGGTTCCACTTGGTGGAGTTTTCTGAAGTCAGCAATGTCCAGTGGCTCTAGAGGCATGGTTGCCAAATACGTTTAAAACTATAAGTTCTATACTACAGAAAAATGAGCCAAATAAGTGAAAAAGCAGATGGGGGGGGGTACAATTTTTTGTTCCTTTAAAGGAGAATAATATTTGTGCAGAATTAGCCATCTTTTCTTTGACCATGTTTTCTCTGTATTTTTTTATTTTTTTCTTTTGCAGGAGCAAGACAGAAACAAGGACAGTTATTTAATTTGAAAATTGCATTATAACACTATGAATTCATCTGAAAAATTTCCAATCGTGTTGTGAACTTTTATTTCTTATGAACCACGTGTGTAAGTTTGTATATTTTCCTGAACAACTCCTTTAAGATAGTTTTTTTTTTTTCAGTTTTACTAAGATGACTGAATGGTTGCATTTCTTCCTATAAAACATTTCTTTTTATACTTTAATACAGGATATAAGCTTTCTTGCCTCCGCCTTCCATCCTGCACTTGTGACCAGGCAAACAATACTCTGAGTATTTGAATGGTTCATTCAAAACAGGCAGTAGACTTTGGTTGGTTCTATTGTAAACCAAATCAGCAAATCAACAATTAGGGTCACAAATGGCCTTGGAGTTTCTTGAGTACTATCAGTCTGGCTGACAGAATGCCATCTCCTGCTTAGGTTTTCAACACAACCCTCTACTTACAGTAATAAAAAGCCATCTCCATCCTTCTGTGCTGTGGTATCTGGCTTCTAGACCAGATTTAGCATGATTTCCAGTGCAATTGTGACAAACAGTAATTTTGACATTTGTATTTTAATTATTTCCCATTATGTGCCCACACAGTGGTTTTGTTGTTGTTGTTGTTTTGTTTTGTTTTTTGGTTTTTTTTTTTTTTTTTTTTTTTTTTTTTTTTTTTTTTGTCATAAAGTAGGATGTTTTGAGGTGTGGGAGAACCAGTGAATGAACTGAAAATTAAGTTCTTAGTCTCAGAAAGCATGAAACACCGATTTCCTTTTAACAGCCTTTGTTGTAAGTGTGTAGCACACACACCCTGCTGCCCCCTTAATGATTCCCTTCGTAGCTGTGTCCTGTCTCTCACTGCTCACTGTTTGCAGCCTGAAGAGAAACTTGTTGGGGAAGTAGAATTGGCTGTGACTTTTGCTTCTGTGTTTCCAGCTCGCCCCAGCCCTAAGCACCCCACAAGAGAAGCCTGTTATTCCAGTGCCTGCTTCTCGCTTCAAGATGTTAAGAGCTTTAAGGTTCCAAATCACAGGCTGTGTTACTGACCAGCTGTAACCCAATTCTGACTAAATGGATACATTCAGCTTGTCCTAATTGGTGTCTCAATTAAGTGATACACCAAAGAATTTCTTAATTACTTTCTACCCATACACCACTTTAAAGCCTACGTGTTGTTCTCAGGACTTCCATAAGAAATCTCCGTTCAGCTACTCGTTTGTTTAAAGATAAAGCATTCTGGTAAATTCTTTAGATGATTGTTTTGACTTCCCTGATCATTAGTATTTGGTTTCTACTTAAACTTGTTTCTTGAAGTGAGGGATTTTATGCCACTCAGATTACTGAATTTTCTAAGGTTTTTATAATTTTACTACTTTGTAATGGTGGTTTTGTTTTTGTTTTTAATCCAGGCTCAACAACAAAGAAACAAACAAACAAAAATTCAATGTCACTTCTGGGGGCCTTTCTTAAAGGGGAAAAACAAGTTGTAAAAATTAAGTGCTTTTAGACAAAGAATAAGATTTGAAGCAGGAATAGTGGCCTTTGGTGACTTGGTCACCAGCCAATGAGCTGTAAAATAAACCCTTGTCTCCCAGGCATACAGTACGAAGCATGCAGTCTGGGATGGGAGATGCCGTTGGGCCATATTTAGGAAGACATTGTTTTCTTCTCATAGAAGATTCACCCCAGAACTTGAATATTTTTTTCAGGCAAACTGGCTGCATATAAGGTCACTTAGCATTGGAGCAAGAAACTAGAATCCATTTCTTCAGACCAGTAGACCCGAAAGTAGCAATGTGTCATCTCAAGGACGTGAGTGGAAAGCATAGAATACACAGGGTTTGGGTGGCAGAAGCCATGCCAGGAAGGCCACTTAAATCCCAGCAGCCCTCCTGGAACGCCCCGTGGGTTGGTTTGACAGTTCCCCACACAGAGAGGAAGAAAGTAGAAAATGTGTCTGTCCAGGGCCCATGGGTTACTCTCGTTACCTATTTATTACCAGCATACGCAGGCCTTCTATTCTCACACAGGAGGAGAGAAACTGAGCGGGCAAAACCCTTTTATTCACTGCTTCTATGTGAAAGGCCAAGCCCTCCTGCAAATTCCCATGGGTGTGGTAAATGTCCAAGTGGTTAAAATGGAATTATCAACTCGAGTTTAGGCCTTCATACCAGCTCTTGATCATTTCATAGTTGCATTATTATCTGCTGGGCCACTTACTACCTTGAATGACCGAGAAAGAAAATTTTCACAGGCACACATTGAATCGCAATCTGCCTTTCCTTTGTTTTGTCACCTCTGGAGCTGGCATGGACATTTGGATGAAGTGGCTCGTCCCTCTTCTTTCAACCAAAGTGCAATGAACCAGGAACCTAGAAAGTCTTGTGATGCAAGAAGCAGTAGCTCTCAGCGACGTCTCTTGACTCCTGAACCACCTGTCATGCTTTATATCATAAAACAATCAATAAAAACAAAACCCTACCTAAATAGAGCCATGAGCTTGAGTGTAAACAAAACGTAGCCTGGCCTTTGCAGTTCTCGCACAAGGTCATGGGTGAGGTTCAGGTTCTAGAATGACCATACTTTACTCTGTGAAGGAATTTTGACGTATATACCCCTTTTCCCTGTTGGTAACGGGGTCATATTGAAACAGGCCCCGCCTGATTTGTTTTCTGGAAACTGAACCCATCTGTAGCCATTATGAAAATTCAGCTCATCAGAACATAGCTCTTTGAGAACTTATTACATCTGCCCTCAGGAGTAAACGAAGCCCAGGATTAAGTGTCTGTGTAAATATGATTGTCTCGGAGTAATTAAGCTAAAAATGAATTCTACTCCGACAACTTTATGATACATTTCAGATGCATCTTACATCATGAGAAAATGCCGAGTGGCATGAATACCTATTCCTCTATTCAGATTTGCCCCTTTCACTCTTGCTTCTTGTAGCAAAAACCTGTATTTGCTACAAACAAAATACTCCCATTACCCGAGCTCTACCTGGGGCTACAGGACAGAATTGATTTTTACATAAATGGCTACACTTCCGCAATGAGTGTGTGCAGTGCTGGGTTCTGAGTAGACGGCCGTGATCTCATGATAAGTGTGTATGTGTGTGTAGAAAATTTAAGACTATCGTGCTGTGCGTTTTTCCTTTGTGGTGCTTGAGGAGTTTCATTCTACAGTTTACAAGGTGTAATATTTGCACCCTAAACTCTCAGGGTATGCTATTTTACCCAGATACTTGAAAGAAAAACGGTGCCCTGTATTTTATCAGTACTGTTGATGGAGGAAAATTATGTGTAAGTTTGTTTGAGAAAACTGCTCAAAAAAAATCATAACAACAAGCTCTTAGGCTTTTACATAATTTCTAAGGAGATGTATTCATAGGTAATATATTGCCAAGAGACTGCTTATATATTTTTTAACTTCTAGGTCTGAAATAGGCCTCACAGGTGCATAGAACCACTAAGGATGTAGCATTCGCTCAAAAGTGCCTTGAACTTGAATCTAACCTGAATCACACTCCATTCATGACATGTGTGAACATAAGACTCAGAAAGAGGACTTTAAAGCATGGGCTTCTGTGTATGGCCCGTGTCCCTGAGGAGAACTGAGCCTTCACTACAACGCTCAGGAGCTACCAACACATTCAGTAAGGATTTCACGTTGTGAGCGTATTGTTGGATTTATTCCTGTTTAATTCAAAATGGTGCAGAACAAAACACACACATCAAGTTTGGTTTTTCCTTTGAGTTTCTGAACTGCTTTTTTTCAAGCTAGTGTTAGTGGCAGCGAGTCCTTTCCAGGGTCCCCTGGGTTACCTACTATGCCTATGTCTGTTTTCTAGCAGGCAGGCTCTTCCCACTCCCACCCCTTTTGAAGGTGTGTGTTTATGTACTTATATATAAAATTATAGTCCTGTATTGTGAAGACAGTGGTGGTTGAAGAGAATGTGATGACTGTGGAAGTTCCGTGTGGCTAGAAAAGTGCATATTGTATAATGCATGAAGAGGGACACTGGAGACTGTTGAACTGTACCCCGGCCTGTGAATGATGGCATATGGAAAGAATGTGACATTTTAAGCTGCATCAATGTAGTAATCTTGGTGGAGAAGTTCCTAGCTGAGGTCTGCTCTGATTCCACGGTACAATGCCGTGAGCGTGGCTAAGGGAACTTTGAATCCAGCCAACAGCTCCAAGATTTGCCTTTCAAGCGCTCTTGCCTATGCAGAAGACTACTGAGACAGATTCCGTGCGGCAACCCTGCTTACCTTTAGCTGCCAGCATTTGTAAATGACGGTGCAATCTTGTGTATTGGTTTTTTTTTTATTTTGACTGTTTTGAAAAAAAGTTTGTTGTTGGTTTTTTTTTTTTTTTTTTTTCCCAGTAAAAGTAACCACAAAGAAAACACACATGGTTGTCTTTATTTTAACTCACAAAGCAAGCTTTGGACCAGTTAGTTTCCTCCTGGCTTCCTCTTTGAATTCCTCATTTAAAAAGGTTTTCTGTAAACACTGTACAACCAGGTGCATTTACTTTCTATTGTTCTGCTAACAAGCACTCAGATTCAGTGGCAATGGCAATGGCACATTTATGACTGGCACATTATAATGGCACGTTATGGCTCTGGAGTTTAGAAGCCTGGTATGGAGTTTTTCTCTGTACTCAGAAAATATCATTGGCTGTGGCCTGAGCATATCCATTTCATTGAGCAGCATTTGGAGGGATCCCAACAAGTAAGTGCGGCTGCACACACACCAAAGAGCTACCTTGACAAGTGTCTCCGGGAACCCACATGGAAACCCACCAAAGCAGTGGTTGTCATTCTTCCTAAAATCTACAGGTTACCACACAGTGAAGTTCAGTGCTGCCATGGTCCCTAGGGACAGTATTAGCCAAGGGAGATCACTGTGAACACGAATGCTCAAGACACCGGATGGACCTATACTCAAGAAAGACTTCCAGCATCCTTTGCCATTGAATAGGAAGGAGTTGGGGGATTTCGACCAAGAAAGAAAAGGAGCACTTCCATTATATTTACAGTAGTCCCCTCTGGCTTCTGGCTCTTTTTCCTTGGGGATTTTCAGATTCCTTCGTGTCATGTCAGATGCACACCATTTTCCTTGGCGTTGTGCTACCTCCCTAGTGGTCCTAGCAGTGTGGGGAGAAAAGGACTTTATTTCATCTTGCTCCAAACCATCCTTGCTTTTCTATTGTTGTGATAAAACACTGACCAAAACCAACTTGGGGAGGGAAAGGCTTTACCTCAGTTACAGATTAAAGTCCATCACTGAGGGAAGTCAGAGCAGGAACCCAAGGAGGAGGAATTGAAGCAGAGATCAGAGTGAAATGCCCCAACTGGATTGCTCTGTGTCTAAGTTAGGGTTTTCTGCAGTGAAGAGACACCATGGCCAAGGGAAACATTTAACTGGGGCTGGCTTACAGCTTCAGAGGTTTAGTCCATTATCATCCTAGCGGGAAGCATGGCAGTGTGCAGGCAGACATGGTGCTGGAGAAGGAGCTGAGAGCTCTGTATCTTCATCTGGAAGGCAGCCAGGAGATTGGATTTGTTTCACTTTGTGGGTAGCCTGGGTGCTTAAGATCTCAAAGCCCCGCCTCCACGGGGGACAACTTCCTCTAACAAGGCCACACCTCCTCCAGTAAAGCCATACTTTCTAATAGTGCCACTCCCTATGGCCAAACATTCAAACACACAAGTCTGGGGGCGGGAGAGGGTGGGGTGGGGGGGAGGGCGGGGGGGGGCCGAGGGGGGCTGTACCTATTTAAACCACTACACTCAGCTTGCTTTATTATACAACCTAGGCCCATCTCCCGAGGAGCGGTACCTCTGACAGTGAGCTGGGCCCTTTCACGTCAATCATTAATTAAGAAAATGCCCCAAAGTTCTCAGCATTGGGCAGCCCACAGCCTCCTGTAACTTCAGCTCCCATGGATCTGAAACCATCTTCTGGACTCTAAGGACACCTGCACTTAACACACGCACACATCGCGCACACATGTGCAAGCGCGCATGCGCACACACCCACACACTCACACGTGTGCATGCCCTTGCGTGCACACACACCTTAAAAGTAAAAATAAATATTCTTAAAAAGGAAAAATAATATTATAAAGCCTAAAACACAACTGGAGGAGACAATAAAGGATGGCCAGTTTTGTTGGAGTAGTTACTCCCACCTGGAAATATTTAAGACCTGCTTGGAAATGAGATGCCTTTGTCCCTGGTTGCTTCTGTGGGCAGGGAATGGGACAGGAGATGGCCTTGGGAAGGTCCATTGGGGAAGAAAGGTGAGGCTAGAAAGAGACTAGAAAGGTACAGCCAAGTAAATGTATAACTTGTTTGGGAAAAGTGGCCCTTGAAGGGCAGAAGAGTGTGTTCGTGAACAGTCTTGTCCATATGGCTGTAACGGGATGCAGAAGGGCACTAGGCTTCACTGTGCTTCCGTTCTGCACATGTAGGAGTGTGAAGTGAGAGGTCCTACCTGGAAGGGCTGTTGGAAGCACGGAATGATGGGCTGTCTGCAAAGTAGCTAGAACAGTGGGCAGTGTGACGGCAGCATGTGTACTGAGCAGCACAAGGAGAGGGAGGCTTCAGTTAGCAGAGAGAACCTGAATTTCTGGAAAATGTCTGCCATCCAAGCGCTCTGTATTGACACCACCCCACCCTACCCCATGTCATTACTGAACTAATGCCCAACATTACAGTTGAAGAGTGTGAGACCACCTTTGCCTTTAGGCAACTCTCTGGCTCAACACGTCACCTCGCACTGAGCTAGAGCTCTGTGACTATTTACACAGCTGATTTTCAAGCAGAGTGAGTGGACAATGTATAAAAAAAATGGAGTTACCGATAACTCTTCAAACTACTCCACGAAATAGAAATTGATGGAACATTACCAAACTCATTCTATGAGGCCATAGTCACCTTGATACCTAAACCTCACAAAGACCCAACAAAGAAAGAAAATTTCAGACCAATTTCTTTTATGAACATTGATGCAAAAATACTCAATAAAATACTCACAAACCAAATCCAAGAACATATCAAACATATCCTTCACCATGACCAAGTAGGCTTCATCCCAGGCATGCAAGGGTGGCTCAATATATGGAAATCCATCAATGTAATCCATTATATAAACAAACTGAAAGAAAAAAACCCCACATGATCATCTCCTTAGATACCAAAAAAGCATTTGACAAAATCCAACACCCATTCATGTTTAAAGTCCCGGAGAGATCAATGATTCAAGGCACATTCCTAAACACAATAAAGGCTATATACAGCAAGCCAATAGCCAACATCAAATTAAATGAACAGAAACACAAGGAAATTGCACTAAAACCAGGGACTAGACAAGGCTGCCCACTCTCTCCATATCTCTTCACTACAGTACTTGACATTCTAGCTATAGCAATAAGACAACAAAAGGAGATCAAGGGAATCCACATCGGAAAGGAGGAAGTCAAATTATCCATATTCGCAGATGATATGAATGATCCCCAAATTTCCATCAGAGAACTCCTACAGTGGATAAACACCTTCAGCAAAGTGGCTGGATACAAAATCAACTCAAAAAAGTCAGTAGCCCTCCTGTATACAAATGACAATCATATTTAGACAGCAATTAGGGAAACTGCACCTTTCATGATAGCCATGAGTAATATAAAGTTTCTATGTGTAATTCCAACCAAGCAAGTGAAAGATTTGTATGAAAAAAACTTCAAGTCTCTGAAGAAGGAAATTGAAGCTGACACCAGAAGATGGAAAGATTTCCCATGTTTGTGGATTAGGAGAATTAACATAGTAAAAATGGCCATTTTACCAAAAGCAATTTACAGATTCAATGCAATCTCTATCAAAATACCTACACAAATTTTTAAAGACCTTGAAAGATCAATTCTCAACTTCATATGGAAAAACAAAAAACCCAGAATAACTAAAACAATCCTGTACAATAAAAGATCCTCTGGACGAATCTCCATCCCTGATTTAGAGCTGTACTACAGAGCAACAGTAATTAAAACAACATGGTACTGGCATAGCAATAGGCCAGTTGATCAATGGAATCAAATTGAAGACCCAGAAATAAAGCCACACACCTATGGAGACTTGATTTTTGACAAAGAAGCCAAATCTATACAGTGGAACAATGATAGCATCTTCCACAAATGGTGCTAGTCTAACTGGATGTACATGTAAAAAAATGCAAGTAGATCCATTATCCATATGTGCATATCTATGCACAAAACTCAAGTCCAAGTGGACTAAAGACCTCAACATAAAACCAGAGACATTAAATCTGTTAGAAGAAAAAGTAGGGAAGAGCCTTGAACTCATTGTCACAGGAGACAACTTCCTGAACAGAACAGCAGCAGCCCAGGCTTTACGGTCAACAGTTAATAAATGGGACCTCATGAGGCTGAGAAGCTTCTGTAAGGCAGAAGACATTGTCAACAGAACAAAGTGACAGCCTACAGACTGGGAAAAGATCTTCACCAACCCTACATCTGACAAAGGGCTCATATCCAACATATATAAAGAACTCAAGACATTAAACACCATCAAACCAAATAACTCAATTAAGAAATGGAGTTCATAGCTAAACAGAGAATTTTCAACATAGGAATATTGAATGGCTGAGAAACACTTTTAAAAATGCTCAACATCCTTAGTCATCAGAGAAATGCAAATCAAAATGACTCTGAGATTCCATCTTACACCCGTCAGAATGGCTAAGATCAAAAACTCAAGTGACAGCACATGCTGGCGAGGATGTAGGGAATGGAGAACACTCCTTCATTGCTGGTGGGAGTGCAAACTTGTACAACCACTGTGGAAATCAATCTGGTGCTTTCTTAGAAAATTGGGAATAGGGCTATCTCATTACACTATTTGGAATATACCCAAAAGATGCTTGACCACCCAACAAGGACATTTGCTCAACTATGTTTATAGCAGCCTTAGTCATCATAGCCAGAATCTAGAAACAGCCTAGATGTCCCTCAGCTGAAGAATGGATAAAGAAACTGTGGTACATTTACATTATGGAACAGTACTCAGCTGTTAAAAAAACAAGGAAATCTTGAAACTTGCAGGCAAACAGATGGAACTAGAAATGATCATCCTGAATGGGTTAATTTAGACCCAGACAGATACACATGGTATATACTCACTTATAATTGGATACTAGCCCAACATGGATGCCCTCTGAGAGTCTTCACCCAGTGGGGCATTGGGACAGATGCTGGGACTTGCTGTTGGGACTCCAGGTGAGAGAGGTATGGATGAATGGGGAAATAGAAGGACCCAGTGAGTCCTGGAACCCCACAAGAAGACCACCAAGGCTGGCGGATGTGGACCCTGGGGGGCATGCACAAACTGCTGTACCACCCAAGGACAGTGCATACAGCAAAGCTAGATCCCCTATTCAGATCTAGCCAATGGACAGCGTATTCTCCACAGTTGTGTGTAGAGCAGGGACTGACACTGACATCAACCCTGCTGCCTCTATTTGACCACGTTCCCTTGGAGGGGAGGCCTGGTAGCACTCGGAGGAAGGGGAAGCAGGCTACCAGGATGAGACCTGATAGGTTGTGATCATATAGTGGGGAGGAGGTCCCCTTCTTCACAGGCCTAGGGGAGGGGAATAGGGTGAAAGAGGGAGGGAGGGGGGAATGGGAAGATACAAGTGAGGGGACAACAATCAAGATGTAATTTGAATAAATTATTTAAATTTAAAAAACGGAGTCAGATCTCTAAAGCGAGATGGAATTGACAAGTCATGTGAACCTTAGGTCTATGCTGAAAAGAGAAGGTCCATAATTTTATGTGTAATCCCCAGGAATCTTTCTAGTAAAAATAGAAGGATGGAAATAGTTTATAGGTTTGTGTGATACTCCAAGTCAACTGTAAATAAACTAAACCTTCATTAATGGGGGAATCCCTGATGTTCTAAACCACCAGTGACACCAGGGTAGAAGAGAAATAACCAGTGGAGATTCTAGGAATCTAACATTTTGCATTATTTCTTATCACATGTGGTCTGCAGCTGTACAGCTGGGTGTTTTTGAGCACAAGGTGTTTCTACGCGCCAGCTGAAGATACAGACCTCAGTCTGCGCTGGATCTCAGATGACCCAGACAGTGAGGGAAACTGGGCAACAGCCAAAGCCGGAGGCTGTTCTTGGTGACTAGTGACTGGGGCAAAGCTGAAGAAACCATGGGATCTAGCTCAAGTGTCACTCCTTGGATATTTTTTCTCCCTTCTTTGGAGTTTATAACACACAGATATTGTTGTAGCTGATTGTCTCCTTTAAGATTTCCTGAGGTGATACAACATAGCCCAAGAAGATGGAAGTAACAGAACTGTTCTTTGACAGTTTCATACATGATATAATATATGATGTATTTTGATCACGTGCCTCCTCCATTGCCCTCAATAATGTCGATCCCACTCCCATTGGGCCCCCTCTTACTTCCATGTAGGTTTGTTTGGTTGGCTTTTTTTTTTTTTTTTTTTTTTGAGACAGGGTCTCTCTGGGTAGCCTTGGCTACCCTGGACTTGCTTTGTAGACTAGGCTGGCCTTGAATTCACAGCGATCCACTTGCCTCTGCCTCCCAAGTGCTGGGATTAAAAGCATGTGCCACCACCTCCCGGCTTGATTGACTTTTTATTTCTTTGTTTTTAACTAACCTACTGGACGTAATTAAGGTTGCCTGTATAAGCATGGGTTAGGTTCCTGGAGTACGCTGGTAATGAAACATGACCCACACTTGCCCAGAACCATTAGCTGCTAATAGCTCCTCAGTTAGGGGTGGGGCCTCATGGCCCTACTCCCTTCCATACTGGAAGGTTGTCAGGCTTATCATTGTCAGGGAACCACAGCAGCTGTGAGTTCTTGGATGCAGCAGCCACGTCCTGGCCAGGAGAGAGCGTTTCACAGCCTTCCTCATCTTCAGCTCTTCCATTCTGTCTGCCCCTCTCCCATTGAATTCCCTGAGTGTAGGGGAGGAGCTGCTAGAGACCTCCTGTTCATAGCTGAGTTCAATAGTCACTTGTTCTCAGTACTCGCATGTGGGACTGGAGTCACACATAGTTGTGAGACACTGTGGAGGCGCTGAGAACTGAACCCAGGCCCTCTGCAAGAGCAAGCAGCACGTGATCTTAGCTGCCAAGCCTCCATTTATACAGTTCAAAATGGGTTAGAGTTTTTATTAGCTTTTAATGTTTTAGAAATTAGCACATAAAGTCATTGACTTCATTGTCACATTTGCTCTCTCTCTCTCTCTCTCTCTGTGTGTGTGTGTGTGTGTGTGTGTGTGTGTGTGTTGTTTTTGTATCCCCTTGTCACAGCTCCTCTCACCATATCCTACATACCCTGCCTTGCTCGTCCTGTTCCTTCACCCAGAATCCTGCCTTGTGTTTTCATGCTGTATACATACCATTAGTTTTTGTTGACTTCCTTCATTTTTACCCATTCCTTTCCATTCCTGTCTCCTTTTTACTTTCATGTCTCACACATGCACACTTGTGCACATGCGCACACGCATGCGTGCACATACGCACACGCATGCGTGCACATACGCACGCGTGCACACACAGACACACTGGGGGGTTTGAAATCTAGACATCATATGTAAATGATATGTGATATTTGTCTTTGCGAGTCTAGCATATATCACTTGGCATGACTCTCTCCAGTCCTATACATTTTCCAGTAAATATCAGAATGTATAGCTGACTGAAACGCCACCGTGTATATATGTATTATATACCCCAGGTCATCTGCTGATGGGCAACTGAGCTAGGTCCCTGGCTTGGCTGTTGTGGCCATGCCAGTATCTCTGTGGTATGCTGACTTAGAATCCTTTGAGTAAGTACCTAAGAGTATCCTAGCTGGAGCATATGGTAGCTGGAGTTTTTGCTTTTCGAGGACTGTCATAGTGATTTCCACAGGGACCCTACCAGTTTACATGACCACAAGCAATGAATAAGAAGGGTTGTTCTTTCTCCATATCATCACCAGAAATTATGGTTTGTTTTCTGGATGTTAGTCATTTTGACTGGGATGAGGTAGAATCTCGGTGTAGTTTTGACGTGCATTTCTCCTGATGGCTAAAGATGTTGACCACTTTTCCAAGTATTGAATGACTTCTTGCATTTCTTTCTTTGAGAACTGTCAGTTCATTTTATGACCACATTGTTTTGGGGGAGGTTAGGTGCTTAATTTTTACAAGTCGTATTGTATTCTTGTTGCTATGACCAAGTACCGGACAAACATCCGCTCAGGGAGGAATTGTTTGTTTGGACTTCTGATTTGCAGTCCGCCATGGTGGACTGGCATGGCAGCAGGAATGTGAGGCACACTGGGCCTGTGGTCAGGAAGTGATGGACAGGATGTGTCAGGGCTGGAAGAGCCTCCTGTCTGTAACCTATTTTCTCCAGTGAGAGAGACTCAACTTCTCAAACTTCCACATAGCTCCAAATCAGCACCACCAGCTAGGAGCCAGCGCTCAAACAGGAGCCTAAAGGGGACACTGCATTCAAAGCACAACAAAAGCCTGAATGGATCACAGCTGTTAACATCTTGTCTGCTGCATAGCTGGCAAAGATAGGCTCCTACTCTGAAGGATGTTTTCCCCCTTCTGCCGATTGTTTCTTTGGTTGTTCAGAACCCCCTTTAATTTTATGCAACTCTATCTGTCAATTCTTAGGATTACATCTGTGCTATTCAAATCTCTCTACAGGAAGGTCAGGCCTATGCCTCTGTTTTGAGATATTTTGTTTGAGTTTTTCTCTAACAGTTTCAGAGTTCCAAGTCTTACACTGAGGTCTTTGACCCATTTTGAAAAACAAATGTTGGTTTGTTTTTTGTTTTTTTGGTGTGTGTGTGTGTGTGTGTGTGTGTGTGTGTGTGTGTGTGTGCACCCGCCCGTGCATGTGTGTGCACAAAGTGAGCAAATTGGGTCCAGTTTTATTTTGTGCCAACTCCATGTGCTGAAAAAGCTGTCCTTTTTTAAAAATCTATGCTCCTGGTACCTTTGTCAAAAGCTTAGTGGCTATAGCTGTGTGGGCTTTATTTCTGGGTCCTCTATTGTGTCCTACTGGTCCATGCATCTCCTTTGTGTCCATTCCTTGTTCTTGTTACAAAGGCTCTGTAGTCTAATTTGAGGTCAGACACTGCCATACCTCCAGTATTGCTCTTTCTGTTCAGGATTGCATTTGCTATTCTAGGATTCTAGGCCTTTTGTGCTTCCTTATGAAATCTTGAGGGCGTTGTTGTTGTTGTTGTTTGTTTTTCCTGTAAAGAATGACACTGGAATTTTGGTGGAGGCACATGGTAGATTGCTTTCCTTGAGGTAGCCTTTGTACAGTATTAATTCTGACACTCCATGACCATGGGAGGTCTATTAATCTGCTAGTATCACTTTCAGTTTCCTTACAGAGCTCTGCTAATTCTTTTGTTAGGCTTATTCCTGGGAATATTTTGAAGGTGTTGGGAACAAAATTTTATTCCAGGGTTCTTCCTAAGGAAGCTTGCTATTGGTATATAGACTCCTGATTTCATTTTGTTGATGGAGTATCCTCCTACTTTCAAAGTGTTTATCACATTACAAAACCGTTTCTGGCCATTTTTAAGGGTCCTTGAGGCAGAGGATCGTGTCACATCTATGTGGTGGCGTGCTGTTCAACCATAAAGAAGAATGAAGCACCGGCTGTGCTACAGTGTAGACAAACGCTGAGAACACGATGCTAAGTGAAAGAAGCCAGACATCAAATAACAAGTAATATATCTTATTATTCCATTAGTATGAGCTGTCCAGAACAAATAGGTTATTGATTTCCTAGGGCTAAAAGAGAAGATTGGAAGCAACAGCTAAATGATGCAAATGTTCTAAACATGATCATGAAGACTATATAGCACCATATGTAAATTAAAATACTGACTTCCAAGTTAGAGGTAGCATGTGTAAATTCTACTCCCATAGAAATTTTGCAAAAATTATGCATATGTTATTGTAAATTCAAACTTGCATCTGGGCCCAAAAACTCTTCAAAGAGCAAGGGACTTTGGGCAAAAGAAAAACAAAAAGAAAAGAAAGAGGCCTACAACAGATAGAGTTGGGGAGGACTTCTGTGCAGTTACAGACCGGGATCGACAGAGGGACACAAGAGCTTTGGGAACTTGGGGCTCTTCCTCAAAGCTTTGTAGATGCTGTTGCATCTTTACAGAGCCTACCAGCCAAGTTCTTGTAGCATCAAATCTTTGAAACTAAAAGACAGATATAGGAGAGAGGGGCCTGAGAGCAGGTGCTGGGGTGACACTGCTTTCCCTAGGCCAGAAAATGGCTTCTGTGCTACAGCAATCAATTAACTGTTCAGTGCAGTAGCGTAACCCTGCAAGTCTACCACTTGTCAGGGGCCAGCCTGCAACCAAGGATAGGTGATGGCACTTTCAATTCGTGGAAGAGAAGCCAGGCTAAAGCCTTAAGGTGTGCAGGCAGCTGCTGACTGAGCAGGGCCTGGAATCCCACCTTCAGAGAATCCCAGAGCTTCCAAATCTCTCCACAGCACAAAAGCTCTCTCCTACTCACAGCAGTAAAGTGGTCAGGACTAGAGGACTCTATGTGGGTTCAAACTTGTGTTTCCCATATAGCCCAGTTCTCTTAAATTTCTCTTATTTATCTACAAAGGACTTATTGCTTTGCCTTGGATTTATGGATTCTTGTCTCTTTGGAACATGTTTGAAGCATGCTAAGTACTACTCAGTCTCTAGTGATTGGGTTCATGCTAAGTACTACCCAGTGTCTAGTGATTGGGCTCATGCTAAGTACTACCCAGTCTCTAGTGATTGGGTTCATGCTAAGTACTACCCAGTGTCTACTGATTGGGCTCATGCTAAGTACTACTCAGTCTCTAGTGATCAGGCTCATGCTAAGTACTACCCAGTCTCTAGTGATTGGGCTCAACTAGGCAAATGGGGCACTCATGCTCAGGGCACCACAGTCCTTCCCTTCTAGAGAAATGCTTACGTTACATCTCACAGAGGCAGCTGTGGCTTAGTCAACAGGCTTAGAACTGAAGTACCCCAGTCCGTGACACCTCAATTTGTGGCCCAGATCAACCTGTCCATCCTGCAGCATCAGAAGGACACTTCCCCAGAAGCCAGCCCATCACCTAAACGCATTCCCACCCACCTTCAGCTTTTGCCTCCTTTTCTCACTCTCAAGTCACACAAGTGTGCCAATCTATGCCGCTTTGTTGAAAACTTGAGTCGTGTGCTGTTTGCAAGTGGCCAGCTCCTGCAGAGTTGGTGTTATTTCCTTCAGAGAGCTGACTACCCATCTAGAGACCACAAGTGCTCAGCCTGATGCAGCGGGTTAGCTAAGTGCAGAAATAGCTGGATCAGAGAGCCATAGAGTCAACGTAATACGAGACAAGCAGAGCTTAGTAAATTACGTGCATTTATTTTTCATCATCACAGTTCATTTTCTTCTTCAGCTGAACTTCCGTTTTATGTGTTTCCATTTCCATTTTAAATTTCATTTATTTAGTGGACAAATGAGCACCTGATGTTGGGGAGGTGTTATTATAATAAGCACATCTGCTTTATTAATAAATATGCTTAAATGCTTGGTATGGCCTTTTGATTCATACAAATAAAGATGGTCTTTAATTTCATAGTTTTGAAATATTATGCATACAGTGTTCTGCCTGCATGTATACCTGCAGGTTAGAAGAGGACATCAGACCACATTACAGATGGTTGTGAGCTGGGATTTGAACTCAGGACCTCTGGAGGAGCAGGCAGTGTCCTTAACCTCTGAGCCATCTCTCCAGCCCCCATCATTTCCTTGAAGCAACAATGATCCTCAGTTGCTATTGAAGTTGCACAAACTGTAGCCAACTGGTCAACTAGTTGAGACGTAGATAAAGTGGTAACTACGAGGGTACCCCCTGCCAAGAACTGAGTACCACATTACATTATCAAAAAAGATACATCCTGAGAAATGGATGCTCTAAGACTCAATTATTTTTATTTTTATTCCTGTATGACAATCCCATTTTTAAAAAAAGGGGGTGAATGACTTTCAAGTAGTCTCACTGTCTGGCTAGCGGAGATGTGTCAAAGTATGCTTTAAGTCTGTCTCTTACTCTCATGCTTATAAATCGAGCAGAAAACATAAATATTAATTCTTGAAATTGACTAACAAAATTCTTTTAAGTCTTGTCTCTACCCTTTCTCTGGAACTTCCCAGATACACCAGAAGGGGGGCGGGAAAAAAAGGTAAAGAAAGAGAAGAAAAAAAAAAAAAAAAAAAAGGAAGAAAGTGGCTTGCTTGGGTTTCCCTCACCCTGTCCTACTCAGGCAGTGGGCTTCGTAGAAAGCAAGCCTAAGGTTCTCTCAAGGCTTCACGTGGGTGAAAGTTCAATGAAACTCACATTCACCTAAGCCTTTATGGTGTGGGTCTTGTTTTGCTTTTTGTTTGTTCTGCTTTCTTTTTGCCTTTGTTTTTATGCAAACACTAGTTTCTTCTTAGAGCAAAAGTAGATTCACTGTACTCATTAGGACTTTTGCAAAGTACAAAAAGTAGGCACGTTCTTGCAAGTGTCATATGGTGACTCAGAGTGACACTGTGGGGCTCAAATTTAATCAACTGAAGTTCTCCACCGCTCTTTACAAACATTTTAAATACAGGTAAATATGTAAACACTGTGCTCTCGGAGAGCAAGGGTCAGGTACTTCAAGGCTGATCGCTCTCGCTGGGACGGATCCAAGGGAAGCCCCTCGCTTATCAAAACCATCCACCGGAATTATCACTCTCTGGCTGAGGGGGGAAGACCACGTTGCACATCTCAGAGTTCTCTTGATGGAGCGGGAGTTCACATCCGGCCACCAGGTTCTCTTTTCTTCTCCGAGAGACATAGCCCCTACCTGTGGACAGCCTTTCATACTTCGTCTCAAATTGCCTGTGTAGCAAGAAGAGGAAGGGCAGAGTTACACGCGGCCAAGCCACCCACGTCCTCCCAGGCGTGCTTCCGCCTTGTCCTGGAAGCGCCGTCCCAAGAGGAGTCTTTCCCATCGTTCTTTCTTCTGATACCAATAAGTACATTGTGACTGGCTGGGATTCGGGAGTCCTTCCATGCTGTGTTCTGGAACAAGGCCTGAATTCTTGAGATGCTGTTAAACTTCACAGGCCTTTCTACATCCCACAGCTCATACCAGAAGCCCCGCCTCAAGGGCGTGTCCCGCCAAAGCATTAAGTCCAACAGGATTTAAGAGCAGAGTGTTGTGAGACAACTATTCCTCCAGCTTATGGTCCAAGTGAAATGGTGAACCTCTCTAGCTCCCCATCTGGCCGGCCTCGTGGGGAATTATTCCAGACATACACATACGTTAACGTTGGTGAACACTTGGTGTTCTGAGCGTAAGCTACTATTACTTGTTTCAGGAAATGTAACTTACTATTATTTGTACTTAACTAATTGATGCATTTTAAAAATATGAATCATGAAATCCCAGTAGAATACAATTCTCAACTTTTGCCTAGTTATCACAGAAGATGATATAAATTGTAACTTGTTATTTTAAGTGTACAGGCTATACTTTGTGGTTAGATACGCCAAGGAAACCTTTACAACTACAGTGGAGGAGTTGGGTATTACCTAGACTCAGATCACTCTAGCTCCGCAGGATAGCTCTGCCACAAAGAATGGCAGGTAGACCCAGGGACTTGGTGCTAATAAGAGGTTCAAATTGGAAGAGGAGTTGTGAAGATACGCGGGCAATTTTTTAATGAGCTTTTAAGGACTAAGTTTTCTAACGCATTTTGTTTTTGTTTTTTAATTAAGGAAGGATGCCAAATTCTCAAGACTGGGCCCAAACTTAAATAAAGTCAAGTTTCTCTTTACATATAACTTTGGATCCCTTGGTCTGTAGGAAATGCATGACCAGATGCATTCTGTCCGGGAAGCAATTACAAAGATACCAGGCAGCAAAGGCATGGGTGCTATTTTTTTTTTTTTTTTCTGAAACCATATGGTAATTCCTACAGTAAACTGAATCCCTTTGTTTCCTTAAAAAGTGATTTCCAGATTAAATATGACTCAATTCCATATCAAATGACGGATCTTGGTATCTTAGAAACTGAGTTTCCTTTGGGTTTGTTTGTTTGTTTGTTTGATTGATTGTTTGTTTTGTTTTGTATCATTCTCTGACTTCTTTAAAGATAACTTGCTGCTTACCTGCTTTCTACTGTCTTCTTTTAATTCTCAGACTGAATGCTAAGGATTGAACGCAAGCTCCTGGTGAGCTAAGGATTGAACGCAAGCTCCTGGTGAGCTAAGGATTGAACGCAAGCTCCTGGTGCGGTTCTGGAGCTCTCGTGAGCATTTGTCTTACCTGAATGGCGCTTCAGCCCTGTCCATCTGCATGCAGACTAAGAACGGGTACTGTGAGAACTGCACTGTGGAGATGAACTCCAGGCCCGCCTCTGTCTCGGCTCTGCTCTCCAGTCCAGCTTTCACAAAAGAAGAGTCCACTGTGATGTCACTGGTCATTACGACAGCCACCCTGTGGTTTTGACAAACATCTCTTATTGTCACATTTAACTGAGCAGAACTAATAGAACTTCACCAAATCTCGATTTCATGGCACCAGTTGACTGGGAGGAAATATTTAAAAATAGAGAAGTGACCTCAACGCACACAAAACCTTGTTGGAACCAAGGCACAGTGGTGCCCAAGATTGGCCACAGAAGACTTGCTCTTTCCCTGGGCCTTCCTTGCCTTGGATTCCAGACATGGGAGCTAAGTGCACATCACATATAATGCTGTTTGGGATATGTGTACGAGAAACCAAGATGAAACATGCCTGAAATCTAATCCTCTCTCAGTCCCCAAAACACCCACATTTTCTTAGAAAGAAGTATGAACACACAAGAAGACAGTTGGCATTTATGCTAATTTTGTTGTTAACTATCTCTGTTGGCTTCAAGTTAGCTATTTCAGTTCCATTTTACTACTTTCTCCAGAGGTTCACTAGAGGCATGTACATGGTTATCAATATACTTCAAAGAGTGCTGTGTGACAAAGAACCATTCCTGCAGTGGGATATGTACAGACAGATTGGATGGGTTTAACAGTGGTCACTTAAAGAAGCAAGCAGACAGGTTGGATAACCTGGGGACATGACTTGGATGACAATGAAGAAGTTTTTAAAATATCCAATCCAAGTTTGGATTTCCTTAAGCAATTGCAAACTTCAACTAAGTGGTGGGAAATTATGTTCATGGTGAAATTAGATTTACACGTCCATATATTTCCTTTTAAAGAGGGATACTAACTTTTGTTTGGCAAGTTATAAAAGATTTTCTGCTGCTATTGTTCTCAGTATAAAATGAGCCAAGGGTTGTCTTAACATTTAGTCTTTTACCAGAATCTTCCACTGTCTTATCCATTCAAGCAAATGTTTAGGGGTAATATTTAAGTGGATGAATGAGCACATGAAAGATAAAGGGCAGAATATTTACAATATGGACACTGAGCGAATGGAGGGGTGAAGGGAAAATGAGCTCAACAAACAATGTATACTTGTGCGGGAATGTTCTTTGGTATGATAACTATCTATAATGAAAAAATTTTAATTTGGTTAAAATGAGGTTATCATTTTATTATAGCCTAGTAGAATTAGCAAAATAAAAAGAGACTGATGCCCGTGACAGAGATAAGCTTAAAATTTTATGTTTCATATTGGAATATTAATATGAGAACTTGGGGATGAATAAGAAAGGAAAGGTTATGGTTTAACAGCGATGTGTTCGTGGATCAGTTTGACAAAGGATCAACTGTGCTGACTAGCTGATGTCAACCGAAGTTTGAATCATTTGAGAAGTGGGAGTCCCAGTTGAGAAATGCCTCCATACAATCAGACCACAGGCATATTCCTATAGGACATTTTTTAAAAAATTAGTAATTGATGTGGGATTGCCCAACTCACTGTGAGTGGTGCTATCTCTGGGCCGATGTTCCTGCATGCTAATTTTTTTTAAAGTGGGCTGAGCTAGCCAGTAAGAAGTACCTCTCACTGCCCCCGTGCACTGGTTCCTGCTGTGAGTTCCTGCCCCAACTCCCCTGGAGGATGGACTATAAGCTGTGAGAGGCAAGAAAACCTTTCTTCCTCAACTTGTTTCCATGGTGTTTTATCACAGCAATAGAACTCAGACAAGTGACTATAGTGAAATATGAAGAGAGGATGAACCTTCATCTCTACTTACATTGTCTGTTGATATCTTTAAAAGTAGAAAGACCCTCAGTGCTGCTCACGCTGACCTGTTTCTAAGATGCTACAATCATACCTAACCCCCTGGCTTACAACTGCAAATAGAAAACACAGATTTGGGAAAGTCTAAAGGTTAAATATCCAAGACATATTCCTGCTTTTCCTCCCCTTATGCTCACCGATTTTTCACTCGGGTTTTGGACTCTCGATACCACAGACTGAATTCCATCGAGCCTGAAATATCAATAGCTAGACCACCCTGGATCTCCACATTAGCCTTCAGTCCAGATTGCAGCTGAATATCCTAGAAGCAAAAAGATATAGTAATAAGCACAAGTTAGTTAACACATCTTCCAGAGATACACTTGGCTTCCTGATGTACAGTGAATACTTACCCTGCTCTGCTGGGGGACTTTTTAAATCAATGCTTAATTGTTTGTGTCGCTGAGAGCCCAGGACCTTTCTACTAAGCTAGTGTTCTGCCACCAAACAACATGCCCAGTGAAGAAGGCTTGGGGATATGCTATCCTAATCTTGGTCACCAAAAGAAGGCATTGAAGGTTTGCTAAATAAGTCATTAACAATAGTAGAAAAATGGATTATCAGCCGAGAAGGCTGTTTTCCTTTGATCATTGCCTCCCCTCGGAGGGGCCATTTATTTCCAATGTGTAGTTTTAAAAGAGACACCACTCTCTGGGAACAGTATCAGAGGCAATTTCTCAGGTACCCCACACCTACTGATTTAGAAACTCTGAGGGTGGGGCCCAGCAATCAGCTGTTACTATGCCTTCAGGAGGTTCTAATGAAACTGATTTTGAAAACCACTGGACCAAGAAGATGAAGGTATTTCCATCAGAAATCCCACCATGGCTTCTTTTGGAAACAGGAAGAACGGCCAAAATGATCTCTTCAAGTCGTGAAGCACTTTACTAGCTGAAGGTTGGGGCAAACAGACAACTGCATCTGACAAACCAAAAAGGCAGGATGACAATTCCCAGTGCAGGATTCAAGCTCCAGGCACTGCCCACTTCAAGCTAGAAAAGGAAGGGAAGGCAATTGAACTAGGCTTTAGCCCCCTGCTGTTTGGCATCTGAAATAGCATCCAAACAATGGCCAAGCTGAGCATCATCCACTGAGCATCAACTCAACTGTATTTCCCAAAAACACAGTGACCATTTTAAAAAGAGAGTCTATCCTGGATAGTTTTCTTCTTGCCTGAAGCCCACTGCTTAGTGTTGTTCGCCTGTATGTGGACTTTAACCCTCACACTTGGCATGCACATGAAGCGTGGTGATGCTGACTGAAGATGTTGCGGGACAGACTGACATTGGGCTCTGTACCCTTCTTGCTGGTATACCTCCAAGGATGTTAAGAGTTCCTGGCAGCTAAAAGTGTGACTAACTTCTTTGTGTGGCTGCCATAAGCAGACCCAAAACGCTGTGCATTGGCCAAGCACAAAGGCCGTGATTGCATTTTTTAGAAAGAATCGTGCTGTTCTCTCTGAATTTCAAACAAACCAGAAAACCAAACATGGCAGGAAACCTCAGAGAACTGGTTTACAACCAAGTGGACTAAGAAAGTTTGACCTTGGTATGAAAATGTGTTCATTCTGAAGGACACTCCTGAAAAAAGTATGAGTGATCAGTGCCAGGGTTGGGACACCTGAAGTGACATCACTAAGGACACTTAAGCTATATTTACTCTAGGACAAAAATGTGGTTGCCACAGGATGCAGGGTCTATGTCATGCTTCGTAACTAATGTAAAGAAATGCAACCTCTCCAGTAAAGTGCACAACAGTCATGCCCAAATGTGTACTTAAACCTATGAAAAATGGGAGATACCAGAGGTCTGCTGTGCATCATGTCCATGTCAGTTGCCAGGTAACTCCTAATGTGTCCTGCCTCAAGAATATTTCTCTCTTTGAGTAAGCTTCTGTTTTCTTGATTTGAAATGTGTAGACTTGCTAATTCAGCTAGTCCAGTAGGACCCTATGATGTAAATCTCGACCTTCCTATTGGCTGAACATGACCTGGATAGAAAAGACATTTATTTCACAGTTATCAGACAAGGCCTTATGTGAGAAGAGCAGTCCACTGCTAGTGGTTTGGAGAAACACTTTGGCTTTCTCAAACGAGATTCCTTTTCTTCCTTGCAAAGGGACCAGGGAAGAAGACTTGTATGTAGCCACAAAGAATTCTACTGGATCTATTTATGAAGACAAACCAGCCTGCATTCCCCTCTATCAAAGGGACTAAACCATAGAGTACATTGGTTCTAGTTAAGAAAATGAAGTGGACCTAGCAGATTTTGAGTGCCTGTATGCCCAAAGCCTTACCAGTGGTAAGTCACTCGAACCTCGCACTGATCTATAGTGGAGGCAATAGATTTCTTCACTGATAGGAGAACTGTAGCTCAGAGCCTGCACTTAGAGCCAGAAGAACTAAGCATGCTGTGTCTAAGGTTGGGGTTTTCAGTTGCTATCAATTACTGTCACACAGTCACAACTCAGCCTCACAGTCTGTAAGAAAGTCCATTCCAAGGAGTATGGCAAAGAAGATGGAGTGTAAACTCAAAGCCTCGATTGGCCCAGAATACACTTTGAGTTAATGCTTTGTCTATGAAACAGAAAAAGAAGGTGCCAGAACTATGTGCTTCTGGTTGATGTTATCCCTTTGCTCTTTAAGAATGACCTGAAAGCTGTTGCTTATAGAATAGTTCCTGACGTTTTTGACAGCTCCTCTTGTTGTTTCTACTTAAGAAAATATAGCTGGGCATGGCAGCGCGTGCCATTAATCCTAGAACTTGGGAGGCAGAGACAGGTGGATCTCTTTTGAGGTCAGTCTGGTCTGCAAAGTGAACCCAGGACATCTAAGGGCTCTGCTACACAGAGAAATAATGTGAAAGAAAGAAAGAAAGAGAGAGAGAGAGAGAGAGAGAGAGAGAGAGAGAGAGAGAGAGAGAGAGAGAGGAAATAAAACATGTTATTTCCTGGTTAAGACACTCCTCTTTTTCAGACATCTGTCTCTGAAATGTAATCCAATGAGAGACAGAGACAGATAGACAGACAAAGGCAAAGACAAACAAATCAATACACACATACACACATAGAGAAAGACAGGGACAGAGACACACACACACATACAAAGAGGGTGAGGGAGGGCGAGAGAACTGAGTAATTCTATCTGCCCTGGTGGCTGTGACAGGCTGCCAGCTGCCAGTATTCCGTCGGATGCCAGCACTTGGCCTGGAGTGGCATGAGCTTCTGAAGCTAAGATGGCAGTGTTGGAGTGCTCTGCACAGCCCTGGGCCTCAGCAGCTTACTTGTGAAATAGCCTCAGATCTGCCAAGTACACGGGCACTGGCTATGTTTAGTAGTGAAGGGGCAATCCTTCATAAACCACACCTTGCCCAGAATGCCCTGTCTTAACAGAAAAACCATATAAGGACATTTAAGTCAAGGATTAACAAACTATAGCCTGCAGGAAAATCTGCCCTGCTGGCTACATTTGTAAATCAATTGTTATTGGAACACAGCTCTGCCCATTTAATACACTGCTGGTAGCTGTTCTCCCTCTGTAATCATAGGGCTGCAGAAGCATGTTGAGACCATTTGGCTCTTGACGCCTGAAATATTCAGTGTCTGCTCTTTACAGGTTTGCTCGTACCAAGTGTTTATTTATGTATGATTTAAGGGTTGGAAAGTATGAGATTACCTCTGGTTTTTCTCCTTCTTTTCTCTCCATTCACACACACACAAAAATACTTTGCTTCAAGTGCACCTATACCCTGCTGGTTTGAAAGAAAATGGCTCCCATAGGCTCATAGGGAGTGGCACTATTAGGAGATGTGGCATTGTGAGAAGATCTGTGTCACTGTCGTTTCCCGCTGGCTGCAGATTGGATCAAGATGAAGAACTCTCAGCTCTTTCACCAGCACTATGTCTGCCTGTGTGCCACCATGCTTCCCGCCATGATGATAATGGACTAAACCTCTGAAACTGTAAGACAACTCCAATTAAATGTTTTCCTTTATAAGAGTTGCCATGTTCATGGCATCTCTTCACAGCAATGGAAACCGTAACTAAGACATAGCGCAAAGCTGCACTTCCCTTGAGGGTAGAGATAGCTATATGATACCACTTTGGTCAGTCACACTCTGCCAGGACTTCAAGAAGGACACCCCACCTCTTCTTCCTTCCCCTTTTCCTTTTTTGGGGATGGTGGTGAGTGGGCGCTGTGCCTGAAAGGGAGTGGCCATCACATAGTCACAAGTTGACCAGTGTGAGAGTAAAGTCATAGTAAAGCTGGGCACAATTGCTCACACCCTTAATCCTAGCACTTGAGAGGCTGAGGTGGGCAGATCTCTGAGAGTTTGAGGCCAGCTTGGTCTCTACTGTGATTTTCCAGGCAAGCCAAGACTACACAGTAAGACCTTGTCTCTTGTCTCATTAAAATAAATTAATTAATTAATAAAGCCACAATTAAGCAGGCTGAACTGAAGTGCACAGATTCTGGTCCCTGCAGATTTTCTTGTTAACCCTGGACTGTCTACTACCAAATAGTTATTACATCACTAAAGCCAAACTATCAAATTGTTTTTGCTGTCTGTGGCTACCATGACAATGAACTTATATAAGAAGTTATAAAGATGGAGACATAATAACATTTAATTCCAGCCATTGAAGTTTTGGGGTGAGTTTTAACAAAATTCGAAAACCTAAGGTTTCCCAGATCTTAAAAACAAAACAAAACAAAACCTGAATCTTCAAATTATTGGTGAAGATCAATTCAGTTGATAGAGTCTTTGGGTCTGTTGTAACAGCCTCACTTTGTAGTAGGAAACCATTCGGTAGCTTCCTTCCAAAAATCACTACAAGAGAGCTGGTAAAAGCCGACCTCAAACTCAGGCTGCCATGTATGATGTCAGCACGCCACAAAAGAAGCCAGCCCCACAGTGCATCCATTTTTAAATTAAATCTCCGTATAGCACTTCAATCTAATAGATGTGCATTAGAGTACATACCAGTGGCTCCATAAAATGCTACCTCGTAATGTTCTATTTTTAGTACCGTCTTGCTAAGGCAGGCCATGCATCAAAACACTAACGATAAAAGCATTAAGCACCTGAATGCCACAGTATTTAGCCCCTGAATCTCTTCTATATAAGAACTATTATAAGTCTTATAGCACTGTAAAAAATCCTGAAGAACAAGGTTAAAAAGAAAGAAAGAAAGAAAGAAAGAAAGAAAGAAAGAAAGAAAGAAAGAAAGAAGAAGAAAGAAGAAGAAAGAAAAAAGAAAGGAAGGAAAAGAAAAAGAAAAAAGAAAGAACGAAAGAAAAGAAAGAAAGAAAGAAAGAAAGAAAGAAAGAAAGAAAGAAAGAAAGTGCTTGCATTCTCTATGAATGAGGAAACTTCCCTAAGAACACACTGACTTGACACCTGGGCTGGTGTCAGCAGTGGCTCAGGCCTTCACTTATTTGCCATCCTCATAATGATGTGCCACACTGGTTTTCATAACCATCGACCTCACAAATGATGCTGGCTAGCTCAGCTCCTGCACTCAGGATAAATGACCAAGCCCCAGGGTGCAGAAAAACCAACTATGCAGGTAATGCCATCTCTGCTCTGTTGCAACTCAGGCTTCTTCACTGTGCAACTAATAACACAGGAAGCAAATGGTGCTTATCAGTAGCTGAGGAGGAAGGGCAGCAATAGCAAGAGGACCGCATGCATACAGGGAGAGCTCCTAGATCCTCAGAGCTTTAGCTTGTATTTTTGAGACCTGTTTAAAATGTGTGTGGTGGCCTGGGAGAGGCTCCATTGGGTGTGGTGTCTGCTGCACAGAACCTGATTTCAGCTCCCATCATCGATATAAAATCAAGGCACAGTAGTGTACGCCTGCAGTTCCAGTGTTGGGCAGCAGAGACAGGGGAGTGCCTGGAGCTTGCAGTCCAGCCATAGTAGCTTAATTGAGCATGCTCCAAAGTCACTGAGAGACTGCCTCAAAAAAAGAAACTGCAAAGCAATTAAGGATGACTTCCGAGGTTGACCTCTGGTTTCCACATAATCTGATCATGCAAAGATGTGCTCATTGTACATGCATGGGCGCGCGCGCGCGCGCACACACACCCACACCCACACACCAATGTGATGGGACTCAATACTTATAGGCCGAGAGAGGTAGACTTACCTGAGAATGGTCTATTAGCAGAATAAGCCCTTTCACCACACTGACAGGGTCGCCAGATGCTGAGAGCATTTTGGACATCAAATCACTATATCCATTGAAAAATGTGATGGGTCTGAGCTGAACATCAAAGAGGATGGCGGACATGCCAGCATAAGAGTCAAGGTTTTCCTCGCCTTCGTCAGGAGTGGCTGCGATTAAGCCTTCCAGCCCTTGGGCTTCGATGACCACCTAGGGAGACAAGGACCCCAGGGTGATGACTGCAATTCCCAGCCTGCTCTGCGAGGCACAAAGATAGCTCAGCTACAGAGAGAATTTTTTCAGAACTCAAACCTCAAATCCCTTCTGCAGCTAGGCAAAAAATAAAAATTACACCTCTATGCCTAACATAGTGGACATGAATTTCTTTCACGTGACCTTCACAACTGCCCTTGGATGTATGGAAGGCTTTATTCACTTAGTAGACAGGTGAAAAGTCTCCCAGGTAGAATGTGGCAGAAACAGGGCTTGAATCCTTCCTAGACCACTACAAAGCCCTCAGACCTTCTGTTGGTGGGTATCATCCGAGACAGTTAAGCTCTCCACGCCGTCTCATACAACGGACCTGCCATCTTCGTCAGCCTCTGACAGGACATGGAGGGACATAAGCACTGCCACCCAACCTGCTGTTTCTGAGAGGGTACATCTACACCCCTCCATGTCAAACTTCCATCCCTCACCTTGAAAATGAGGCCACGCCATGAGAAAGCTTATACCCTGATGACTAGCATGTAAGGAATTTTGCCTATTTTCCATCCTGCATAGCCAGGCTCTGGCCACTGTATGTTTGGCATTTCCGAGTGCATGTCAGAAAGCAGATGGCAGTGCCTTGGCATGGAAGGAATGGGATTATATTGGAGGGTGTGGTTATTTTATGTTGGTGAGCACTTGAAGTTTCCTAACTGAAATAACTTTGATTAGAAGGTTACACTATTCCTAAAACTAAAATGATGGTATACTTCATAATAAAGATAAATCAACATTTAATGACTTTAGAAACACAGACAGACATCTGGGAAGTGAAGCAAACCAAAGTACTTTGGTTTCGATTTTAGACTTCCAACTTTATGGCAGAGGCCACCATTAGCTTACAGACACCTTCTGTAATGCTGTTCTCGGTATATGTCATTTTACTTCAGGCCAGTGACTTTCATGCATAACTCATGGGACACGAGGTACCTGACTACCGTGCAGATTCGCCTTTCCGATGTACTGGAAGACGTTCAGGTTGCTTCTCCTCAGGATGCCAGAACCAGAGTAAAGGATGTCAAGGCTGTATGTGGAGGCCGCATGGGGACTACCTAATGACAAAAACAACCACGGGACTCAGTGACAGCTCCAGCAATGCTAATGAAAGGGGCGGGAGGGCAAGCTCTTTGCGGGTCACGTACGGTCTATGTAGCCAGTGTAGGCGGAAGACGATCCACTCTTGGAGAAACGGTCATAATTGTGAGCGACCATCTCCCTGAGAACTCGGCGGATCATCTTGCTACAACACAGAAGAGAAGACATCTCATTCACGGAAATGTCTGTTTTCCAAATCATATCGGCAATGCAACCAACTCCTCAGTGTTAGAGAGAAGGGCACATTTTCCTCATGCCCCTCCAAGGCTGAAAGAAGTGCCAGCTGGGCATAAGGGGCAAGGCGAGGGCTTTCCCTTCATTCCTCAAATACTTAGTTTGAGGTCAAAAGGACAGATGGCAATGGTGCCCAGCTATGAGATGCCTTCTGCTGACTGGTGCACACTTTGGAGCAGAAAACATGTGTCCTTTGGGTCATCGCAGTTGTGCTATTAAAACTGTCCATAAATTTAAGAAAGCTGTGCCAAGCAGGAGGCTGCATACATTCTCTTTACTTTTTTCTCTACTTTCTAAAATCACCATTGACAGATGATACAAAAGCAACAAATGTAGAGGATTGCTGTCTAATGCATTTCCTACCACAGAGGAAGCTCAGCAGAAGTCTCTAGTAATCAACCAGAGTAAGCCAGGCCTGGGACTGAGGCGGAAACAGTTTGCAGATATTAAGGAATGGCTCTTTATATCTCCCAATCCACAATAGCACCAGGCCACTGGGTTTTTAGCCTAGAAGAAAAGGTCCGTTCTCATATGGGTTTCATATGGATGAACATTAGGACATTCTAGTATGTTCTAGCTACAAAGCCAGAGCCAGTACGAAGGCACCAGGGCACAGCAAGACACAACGATGAAGCCCTGAACAGTGGCTTAGATTTGCTAAGTGGCAGTGAGTTTCCTGACACCAGACAGTCAAATGGAGTTTGGTGTCACTTGCCAGAAGAAGAAACAAAAACACAAAACAACAACAACAACAACAAACCCCACCCCTCCACTGGAAAGAGATACATAGCAAGCAAGGCGGACCTTAATATCCCTTTCAGCCTTAAGGGTTTTGTTTCTGAAAATCTGGTATAAATGTTTACAATGGCTTCTTTCCAATTCCCAGGTGCTGTCTGCCCCACTACCTCCTCTTTCCTGCCCTGGATTACTATGTTCACAAGGCAGAGGCATCAACTCCACATGGGGCCTCCTCCAAGAAGTTTCACATAACAACCCAGAAACAGAAGAATCCGATCCACACAGTCCTGAAAGGCCTGGATTTGTTCCTGCTCCTGACCCCACTCAGCTCCTTTCTGATTGCTATGCCTGCTTCCTCGGGGGGCCCCCCCCACTCCACCCCTTCTCCATTCGCTCCATCCTCCCAACCCCTCCATCCCCCCAACCCCCCTCCCCTAACCCCCGTCCCTTCTTACCCGGTCTCCCTTCTTGTCCTTTTACTTCCACCCACTCTAGTCCCGTTTCCCTTTTCTGTATCAAATGTCCACATTTGATCATCCTTGGCAGAGGTGTTCCTTGTGAGGGTCAAAGATGAACCTCCCTCTTGGGTTCCAGTGAGTGGGAACTTAGGGAGATGCCCTGAAGGGTGAGTGAGGACTTGCAAGGCGGCATTTGGGGAATGGTATGACATGAGACAAGTAAGATGACTGCTCACAGTGAAGTCAGAGGCCCAGCTCTTCCTAAACTGTGGGTTGCAAATAAGATCTGCCACTTAAGTGGCAAATTTAGGGGGGTTGGGACAAAAGTCTTCAAAAAGAATCCTCACATTTAAAAAGCTAAGACTAAAGAGTGTTTGTTGACAACTTGCTTTGTCTCATTGTGCTACTTACCAAAATAGCCCTGTTAAAAAAGCAATTAGACTTTTTAAAACTTTACTAACATTTGGTTACACATATATATTTACTATACCGAGTGGATACCCAGAGAAACAGGCCTACCCAGAGTTCCCAATCACAGCCAGAAAAAGGGAAGCTATTTTATCCAACTCACTAGAAAGTTTCATTGGGAACATTTGACAGTCATTGGGTTCATGTACCTGTGTAATGACCAGGCCACGATTACTAGCTATGTATGTGGTGTTCAGCATACAAGCAAGCTTGCATAAGAAGACCCATGAGGACCACATCATACCTCGCGGGCATTTCGAAATGCAGGATGTCTTGCACAACAGTGAGCATGTATTTATTCATTTCTTTGGGAAGTTCCCCAATAGACAGCAGAATGTTCTTCACATCCATGTAAGATGGGTTGTTCTCTAAGATGACGGCAGCGGCAGCTGTGCGCACAGTCTTTTCATGCACCTTACGGTTCTGGTGGTATATCCTGTTCAAGGTCTTCTTTACCTGTTAGAAGATGTTTAACCTTAGCACACCCATAGAGTTTTAAAACAGATATTGTAGAGACAGTGAGATGGATCATCACACCTGTAGCCAAGCCCGATGGTGTGTGAGTTTCACCTTCAAGAGGAGAGAATTGTCTTAGAAGGTTGTTCTCTGAACTCTTCATGAATGCCATGGTGCACACACACACACACACACACACACACACACACACACACACACACACACACACACACAATCAACCAATCAATAAATCAATGTGATGATTTTTAATTTGATATTGTAGCGAGACTAACAATTGCTTATTTAGACACGCCCCTGTTATTACATTTGCTAGATTCCTTTGCAATTAGGTTGATGCCACGTGACAAGGCTAGCTGCTGGACCATGAACAGAACTGACGTGAATGGCTCTTAGGCAGAGGCAGTTAAGAGCTGGCATGCTTCTGCATCTCTTTCATGATGGCTGTAAACATATAACCACATATTCCCTAGCCCATGTTAGACACAGTACGAGTAGTAAACTGTTGACCAACAGTAAGGCTTTGCAGATCATGTGTTACTGCAACAGTACTTGGTATTACCTAATATGAACTTCTCAGTCTGCTGCTGTGACAATGGGGGATTTTGAGGAGGCAATATGAGCTGGTATTTTCTTACAATAGAGTGTCTTAGATTCCCTTCCTTTCTTTTTTAAAAGGAAATTTTAGCGGGCTAGTTTCTAATAATCATTTTATTTTCATAGTTAAACTAGAGTTTTCATATATCCCCAAGCCCAGCTCATGCACAATCCCCCATATCAACATCCTGTACCAATCTCTACGGCTTAAGTGTGTCCCCCCGAAGGCTGTATATGTGGTCATTAGAGGTGGGGTCTAGAGCAACATAGATAGGTCACTGGGAGATTGCCCTTGGGAGCAATTAATTAAGGTTTCATCGAGCCACATTGGCTCCTTCAAGAATTGGTGTCTGCAAGGGATTACACTCTCTTGACTCTTTATTCTACGTATACCACGTCATTTTCTTCTGTTCTCATTGCCTTTTGCCTTTTGCCTTTTCTGTAGCGTCTCACATCTTACCCTTGTTCTCAGACTTGTGGGAGTTAAATAACCCATCCAAGAATAAACAACTGGGAAAGGGCTCCCGAGAGTTTACAGCTGGGTCAGTCTTTAACAGTCTAGACCTCATTCCTTGCAACCAGCTTCCTTCACACAGAAGGGGCAGGGCGAGACTGGGCTGCAGAGTGCAGATAGCATCCTGAGTGGAAGACACTCTCACAGACAGCTCGCACTGAGATACTCTCTGCCTTAACAAAATCATAATGTGGGTGGCTTCCAGGGACGATACACAAGCAGGTGAGGTCACATACTTCATTCAACCAGCTGAAAATTTAACAATGTTCTGAAATGTACAAATGTAAAGATATGTCTAAAGAGAATTTGTTTCTTAACACCATGTTTTGCTACCTGGCCAGCTACTAGAACTTGTTTCTTAAAATAAGAAAATGTGATTCAATGTATATGTTTCAGGACACAGAACATACCTGTTCAAAATGTGAGGCTGGCTGAGATTAGCCTTAAATACAGCTTAAGAATGATTACCAAGCAAAAGAGTGTGTCTATTATAAGAAAAAACTAAAACAAAACAAAGCAAAGCAAAAAATCACAAACAAAACCAAAAACCAAAACCAGAGTGACTTGAGAGTAGATAGCATCTGGTTTACCAGAAGTGTTTTTGCTCTCTCCTTCTGCTAATGTGGTAGACAGTCAACATGTTTACCTCATCCGTGATGAAGGCGACATCGTATCTCTGGAGAACAGTGGTAGCCAGGTGGCTGATGGGCCCTTCTCCAGCCTCGGCATACTTCAGAAGGAGCGGGATACCTTCGGGAAGCAAGGCGTTCTTCAGAGCCAGCAGGTACATCATGGTGTCCTCTTTCTTCTCTGGTTTTTCAAGTCCTCCCAGAATTAGCTTCTTAGCTTCAACCACTGCCTAAAACACCACACACCTCAGACAAATGTCCAGCCACAACACTCAGACAAGAGAACACCATCGACTTTCAGAAAGCTTGGCTTGGCTGTCAGGTAAAACTTGTTTAGGTACTGTGCCTTCTCAAATCTCAGTGTTGTAGAACAGCAGAGCATAACTAACTGGGGCATATATTCTTTTGACACACCCTGAATGCATAAAGGCGACCCCAGGTGAAGCCCAGTCATTCTATATGGAGAAAGTTTCCTCAGCAGTGCAAACAAGAGAAGACCATGGGTCCTCATCTGTGAGGATCAAGGGGGCACACAGACCACACAACTTAAGGAAGCAGCCCAGCTGCTTGAAACGGTTAGCACAAACAAGTCTAAATGTTGAAAGCTCAGTCTTGTGAACACACCAGGAAGGAAGAGGACAGACTGGAGAAGCGAGTCTCCTGTGAAGAAAAGGACCACAACCAGTGTCTTCACATTTAAAGAAGGCCTTCTATCAACCATTCTCAAACCCTTTCAAAAACCTAAAGAGAATGTAATGCTAATGTCTTGGCCCACACCAGAGCCAGAGACACTACCAGAAGACGAGGAACAAATGTCACAGATGACCATAGATCTGAAACCTCTCAACAAACTACAAGCAGCAGGGAGAAGGAGAGATGGCTCAGCAACTAAAAGCACTTGGTGCTCTTGCAGAGGACCCTGGTTCAGTCCCCATACCTAAGTAGCAGCTGACAACCGTTAGTAGCTCCAGTTCCAGGGCATCAGATGCCCTCTTCTGCCATTCACAGGCACCAGGATCAAATGCAGTGCAATTACATACATGCAGGCAAATCATTCATACACATAAAATCAATAAACCCTTTAATAGAAGCAAGAGCACACTAAAATACCAATATATGCATTCTGCATGGCTAATTGAGATTCATCCCTGGGATGAATTCAGCCAGAGTTCTGCAAATGCAAATGAAAAAAAAATGTAGCTGACAATTTGAGTAGCTATATGGCTATCTCAACAGATGAAGAAGAGACATTAGACAAAATGTTACCTTCTTTTCTGATAGCTCTCAACAAACCAGCTAGATACATCCCACAGGATAAAGGCCACACTGATGACCTCATAACTCACACACCGCACAATCAAAAGCTGAAGGCTTCTCCATGATCAGGAACAAGACAAGAATGCTTAGGAGGCACCACTATTCACCATCATTCTGAAATTCCTAGCCAGAGTAATTGGCCAAGAAATAGAAATAAAAGCCATTAAGTAGGAAAAGAAGTGTGTGAGATGAGCTGCTTCACACCAGATGGCTTTAGCCCTCACTGTCTCACTGTTGGCACAGATGAGTGGATTTGGTCAAGTTGGAGGACATAATGTCAACCAACAAAATCAGTAGTGTTTCTAGACATTAACAACGTAACATCTGAAAAGAAGTTAAGAAAAGAGCCCTTTTATAATAGCATCAAAAATACTTATGAGTATTAATAACCCAGGACATGAGACACTGTATACTGAACTAGCAAATGGTGATGGAAATGAGTGGAGATCTCACTAATAAGAAAAATTTCATCCCATGTTTATGGGTTGGAAGAACTGATATCATTAAACTTACACATGATCCAAAGTCACCTGCAGATTCAATGCAGTCCACATAAACATACCAGTGCTGTTCTTCAGAGAACTAAAAAAAATATTCTAAAATCTGTACGGAATAAAAAAGACACCAAAATGGCCAAAGCAACTGAGTACAAAGATCAAAGCTAGCGGCATCACATTTTAAAAATACAATTCCAAGCTGCAGTCCTAAAAATGGCATGGTGTTGGCATACACTTATAGAAACAATGCCTGTGGAAACAGCTTGGGATAAATAAGCCCACACAGCAGTGGTCAAAGGATTTCCCGTAAAAATGCCACGAGCATGCAATGGGGAAAGGACAGTACCTTCAACAGTGGCTGTGAGAAAATGTACATTCACATACAAAAGAGTGAAAGTGGACCCTTTGCTCACTCTTCTACAAGAATTAGCTCAAAATCAACTAAGTGTTTAAACTTAAGATCTGAAACTGCAAAATATCTAGAAGGAAGCAGAGATTCCTCAGAAAGGCTCCCAAGACATGGAGGCAAGGAGAACAAAAAGGCACTAATGGAAGCACTTCATAAGGGTTAAGACTTAAAACACACAATGAACTCAAATTACTCAATCGCAAGAAAACAAATAAACCTATTTTGGTTTGTTGGGAAAGCAGAAAGAGGACTGTAATAGACATCCCTGAAAAGATGGCCTATAAATGGTTCAGATGCACGAAACGTATTCAAATCAGGACAGAGATGCAAGTCAGTAAGCAGAGGCACTGCCTCACGGTTCTTACAGTGGTCATCATTACAACTGAGCTGAATTACATGAATTACATGAAGTGCTACAAAACAGAGAAAAGGGAACCTGTGAACACTGTTGGTAGAATTACAAATTAGTACACTTGCTTTGGAAAACTGGAATTACCAATTACCCAGCAGCCCCACTTCTGTGTATTTGCTGACAGGAAATTCAGTCAGTACGCCGAAGAAATACCTACAGAGCCACACTCACTACATTTCTCTTCATAATAGCCATGAGTGGGGAATGCACACAGAATGGAGTGCTACTCAGTCTTTAAAAAGAAATAAAGTCTGTCATTTGTTAAATGGTTAGATCCAGAGGGCATTGTGCTACGTGAAATAAGCCAGGCACAGACAACTAAATACTCTGGAAGAAGTAGTAGGCAGAAAAGAGGATGGACCGGAAGAAGAAAGATGTTGGTCACACAGTTCCAGTGAAGGAGGAGGCCGTACAGCATGGTGACTATAGTTAATATTATTGTATTGTTATATTTTGAAATACCTTGAATATATTTTAAATGTCTTTATTCTAAGCAGACAATATGTGTTGGAGGTTATGGATATGCTAATCCCCCAACTTGATCATTGCACAACGATAAGTGTATCAAGCATCACATTTATCACACATGCACGCACACACATATATATATGTGTGTGTGTGTGTGTGTGTGTGTGTGTGTATGTGTGTGTGTGTATATGTATATGTGTGTGTATATATATGTGTGTGTGTGTATATATATGTGTGTGTGTGTGTGTATATGTGTGTGTGTGTATATACATATGTGTGTGTATATATACATATGTGTGTGTGTGTATATGTGTGTGTGTATATATGTGTGTGTGTGTGTATATATGTGTGTGTGTGTGTATATATATGTGTGTGTGTGTGTGTATATATATGTGTGTGTGTATATATATATGTGTGTGTGTATATATGTGTGTGTGTGTGTGTATATGTGTGTGTGTGTGTCATCTCATGTGTGGTGTGTGTGTCTACTCTTTGGTGTGTTGTGTGTGTGGTGTGTGTGTGTACAATTTGTCCCCGACCAAATACACCCCAGGCAACACCATGCCTGAGTACACACATAGAGGACCCTCAACAAATCTGTATATTAGGAGGAAGATTGATGAATGATTTGCTTTCTGGGGAGTATTTATTGATCACAATCTACACAGCAGGCACGATTTAAGCAGCTGGTGTCGAAAAACAGACTCATCCCTGTGTGGAGCTTATATTCCAGTGAGACAGAAATAAGCAAGAAAGCTAACGAGCAGCCAAACTGTAAAGTGTGTGAGATGGGCGTGGTTCCTAGGCAAAAAGGAAAAGTGGAGTTGGGGCGTGGGGAGCGGCAGGCCGGAACCATGACACAGCACGGGGGAGTCTGGGCAGCGGTGGCCATGATACTGTGGCACTTACTTTGAGCTTGCAGCCTTCATTCTGGCACAGCTTCCTGACAAGGGCTCCAATGATGATCATAACCGATTCTCTGATGTCGTTGCTCGCGAAGGAACCTTTGAACTTACTCTGCAGCCAAACAGGGATCAAAGAAGTCACCAGGACACTCCAGCATTCCAAAGGGATGCTTTTCAGTTAGTAAAGTAACCAACATCTGAGGAAATGACTTTGTGTCTCCAGACAACCAACTCAGAGTGTTGCTTTTGGGTCTCTTAGAAATGTGTCGCGTAGTTTTGCAGGAAGGATTGCTGGAATGCCTGATCCCAGATGATCTTACTCCCAGTCTGCCAACCCTTCAGAGTTCAGGAATTTGATTTTTGGGTTAGTCTAGGATCCCCAAAAAAGTCTTTATATGAATCAGGGACATCAATGTATATGTAGAAACAACATGAAGATTTTTGAAGTCAAAGTAGTTCTAATTGCTTATTGGAACCTCATATAGACTCTCCACTCTGACATTTTGTCCTTTGCCTTATAAGACAGGTGGCTGTAATGTCCAGGTTGTCATAAAGTAAGGTTGTGCTGGTCTCTAGGCCTGCGAAGGCCCTAAGTGAGAAGGTTTGCTGTACTGTTAGTGGCTAATGAGCAGAAAAGAAGCCAGCAAGCTAGTGTGTGCAATAGGAGGGCTCTCTTTTGGCTTCAACTCTGACTGAGTCCACTTTTAACGACTGCTTACATTTAAGACGTTTTTTGTTTATCTGTTTTTTTTTTTTTTTTTTTTTAATTTCAGTTGCCCATGGTCACTATTTTTCCAGTGACCCTGACTTACAAGGAGGGCATGCAGGAGTTCCTCATCAGGATGAGAGGCAAATCCGCAGGCATAGAGGAACCTCTCCTGGAGAATGATGCTGCTGCTGCTTTTGAAATCCAAAAAGTCCAGGATGGCTTCCAATGAGTCTGGAGTCTGAGCAGAGGTGACAGCATCCACCAACTGAGGTCTGTAAAACAGGTCACCCCAGATATCAGTGTTTACAGTGCTATGGGGTTATCCCAGACCTCTATGGCTCACAGCTATCTGTTAGCTTGAACTTTCTAAAGAAGTACATTTTTCTCTGAACAGAAAAATATGAATATTCTCAAAAGACCTCTTTAGTATACTTCTCTTTAATTTCATTTTTCTCTTCTCAGAAAATTTAAACTATTACACTGTGCTAGCTCCAAAAAAAAATACAATTTGAAGATTTGTAAGAAGAAATTATATAAATAAAATCATAAATTATGCTCAAAATAGTTCCTATGTAATACATAGACTATAAAGTCCCAAATTCAACTTTTCTTGAAATAGCTTTGCAAACATATACATTTTTCTCAAATGCCTTATTTAACTGAAGCACGTTATTGAATGAAAATAATAACTATTTTAACTTCTTATGTAAGGGTGAAGTGTTTTCCCTTAAAAAAAAAAAAAAAAAAAAAAAAAAAAGACAACTGGATGCCATGGCACATGCCTGTAATCCCAGCACTCAGGGAGGCAGAGGCAGGCAGGCAGATCTCTGTAGGCCAGTCTGGTCTACAAAGTGAGTCCAGGCTATACAGAGAAACCCTGTCTCAAAAACCAAGTAAATAAATAAATTAAAAAAAAAAAAAGACACCATAGAAGTTCTATTTTATCTACAGTAAATATGTTATTGTCTTCCATGGTCATTAAAAAAACATTTAGTTGGATCTAGATATGATAACATTTTAATATTTCACACTAATGAATATATATATGTGTGTGTGTGTGTGTGTGTGTGTGTGTGTGTGTGTGTGTGTGTGTAAATACTACATACAGAGCTCATGCTCACAGTGGCTCACTCCAGTAATCTCAGCACTAAGGAGGCTGAGGCAGGAGGATCAAGCCAGGTTCAAGGCCAGCCTGGACGACATAGTAAGTTTCAGGATAGCGTGGGCTACAGAGTAAAACCTTGTCTCAAAATACATCAAACAAACAAATTGATTAACAGCTTAAGGACACAATCCCACTGAAGAGAGGCGACCCCCATCCCAGAGCATGACAAACCAAGCCTGCACTAACTTAAGCTTATGCACACAAAACAATAGTAGGAGAATCAGTGTGAAAACTCGCTGGTGTATTTCTGGCCAAGTGAGCATTAAGTGCCTGACCTGGAGCTGTTAGATAGAACGTGCAGGCCAACAGAACGTCTGGTTCGGAGGTAGGACAGAAAACTGAAAAGGGGTCCTTCTTATTTAATAAAAAAGACGGCCCAGTGTTTCAGGGCAGACACTGTTGCTCTTGCAGAAAAACCTGGTTCGATTCCCAGCGCCCATTCGGCAGCTCACAACCACCTGTGACTCTAGTTCCAGGGCATCCGGTACCCTCTTGTGACCTCCACGAGCAGCAGCCACTCATGTTGAGCATACATCCCTGCAGCGAAATGCTCGTACACATAAAGTAAACCGATCTGAAAACAATTACAAGCCAGCCGCGGGGCAGAAGTCCTTTCCTGACAGAGAGCTGGCCCTGAGCAACAGTGTGGCTTACAGCACTTCCTTCTTCTCTGCCTTCAGAATCTGGAGGATCTCTTCCCGCCTCGCAGTCCTGAGGTGCTGAATGAAGGCCAGGAAGCTTCGGACAGCCTCGGCGTTGGACAGATTGTCTGGTTCCAGGTTCCTTCGGATAGACTGCCAGTGCTCCGCCAGCTGCAAAACACAGCCCCGGGGGAACCCCTTAATTCTGAGCTTCCAATTTCCAAAGGCTGCTCTTCCCCATAAAGATGCAATAGTCACCCCCCACCACTCACTGTGTGAAACTAGACGCAACTGCAGTGGCCTGTTCCCCCTCTGTAGGACTGCTTTGTCGCTAGTGCTGGGTTTGCAGGCCCTTAGACAGTAGCTAGCTGATGTTTGGACAGGCACGTCCACCTATGACTGTGTTGTGGTAATTACACCTGAGCCAGGCTTGGTGCGGGCTAGTGAAAATGTGTAGAAGTTTCACTAACAGCAGGGGATTTGGTATTTGGGAACGACAAAGGAAGATGCGCTGCAGAGTTGCTCCTGCTTTCTAACTTGAACCTAAGAGCAAATCAATTTTTCAGATAGCTTGAGCTCCCTACTTTCCTTCCGGTACTGCTTGTGTGAAATCCAATGCCATGCAGTTGCTGGGATCTGAACTTCTAAGAGCTTGTGTCTATGTTTAATGGGCAGTATTGAGAAAAGGGCTGCTTTCCCACACACTGCAGTTATCATAAAATGGTTTTGAAAATAATAATAAATCTAGCAAGTGGCATCTTTCAGCTTTGAAATAAGCCAAACAACTGCATTCCTTACCTCAGTGCTTTCTTTAAAAACCTCATTGCATAGAATGTTAAATTCTATTAGTGACTGTTAACTCTGTGGTAAATCACCATGCTATCTATCTGTTTTAAATGACTGATTCCTTTATAGAATAGCAGGTACTTTTGCTGCAGAAACGAAGGAAGGAAGGAAGGAAAGAAGGGAAGGGAAGGGAGGGAGGGAAGAAAGAAAGAAAGAAAAAGAAATTAAAGGAGAGAGAGGGGGGAGGGGAGAGAGAGAGAGAGAGAGAGAGAGAGAGAGAGAGAGAGAGAGAGAGAGAGAGAGAGAGAGAGGATAACAATGTAGTGTTAGCCTGGAGCTTGCTTGCACTTACTGAAGGGCATCCTTTACAGACACGCTGGACGACCTGTCCCACAATAGGAATGGCCTTGTACTTCGAATCAACTGCTTTAATTACAGCTGCAACTTGCTTCCCGGGTACCATCCTTGGGCCCGCTTCAGTTGTCTTCAGCTCCAGTTTCTGCCTGTGCAACGCCAAATGGAAGCAGCACATTTTAAGATACTAAGATTGCCAACTCTTTCAGAAAGCACAAAACTAACTAGTGTACTCTATCCAATTACGCTTACTCCATGGCACCTTCAGGGATACCTTAAGCCCCAACATTATGTAGCTTCTCTGGTGTAACTGTTTTATTCAAAGGTTTGGAAGTTTAGGTCTAGATTTTCAAAATATCACTCCAAGAGAATACAAGAAAGAAAATTTGCTGGTATGCTGAGCAAGACATGAGCTGCTAGCCCTCTTGAGTTTAGACTCTCTGAAGCTCCCATTCAAGGCAATCGTGCCATCTATTAACCAAATCAATCAGCAAAGTTCATTTTCCAAAAGGTGGTCTCAATGGTGATTTTTTTTCTGATGTAACAGTATTTGAAGGGAAAATAACACTTTTAGCATTGTCTTACTTTGACATTATTTTCCCTCCTATGGTCTGTAGGAAATTCAAGGCAAAAGTCCTTGTCTCTTCTGCAAGCACAGCTGTGACAAAACTGTCCTCTATCTTATAGGTGGTGACAGATGTGGCCTTTGAACTGACACCCAACACCTGCATGAGCAAACACATGAATAAGTAGAAAGCAGTTATTTTTAAAATCATATTATTGAAATAATATAATTGAATCAACTAGCAGCTGTCTTTCAATTTTCAAAAGAGTGCCTCTCTTACACTACTGCCCATCACCCACACATGCACACAACACATTTAAATGTCTATCCATTTGGTATGTGTGGAGATAAAACCTCAACTAAAAGTGACAAATCTTTCCGAGTTCTAATGCTTTGCCGCCTTTCTGTTCTTTGAAAGCTCTGCAGAATGTCATTTCTGAGTATCTCAAAGGAAGCAATGCCTGCTGTACCTGATTGGCCGTTGTAAATCCAGACCTCTCGATTTTGCATGTCTCCAGGGCCTTAATTTTCACCACTTTGTCTTGCTGAGCCTGGTAGGTCACTTTACAATCCCCAGAGATATCTACCTGGAACAGAAAGAAGAGCACAATGCTTGGGATGCCACGTGGGCCATCTGCATTCTCAGGGAAAGAGGCAGGGATCCTGGGCTCCTTAATATGCCATTGAGAACTCTGCCCTACCCGTGGATGACAAAGCAAAATGGCCCTTACAGGATGCTGATTCCCACTGTCCTTGGTTGAATCTTAAAACACCTCCTCGGCTGTCCCAGGAATCATCCTAACTCTCTCTGAACTCAGGATTTTGATAAACTGCAGAACCATAACTGAAATCTCTGGCCATGTGGGTAATTATCTGGTGAGGGGGTGTGTTTCTAAAAGGCTCTATCAAGGTGGTTTGTGTGAGATTTTTAACTCATGGCATTAGCCAAATTCGTTGTCCTTCATAATAAGAATTTGAGTTTAGACAAAAACATCCCAAAATAGCCTCTGCTCGGCTCCTCTGAGCTTTCCCCTTGGGCCCCCTGCCAGCACCATGCCTGCAGCTATTTTAGCAAGCTAGCCACATTCCCTCGGCCCAGCCCTGCCATCACACTGTCTCTTCTACTCACGGTTTGGATGAGTTAAGCTCAGGGAAACTGGTGTCCAGCTTGACTCCAGAATGATAGCTGGTGACCTACTTACTTGTCTAACTCATTTCTATTTCCTCACTGAATTAGAGTGCATGGGATAAAAGCAGTGATCCTGCACACCAACCATGCCTTCCAAATACCTGAAGATTATTAAAATACAGCCGCTCAGCTTTTTGCTTATCTACAATTTCGACATCCTTGAGATAAGTCTAGAGAATGTATTTTTAATTTGCTCTCCACAAGGCAGCAGGACACAGACACCAAACAACCACTGGATCCCCCCCAAAGTTTTCTGAATATTTAACAATTTATCCAAAGCTTCCTTTAATATAACTGATTGCAATTCCTTCACTCTATATTTAAGCAATTAATAATTTCATATGTAAGTGAGACCTGGCTATTCAATTTAAGTCAACTTCCTTAAAGTAAAACAGCAGTTATAATTTTCTGTGGCATTTCAATAGGCAGAAATGTTTATAAATGGTTTTGATATGCCTATTGACAAATAAGATGTTGATTGACTAATTTATTGACCTGATCATTTATTTTGTAGTACTGAGACTTGAGCTGGGCCTGCTACATACTCAATGACCCCTTCATACTGATCTATATCCCCAGCCCTTTCTATATTTTATTTATTATTGCTTGGGAGGTAGGTGTGTGTTATGTATACATGTGTAGTAAACGCGTGTGTGTACACCTGTGTATGCACGTGCACACATCCACATGCATGCACAGAGGTCATAGAAGACATAGGGTGTTTTTCTCCATCACTTTCTGCAGTTTTCCCTTGAGACAAGTTCTCTCACTGAACTTGAGGCTCACCAACTGGGTCAGCAGAGGTGGCCAGTGAATTCAGCATCTCTGCTCTGTGTGTAGCACTGGTTACTGGCACACAAGTGGCCATATCCAGCTTTGATAAGGGCGGTGGAGACCTGATGGGTTTCACTAAGTTACTCCGGCTGTCTTAAAGTTACTATATGGCGCAGGCCGACCTTTGCTGAAAATAGGGCCTTAGCTCCCAAGTAGCTGAGATTACAGATGAATGCCCCTCACCCTTCACCAAGATGCTGATTGAACTCTTAGAACTGTCACTAAGTACCTCGTTGGTGGTTCCAGAGCTTAACTGCATCTGGAATAAGCTAGCCAAGCCTCTCTTGAGATTTTCTATGCCCACTGGCTCATTTTCATATGAGTAGAACTCTTTGACCTAAAGGGGAAAAGAAAAATACAAATGAAGCAAAGGTACATTTTTTTTAATCAAAGTTGATTTAAAAAAAAAAAAAAAAAAAAAAAGCTAGCTAGAGAGGCCAGATTTTCACCTCTGCTGATTGGGTGAGAGATTATTCTGTTAGTGCAAAGATGTGATTTCTTGTGAAAAGAAGCAGGTTTCATCTTCAAGAAGGTAGATCATCCAGAAATGAGACTTGGGAGGCAAAAGGGAATGTTCTGAGGATGAAGGTCACTGCATAGAGGTGGGAATTTCTGTGGAAACCGGGCCTGTGCAAGGAAGAACACCTAAGAGCATTCCTTTCCTTCACGTCACACATCTTTTGCCTGTAATTCTGCTTGAAACAAAAGCCAGCCAGTGAGTAAACGCTTCTTGGAAGAGAGTGACAATTGCCACCAATGGCAGTTAAGATTTCTGGAATGGTATGCTGTCTGTAGGCTATGGCAAAAGACCAGGTTTGCTCATGGATGACCAAGTTGTCCATGAGTGAAACACAGAGGGGCCAAAGTGTTTCCAGAGCACTGATGCTCTTTGGATAAAGGATGCTCGGAGGCTGGAGGGCTGGAGGGGTTGTCTCTACTGTACAACCTGCCCATGGCCACTGCTTAAGATTCTTGTCAGGAGACAGGGGAGGAGGTTGAAATGAGGAGAGGGTGATTTGGCAGGAATAGGGAGTGACTTGGCTTTGTTTTATCCTTGACATTTACTGGCACCATGTCTTACAGTGTTTTAATGAGTCAGTCCATCTGTAAGAAACAGGACAAATATAGAGAAGTTTGTACAGGACAGCCTATTGTTCTCACCTTGTGTTGACTTCAAACACATCACACGGTTCAGAAGCAGAGGACAGGTATGCCTTCCCTGTTAAGTTACTATGCTCTACAGACGCAGTGGAAGAACATTCCTGCTCCCTGCCCCATGCTCTACTATTTCACAGAAAGAAGAAAAAACAAAAACAAAAACAAAAAACAAAGAAGTTCAAACAAAATAGACAGCTCAGTAACATATGAATTTAACTAATACCCATCTGAATAATTCAACCTAACACTTTTCCCATGTTTTAGGAGACAATATTGTGCCTGAATTAACCATACAAGTGCCTCTGATCTCTATTTTTATTTCCTAGGCATACTGTGCCTAGTGACAGATTTTCTGGATATAGTTGTCTGTGTTCAGTTTAGTCACTACCCTGCCTGATCCTGAAGGGTTGAGATAGTGCTGTCTGTGCTGGTTAAAAGGGACCTGAACCCCTGGACGCCGGTGACTTCACTGTCTGAAAATCCAGGAATCCTATTCTCAAACAAGCCACTGGCTGTTTCTCAGATCCAAAGCTGGCTCTCTAAGGCTCTATATGGGAAAGTAGAGTTCCTCCCCTTAGCTTTAACAGTGTGGTCTCCAGGGCAAATGTCCAGGGAAGGATATATCTGGATATATGGCTACCAGAGGCTTGTCACTGGAGTTCTGAGGCCCAGGAGAGTCCGAAGTGCATAGACGGTGGTCATGTGTGTGTGTGACCAAGGAGGGTGACATTTTGGTCAGAGTCTTAAATGCTTCAGAAGCCATTAAACAGAGAAGCTAACCCACTATCCTATTAGCTTCCATGTCCTTAGCCCACAAAGACGTCATAGAGTTCTGTCTGAGCCTTGTATTCAGTCTACAAATCAGGTCCCGGGCTGTTCTACTAGTGATCTCTGTGACACCCATCTGGCTGCCTCTGTACTTAAGAAAATGATGCTGCAGCCTTTTTTTTTCCTAAGTAAGTAATCTGAAAAGCATAAACCTTGAGTCACAACCAAAAGTTTTATTTATTTTCTATTGGTATTTATTGTTTTTTCTACAACTAGAAAAGTGAACAAGCCTTTTGTTTTTTGTTTTGTTTTGGGTTTTTTGGTTTTGTTTGTTTCCTTTGTATGGCTGCAATTTCAGAAGCTAAGACTGTTCATTTTTAGAGGAGACCTATCTGACCCAAAGTGAAGATGACATTCTTCTTCATATTCATCAAACGTCAAAATTACTTAGCAATGATAATGTTAATAAATTAGAACTTTGAAGTTTGACCCATGTGACTGTCACATCAGTAATCTTAAAATCACTATTTCACAAGAGGAGCTGAGCATGTTTTATGGCATTGGGGCCATAAAGCTGATCACCTCATTTAGTTCTGAAATGGATTCTAAATACCCAAGTACTCAGGCCGTCCATCTGAATCTAGTCACCAGTTTCCAGAGAACAGCAAGCTAAGTTTTCCACACAAGGAACTCAGAGTGAGGCTAGGCAGGTAGGCAAGAAGGAAACATCTGGCATCATGTGGTCAAACCTGGAGCCATTATTTTTTAAACTATATTTTCTCCAGGAAGAAGACGCCTTCTTAATTCACGGGCACAATAACAGAAGGCAAGTTTACATCCATTGCCTAAACGACAAAAGAAGTTGGATTGATCCTGACAAATATCTTTGATATTTATTTAAGACAGAACATAGTTAAGAAATACTGTCTTGGGACAGAAGGAAAGAACGCATAAGTGAAGAAGAACTTGGAAGCGTCCAAGTTGGTGTTGACAGGTACCACACACAGCTCCTTTGCAGGATCCCTCAGTGAGTAGGAGCTGCAAAGCCAGATTTAGATAGCAGATCCACACCAGAAAAGAATGAAAAATGAGAGGCAAACTTAATTTCATCAATAGAGACACGCAAAAACAAGTGTGGAGTCCGGGAGTTGTCTAGTTGGCTGGGTTAGCATTTCAGATGAAGAATGACTCTGTGCTAAGAATAGCGGCCCCTTTCATCTGCCAGTATTAGTGAACTTAGCAGGAAATTACCTCGTCCCCTGCTTAGTTTATTCCAGGTACACAAAATCAGATCATGCCCAAACACTTAAATATGGGCATTGAGTGACTGTGGGAAAAATAAAACACACAATGAGTATGTATCTAAGTATTCTGTTAGGTTCTTTCACACTGTAAATATGGGAGCCTTAGATGGGGAGAGGAGAAAGGGGGGCTGGCTCTGGAAGATCAAAAAGATTCTCTTGAAATCCCAGGAATCTTGCATAGAATTTAATTTTGGCTTAGGGTAGAAATGTCCTCCAAGAAAATGGTTCATCAGCCATTTGTCTGCCTTCACAGTTTCTCTCCTTGTAATCTAAAATGACAATGACCTTTCTAACAGTGTTGTGGCCGGAAATTCCCTTTGGCTTCCTCTTAGTCTACAGTGTCAAGCCTTTTCCAAGTACTTTATTATAATATATATTATATATATGATGTTAAATATATATACATATATATTTAAATGTACTTTAATCTGTGGCTACAGCAAACCACCCTAGACCACAGCACCCACTGGGCTGGCACATTTGTGTCACTGAAATAGTGATGTGGCAGCTTCCTCCAGCCTTTGATCAGCGAGGGCACCTAGTTCTTGTGTGTGTGTGAGTATGTGTGTGGGTAAAGAGACTTTGTACTTAGCTTCCGGCAACGGCACTGTAAAATGATAGGTTGTGGTTAAGATCATAAATGCAATTAATATTTAATGGACTCAAGAAGCTTGCCACTTTGGAGGCCCAGAGAAGAAAATGATTGTGTTTTGTGTTAATAAAGCTGAGCCATATGCAAATCAAATAAGTGAATTCATATGGTGAAATCGAAATAAAGAGTTTTCCAAGTCAGCCCAGGAGGGTTTGCAATGAGAGGACAGTGGAGTAGAGCAGCTGGGGCACAGACTTTGCTTCGTGTGCCAACTTCATGACCTTCTCAAAACTCTAGTTCCTCATGTCACCAAAGGATGATGACAACACAGCAGCCACCTCCTAGGTCTGTGACTAGCACAGGAGCCAGCGTTCAGAGTGTCTACAGGCAGAGCTCAGCTCACTGGAAGCTCTGTCTTCCCTTTACTTACCACTAACCCCATCCCAAGCGAGTTTGGCTTATTTGGCCTCAAATAAACTCTTGTGTTCGTCCCGTTACTTTGCACTCATTGAATTTTCACCATAAGCAAGTTGCTGAATGCACTGAGAGAAAGATGTAATGGCTGGACAGAAGACAGAGAGAGCTGGAATGTCTGTGACAAACACTTCAGTAGAAATAATCTCAAGGGGTAGGGGACATGAGGAAAGCTTTATGTACGAACCAGTCAACACAAGGCAGAGGTACTCTGGGAAAGGGAAGACGTACATTCGGCAGAGAGTAGAGGGACTGGACTATAAACAGGATTGGCCATTTTCTCTGCTGAAAGCTATAAATTAGCAACAAATACAGATGTTTAGAAGGAAAATGGGAAGAACTAGGAATGGGTTTCCAAGTACCAAGAGTGTGGTGAAGTCAAATGCTTGCTTCCCGCTGACTAAGAGGGTGTGAATGTTATTGAAGAAAGGCAGACATGTGAGCAAAGCTTGAATCACAGTAAAGATTCAAGTAGTGACTCCATGAAACTGAAAAGCTTCTATAAAGCAAAAGACATGGTCAACAAAACAAAACGACAGCCTACAGTCTGGGAAAAGATCTTCACTAACCCAAAACCTGACAAAAGGGTTAATATCCAAGATATATGAAGAACCCAAAATATTAAACACCAACAAACCAAATAATCCAATTTAAAAACGGGGTACAGAGCTAAACAGAAAATTCTCAATAGAGAAATATCAAATGGCCAAGAAATACTTAAAGAAATGCTCAACATCCTTAGTCATCAGAGAAATGCAAATCAAAACAACTCTGAGATTCCATCTTACACTCCTCAGAATGGATAAGATCAAAAACTCAAGTGACAGCACATGCTGGCAAGGATGTGGAGAGAGGGGAACACTCTTCAATTGTTGGTGGGAGGGCAAACTTGTATAACCACTTTAGAAATCAATCTGGTGCTTTCTCAAAAAATTGGGAGCAGCTCTACCTCAGGACCCAGTTATATCACTCCTGGGCATATACCAGAAAGATGCTCCACCATACAACAAAGACATTTGCTCAACTATGTTCATAGAGGCTTTATTCATAATAGCCAGAATCTGGAAACAACCTAGATGTCCCTCAACCAAAGAATAAATAAAGAAACTGTATTATATCTACACAATGGGATTCTACTCAACTATTAAAAACAAGGAAACCTTGAAATTTGCAGGCAAATGGATGGAGCTAGAAAAGATCATCCTGAGTGAAGTAACCAGACCCAGAAAGACATGCATGGTATATACTCACTTATAAGCAGATATTAGCCACATAATACAGGATAAGCACACTACAATCCACAGAGCTAAAGAAGTTAAATAACAAGGAGGGCCCTATGGAGGATGTTTAATTCTCATTTAGAAAGGCAAATAGCATAGACACCAGAAGTGGTTGAACGGGACGGCAGTCTACCATAGAGGTCCTCTGAAAGACTCCACCCATCAGGGGACCGGAAGAGATACTTAGATGACAGTCAAACTTTGGGGTAGAGTGCAGGGAGTCTTACAGAAGAGTTGGGGGATAGAAGGACCTGGAGGGGACAAGGAGCTCCACAAAAAGGACAAAGGAGCCAACAAATCTGGGCCAGGGTGGGTGGGGAAGGAGGCCAAGGACCATGCCTAGTGAGGACCTAGACCCCCTGCTCAGATGTAGTCCATAGGCAGCACAGTCTCCTTGTGGGCCTCATAATATGGGTCATAGGGGCTACCTCTGACATGGACTCTGGTGCCCACTTGTTGCTCACTTCCGCCCAGTAGTGTGGCCTTGCCAGGCCACAGAGGAAGAAGATGCAGGCCATCCAGATGAGACTTGATAGGCTGGGGTCAGATGATAGGGGAGGAGGGCTCTCCTTTTCTGAGAACTTAGGGAGGGAGGGAGAGGGTTTGAGGGAGGAAGAGTGGGACCAGGAGGAGATAAGGGAGGAGACTATAATTGGAATGTAAAGTGAATAAATTAAAAATTAAAAAAATTTTAAAAATATTCAAGTAGTGGTGAAAGACAAAGGTGTTCTGAGATACTGGGGCTCATTTTCTGTGTGAGGCCAGCACATGCCTGCCTCTGAGTCCTTCCTCAGAAGTTCATAACATAAGAACGTGCATCTTGTTTGCAACTGAGGTTCCTGACGTTTTTACATCCAAGTACTTCTCGTCGTTATTTTGAGTGCAGAAAGCTGAACTTTGGAGATATGGAAATGAAAACTGCTACTCTCCCTGTCACCTGATTTGTTTTTCTACTTCATGACTGAACTCGAGCTTCCAGCTTCCCTACATGAGTAAAATAGCAGCAACTTTCCTAAAACAGACTATGGAATGCCTGATAATTAACTGATCACAATTGCAGCTCCAACATATTAAGACCTAAAATAGGTTAGACTTAAGTAATAAAACTTCTGAGAGCGTTTAGAATTTCCTTACTGGGATTCTAGATGGATATTACAATATTCATTTGTCATTTTGCTATGCGTAATGCTTTTTCCAAGTCATATTTATAAAGAATGCCTAAATATTTTGAAAGCTGCTGTGTGTTCAGTGTGACACAGCAAAACGTCAGTTTTGTACTTTTCCCAGATAGATATCATCACAAATTAATATTATTTATCTAGGCTCTAACCTTTCATTCTAGTCTACCTACTTTCCTGAATTTATGCACTCAAGTGTGCTGTGATGATTTTCTGTGTTACACTAGCTCTGTAACCCTTCCTGATTTAATATTTAATAAGAGATGCACTTTAGAAATGGTGTTTCTCCGCTATAAGCCAATATGTCATTAATGAGAGAGAGGGAGAGAGAGAGAGAGAGAGAGAGAGAGAGAGAGAAGACTGGGTGGGAAACAGAATTCAGGGCATGATTTAATTTACTTTGGGGACTTTGTCCCTCGATTCTTGAGATGATGTCACTGAAAATAAAGGCAGCAGCAATACGACTCCCTCGGAGCAGCACCTGCTGAAGGGAGCACAGTAGGCAACAACGGGAAACAAGCTCAGAGCCTCTACCTTGCCCCGGACGAGATGGAGAAGTATGGGCCTCTGCAGAGCCTCCAGGTTGTCCTTTCCTATGATTTTAGCTGTGGTTTTGTCTTTGAAGACACTCTTCTCTCCTCTCTGCTGATTGACATTTTCAACATTGACAGCCGTTATCTAAAGTCAAGGAAAGAAAGCTATTAGAGAAAAAAAAATCCCACATCTGTCTCTTGAAAAATACAGCGGTAAAGAAGACTGATGGAGATTGTCGTCTTTCTTTTTCTTTTTCTTTCTTTCTTTTTCTTCTTATTTTGTTTGTTTGATTGATTTTTTTGTTTGTTTTGTTGGGGTTTTTTTGTTTTTGTTTTTTGGTTTTTTGAGACAGGGTTTTTCTGTGTAGCCTTGGCTATCCTGGACTCGCTTTGTAGACCAGGCTGGCCTTGAACTCACAGCGATCTGCCTGTCTCTGCCTCCCGAGTGCTGGGATTAAAGGCGTGCGCCACCACTGCCTGGCCTAATTGTCGTCTTTCAACCCTTGATTCATAGAATTTGTTACTCAAAGTTTACTCGAAAAGCACCTTAACCAACTAAGGTGCAGAGCCTCACCATGTCTTCCCCTTTAACAGAATGGAGAAGGTATTTAATGTTGGGAAATCTAACTAGTCAAAATAATGTGATCTTGAGTTATATCATCTATGACTTGAATTTGGCTCTTTTGTGTCATCGTCACTTTTCTAACTTGTTTCAACAGCTTCTACCTGCCTCTTCACTCCCCTGTCTGTAGTGTGTCTGCAAGGGTCTCTCTCCATCCCACATCCTCATGTATGAAATGGAGAGTGAGCAGCAGAGTCACAGAACAAGGATGTAGGCAACGTTTTCTGAGGGAAAGCTTGCTGTTCTAGTGATAAATGACTCGGAGAAATGGATATTGATGTCTTGATCACTTGAGAACACAACAACCACTAGAGACATCCAATGAAACAGCAAGGGATTGGCAGCTGGGTTGCAATAAACCACTATAAAGAACATCTAAAGCCATCTGTTCCGAGTACTTGGTCCAGTGCATCTATATGACGCTAACCTAAAGAAGAGCTAACTAACTTTAAAAGGAATCCATTGATGTCAGGTTCTTGAAATTACAATGTATTAACATTGGAAAAAATTCTCAGCTGACCAAATGCTGTCATTCTATAGAGTGCTTGGTTCCTTCTAGAAGAGGCTCTGTCCCTTGTTAGCAATTCCACCTGTTAAATGGGGCCTCTCCTAATGCATCTCCATTTCAGTCTCCAGGGTTCCTAGCATGACATGCATGGGAAATGCCTTCCTCCCAGGACTCTTGGGATGTATTCCAATACAATGTCCTTTTCATATTAAGATGCTGTCTGGAACTGGAGATCAAACTCCATTACTCAGTAGCATGGGGCACGTATCTCCTAACAGCCTGCTCCAACAATTTGGAGAAAGCTCACTATTAATCAGCAACAATTTCAGAATTCTGAGTGTGTCACTTGTTTTTTTGTGAAAGATAACAAGCCAAGCATAACCAAGAGCACAAAACAAATGCTTCTGGACGGCACGTTTCTGATATCTAATCTTAGTGTAGTCTTGCGTGTTTCGTTTTGGTAGAAAATGCCCACCGTGACTTGGATCAGTTGGTCATCGTCACCATCAGGATTCCTCCACAGCAACACGACGTCCACATCAGATGAGATCCTGTAGCCCACGCTGTCCTGCAGTTTCCCTTTGCTCCCGTCAAGAAACACTTCAGTGGAGTATGTGAGCTTGTAGAGTCTCTCATTATTTAATGAGAGACCAGTTGTGTGACCTGCATTAGAGGAGGACACAGGTCAAGTTTTAGTTGTCAGGCACCTGTCGGGCCAGAGGACATACTGTCTTACCACCACTGCGTTCTTCCATCTCCCTGGGGCTCAGTGGAGCTTAACAAGCACCTGCTGAACCAAAGATGTGTGCTTCTCCATCTACTAAAAGCAGTGACTTAAAACCACACACACACACACACACACACACACACACAAACAAAAACAAAAATCCTGAAACTAAGTTAACTGATGAATATCCAAACAAGACTCTGTTATAGAAAACATTGTATGAATTATCAGGTCATCACTAAATTGCCCTGTTTGGACAGTAATTCAGTCTTAGAGCCTCACTCACGTTACTTTCAATCATGTGAATATACGATCAAGCAGAGGTCTTGGCGGGGTTTGCTTTACAAATTGAGTAAAATTTTATATGCTTGGGTGATTTTGCCTATGCAGCTATGTACACCAAATGCACATAGTACCCAAGGAGGCCAGAGGAGGTCACTGGATTTCCTGGAACGGGAGCTACATTCAGTTATAAGCTGCTACATGGGAGCTGGGAACCAATCCCAGGTCTTCTGGAAGAGCAACAAGTGTTTTTAACCAAACCACAGAACCACCTTTACCGCACCATAGTTAATATATTTAAAATTCCAACAGCTAAAAAAGTGTTACTCATCAGAAAGACAGTGCTTTCATGTGTATACTTGCTCCGTTTAAAGACTGTTGTTTTCTCTATAAGCTTAATTATCAAGCTTGTCCAAAATCACTTGGGGGTTGTGGTAGTTTCATCTTGTAATCCCAGTGCTTGGAAGATTGAAGCAGGGAAATACCTGTGAGTTTCAGGGTAGCCTGGGCTATATAATCATTCCAGGCCAGCCTGGTCTACCTAATGAGTTTCATGTTTACCTAGGCCACAATGTGAGACCATGTTTCAAAAGAATTAAAATTTGAAATTAATTAATTAATTACTTTAAAAAAACCTGTACCCAGGTATATTATCGTGTAATAATTTTTAAAAGAAAATTGAAAAATTTAAGAACCACCTATAGGGAAGCTTAAAGTAACTGTGACTGAAAAAAGACAATTACATAAAATCTTAACAGGGGATTAAACTTGATATTTAATATTAAATAGTATATAAGTCTATATTGGTAGCCACCCCCACCAAAACAAAAATAAAAAACAGAGAAGTTCACACAGTTTCCAGTTCAGTTTAACTCATTCCCAAGACATGCAAAGAGATAGTAGGTTCAAATTTTTCTCAGCAACAAAAAGTTTATGATCACATAAGCTGGCTTGTGTATTTTCTGAGTGTTGTTCACTAGATACAATGAAGAAAGATTCAGTAAGGATATTCTTCCTTGGGGCTACTGGGGTTGCTTTGTTATTTAACTCTAATAGAAAGTCATAATTTATTTTCTCCTTAAGAAGTATGTAGATATCCAGGTGTAGTGGTACATGACTTTAATCCCAGCACGTGGGAAGCAGAGGCAAGCAGATCTCTGTGAGCTCGAGGCCAGCCTGGTTTACATCAGATACTGTCCACTCATCCCATGCAATATATAGTCTCCAGAAAAAAAAAAAAAAAAAAGAGAGAGACCAAGCCATGTTGCCTCACGATTATGTGTGATGACACTCATAACAGTCTAATAATGTCAGCCTTGTTCTGGTGTTATTTATTTGTCTGTTGAGATAGAGTCTCATTATGTAGCCGAGGCTAGCCTGGAACTTTTCTTTTTCTTGCCTTTTTTTGCTGCAGGTGCTTGGATTACAGTTTTGCACCACCACCTCTGCCTCTGAGATGGGCATTACTAATCTTCATTAGACAAAGAGAAGGGAAGGACACAGGGAATACACAATTTGCCTAGGGATGCTCAGGTGGGTAACAATGGCAACGCGATGGGAACTATAGCTGTCCGACTCTAGAGGCCATGCTCTTACGTTTACTACACTCCTCTGAATTTTTATATTTATTTCTCTTTCATTCCTAGGAAAGGAGGCAGGAATTCATTCTTTCCTTTAACAAGGATGCTCTGAGAAACTCCTATGACATGGGCAATTTTCTAGAGTCAACAGCCATGCCAATGAACACGGAGACAGATGTTCTACCCTTGTAGAGTTAACATTTAGATATGAATGAATACTATAGAATGACATTCATGCCAATGGAGACAAGTCTAATAGGAAAGAGGCTGGGTAGGGCTCTGTGGGGCAAGGACAGCTTCACACTGGCCATGTGTGCATCTGCAGCAAGAGTCACCCTCTGCCCTTCCCACTCCCATTCTCACAAAGTGCAAAAGCCCAGAAGAGATCTTATGCAGGCCCAAGAGCAGCAAGGAAGGGACTTAACTAAATGAACAACACAGCAGAGGAAGGCGAAGTTAAATAGGAACATCTGGGCGTCAGGGGGACTTGGGGGACAAGTCCACGGGCTTAGAGTTTGACTTGGTGAGATAGGAAGCAGAAAGAGGTTTTTCTGTTGTTGGGGTTTTTTGTTTGTTTGCTTGTTTGTTTGGTTTGGTTTGGTTTGGTTTGGTTTTTTGCCTGAGTTCCATGCTCTGACAAACATTCCGAAGGAGGACTGTAAGGGTTTCAGTAAGAACCCAGAAGAGGCAGGTGACAGATGAGCGAAAGCCAGTTAGCACACAAAACAAAGTGTGAACATCACATTGGACAAGCCTGAGGCACGAGATGTAGAGGAAGATGGTGTCAAGAAGACATTGAAGGAGACGCAGTCGCTAACTCTGTCGGCTGCTTCTTCCTCCGCCTCGTTTGCATTCTAACTTGGTCCCCCACAGCAGTTCAAACACTGCTTTATGGCCAGGAAGGATATCTTGGCCAGAAAGACTCTTTTTTTTTTTCTTTCTTCTTAGTAACGTCTATCAAATCCCATATAGGTCACAACAGTACAGTGTGCTGTCTTATCTAATCCTGACAGCAATTGTGAAAGGTAAGCAGTGTGAGAGAGCTGACAAAGACTGACTCCAAGTTCAACCCCCGCACACAGTGCAGACTTTGAAGTTTAGGTTTTATGAAATCTGAGTTTATGGACTACACGAAGGTGCCCTCTGATGAGAATCGTGATGGAAAACGTGTAGGAGGGAGTATTTCTTGAGGTCCGAAGTGTTCAAAACTACTGTGCTTTCTTGATTTTACTTTACCAGGAGCAAGGAACATCTGACAGATGAGCTCCTGACCGTGCTAGCATGATGAAGCCCAGAGCAGGATCGGCCCTGCTCTCCCACAGCTTCTCCTACCTTGTTCAACAGGCCTCCAGGGTCTGTCCATTTCACCAAAGTTTAAGATGCTCCTAATAACTAGCCTGTGCTCCAGTGTTACTTGCCAGTCCTTCCTTGGCATTTCTCTGTTTATGTTGTCCAGGGCAACATAAACATATCGGATGCCCAGCAACACTGGGCATCCAATACATCATTGACTTAAAGTCTGAGAGTCTAATAGAAAAATGTAAGGCAGCAGGAAGGATGGGATGTGGGTGTGTGTGTGATTAATGCAAGTGGACTAAGACTTGGGGGAGGGGGGCCAGGGCCTGAGTGAAGCCTGGAAATGAAGAAGCCAATAGGAAGTATCGGGGTGACAAAACAAATAGAAAGTAAAAGCCCCCCATTAACAAAACCCAAGTGTGCACTGATATCAGAACCACAATCAGGCAGGTACACCTACAACAGGTGGGGAGCCTTGAGCCTCTGAGGTTCACACTCAGTAAGTCCGATGGCCGTCCACACCACCCCTCCTCCTACGGTTAGTAAGAAGGTAGAGTCGTCTCATGTCATTTGCTGGCTTTGTATCAATCGTTATGAGGGCAGAGAGTCTACAAATCCTGGGCCTCTAATACCAAAGGCTACTCCATGTAAATGGAGACAACTACGTCCTATATTATACGCTTGTGATATTCAGCATAAGAAAGCCTTTGAAATAAAATGAAATGAAGACACTCCCGTGGAGAATCGTAGACCCCTAGGCCCGTCGCTTGCTCAGGTCCTTGTAAAGCCTTGGAAGAGGGCCTTCGCAACCTGTACTCACTCCTTATCTTCCCTCAGTGACCTTTGTAAGCATAAGATATTTTTGTAATGTTTTCTCAAAGACGGACTCTCAGTTGCACAAGCCTTGGGTTCTGAAAAATCTGGATTTGTCATTGAGCTTGTACACAACAAACTGTCAGGCTCTCAGCCACACTTTCCCCATGCGCAGGTGGCGTGCCTGCATGCTGCTGGTGTGGGGTGTGTGAGGTATGTGGGGGGTGTGGGGGGTGTGGTGTGTGTGGGGGGTATATGTGTGTGGTGTGATGTGTATGTGTGTCTGGTGTGTGTGTGTGTGTGGTATGTATGTGTGTGTCTGGTGTGTGTGTGTGGTGTGTGTGTGTGTGTGTGTGGTGTGTGTGTGTGTGGTGTGTGTGTGTGGTGTATGTATGTGTGTGTGTGGTGTGTGTGTGGTATGTATGTGTGTGTCTGGTGTGTGTGTGTATGTGTGTGTGTGTATGTGTGTGTATGTGTGTGTGTGTGTGTGTGTGTGTGTGGTATGTGTGTGTGGTGTGTATTTAGTTTTTAGTTTACAGAATGGGAATTAAACAAGAAGCCACAATAATGACTATATCTCCATTACTTTTTCTTCAATATAATCACGGTATGATTTACAAGTGTTTTTTTCTACCTAAGCAAGAGCTATATCTTAAACACTAATGATTTTTGAAAGCACTTAAAATACTGCCTCTAGTTTAAGAACATATTTGCTCAGGTAAAATAACTGAGTTATAGTACTCTACATATTTTTGTAGTAATTTAGTCCCTTTTCATGTAGAAATTTCACACACACACACACACATACACACACACACACAATCTTGAGACAAACTTTGTTTTATGACCGAAAGCCGAATTTATCCCAAACATATTTTTAAGAGTTTACGTGTTTTTATTTTATGCCAACCACTCAGGGCACATAGTACTAGAAGTTGGTCGCCACCATGAAAGACTGCCCATAGATCATTGGTGTTAACAGTCTAACTATGTAACAGTATGAACTATAAAAGGTGACATCTTTATACCAGGTAACAATCTGAAACCCAAACAGTTTATAAGTTGGTGGGTTTACAGAAGACTTCAAATCAGTACATTTTACACACTACTTTGAAACCATTCCTTGTGAAATGCTTCTCCTCTTGTGTTTTCCCGATGTTATCAATTCATATATTTTTAAAGTAATTTTCATCTTAAAACAAAAACTATTAACCAGTAACACTATCTTTTAAAGATGTCTTATTTCTTAAATCCATATTATATAGCTTTATTTTCTTTAATTCACTGACTTGAGTTATTCTACTTCTTTGAAAGCCAACAGAATTCCCAACATGCTTTACCATTTCATTCACAATTCTTTGGCAATCAAATGCCCATTTTATTTTCTTTTTTTTATAGTCTGATTCTTCTTGGTGTTTCATTGCTAAGCAACTAGAAGGAAATTTCAGGACTGGGCTTCTAAAATCCTATTTTACAATTCAAATGACTTCTGTGTGTCCATCAGCAGCAGGTCACAATAGCTCACATCTTTTTCCAGCAGTGAGAACTGAAGAGAGAAACGCTGCTCTGGGGGAGCAGGGGAGGGGATGGCGGGCTGAAACGAAAAGGGGCCTCCATTTTTGTAAAATACACCCAGAAATGAAAATTGTTTTCATTTCTACTTAGTCACTTTCCCTCCAGATATTCCAGTCTTATGTACTTTCAAAATTTGTGTAGTTAGCAACTCTTTCAATACACACACACACACACACACACACACACACACACACACACACACACAGAGAGAGAGAGAGAGAGAGAGAGAGAGAGAGAGAGAGAGAGAGAGAGAGAGAGAGAGAGAGAGAGAGATCTCCAGGTTAGGACACAGCAACATAAACTCACCTTTAACAGAAGCAGAATACGAGGAAAAGAAGCAAAGGAAAAGCACGGCTAGCAGGATCATGCTGCCCGGCTACCCTCTACTGCATCCAGTCCCCAGGAGTCGCTGAGAAGCGGACTCTTCTGGTGGCAGCCAGCAAGGAAGTGACCCTCCTCAGAATCTGCGACAACAGTGTTTATCTATAGGGGAAAGGTCAGATTCCAAACTCCAAAATCAGGACCTAAGTTCATGAAAGGGCTCAATTAATGATTAAACGTAGGTGGGCTGTATACTCTTCAGTCTCTCGCTTTGAAGAAACTTGTTTCACTCAAGAAGGAAAATCAAGAAAGCTTTCATCTCGCACTCCAAACTAAACCAGGCCACAGTGTTTGGGGGAAGGGGGACCTGGGACATGGGGTAAAAACAAAGCAAGCCAGTAAGCAAACAAATAGAAAACCCCTCTGGTTGTGATACTTTTCTGCTCAAATCCATAATCATCGCCGAAGCTGGCATGTTCCTCTAATTTATATATAAAAAAGTGGTGAGGTCCCATTAGTCCCAACCTCATTGAACCCGAATGAGCCAGAATCCACTGTCTATTGTTGGTTTTGAATTTCTATACTATTCATAAACCATTATAAAGATGACTCTTAATTTTAGAATTTAAACTAAGTCATACCACTGCTGGTAAAGATAACACTGGGTGTAGACCTTTCACCCCTAAAATGTGTATGGTTGTTTTCATATGTGAGAAAATGCAGGGGTTAGAGCAAACCAGCACTGCCGTTGTTACTGTGTTAGTAGGCCAACTGTGGCCACCGGTTTGTAATGACAGGTAATATCCGTTTGGGTCCCCAGACTGGTCAGCCAGAGTCCTGTCCTCTCTGAGGTACATTTCTAAGAAGAGACTCAGAGGTAAGTGCCAGTTCTTACCATGTTTGCAGCTGAATGAATTATATGTGGGAAATCTCTTTAAAGTGAATTCCCTGCTCAGGCTCAGGACTCAGAAGCTGACCCAGCCAACACTTGTCACTAGAAACTTCCTCCAGAGTCCTGATAGAAACATAAACGCTTCTAAAATAAAGTGGCTTGGTGTGCGTGTGTGCGTGTGCGTGTGTGTGTGTGTGTGTGTGAGGTATGTATGTGTGGCAGGGTTAGAAAAAGAAGTCTGCAACAAGGGTTAATGGAATGTCTTTGAAAATACCCACGGCCATGTTTTACGTGTAAAATGGGTTCTTAAATTTATCCTGGTTCCTCCGAAAACCTGCCACTCTCCAAACCTCAAGCTTAGATCTCTTAGGCAGCTTAGGGAAAACGATAGCTGCAAAGTGAAATGCAAAATTCAAAAACAAAACAAAACTCCAAATTTAAGCATTTATTTTGAAGTGTGTTTTCACATTCAAAAATTGAAAGGTGAAAATTATTTTAGTCTCCTCTTGAGAGTAGAACTTCATTTGTTATCACCGTGTTTCCTGGAGCCAGCGAGCCAGAAAAGGGCACGCACATGTATTCTCTCTCTCTCTCTCTCTCTCTCTCTCTCTCTCTCTCTCTCTCTCTCTCTCTCTCTCTGTCTCTCTCTCTCTCTGTCTCTCTGTCTCTCTCTCTCTCTCTGTCTCTCTCTCTCTCTTACTGTCTCTCTCTCTCTGTCTCTCTCTGTCTCTCTCTCTGTCTCTCTGTCTCTCTCTGTCTCTGTCTCTGTCTCTCTGTCTCTGTCTCTGTCTCTCTGTCTCTCTCTCTCTCACTCATTCACACACACTCACACACACACAGCTTTACTAGAAAAGAGCTTGTGGCCATAGGTGTCCCTATACATTGTAATGTTAAAGTGCTTGTCGTTTTCTTCAGTTGCTGTTGTTGTCACTATACTTCATTTTTGAGATAGCACTTTGCTATGCAGCCCTGGTGACCCAGAACTTGCAGTGTAAAAGAGGATGGGTTTCCACTCACAGTGATCCTCTGTCTCTACCTCCCAAGTTCTAGGATTAAACACATGTACCACAATGGCATCTTTGTTTTAATTTGAATGCATCTCCAAAAGTGTTCACAATGTTAGATAGGCAAAGAAAGCCTTATAGTCACTTACACCCATGTTCGTATTTATTTTAATAGAGAACCATTTTGCATCTTACTCAGGTGTATAATAAATACGTTGCATTTTCATCTCAGAGTCACGGTCACACATACTCACAGCCATTGTTAGACTATGTGGTGTGTGATACGTGTCTCTTTGGGTAAAGTTCTAGTAGTTGTCAGGCATTTGTATCAGAGTCCAACCAATAAAAGGCATATCACTATTACCTAATCAAGTGAGTGCTGTTTCATTTGAGCATTTGATTTCCCCTACAAAGCACTATATTCAACTATCACTTCATCATCACAGGACACAAATAGGCTGCTTCTGTTGGTCCTAACATCATTGTTTATATTTGGCTTATATAGTTCTGTTTTTACAAAGACATTTGAGAAAAGACTCCTCATGATTGTCTCACTGAGATAAGAACGCCTAACACTTTCATCTTCAGGGAACTCTGTGTGGCACGAAGTAGCCGTCTGTGTTGCTCTAGCACACAGAACAAACAGTGTACAATATATGGGAGCGATGTCTCCTAAACTCACCAGCTATTTTGCATGGCACACAAAGCAGGAAAGAATGGCAAGCACAGCAATAAAATAACAAAAGCTGGTATCAATACTATAGTTTACATTTGGCCATCACAACAGTCATTTCCTCTTGGCTCAGGTTAATTGATTAAAAACTACTTTAAAGAATAAAGAAAAATGAAACTTAAAATGAGAAATAAAATATCTTTGGCTATTTAAAAAATATTAAAGTTGGGGTGGCAGAAGAAACTGAATTTTTGAACATGGGATGAAATTGTTATTAATTGGGGTTGTCCTCTCATAGGACTATGGCGATTTAGTATGGAAGTTAACAGAACATTTGTTTTTGTGATGCATACTCCTGGCTGACAGTACAGAAGTACACCGATCTGCACTGGTCAGCACAAAAGCAGACAACACATTTTAAAACAACACTGCTGCCACAAACCCCTTTGGTGGCACCTAACCCTGCCATACTATCACGCTGCCTTGACAAATGAGGAAACTGAAATTAGCGACAGAGGACTGAAATCCGAAGTGCAGGTGTGTCCTGTGGGGTACCATAGGTTGCTAGGAGTTACCTTCGTTCCCTAGATTAGAAGATCATGAACTTTAGCCCACTGAAGGTTGAGAGGAAATAAGTTACCCTATGAGATATAGACGTGGCAAGTCAGCCCTGAGAAGTCTATTGGTGTCATCAGAACATTTTGCTCTGTCCTAAGAAAGAATGTGGCACGGAAGGAAGGAAGGAAGGAAGGAAGGAAGGAAGGGAGGGAGGGAGGAAGGAAGGAAGCAAAATTTCAGACACTTTAAGCCGATCTTAGAAGCTGTTTTAAAGTGTGATGGCATTTGTCATCTAGTAAGGAATTTAGCAGTTTGGCAGAATCCTGAGAAACATACTTCGTTAAGAACTTTCTTATAGTTCCATGCCGTCTTTCACACTAAGGATGGTAGAATATATTTCAACAAATATTGTTAAAGATTTTTTGTTAAAATAGAGAAATATTAAACTATTAACTTTAATGAATGTAAATTTGAGGCTTAAACATGAGGCAGTTGGAATCTAAGATAAAAACAGTCTTTTTTTCAAAACAGAGTTCAGCAAACATACATAAACACATATACAGATGTTTATGAATAATCAGAAAAACCTAAGAGGTTTCTAATGGCATGTGTGGTCACTTATAACTGGGTTGATAGACTGAAGAGAACTAGCAAAAGTGATTTCAACAGATGAGTATAAAGAAAATAAAATTTTAATTTTGATAGAAATAATAAAATAATTTTATTGTACTTCTAAAGATGGAATTTTCAGGCCTAAAATAAAATATTGGGTAGAGGTACAAATTTTTACTTTTAAACGTGTACAAACTATAGCTCAACTATATTTAAAGTCAAATGATTTACAGGGATAAACATATGAATTAATTTTTAGCGGAACATGAAGCCAATAGTTTTTAAGTAACTACCAAAATAAAATAAAGATACAGAATATTTAGGATTGTTCAAGGGATGACGGATAGAGTACACATAGAAGATGATATCTGGGGATCGTATTTGAAGAATTTTCCAGAACTTTGGGAAAGCAATGTGTGAACTCTCTGTAGCTGGCATAAGTAATTACTGGCTTAGAGCAAAAGACATTTGTCCCCCAGTCCTGGAAATCAGAAATTCTACATATGAGTGCATCATTGGGCTGGGAGTCGAGCAGCACAGTGGGCTGCTTTCTGGAGGCTTAAGGGGACAATTTACTGCCCTGCTATTTTCAGCTTTCTGGAGCATCCTCCGACTCAGGGCCCACTTTCTACACCTTCACAATCAGCATGACTGAGCCGAACCCTTCCGCCCTGAACATCTCTTCTGTCTGCTTCTTCCACGGTGCAAACTCAGTTGACTATATCAGCCCCGCACAATCACTATACTCGGGGATTATCCAAGTAGCGGCCAAAATTAACCTACACTGTTATCGTGGATGTTCACTGGGGATTGCGACAGAGAGAGAGAGAGAGAGAGAGAGAGAGAGAGAGAGAGAGAGAGAGAGAGAGAGAGAGAGAGAGAGATCTCAAGACCATTATAAAATACAGACGAGCAATAGAAAAGGTGATCTGTGAAGAGCCATATAAGAAAGCGGATCGCCTTAGAGGAAGAAACAGACAACCATCTAATTATTAACACCACCAATGGGGGGAAAAAAAAAAATCAGGCCTTAGAACAGCGTTTCTCAACCTGTGGGTCACGAACCCTTTAATCACGTGACCTTTTCACAAGCATCACAGTTTGGATACCCTGCATATCAGATATTTACAATTCGTAACAGCAGAATTACACTTATGAAGTATCCACAACAATTTTATGGCTAGAGTCACTGCACACAAGGAACTGTATTAAAGGGTCACAGCATTTGAAAGGTTGAGAACCACTGTTTTAGAACGATTTTTTCATCAAGCAGAGTAAATAATGTTAATTTGTAGTTGACTCCTCTCAACAATTATCAGCATAGTGTTCTATATGCTGTGTAAATAAATGTTTTAATCCTAAAACAAAAGTGAAGGTGCTTCCAGAAAAAAAGAAGAAAAAAAAACATGATTAAAAGATCCTTCTAAAGGATATCTTTAAAAATCTTCCTTACAAAAGGTATGGGAGCACTCACCTTTAATCCCTGTTCTCTGGAGGCAGGAACAGGAGCTTCTCCGGGAGTTGAAGGCTAGCTTTGTCTCCTAGCAAGTTCCAGGCCAGCCAAGGCTATGTACGGTGAGACCCTGTCTCAAGAGAAAGCAAAATCTACTCCAGCAGAAAATAGTGACCCTAACCCAAAGTTGCAAACTGATATTAAGGACAAAGAAATAGTATTTAAAGAAACACATTCTTTATATGTTAGTATTTTGTGGAATTGAACTGTTCTCAAAGTATACAAAAAGGTAACAAAAAAGAGGCCACATAAGTTTGTGATATAACAAAAATTTAGATGTTTATTCAGTAATAAGAGCTAGCTCAGTCAGGTGGTGGTAATGCATGCCTTTGATCCCAGCACTTGGGAGGCAGAGGCAGGTGGATTGCTATAAGTTTGAGGCCAGTCTGGTCTGCAAAGTGAGTCCAGGATAGCCAAGGTTACACAGAGAAACCCTATTTTGGAAAAGAAAGAAAGAAACAAAGAAAGCGCAAGCTCAATAAATTAATGTATATCAATTCAATATGAAGCTATCTAAAATGTTACACAAATATACTTATTCATAGCTCTACTGTATTTTGGAAGTAGACTACTAAATAGCAAATGCAGATATTTTGAGAAAATTTCTGGTTTAAATGTAAATATTGATGTGAGCACAAAAAGGCTTAAACGAGTGTTCACCAAAGCCAGCAATTATTACTAATTATTATAATAATTTCTATTTTCCTTTTTACATCTTACTTATATATTCTTGCATTCTATTCTATTACTTTTAAAAAAACTTTGTCTAGATTTACAAAATACAATGACAATAATACAAAGATTTTTTTTCATATAGCCTGTATCCAAATACACCTATGGCTAATGTTTTATATCAATGTGGTAGATTTACTATTAATAAACACTTATAAGTTGTTAACTAAACATCATATTTATTCAGATTACATTTGTTGTTTTAAATATTTTTATGTGTATATGTCTGTGTTTGAGTATATTTATGTGTACCACATGTGCAGGAGCCCTCAGAAGAAACTGGAATTACAGATAGTCCTGAGCTATCCCATGAGTCCTGAGAGCCAAAATTGGGTGCTCTGCAAGAGCCATCTTAACTGTTGAGTCATCTCTCGAAGGCCCTAGACTACATCTGCTATTAATGAGTCCTTTGCCCTGTTCCAACGTCCTATCCAGGATGCATTACATTTGATTGCCATGTCCAGTTGGGTTCTTCTTGGTGGAGTCCTGTTTGGTATTTTGTAAAATGTTCTTCTATTGGAAACTTTGCAGTAGAAGGCTACAGAGCTCAAGGTTTGCTTTCACGACATCGTTTGAGAAGACCAATGTGACCGATGAGTGGTATGGCTATCCTGAGTCCCTGGTTGATGGGTGCTGTCACAGCTCTCCGTGTAAAGTTATTATTTTTCACTCATTCTTTTTTATTCTGGACTCCTTGGAAGTAAGTGCTATGTTCCATCCCCTCTTAAAAAAGGAGCTACAGTTCTCCTTAGCGGTGCAGTAGTGGCATGTATTAATACAGGGTTTCTTGGCATGTTTCTTGTCTTCCCTTGCCCACTTCTTTATTTAACCCTTTACATCAGAACTCACAGAGACTTTATACCTCAGAGCATAACCCGATAGTACTTTACTTTCTTTTGCTATACTTGCATTTAAAAAAAAAAAAAGTCATTCAGAATTCTTTTAGGGAGTTAGGGAGATGGCTGCGAGGCAGAGCTGTGCTCACCTGCAAAGCAGATGTGTAGGGAGTTAGGGAGGTGGCTGCCAGGCAGAGCTGTGCTCACCTGCAAAGCAGATGTGTAGACAGAAGTAGGAGGGTCCTGGGGACTTGCTGGCTGTCTAGACAGCAGCTGCTCTCCTGACTCAGTGAGAGACTTCTCAAAAAGTAAGGTGGTGAGCAACTGAGGAAGGCACCAGATGTTGACCTTTGACTTCTACACACACACACACACACACACACACACACACAGACTCACCAACACCCACATATACATATGAGCACCCAACCACCCCACCTGACCCCAATTCATGAGTTCCTTCAATTTCGCTGTGCCCTTTTGACACACCTCATACCAATGTGTTTAGGTTTGGGTTTTTTTTTTTTTTTTTTTTTTCTTTCTAGTATTCATGGGTTACTAGCTCACCCTCTGTAATTTTTGTCAAGTTCCAGAATCTGGTATTTTCCAGTGCTTTCTGGTTCCTTTCATTCTGGAAAATCATTTAAAAAAACAAAAACAAACAAACAAACAAACAAACAAACTAAGTGTGGGCAGTAAGTATCCATGTTCTTACAATTTTGAATTTCCAGTGCATGAAAACATCTCTGGATTTATTTAGATCTTAAGCTCTATCTATCTTTCAGATTTCCTCTTGGAGGCTCTTTACAAATCTCTTAGTTTTTTATCTGTGTCATGAGGTGGGGGCGGGGGGGGGGTGAGAGTTCTTAATTTCAAGATCAGCCTGTACATGGCTGCTGTACATAATAACGCTGGCCGAGGTGGTAAAGGCGCTGGTGAGGCAGCCCAAGGGCTTGATAGCATGAGACATGGCCCCACCCCTCGCCAGCTGAGGCATTGAGTGAGCCAGCCCGGGCAATGCTTGCAGTGCTCACCCTGGTAGTGTGGGTGTGGGAGAGTTGGCAGGCTGACCAACTCAGCTACCTATTAGTCCCAGATCCAGGATTTGGAGTTGGCCCATCCCATCCATGAGCTAGCTGCTGGGGTGTGCGAGGGGGGCTGGTCCTGCAGACCCAAAGCTGCAGGAGTTTCATGACACAGGGCAACAACAGGATAGCCAAGAGAATCCAATGCTAAGGCTCCAGTGCGGATAGTGTAGCAGAAACCAGGGCCCTCAAACCAGACCGAGACGTCATTGCAATGAACATTTGCAGGTAAGGGTGTGTGAACAAGAGCATATGCCGTGGGGGCACACTGTGACACACCACAGCTTCCATGACAAGATGTGTTCTTTGTTGTTTTCTTACTTTTGGGGAGGACGTTGCAAGAGTGGAGGGCAGATACAAAGGGATGGGGAGATGAGTAGGACTGGGATGCACGATATGAAATTCACAAAGAATCAATACAAAGTTTAAAAAAAAAATATTTAGTGTGGGTGAGCCTATGCTGTGGTGCTTGTGTTGAGGTCAGAGGCTGGGGCTGGGGCTGGAGGTGGGGACTGTCAGGAAGAGTCAAGTGACCTCCTTCCACTTTGCAGGCCTGGGAGAGTGAATTTGGGTCCTTAGGCTTGACAGCCAGGACCCATATCCACAAAGCCATCTTGGTGGCCTGGTATTATCTATATTTGAAAGAAGGGCTTGAAACCACTTTTCTACTCTCAAGACTACGGATACCTTTTCTGTCACTTCCGTAGAATGGCGTACAGGCACCCATGTCACAACCTTCATTTCTGACATTCCTTCACTTACATCTGGACCTTTTCCCCCATCTCTTTGTTCTAGAACACAGTTTCTCCAAAGTGCTGGGCTTGGCCCCCAAATAGCGCCCCCATGTGGAGACTTGACAAATTCCACAGCGGCGACCTCAGAGCTTTCTGCTTCTTCTTTTACACTCACCTTGGGCTGACTGCTGGGCCCCCGCCAGTTTTCTTGTTGTTGTCATGTAGTAATCTTTATTTTGCGGCAAATTCTTGGCGGTTTGGCGGCACTCCTGTCCTCAGGGCTTTCGGCTTCTTTTCTGCCTAGGTTCAGCTGTCTGAGCCAGGTGGCTGTGCTAGACTCTGGGCTTGTTCCCGTGAGGGCATCACAGACTTCGCTCCATAGGCATCTTCCTAGCATCTTCAATATTTATGAATTGCAGGGTACTTTAAGATACGTATTTTTTACCTCGATTTTTGAAGTCAATCAAGGTGCCAGCTGAAATAGTCAAACTGTTTCTTCTTTTTAGATACCTTTCGAGTCATGCTTCAAAATTGATTGTTTTTGTGCATGCCAGTCTGAAATTAAAGTACTCACAAGTGTTATTCTGCACTCCCCCCCCCTCCCCACGTACTGCTCTAAAATTACTAGAGTACTCAGACTCAAAAATCATAACTAGATTGACAGAAACGGAATTTTTAGTGACTACCCAGTGTAGCCAAACATATGGAGGAGCTCATAACTGCATTCATTACCATTCTGTGTCCTAAAATTCTGTTCTATCTGCTGCCCTCTTCTTACTCCACAGTCTGCAGTGCAACTTAAAAAACTGGCGGCCAATTGTCTGAAATTGGTACACAGATATGATTTATTTAAGGTGTTTAATATGTATTTGTGATTAAATATCATAAACCTTATTTCTCTATAAATGTTATTGCATACATTTAAGGCAGACAATATGGTATGAAAAGTAATGCTGTTGCTATGGTGAAACAAACGAACACACCCATCACGCACAGTTAGCCAACTATTGCTTCGTTAGTATGAAAATATTACCCACAGCAACTCTCTGACCTACAGCCCCCGGGTTATACCTTTATTCTCTGGACTTGTTTATCTTATACATATTATTTTGACTCACATCTTCCTCAATGTCCCCTGCATGGCATTGCCCCTTCCTGGTAACTGCGGCTTCATCTCCTACTTTGGTGTGTTTGAATATTATTTTCCACGCGTATGTGCAAACACTTATCTGTGTCTAGCTTATGCACAGCACAATGTCTTCTAAGCATATCCATACTCAGGCAAGTGCCAATAGCTCATGACACATGTATTTACCATTTTCTTAAGTCACTCATTTGCTGATGCTGACCGATGCTCATTTCCCTTCCTTGCTGATTGGCAACAGTAGTTGGAACACAGGGGTGCAAATATCCAGGAGGCAGTAACAACATTTTTCAGATTTATGTAAGTAGCTCTATTTTCAACTTCTCTAGAAACTCTTATTTTCTACAATGGCTCCTCAATAGTTTAAAAAGCCAAGCATGTCAATACTAACAAACCAGATTTCACACAAATTCAATTTCTAACTGCTCTTTCAAAACTTAAGTCTGCTATCATTGGGGCCACATTGCAACTTGGAGCTTGTACTCTGATTAAAAAGAAAACGCCCTTTCAGGCTTCCCTGAAGATAACTTCTCTCCTCTGTAACATTCTTGATCCTACAGATTTCATAGGCTTGTGACCCATGGAAACCTCTTATATTGGCTCAAAGTACAAATATGTACTAGTGATTTTAAACTCTGCTTTTATTTAGATGCCTACAAATTCCCCAGATTATATATATATATATTCAAATCCAAACTTGCTATGCGTTTAAAAAAAATCCAATTTCCTTCTAGTGTTCTCTAAATTAGCCAGTTGGTGGAATTGTATGTCTACTATTGTTCAAATCAGGAACAGCTTTAAAACTATTCTTCCTTATTCTCGCTGTTGCTTTTCAGTCATTGTGTAAAACCATCACATATTTTGGTTTTTGCTTTCACTGTTCTTTGTCTTCCTTTATATTTAGAAACTCTTTACTTTCCAAGATGGAGTAAGATTACCAGCTCTCTGAAACCATGCGCTCAAGAAGCATCCACTTGTTCCTTTGTATCCACAGGCATCTTAAGTATGGATGCACTTCTGGATCCCCTATGCCTTTAGGCCAGAGGGAATCATTTAGTCCTATTTGTATAAAGGCCTAAGACAAACTGTTAAATGTTAAACATGAGTTTCATAAATCAGTGATGGCTTCATATCACATGACCTTACCTTAAACTTCTTACATGCTTCTGTCTTTGGCTAAACTGAAGTTTTACTGGTACTCTTTCCCCGCCCCCCCCCCCGCCCCCCCATTTTGGATTGATTTTGCAACTACAAAATCAAATAACCAAGCCACAGTTGGTGACATCATCAAACTGAGGATTTTCTCCTAACTTAAAAACTCTCTTAAGAGCCGGGCATGGTGGTGCACGCCTTTAATCCCAGCACTCCGGAGGCAGAGGCAGGTGGATCTCTGTGAGTTCGAGGCCAGCCTGGTCTACAAAGCGAGTCCAGGACAGCCAAGGATACACACAGAGAAATCCTGTCTCAAAACACAAAACACAAAACAAAAAACAAACAAAAACTCTTTTAAGTATTGAGGATGCTCAGCATTGCCTCTAAAAATGTATCCTTATTTATAAGACAGATCCCTCGGGGGCAGCTGAACAGCTGTTCGGAGGTCTGGCACACCACTATGCCAGCCTGAATTTAATGGCCTACATGTGGAGGGCTCCATATCCAATTACTAATCCTGCCTCAGCCACTCTCTGCCCTGATATGGAGGCAGCTGAAAAAAGATGCCCTACTAACAGACCACAAATGGAGCCAGGTCTCACTGCCAATGCTCAGTTAACAGAAATCTTTTAGATCTGAGAGATCCACAGCAGAATCCTGCCTCACATACCTTCCCAAATAAAACCGGAGGGTTTAAGAAAGACCAGTTTCCTGCGCCACCCCTCCCCCGCCAGATTCAGAGACGTTTCAGTTCATGTAAGAGCCTGTAACATGTTGAAAGGGTCAGGCGACAAGAAAAAATCTACATCATGGGTCTTTCTGTATTGACAGGGCAGACTTCTATTCAAAAATTTGAAAATAGTTTTTATCTGCAAATTCTACAAGTCATTAATTGAAAATGACAAAAAAACTTTAAGTCAACTTACACAACCGCTTATTTTTGCCCCCTTCGGTTGATTTGGTCTATATTTAGCAAAAGGATTATATAAGGTCAAGTACTACAAACGATGAAATAGCACTAGCGTTTTGCAAAATAGCATAGGATGGACTGTAAAGTGTGTATTTTACTAAGGACATAAAAAAAAAAACTTTAAAATTCCCAACTTCAATACATTTTTATTAAGAATTTCACCTTAAATTTTTTTCACTTATTAAAGACCTTGTAATATTGATAACCTTTTCCTACATAAATTAGAAATAATTTGGACAATAGATCATCCTCTCAGCACAGAAAAAAAATAAGAGCATCTTGTCTGTTTTGCATTTTCATATGTATAAGTGGGGCTATCTTTTTCTCGAAACTCCAGCGTATACACGAATAAATGCCTGCGGGTACAAACTCAACTCTTGACAGGGAAAAACACCTCGTGGTAGTCGATAAACTCTCCAAAGAAACCCAGGTCCTGACCCCGCCCCCCATAAGTCCCTCCCTTTCTCCAACTAAATTTGAAATTAGCGCAGTTCGATGACGTAAGACGTAATGCCGTCACCAGGCGTGCAAACACCGCCTCTGCCTCTGGGAGTTGAAGTTTCCGAAGGCCTGACGCGTGGAGCCGAGAGCACCTCAAAAAGGCTTTCTGGCCGCACCCTGGCGTTCCCCCTCGGCCCCGCGGCTCGGTAAATATGGCACTGCGGCTGTCGCGCGCGGGCTCTTTGGTATCTTTTCGGATGCTAAAAGAGCGCGAACTACCCTTCCCTCGGCTGCAATCAGGGTTTCCGGGGAAGAGGGCAAGGGCCAGGGAAGCAGTTGCGGGTTCTCGGCGGAAGTGGCGTCAGGTGGCGCGTTTCTCCCGCCCACCTCGCCCCATCTTCAAGCGTCCTGATTGGTCGGCGGCGGTTTATCCGGCTGGCAGACGTTTCCCGGGCGCTCCGCAAACTCGGGGGGGGGGGGTGAGGGGGAGGCGCGACGGGCCTGTGTGTACGCGCGTGCGCGCGTCCCGTGCCGCGCGGGGAAGTCTGGGCTTGTGTTCATGGGGGTCTGTACCGGAAAGGAAATGTGGGTCGCCCGTCGCAGTGCTGCTTTGTGCTTAGAGAGCGCTTTGCCTGCATTCCCTTTCTCTTCGCGGGGCCGCATGCTCCAGGCGGTCGCATATTAGGGAGTCGAGGGGCGGTTGCTGCAGATGCGGCCGAGCCTCGTGGTGAGCAGAGGTTGTGTTTAAGATCGACGTGTTTCTAGTTGTCACTGAAATACTTTGTGTTTAAAATGTGGCTATGTGTCCGGAGGTGTAAAGAGAATAAATACTAGGAGATTACTCATTTTTTTTTTTCTCCTGAGATTCCCTACCACGCCAGCCTTCCAGCCAAAGGGATTTGACAATTGAACAAAGGGCTATTGCTACTGCGGAATTGACCAGCGCATTAAATAAAAATAAAAATACCCTGTTACCGGGAGGTCATTGATTATAGCAATTCTCGAAAACAAAACACACGCCACAAGGGATGTTTTATTTTAGCTGGTTCGGAAACGGCGAGGTTTTTGTCTTTGGACTTCGGTGATGTATGCTCTCCTCACACCAGATAGTCTTAGTCATTATTAGTCAGTTCTCAGTTTTGTGGTACCATCTGATAAGAAATCCGTGAATTAACCATTCAATTAAAAATATACTAAAGGAAAATTTTACACTTATGTTCTATACTTTCTGTAAAATGTTCTTAAATACTTGTTAAACTTGGCTCAGCGAACGGAAAATGTGCAGTGAGCATCACTCCGGGCGAGGGAGGAGCCCCAGACTCGCAGCCATAGACTAAACGTGACCCGAACGAAAACCAAGAACGCTCGAAAATGCTGTTTTGCATAACATAATTGCATCAAGTTCGTACACGATGTGTTTATTGCATAGTAGACAATCGGAGTGGAAGCTGTCTTGGTAAATTCTAGCTCAAATAAGATAGCCAGCTAGTATTTTATCAGCATTTCGTGTATTGTATTAAATGAAACACATTTAACGCTTATTTAATTAAAGCTTGGAAACTCACCCAGCACAATGTTTTCAGAATCGCTAAAGTAGATTAATAGTAGTTAGGACTGGCTCATGATAGGCTGCTCAGAGATGTTACTACTCTGTGATAGGTCAAGTTAAATTTAACTTGAGACATTTTAGATGTGAAAGACGAAGGCGCCCCCTGGCGTAAGGGATAATTCTCACAGGAAGGCGAGCCCAGCGCTTCGGGTTTTTAACATGGAGAACTGCTGAAAAATATTGTCACGGAGAGGCAGCAATGTGCTCTCTTGAAAACCTGCTTCATGAAATGTTTTCCTGTTCAGTTTGCATGTTTAATGAGTCTTGTTTTTCCCACTATCCATTGCTTTGCATATATACATTTTTGAATGTTATCTAACGCCTTTAGGGCCATCCGTCCACAGTGTGTGCTCATCCCGGTCCTTCAGGATCCCCCCTCGCCGCCCCCCCCCCCCCGCCAGGTTTTAGGGTATTAGGAAGTGTTGGTGTTGGATTACAGTCATAATGCCATAATTCCATCCATCTCTTTACTCAGCCAGCTATTGTGAGTTCTGTCTGCTAGGCTTGCTGGAGATGCCTTGTTTCATAGGAATTCTTAGACACAGGCAGAGTTAGGGACGTTGCCTTTACTCTCTTCATTTTCTTTTAAAATCATTGAAACTTCCAACTCCTCGCTCAGTAAGAATCAACTAAATTTCAAGCAATGTGACACTGCACTTCAAAGAAAGTGAGAATCATTTAATAAAACTACTGTTTAAATCATGTTCTGTAAAGATTTTGTCCTCTCTTTACTACAACCTGTTTGTTTTATTGTTGTTTTTGTTTCGGCTTCAATTGTGGAGAGACTAGGTCTGTAAAAAAGAAACAGTGTTCCTTAAGGCCATACAGGATTTAGTAGGTCATGCTTAGTCTTTGGTGGAGATGAACAGGCACAGCTAAGCTTTGTTGTTAGTCTGTATTAAAGAGAAAGGACATGGCAGTGTAGTCACCCTCCCCTAATCGGCAAGTTCAGGTCTAGTTAACATGGGTAAAGATATGTACGATTGGCTTTAAATGATTGTATTTCAGTTCAACCCTAATAATTTCTCAGACTGATTATAGAATCAATTTTTATATTTTGTTTTTAGCCATAACTAAAGTGTTTACAGATACACAGTGACATTTATTAGCGAGACAAAAAATCTTCTCTGTATTATTCAAGTTAGGAAATGTAGATATCCATGAATAAAAGTTGAAGATGTATATGCATCTGTATTTTTTAAAAGTAATTTGATATAGTAGGAATATTAGTATTTGCTGTGATTTAAAATATAACCATCTCCTCTTACCAGTGCATAACTTTGGAAATAGCATTTTTTTTTTTTTGGCTGCTTAGTATGTATCTCTAACTTATATTATAGATGAACCATAGTTTATTTACTCTTTTTGCTGACACTAAAGTAAACTCTGACTTTTCATAGTTAAAAATAATGCTAGGATGAATAAATTATGATGCAAAGTTTAATGTACATTTTTGACTTTCTTACAGGAATTCTAAGAAAATACATTGCTAGGCCAGAAAGCATGTGCTCTAGTTTAATTCTCTGTTGCTCTGATAAAGGCCTCTGGCCAAAAGCAAGTTAAAGGAAGGGTGTCTCTGGCTTGTGCTTCCAGATCACAGTTCATCACGGAGGGGCGTCAGGGCAGGGTCTCAAGCAGACCGTGTGGCGGCTGCTACATGTGGGCTTACTCCACATGCTAACTTAGCCTTCTTACATGGCCCAGGACCGCCAGTCCAGGGATAGCGCTACCCCATTAATAAACTTCCACAGTAATAAGCCATCAGGACAGGTCCTTCCAGACGTGGCCACAGACCAGTATCATCTGGGCAGGGTCCATCTGTGTTCATGTTGTCTGTGTCTCCCCCCAGCTCCCTGCCCCACTTCCGCACTCCATTGAGCCTTCTTCTCCTAACTCTGGGCTGTGACAACTTGACAGTGGAAGCTAACCAGGATAGTATCAGTGCATCACAACACTCAAAACATAACTCGCCTTCTGGAGAAAATGTGTGATGACCCTCCATGCTATATGTAAACCTATTTCTTCAGTCCTTTACCAGTACTGTCAACAAACAATTAAAGATTTTTGCCAATAAATGGAATTTAACTATCTAAATTTGTACTTTTATTAGTGATAGAGTTTAACATTTGTTGGCATCTATTGGCCATTTGGGCTATTTTACTTTGTTATCTGTTCGTGTAAAGCATTTTGCTTTTCAGTTTTTTTCAGAAACAACAACTATGTCATCTGAAACGCTGCCAGCATCTATTGAGCCTGCTAGTGTAGAAAGCAAGCTGGGCGGGAGTGCCAGTGAAGAGGAGAGACAGGAGCCAAGAACTGATGCAGGCACCGAGACAATGTCGAAACGACAAATGAAGAAGCTGCTGAAGCAGAAGCAATGGGAAGAGCAGCGAGAGCAGCGCAAGTGCGTACTTCAGGGCACGTGCCCTCTGACCCTGATCGGCGTGCCGGGTCCTGTTGAAAGTTGTCTGCACTGAAACTCAACTTAGGATGAGAAAATAAGGGTTTGCATGTTATTAGCTAGTTGGTGTACTGATGAGCTCAGATCAGCACCTGTTCTCGCCTAAGATGACCTGAATAGGAGCAGACCTGCCGGAACTGCTCAGACAAGGGAGCTGGTAGCCATGTCCTGGATCCCGGTAAAACTACCATCAGGAAGGTCAAACTCTGGCTTGACATAGATGTGGCTAAAACAGGTTCTCATGAAAGCATTTCTGTTGCAGCCATTGTCTAATTCCAAAGACATTTTAAAAAGAGATTTTAAAAAGTTGGACTTATATTTCTGTTCTTTTAGTAAATTTAGTGAAATTGTAGTATTCTCTGTGATATTGAACTAGAAAATTGTTTAGGGGATGACTTGTGAGTAATTATTCATAACTCATAAGTTTCTCTTAGACTTATATGGTACTAGTAATGAAACTATTGAATAATGCAGTTATTCACTAATTGCTTTATATTATCTTTGCAAAATAATTTTTTCATGTGTAAAGTTATTGTTATTGCATGGAATAAATAAAGTTGCCAATATCTGACCTTTTTTCCTCACAGAAGAAATATATTTCATATAACCCTATTTTAAAATGTAATATTTGCTTAATTAGAAGTTTAAATGTGAATGTCTAAAAGTACAAATAAGAGCAAAAACATTGTTTTGTTTGCTATTTTAGAGAAAAACGAAAAGAAAAACGCAAGAGAAAGAAATTAGAACGACAGTGTCAACTGGAATCCAGCTCGGATGGAAATGACAGAAAGCGTATTCGGAGAGATGTTGTTCATAGCAGCCTCCGCCTTATCATCGACTGCAGCTTTGATGACTTAATGGTGTTAAAGGTATCACGGGGTCCTTTATGTGAACGAGGTTAAGGCACTTGATTTTCATAGGTGTTATTATTTATATACTAAACTATACCTTAAGGTTTTCAAGCTCTCTTACTCCTAAATTAAGTGCTTTTATATGGATAGTGTATTTATGTGTATGCTTATATATGCATAGACAGACATTCACCCTCTAGTTAGAGAATAAAACTAAGTAACCACGTATTAGTTAAAGATTATGCACTTACTCAGTGTGATGGCACATGTCTATAGCCCTCCCATTTGGGAGACTGAACCAGGAGGGTCTCAGCGGCTTAGACCCGCCTAGGATTTAGCACATTTGAAGCAAGCCTGGACTAGTTAGTGAGATCCTGTCTCAAATTTAAAAGGGGAAAAAAAAAATCTGTAGCATGACTGGAGAGATGGCTCAGCAATTAAGAGCACTTGCTGGTCGTGCAAAGGACCCAGGTTTGACTCCCAGCACCAGCATGGTGGCTCACAGCCATCTGTAACCCCAGTTTCGGGGCATCTCACCCCTCTTCTGGCCCCCTCAGGCCCTGCATGAACGTGGCACACATACGTATATCCAGGCACACACTATTTGTTTTAAATATGGCATTTTACCAGTGCCACTGGGTTAAAGTATGGAAATAGCATGATTCTAAAAGAAGCTTTTTGGTGGTTGTCTGTTAAACCAGCATCAACTAGCATTCGAGCAGATGGGAACTTTAAAAGGACAGGTGAATTACATAGTGTTGATGTTACATATGGTAATCTTGTTAGTCTATAGGAAAATCAAACGAAAATGATCACAGTGGCCTCACATTTTAAAAGAAAGGCCTGTGCCTGTCTGCTCACTCTGCTTATTATATTCCCTTAGCTCCGTGGGATGGCCTTAGATGACTTTGATAACCCTGTCCTTTAAATTGTGCTGTTTTATAGGATATTAAGAAACTTCATAAACAGATTCAACGATGTTATGCAGAAAACCGGCGAGCAGCACATCCCGTGCAGGTGTGTATGAAGGGTTAAAGGAGACCAGTGCCCTTTCCCACCCCATGACAAGAGGCTGCCCTTGCCTGAGAGTTTCAGAATGCTTGTTTGATCACTTTTTCTACAAAAATATTTTGAACACGAGTGCCATCCCCGACCCTCCACATCCCCAGCCCTGCTGTGCTCTGGGGCCATCTTTGTTTAAGGGCATGTGCATATTTTCACACCAGTTTCTCATCAGTGACAGACAGGTTGTAACTATAAGGGCCTCTGGAGGCCAGAAGAGGGGTGAGACGCCCTGACACTGGTTAAGAGGACACCACCTTAACACGTGCTCTTTCTCCCACCCATCTCAGGGTTAATCACGAATTCTTTTCTAGCTCAGTGAAAAATATTTTGGGTTTCACTGTTGATCGGCTGAGTGATGGGGTAAAATTTGCACTTGACTGATCATGTTGCTTCTTTTTCTCTGCCTGCCAATCACTCATCAGTTTTACCTGACAAGCCACGGAGGCCAACTGAAGAAGAACATGAATGAAAATGACAAAGGATGGGTCAACTGGAAGGTAGTAGAATGGTCCAAGTTCCTAAGCTCCTGAAAGGCTTTTGTAAAGTTTTACCTGAGTTCTCGGCAATGGTACGCTCCAAAACCCTGCGTGCCTTCACACCCATGCCCAAAGTTACGAGGGGAGAAGCTAGGGAAGAGAATGGCAGGCCTGCCCATTTGTAATTACCCTCAGGAATCATGTCTGCGGTCTTAGAGCCACCTCTTGAAAAAATAAATATCATCTGGAAGACTTGATAGGGTCTTTTGAAGCAAATTCACTCTAACATTTGGAAGTGTCTCTATTTCATTTCTCCTAAACCCATGCTTTCTATTTTGTGGCCATTAGCCAAACATTGTTATAAACTCCTGAGATGTGAAAAATAGCTCCGAGACTCCAGCTTTCCCACTTATACCTACTAATCTAATAGCTGCATTTATTAAGAAAGCTTGGGGCTGGAGAGATGGCTCAGAGGTTAAGAGCACTGACTGCTATTCCAGAGGTCCTGAGTTCAATTCCCAGCAACCACATGGTGGTTCAAAACCATCTGTAATGGAATCTGACATCCTCTTCTGGCCTGTAGGTGTACATGCAGGCAGAGCACTGTACATAATAATAAATAAATAAATATTAAGAAAAAGATACATATTTTTTAAAAAAAAAGAAAGCTTAAGAATTAAGCTGCATTTGCAAGAAAGGTATTCTTAGCAAGTCTTTTAGATTCATGTCTCTTTTTCTAAGGAATAATGACTATATTAGGCAAGCATACTTTATAGTTTGTATCTTGCCAAGCTGTTTACATCCTCAGTTTTCTTGAGAAATACAGATCACTGGCCCGTAGTTACTCAGATTCCTCTTGAAGTACTTACTAAGTATAGGAGTCAGATTTATAGTATACTGTTTTGTAGAAAAGTAATTAATCAGTACCATACCATCTAAGTGTCTGCTTCATTTGATTTTCTTTAGTCTGGTGACATATCAGGCAGTTAATGTGACCTGAAATGTCTTACAGCTCTTACTGAGTCTTCTACCTCTGAACTGACAGTTTGGTAGAAAAGCTTTCAAATGTGCCTTGTAGAAACAGACACATTCTATTAATTAAGTTGAGATGATTTCCTTTTGATGAATCTCATGGGGCATGCTAATTAGAAAACACATTTCTTGTCTGGAAAACTGTGTGATCAAGAAGGCAGGGAAATGCATTCTTATTTTTTGTATTTGGAACAGAGAAAAAGTGAGAAAGGTAGGCTGACACCATATTCAGAAGAGAGCTCCTAAGTTGCAGAGTTGGAGTTGACCCCACAGTAAAGGGCTGGATAATGCAAGTAAGATTTTAGATTTTACAAGTGTGTGGGGTTAGATTAGAGACTGAGGCCCAGCCAAGGAAATAAGGTTCGTAGACTATTTCCACGGCTGAGATACAAGGTAAGGAACTGGTTATGGATTTTAATGTTGCTCTAGCAATAGCCTCTCAGGCTTGAGTTCAGGTGATCTGGATTTCGGTTTATTTTGGGGAACTAGGGAAGCGGGTAACCATTTTATCCAGCTTTCACAGGACCCTGCTACTGAGTATACTTGCTCTCCTTTTGTTCTTGAAGGATATCCACATCAAGTCGGAGCACTACAGTGAAGTCATAAAAAAAGAGGACCTGGTCTATCTGACGTCAGACTCACCAAATGTCCTGAAAGACTTGGATGAGTCCAAGGCCTACGTGATTGGAGGGTTAGTGGACCACAACCATCATAAGGTACTGGCTCGGCTCCTGCCCAACACCTGCCACTGAGGTAGTGACCTAAGCCAGGCAAAAGGCTTCGTGTTGACTTGCTTGACCCTCCCTGCAGCTTAGGGAGGTCAGTGCAGCTATTTCTACATTTCACAGCTGCAGGATCCGAGGAACAAAGAAATTAAGCCTAAAGTCAACCATGGTAGGTGGCAAAGCAGATTATGGGAAATGGCCAGATTGCTGCACAGGCTGCCTGTGTCAGGCGTGTCTGTTGCTGGGGCTGGATGCTAGCGAATTGACGAGCCCTTGGTGCTTACACCAATTTTCATAAAGTACTCACTTTTATTTGTGTGTGTGAGTATTTTCTCTGCATGTATGTCTGCACTATGTGCTCGCCTGATGCCTTGAAGGTCAGGAAATCATGTCGGATCCTCTGGAACTGGAGTTACAGTTGTGAGCCACCATGAGGGTGCTGGGAGCTGACCCTGGGTCCTCTGGAAGAGCAGTGCTAAGTACTGAGTCATCTCTCCAGCCCTAGACTAGTTTTTTGGGGGATTTTTTTGTTTTTGTTTTTTTGGTTTTGTTTTGTTTTGTTTTGTTTTTTTAGATTTATTTATTATTATATATACAGTGCTCTGCCCTCATGCACACCCGCAGGCTAGAAGAGGGCATCAGATAACACTATAGATGGTTGTGAGCTACCATGTGGTAACTGGGAATTGAACCCAGGACCCCTGGAGGAGCCGACCTTAACCTCTGAGCCATCTCTCCAGCCCCCTATACTAGTTTTTAAATACATGATTTCTGAAATTATTTTTTCTTTTCTCACCTTATGCTTTTATATAGATAAAAAGTTGCAGAACTCCACTTTCTGAAGAGAACATTATTGTGTATTTTGCAACATGCTCAATTCATCCCATCTTTCTAAAGAAAGGGTATTTTTTTCTAAGTGAAGAAATACTATCAGTACAGTATATGAAGGAAGTGTTTCTCCAGCAGCAGTGTGTACATAGACTTTCTGCCATGTCACAGAGGACCATATCTGCCTGTCCATGGTGGCTGCATGGCTCTGGAGCTCCTAGGTGTAATACTGCTGAGAAATTTGATTTTTTTTTTTTTTAATTGTAATCTCAAAGTTGTCAGGTGTGGCTAAGCATTGGATGAGCAACTTTAGAGCATTACAGGACCCTCGTCACAGTGGTGTTTAGCCTTTCTGTTGTTCTCAGTAGAAAATTCTATTTTATAATTTATGCATGAACAGATTCTCTGCTCAGGTTGTGTCTGTTTCTCTAATAAAACACGTCTATTCTGCAAGCCCCTGGCTCTCCCATCTTTTACTCCCACATATACTAAATGCTTATACTTCCTGGACAGTCTTATGAGAGTTTTCGGCTGGGATAAATACAGATTTCAAGCATTTTAAGTTTGAGAAAAATATAAAACCTCTATCTAACAGTCTTTTAGTTTATTGAAAGGGAAAAATAGAGTATAAGGACAGTTGAAATATTTTTCACTCAGGATTTCATTTCATTACCATTTTTATGTCTTGGTGTACAATCGAAACTGAATTTCTTTCTTTTTTGGAGGTGGAGTGCAATTTGAGACAAGGTTTCTCTCTGTATCCCTGGCTGTCCTGGACTCACTTTGTAGACCAGGCTGGCCTCCAACTCACAGAGATCCATCTGCCTCTGCCTCCCTGAGTGCTGGGATTGCAGGTGTGCGCCACCATGCCCGGCTTTTCTGAATTTCCTTTATATATTTTTTGTAGCAGAGTCATTGTGTCTGGCATGGATTCTGGAGTGATGGCACCTAGGCTTTGAAGTAGCCTTTTGTAAATAGTCACTTAGTGTTATCTGAGATGTTATGGGGCTGTTCTTTTGAAGGACTCTCAGAGCTTTTGCATAGTTTAGTCCTGACAGGCCTGGCAAACCCACAAGTATGGCTGAGAATTGCTTAGCTAATGGTTCCTGCAGACAACCCCTAGGTCAGATATGAGGTTTCGGTGTACGTGCCTTCCCGCCTTTTGTGTAACAATAAAGAGCTTGAAGCTGCCAGTGTTCAGACCTTGAGAAGTTGATCACCCTGCTGCTGAGAAGCCTCAGTGCACCTTGTAGTGTCTCTCTTCCATCTGTCACCCAGGTAACCCAGAACGCTGACATACTTTACTCCCACAGAAAGAATGATGGTGCGCCTCTCATATTCAGCTGAGAGAAAGGTGCTAGGGGATGGGAAAGAGAGTAATCAGGAAGCCGATCCAGCAGGATTTCCTTGTTCTGCCATGAAGAAGATTTCTGCCTGCTGGGAATGTAGTTTCTTCACCTCTGTGAAGTGAGGTGCTTAAGCAAAGGCTGTAAATGCTCCTCCTGTGAGGACTTAAAACACATGTTCTTATGTTTTCTGCACTAAAGTCCTTTCTGAAAAAGGTCTACACTCTTCCAGACTGTACAACACCTAAGTCCCCATGTCTTTATTTTCAGGGACTGACTTTTAAACAAGCATCCAGTTATGGAATTGAACATGCACAGCTCCCTCTAGCAGATTTTGTGAAGATGAACAGTCGAAAAGTCTTGGCAGTTAATCATGGTAAGCTAGAGAAGTGACCGAAGTGTGCTAAGTGGGCACTGTGAAAGAAGCAGTACAGTGCAGATTTGGACAAATAGAAAAGAGACATCATTTATTTGAAATAAAAGTGAATGCTTTAGACTTTTTGAAAATTTACAAAGTATAAAACAACTAGCTATGATCTAATGACTCAGGGTACTTGTGCACTTTTGGGTGTGTTTCCTTCCAGCTCTTTCCCTGTGGCGGGGTCTCTGTCAGCATTACGAATCTGAGTACCTATTCTTTGCTGCATTGTAATTTCCATGTGACTGATTTTTAATGACTATGTGATATTCCATCCTCTAAATAGATAATCATTTAATCATTCCCCCACTGTTGAGTGATTTTAATTTGAAGCCCCACCTGCCCAGGAACTAGCTAACTTTCTGGACTCCTGGGAATTGTAGTTGTTGGAAGAGAGCAAAGCCTTATGGGAAAGTACTGTGTGCTGTAGGTTTGTCCTTATAAACCCCTTCAACACATGGCTCAATGCCACTCTCAGCTGGGAAACTCCAGGGAATGGTCCTGACCAAAGTCTGTCTCTTGTTCAGTTTTTACTATTTAATAAAGCTTGCTTTAAATATGGCCCAAAATGGTGGAATTGTTTTTCTCCGGTGAATCTCAGAATTCACAGGTGTCATGAATAACATTGTAAGATGCCACTGCTTAGTATAATTTGTCTTAAGTATTATTTATTTAAATTATAATTTAAAAAAATTTTGAGACAGAGTTTGACTATGTAGACCAGGTTGGCCTTGAACTCAGAGAAATTCACCTGCCTCTGCCTCCCTCCTAAATGTTGGGATTAAAAGCATACACCACCAAGCCACCTAGCCTTAATTTTTTAAAGATTTGTTTCTGTATTGTGTGGCTATGGGTATTTTTCCTGCATGTATGTATGTGTACCAGGTTGTGCTTGGTGCCTGTGGAGGCCAGAGCGGGAACTGGATCCCTGGAGCTGGAGTCCCAGGCCATTGTAAGCAACCATGTGCATGGGAAGAACTGAACCCCAGTCCTCTGTAAGAGTAGCCATTCCCTAGCTCTTTTATGTAATTTTTAAGGAAATTTATGTAATCCTAAATACTTTTATATAGCAGACTTTATGGAAATAGAGAAATGAAATTACTTATTCAAGGAACAAATTTCTCTAAAACCTTTGGTACCTAGTAGAAATTCCTTTTCTGCAAAATAACCAGGAAGGCTTTCCTGTAGTGTGATGAGCGTAGGGACAGTATTGGTTTTCTTCTGCTGATGTGAAAGCAGAAGCAGAAAGTAGGCAAAGGGGTCCTCAGTGTGGCTTTGTGGGGAAGACAGAAGAAATGTGGCTGCGTGCTCCTTCTGTGTCCTAGCAGTGAGTTAGTCATAAGAGATGAAGAAGGAACACTGATGAAGAGCGCGATGGAACCCGAGAGGCCTTGCCTTGATTATCACGGACAGCTGACTGAGGCTTGTAAGTTGCTGAGGCCTGAGAGCTGACTGAGGAAAAGCTAGAAAGGACATGAAGGCTGGAGAGCCGTGGGGCAGTTTGTCCCTGGTAGCCAAAAGGAGGAGATGAGAACTTGTGTGATTAGAACAAGTCAGCACTCAGCACAAGGGTCGCATTACAAGACAGTTTCAGCATCTTGGTGACCTTGACTAAGGAGTATCTGGATTTGTCCTTGTTGCAGTGTTTGAAATTATCCTGGAGTTCTTGGAAACAAGAGACTGGCAAGAGGCATTTTTTACAATCTTACCCCAACGGAAAGGAGCTGTTCCTGCACACAAGGCCTGTGAAAGCTCTCCTCAGGATCAGCAGTCCAGGCCAGGAGAATGGGACAGTGCTAGCGAGGGAGAGCATTGCAGGAGTGACCCTGGCTTGCCACAGAGAGAGAAGCAGGGCCAGCGAAGCAGCCTGGTGTCTGCAGCGAGCCCTGTCCCACAGGAGCCTTCCCTGCCCTCCTCTCGCTGAAGTGAGCCAGAGTGCGGTGCTTCAGAGTCCTCGGACTGCAGGAATATTGATCTTCTCTCATCTCTGTTGTGGGATTTTAAATCTTTCCCAAGGGTCAAATGATAATGAGAAACCCTTTAAGCACTAAGAAAGGATTATTTGGTTTTGTGTACAAAGACTTAAAGGAATGATTTCAAAATTGTTTTAAGCCTCAGATCAGAGTCATGGAGGATTTTGCCACACTAGTATGCTTTCATTCTTCATCCAGTGGCATCTAGCCTTCAGGGCGTGCCTTCTGACCTGTGAGCTTTGTGCTCTTATGTTCCTGTGTCTGGTTGGTGTGATGCCTGTCTGTTGGAGCAGATGTTCATAACTGGCCCGGGAGTCTCCTAGATTGTTACCCTTCTATCTGCAGCTTTTGTGGTCAGTGTAGTTTTTTCTGAGGAATACATGAATTCTAGGAGGAATGCAGTTGTTTTCTGGGCTCAACAGTCCATTCCTTTGGACGACGGCCCATTCCTGTGCCTCCCTTATGATGCCTTCTCATGCTTCTGAAATAGTCACAAGAATAATCCTAAATCTCTTAATGATCATAATTTATTCAATTACAAAACTAAATTTTTACTGACTAGATTATTTTATAAGGTTATTTTTGAAGGATCAATTTCTCTTTACCTCAGTTTAAAACAAACAGTATAAGCTATTCTTTCCATAAATATAACATATATGCATATATGTTAGCTTTTAATGTGAATATTATGTATCTGCCGCCTACTATAGTATTCCAACTAAAGTAAACGTGTTTCTGTAAATAACATGCGCATGTAGGAAATGTGCATTAATAATGTTTACATCTGTCCACAGAACATTTAGCTTTCTGTTTTTGACAGGACTGATAGAGTTATGTTGAATACACTAATTTGAATCCATTAAATGCCCAAATACAAAATTAAATAGTTTGGAAATTGACAAGGGACGATGGAGCAGAGGGGAGCTGTTCCGCTTCTGCATAGTATTGCAGAGACGTGTACTTAGATCACGTATCCCTGCCACAAGTGCAGTGGGACTCCAGGGGCTCTCGCCGAACTGGGGCATAATCAGTGTCTGGTCTTTTCTCTTTATTATGCTGTGTTAGCATCATACTTAGACCAAAGCTTATTAGACCTAGTATTGGTGTTCCCTGTCTACTTTCGTTGCTTTATTCTTAGTTACCTATTGTAGCTAGTTCTTTCAAAGTCTGTAAACAAAGTCTGTAAGCAGTCATACCACTGTTGTAAAAGAATAAAGTTCATGTTGCTGCTGCACTTTTCTATGATTCCGATTTTGTGAGATGTGCCCACGTGCTCATGTGTTTGAACACTCGGTCTCCAGCTGATGGTCCCTCCTCCTTTGGGAGGAAGCATGTCACTCAAGGTGCGCTTTATGGGTTTATAGCCGGTTTTGTTTGTGTGCAGGTAAAACATGATCACTGCTTCCTAACTGCTGCCAGGCCAGCCTGATAATCTGCTGCCAGGCTTCCCTGCCATGATTTAAAAATAAGAAAAAAGTCATAGCAACCTAATTAAAAAGACAAATCTTAACATTTGATAAATTTTAGCACTTTACACATAAGCAAAGTATGGTCATTGGAATAGGTTAGGCCTCCAAACACTAGCGTGTTTGAATGTTTGGCCCATGGGGCAGTGGCACTATCACGACATTTCTAGGAGTGGCTATATTGGATATCAAGGAAAATAAGTACTTAAAGAAATCCTAAAGGCGGGTTCTTTGATTGTAACAAAGTGTTAAAGTAGAAAACAAAATGTGGAGGCTAGAGAGATGGCTCAGTGGGTAGGCGGTTTTGCTGTGGAAACATGAGAACCTGACCCCACATGAATAGCAAGACACATTAGTGCAAACGCCTATAACCCCAGTGCTCCAACTGGCAGATAGGAAGTGGAGACAGAGTCCCCAGAAACTTGCAGGGCAGCTAGCCTGGCACAGAAAGCAGAAAGTCAGCAGAGATACCATCTCACAAAGGTCGAATAGGACTGATACCCAAGGTTACTCTTTCACCTCTACATGTGCAGAATGTGCCTGCATTCACATGAAAACACACATACATATATGCTGTCCACACAAGTACACACATGCACATATGTGCTCACATAGACCCACACACAAAGAAAAGAACACTTGTTAAGATAAAAGCCTCAATACCTATATACTAAAAAGAAAGGAAAGAAAGAAGAAAAAGAAAGAAAAGCTAAGAAACTGGAAAGAGGAAATTAAATCTGAAAGTAAGCACTTTAACCCACCGAGGCGTCTCCCAGACCCCGGTGAGATGATCTTTATTAATATGAAGAACAGAAGTCTAGTGTGATCATGAGTGTCTGAACTAAAAGAAACAGTCAAAAGAGTGTCAGACTGATTTGTGAACAATTTGATTAGCTACTGTTCTCTTTCTGGATAGATGAGAGCCATGAATGAAGACAGAAAACAAACTCTTCCCAGAACCTCCAAAAGGAAAATAACTTCATTTTCTTTTTAGTCCATTCCACATCTCTGCCTCCAGAATTGTAATAGAATACAATTGTGTGGCATTAAGTTCCTAAGTTTGTAATACTTTGTTATAACAACAGTAGAAAAATTTAGTACTTTCTTCTGGTCTCATTTTCTTCTGTCCGCCGGTTACAGTCGACAGGGATACCCTATTTGATCATCGAGCCACAAGGTGGAAGGATCCTGAGCCCATCAATCAATAAACAATGCAAAGGTTTCCTCTGAGTATAAACTTCAGAAATAAACTCTGTTATGGTGGAACCACAACATGTTACAACCTTATACTTGACGAGGCCCGTGCTAGGGGAACAAAAAGCTTTAGAACTCACGGAATGTGGCTCACCAGTTAGCACAGCCATGACAAGTCGGCCTCAGGGCGGCCGAGCCCTGAGGACTACATGTCCTGAGGACCTCATGCTGTTATGGAGTATTGCACAGCTTCTTGTCCCTGTGGCCTTTATATTCTTCCTAATACATGAGTTGTATGAAAACTCTAAGGGGGCTTCCAGCCCCTCACCAGGCAGTAACACTGGCACGATAATAATGCTTGAACTCTTTCAGCCGTCGTGTGTGTGTGTGTGTGTGTGTGTGTGTGTGCGCGCGCGCGTGTGTGTGTGTGCGCGTGCGCGTGTGTGTGTGTGTGTGTCAGAGAGACAGATCTTTTTTCTTCTTTCCTTTTTTCCAGTCATTAGCTACTATCACTAGCAACCCCTGCTGGTTACAGTCAGTTCTGGCCTAGAGACTCAAGCTTTTCACCCTCAGAAAAGACTGTGGGGTGGACAGCTGCCAACTCTATGCCCCACCTCAGTTTACCCTGTGATGTCAAAGCTGGTCTTCAACATATACTAAAAGAATAATAGTTGTGGCCCAACAGTAGTTAATTAAAAAAAAAAAATCAATATTGTGTTACTAACACCTACCTTTAACACTGAGTGGAAATAAACTTCTTCCTGGCCCCAAATTAAAGAAAATTGTTATATTTTTTTTCGTGGAGGGGAGATGAGAATTTTTCCATAGTAGTCTCCAAACATGGAAATGCTGTAGATTGCCAAAATTGGTTCAAATTCTCAAGCTTCAGCACTCTATTCTAATTATGGATGGTTTTCATGTATTGGCCCTATGCTTACGTACTAATCCTGTTAGCGCAGGACAGGACAGGATGGGAAAGAGCATTATATAACCATACATCTTGTACGTGGATTAAAACTCACTACAAACAAAGATAGTTTTCATCAATATTTATTTCTAGCATTATATACACGTGTTTTTAAAAGACTTAGACGCGCTACCATATTGAGGAGCATTTGGTTATATTTAAAACTACTTTGGTGCTCTGTCAGTGTGAAGCTCATCTTTGTGAAAGGACTGACGTGTTCCTTTCTAACTCTGAGGTGTTAAAGGATAGAATGCTCCTTGAGGGCTGTACCCTTGCACACTCCTTGCTGACACTGGTTTGGCTGACCCGCTGTCCACAGTGTGGGACCGGAGAGGAGACTTCAGATTGCTGAAATATTCTGTAACAGGTATTTTCGTCTTGTTTCTTCTTAGAAACAATGGGGTCTCAGCCCCTGAAATAGGGAAAAAAAAAAAAATCTAAATAAGACCATAATCAAAAGACTGAAGAAAAAAAAAAAAGGACTGAACACAGCTTCTGCCTTGTTGTATTATTGAGTGGTATGGGGTTTAAAAACAAAACAAAACAAAACAAGGGAGCTGGAGAGATGGCTCAGAAGTTAAGAGCACTGGCTGTTCTTCCAGAGAGTTCAATTCCCAGCAACCACATGGTGGCTCAGAACCATCTATAATGAGATCTAGTGCCCTCTTCTGGCGAGCAGGCACACATGCAGGCAGAACATTGTATGTATAATAAATTAAATAAATGTTTGAAAAACAAAACAAGCCTGAAAATTAGAGGAAAAACAGAGTCATAATAGTCTATTCATTTTTACCATGCTCACCTTCAATGACATTTTGTGCTAACATACATGATCTGTTTTCTCGCTCTTAGAGGTGTTGGTGGGGATGACTTAGAGTTGGTGTATAAGCATGTTGAGGCAGTGACTAGACCAGTGAGATAAAGACCTGTTTTCCTGACAAGTGAAACAGTCACAGCTAGCCCAGAAAAGGTTTGGAGATTCTGAAGCAGCGAGCTCATAGAGTCTTAACTAAATGTGTGTCTCGGCAGGGTAGATCTGTGTGTGGGCATGAGGGAGACTTAAGTTGACTAGAAACCACCATGATCCCCTGATCCCCGAGTGAGAATCTGATAGGAGAGACCAGGAGGAAAGGGCCCACCCTCGAGCAAGAGGCAGGGTTGGCTTTCCAATACTAGCTGCACTTGTTCTTGTAAAGCCACTTTGGGATTTGGTCAAAGAAAACCTGGAGAAACAAGTCAGAGTTTTATATTTGAGGCCTGCGGATGTACTTGACAGCTGCTCTGTTGTCAGCCTCCAGAGAGGCTGCTGTTGGGCTACTGAGGACCAAAGGAGGGCTATTGTGTCTCCCTGATCTAAACTGTAGGCTGGTACAGGGCTTCTGACTGTCTTTCAGCTGCCTTGAGGGGTACCTGTCTGGGGTTGCTGCAGTTGTATTCTTTTCTCTGGTCTCCTCGATTTTCTTTATGGTGAAAGCATTTAGGTCCATGACAGTTAAACTGGGTAGAGTTCACTGTGAAGTCCCTGTGTCTGTGTGGCTCAGCAATCCTGTTCAGTGAGTGAGTGTGACCACTTGCAGCACCTACCATCTGACTGTGTTTTCAGAGTGGTTTTTTGTTGTTTGTTTGGTTTTGGGGGGGGGTTGTTTTGTTTTGTTTTGTCCCCAAGGACACTTTTTGTCAGATTTATTTGGGCAGATACATTTCTGAAGAGTGGAGCTGAAAACCACGCTTAAGCTTTAAAAGGAAACTGGGTTTCCTTTAAAAGCAAAGATCTTTAGCACCTACTGATTTCTTATACCATCTGCAAACAGCACAAATTGTACTTAACCTTGTGATACCGCCTTACTTCTTTCGGATCCTTGACTTGACATTCTAAATCAATTGGAAAAAAAAAAAAAAAAGAATTTGAGAGCTAGTAATAGATTATTGCGTCAGCAAGCTAATGGCATTGATCTTAAACATGCTATCCCAACGCTTGCTTTAAATTACTTGCCAGCGACAAATTGCTTTGAGCAAATATCTAACAGGACTGTCATAAGCCACTTCCTGAAGGAGGTCATCTCTTACTGTGTCCTCCTTTCTGACTGCATGGAGACTTAATGGTGCAGACAAGGTAGAATGAACCTTCTTTAAAGTAACATATTGCTTTCATCATATTCTTTCTGAAACTTTACATTTAACCCAACTTTTAATTATAAACCAACAAAATGTTCTCTACCAGCCTAACCCATTTTTCTTCAACATAAATGGATGCATGTTTCCTTTGTTTGTTATTTGTGTTGTTTTTGAGGCCGAGTCTTGCTATGTAGTCCACGAACGCCTTTAATCCCAGCACTCGGGAGGCAGAGGCAGGCGGATCGTTGTGAGTTCGAGGCCAGCCTGGTCTACAAAGTGAGTCCAGGATGGCCAAGGCTACACAGAGAAACCCTGTCTTGAAAAACCAAAAAAAAAAAAAAAAAAAAAAAAAAGTCAAAACTCTTGCTTCAGTCTCCACAGAGCTGAGATTACAGATGTTGTGCCTTAAGAAATGTTTCTTCTAAAAAAAGCTTCCAAATGGCTTAGTAATTTTTTTTTTTTCTCTCTCTTTGGAACTTCCCAAGAGTATATCAGTGAAAATCAGTTGAAATGACTTATTTTTGTCTTCATTGCTTTACAGTAAAATCCATTCTTGGATAATAGTAGTGTTTAACAAACTATACCTAAGACTAATAATAGTTTCAGTTTCTGTTATGGTTTGCATGTTTAAACCCCTTTAAAGCCCTTGGGGCTGGAAAGATGGTTCAGTGGTTAAGAAAACCTACAGCTCTTGTAGAAAACCGAAGTTTGGTTCTCAGCACCTTCACCAAGAGGCTCGTAAGCTTCTTCTGTGACTTAGGTATAGGGGAATCCAACTCTTCTGGCCTCTTTGGTCATAGCACTTATGTACACATGCGCATGTGCACGTGCACGAGCGCGCGCGTGCACTCACACACACAGACACACAGACCCCACATTTTAAAATGACCTTAAAAAACTTTTAAAAGCCGTATTCCCCGCCCCCTCTAGATTTCTGGATGTCTAGTCTTACTTTGCCATTAGTGAAAAAGAATTTTCCTCAAAAGAAAAAGGTTCATAGCTAAAGAACGCAGCCTCTGCCAAAATGTTCTGAACAGTGGAACTGAGGACAACTTTGCTATCACCGGTGAAAATGAAAGAAAACAATTACATATGTGCAGTCACTTACTAGAAGGACCAGAGACTTAAAACCTCAGCAGTTGAAAGAGAAAACAAAAGAGAGAGAGAGAGTGTGTGTCTGTGAAGTCTGTGTCCAGGGTCCCCTGGGTGGCGTCTGCATTTGATCACCTGGGTGCCTGACGTCCTTCTCGAGACCCAGTCACCCCCCTCCGTCTGGCGGGTGGATTTTGCAGCGCTTTGGTTGTGGCGGGTTTCACAGCTGTGGGCAGCTTCCTGGGCTCCGCTGTTGCTGCTGCTGCTGTTGCTGCTGCTGCTGCTGCTGCTGCTGCTGCTGCTGTAGCCTGGAGGTTGCCTCTGCGGCTGGCCAACAGGTTTATCTCCGCCAGTTCAGAATGAATCAAAGACGATACCCACTCCTTTTCTGCTTTGGGGGGAAGAGAGGTTGGAGAGCATGAAAGTCACTGTTGTCACACTGACTAGAAGTGCGGGCTTGTTCCTTTTTAAGTTAGCAATGGGTTTCATTATGTCATTGTCATCCTCCCTCCCTACCTCTCGCTGGTCCCCTGGGCATTATGCATGGATGCGCAAGGCCCTCACCTTCCTCTCACAGACACACAAATGTACCCACATGCACGTTTTAAAAAGGAGTTATTGCTTGGAGAACTTATCAAATATCATCTGATTTTAAAAAGCCGCTCCTCCCCACCCCCTGCAGAAATAGAAAATTGTCTCCAATTAAAAGGTAGTCTTGAACTCTGTAGCAAAGCACTGTTTTTCCAAAATGTTCTCCATTCTCAGAGCATGTCCCCCAAACCAGTATCACTCGTTAGCATCAACTAGGAGCTTGTTACAAAAGCTGACTCTTGGAGCCCAAGTAGGAGGTTTGGGCTCAGTATGATGATCAGCTGGTTTGAGGCTAGCTGCTGAGTGCTGTCTGGATTGCCCTGCTTGAGAGAGAATGGTGTTTTCATGACACATGCCAGGGACAGCCCAAAGGAAGCCAGGAGCAGCTGCATCATTAGCTAAGATTAAGTCCTCATAGTTACTAGGAGTCTGAAACATGGAAGGCCATGCTGCCACCATCCACAGCAGAGGAAGGAAACAAGCCTGTGTTCAGATTCCGCAGCAGGCCAGAGGATATGCTCAGGGAGGGCCATTTCACACAACGTGGAGGAGATGCGGAGACCAGCCATATGCACGCTTCGTATTCCGTTTGAGACTCACTACACTGATTACCTGGATGGCCAGCATGTATCAGGTAGGTATTCAGGCTCACAGGAACTCTGGGCAAATAATTTTTTTCAAATTTATTTGAAAGTCCCAGGAAGAAAACTCCAGTTTGGCATATTTGTCATCCCAAGGTCGGTTCCTGCAAATGCTCCTCTTAACCTCACCTTTGTTACTTGTGTGAAGCAGCCACTGCAGAACCTCTGCCAGAGAGTCGGTGTGCAAAATGTCACAGAGCTTTGCCAGGATCTGACAGGGAACATCAGAGGCGCACAGTGAGGAAGTAATAGTACCAGGTTTCCTTCTCTTTCTTTAGAATCTCATCTCCCTAAGTGGGAGGTGTACTCTGTGTACGTGATACTTGGGCCATTTGGGGTCTCGTTGGAGAGCCACATTTCAGACAGTGCAAAGGGGAGTCAGTGAAAACATTGTCAGTACAAGTGATGCTTCTTGTCATGCTGTGTCTGTTTGGTTCTAATATTCTAACATTCTAATAGGAGCAACTTAATTTCAGGAGAGGGGTGGGGTGGTTCCAACAGGAATTTACCAGTCACAGAAGTTGTTCATCTGGCTGCTTTCTTCTTACTGTGGCTAAGAAGGATGTGACATGAGCTGGATGGTGCTGTAGTCTTTGAATACAGTGTTGGGCACGCTGAGACTGGAATCTAAATCCCTTCAGTCAATATGAAACCACACTTGAGGTTCTGGGAAGGGGTTCTCACAGGGTTTCTCCGTGTAGCCTTAGCTATCCTGGACTTGCTTTGTAGACCAGGCTGGCCTGGAACTCAGAGACCCACCTGTCCCTGCCTCTCAGAGTGCTGTGATTGCAGGCATGCACCACCGCCCAGCTTCTCCCCATAATTTGAATGCTCTAATTTTTACTATTTCTGAGATTCCAGTTACACAAATATTAGAATACTCAATATATTCCTATAGATCAGTAAGGCTTGTTTATATTTTATATCTACTTTAGTTTGGGTAGATTTTTATTAGAAAAAACCAAAAAGTGTTTAAATTTGTTAATATTTATGTATATGTAATGTGTGTGTGTGTGTGTGTGTGTGTGTGTGCAGGCATGTGTGCACATATACACACATGCGTGTGGAAGCCAAAGGTTGACTTTGGGTGTCTCCCTCAGTTATTCTCCCCACTAACTCGGTTTTTTAGGCTAAATGTAGCAATTACCCTAGTTTCACTGTCATGAAGCCAAATAACTAAAAGCAGCTTATTCATATATTCTTCCCATTTCTGTGGTGGTTTACAATGGAGGCTGTCCTGAGAGAATCCAGCATTTTGTACCCAGTATCATATACCTGAGACACTGCCACTCAGTCTCCTCCAGTGTGTGTGTGTGTGTGTGTGTGTGTGTGTGTGTGTGTGTGTGTGTGTGTGTGTGTTCATGCTGCTTCTGAGTTCCAGATTTTTTTAAAAAAAGATTTATTTATTATGTACACAGCATCCTGCCCGCCAGCAGAGGGCGCTAGATCTTATCATAGATGGTTGTGAGCCACCATGTGGTTGCTGGGAATTGAACTCAGGACCTTCAGAAGAGCTGCCAGTGCTCTTAACCTCTGATCCATCTCTCCAGTCCCCAGCCTTGCCTCTTACTTTTATCTCCTGGTCCAGATAGTTTGGTATGCACACAGTGTTTTTATCCTCATCGGTCTTGGCGCTCATCACTTCTGAGTACCGGCAGGCAGGAGCAGAGCACATCCTTGGAGGCAGCAGTGAGTCTTTAGCTTTAAACTCATCCTAAGTCAAAGAATCGTATGTTTGGCATACAGTTTTACACTTCCATGTAAATTAAATGCAAAGCTAATAAGAAACTTTTAGCTTTGTTTAAACATTTTAAAGTACATTTACTTAGCTGGTGTGTGTGTGTGTGTGTGTGTGTGTGTGTGTGTGTGTGTGTGTGTGTGTATTTGAGAGTTTGCTTGCACACAAGCACGACACACTACATATGTTGCTGCAGGAGAACGTTCAGTTCTTGCCGTGGGTCCTGGGTCTTTACCCCAGGTCAGTCAGGCTTGGCAGCAAGTACATTTACACTTAGACTCCTCTCACAGGCCAGAGAAACATTTTTCTTCAATAAGATAACCACAAAGGCAAAGTGATGTTAATAATTTTAAGCATCCTTTAAACTCTACCAAACATTTGTGTTTGGAGGCAAAGCAGACGCTGACATATTACTACCTTTGGCTGAGATCATTTAAGGCCCTTGATGAAACTCAAGACAAGACAAGAGTTTAAATGTTGAACGTGAAATGTTCTTGTATGTTGCTGTTGCAGGCAGTGATCAGCTCCTGCACATGAGGCACGTGTTGAGTTGGGAAGGGCGCCTTTATCACCAGGAAGGCGTGAAGATTCCTGTTTTGTCTATGAAGAGACTTGATTATGTGAGCTGTGCTTCCTTTTCTGCTAAGAGCTGGAGATATAGAATTAGGAGCTATTTTTTCCCCTCTTTATTAGTTGAGGAAGAAATAGAAAGGCCAGTTGTGGGGTGAGCTGGAAATATAGTCTTCCATTTAAGTAACAGCAACAACAAAAGGTGAGGGCTTTATGCCCAAAAGAGCTACAAAAGCCTTGGTTCTCACTGCCTGTTCCAGGAAAGGGTTTTAACCACCGTCAGCCATGGCTGATACTGACCAACACACCAAGCTAATGAGGAAACGAGTCAGCCTGGACTGGGATGACAAACTGAAACTGTACTTCACTTCAGTTAGCTAAAACCTAAAGCCAGTGTCGAGGGAGGAAGTGGAGAAAACAGAAAGCAGAAAACAACTTGGCTGTACTTCAAGATGTAGGCACAAAACTGTCTAAGAGGCAGTTATTGTATTTGCAGTTACTGGCCAGGAGGGAAACAAGTATGTATACAAAAACTGTGTGTGGGTGCTTATCTTAGCTTTGCCAAAAGATGGACATGACCGAAATGCCCTTCAACAGGTGACTTCAACCCGTGAGACAACCGAATCCTGAGCATCTTGGCATTGACAAGAATCAATATAGCAACTTAAATAGATCTGAGAATACGCCTGCTGAGTGAAGCTTGATCTTGAAAGAGAATTGCATGTGGTCTCCCTTACATAAAAGTGAAACACCTCTGCCTCTTTAGTGGATCAACATTTGTCTTTGGGAGGACCAGGTTTATGAACGAGGGACCCTGGGAGCTGTGGGACCGGGGGACGCATGCCCAGAGCTAGAGTGGGATCGAGGTGTGTTCAAACCCCAGAAATCTTGTCCTGAGATCAGCAGGAGTAGGCTCAATCCCTACCCTGCCCTGGGCACATGTGTCCTGGTGCCACACCTTCACCCCCTTGGAGGAGGTCAGGTAGCCTGGTAGCCAGGTTAAACTTTTTCTCTCTTGATAAGGTCATGTCCAGCAGCACCTGCAATTGAGGCATCCTTGGCACCCTATACCCCAGAAAGCCCCTACCCACACCCAAGGATTTAAGTGCTTTGTTTCCCCCCAATTAAATAAGCTGTCTCACTGAAGCTGTCTCCCAAGATGTCAGTTTCTGACAGCACTCACAACCACCCTCTTTTACCCCTGGCAGTTCCTGCCTCTGCTTTCCCCTCTCAGGATCCACTGAAAGCCAATGGTGCTGTAACGGGCAGGTAGGGAAACAGCCTGAACACAGGAGGGAGCCCATGGAGCTGGGAGATGTGTCCATCCTCCTGTTTTGGGTGCTGCTTCCCAGGAGGGTATATGTGTACTTGTCCAGATCCATCAGATGGTGTATTTTCGATGTGAACATTTTATGTCATGTTAGCTATATATTCATAAAGCTGTAAACACAGTGTGAAAGAGGCCTCTAGGAAGGCCCGTAAAGAGGAACTCGTGCTGGAAGCCAAAGCTGCAGTAGTGGTCCCTTTACCTTAATCACTAAGGGATTGTCACTGGAGGTTTTGAAGCACTCATTGGTTTTTCTGCACGGCTCTGAAAGAAATTGGGAAAATACAGTTAAATTAAATCAAAGCATTTTCCATCCATGCTTTATGTATTAGTTGCTAAACAGCCTAGTCTATCCAAACTTAAATTAAACTCAGCTCTGGCATATGTGTGCATATCAGGAAACCTGTGATGAAAACTGTGTATAGTAACATTATACAAGCGTATTTATGTTTTTAAAAAATACTGAGTCCATCCCCAGCATGAAAAGATGGAAACATGTTGCGAACTAACCTCCCTCCCTCCTTCCCTCTCTCCCTCCCTCCTTCCCTCCCTCCCTCCCTTCCTCTCTATCTTCCCCTTCTCCCATCTCATTCTCACACCACTACCCAGACAAGCTGCCTGACTCAGCTTCCCACGTGACTAAGGTTACAGGTCTCTACCAAAAGTCTTGGCTACTCCAACCTTTCTTGATTCAGTTAAACTGATTGTAGGCGTAGACTCTTACTGTGGGTTCCTTATCCATGCGCCTGTCCCTGATATATAGTAGGCAATTTGCATGCGTTTGCCCCAAAGACAGAAGATTTGCACTGGGCTGTAACTGTATTCTTTGTTTTATTTGTTTCTCATCCTTTCAACCCTGTCACTCATCTGTGGTCTAACTAAATCCATCTCAGCCCGAAATCGTCCACAGTTTTGCTTGGCTTCCTTTCTGCTGACATGAAGATATGTCTTCTCTAAGCAAAGCCATACTTTTGCACCATTTTTAAATAAAGGCTTTGTGCATAATCTCCATAGTAACAAAATCTATCATTTCTGTCTGAAGAGAGGTGGTTACTTCTGGTAATGAGCATCGTTCTGGTTGGTGACCAAGTTCAGGCAACAAACAGTCTTATGACTGGTGAATTTGTTCAGGTCATGAATGCAGTGTTCTGGCTGGTGACTAGGTTAAATCAGTGCTCCGTTGCCAGAAACAAAAACTACTCTTTTTTATTAGTTTTTTTTTTTTTTTTTTTTTTTTTTTTTTTTGGTTTTTCGAGACAGGGTTTCTCTGTGTAGCCTTGGCCATCCTGAACTCACTTTGTAGACCAGGCTGGCCTCGAACTCACAGCAATCCACCTGCCTCTGCCTCCCTAGTGCTGGGATTAAAGGCATGCACCACCATGCCCGGCTTAACTACTTTGTTTTAAATTAGGTAACATAAGGAACTGAGCATGTGTAGGACTTGGAAGATGTAGGGTATAAACGTTTGTCTTTGAGGTCTAGAAGTCAGAGTGGCAGCCTTGCTCAACCCACAATCACCGAGGAGGAGAAGCTCAACGTGGAATTCCCTGGATCGATCAGGTTGGCCTGTGAATGTGTCTGTGAGGGATTGTCTTGACTGTTGTAATTGACATGGGAAACCTAGCTTGAAAGTGGGCCGAGACAATCCTTGGTTTGGTCACTGAACTCTGTCACATTAAAGAAGGCTAACTGAGCACAGCCATGTTTTCTCTCTGCTCTTGACTGTAGCTGTCATGTGGCCACCCATCTCAATCTTGACTGTAGCTGTCATGTGGCCAGCCATCTCATCTCTTCTGCTCCAACTTCCCCGCAGTGATGGACTGTAACCAAGAATTGTGACCTAAAACAAACCCTTTCTCCCCTAAGCTGCTTTTCCTCAGAGTATTTAGTCGCAGCAACACAAGTAAACTAGGACAGACATTAGTACCAAGGAAGTGAGGTCACTGCGGTGATAAAGCAGTGTTGGGGGCTAGAGAGGTGATGGCTGGGTGGTAAGAGCCCTGGATTCTCTTGCAGAGGACCTAGGTTCAGTTCTAGCATGCAATAGTGGCTCACAACCATCTGTAATTCCAGTACCAGGGAATAATTGGATGCTTTCTTTTCAGCCCTGGGCACCAGACACACAGCTGACGCACACAAATCTATGCAGGCAAAACATCCATGCATGTAAAACAAAGCAAATCTAAAAACAAAAGTTTCCACTGAGCATGCTGCTTTTCTACTTCTGGACTGTTTTGTGGGAAGAGTGTGGATGCTTTTGGTATATTGATCTAGGAAAGCCATTGCATATGGAGACAGTTTGATGGGCCAATCTAGTGGGAGCTTGGAGGACATAAGCATCCGTTAATGTATTTAACCATCTACCAAAGGCCAGATACTGCATGTGGGCCGGAGGGAAAGATAAGAGTTGGATGAACACAAAAGGCAACGTCATCAGGGCATGGCTCTATGGAAGTGAGCGTGGGAGATGTGTACACACATTTCCATCCCCGTGTGTTTACTGGACCCACCTTTGTCTGGTTTTCGTTTTGTTTTGTTTTGTTGTTAATCAGTACTGGCTGCACTCATATCTGATGTCTCCCAGCTAGTTACTTTTCCCTTCACCAGGACCTGACAGAAGCACATTAGAGGAGGAAAGACGTATTCCCGCGCGTGGTTCAAGTCCCTTGCAGGAAGGCTTAGTAGCGGAGTGTAAGACAGCTGTGGAGGCAGGAAGCAGGGAGGGTGGATGACCGTGCTCCGCTGGCTTCTTTCTTCTTTCCCTACTTTTATTCAGTCGGAGACATCCAGTGTGTGCCGTGCTGCCATCCACGTTCCCTGCTTAGCCACATTCTCCATAGACCCCGTCCTCAACATGTCAGACATGTGTCACTAGCTATCCCAAATCCCATCAAGAGCTGACATTAGAAATCAATCATCACACTTTCTAAAGACTGAACACCATGCCTACACCAAACCTGGCCTGGACACAGTAACAACAGCAACAACAACAACAAATAGAATTTGTTAACAATAGTGTCTTAGCAGGTTGCCAAGAAGAGACTTGATAACCCTATGAGCATATACAGGAGGAGGTAAACCCCTTAGGAACAGTCATAGGGGAGGGGAATAATGGGAAAATGGGAGGGAGGGAAGAATGGGAGGATACAAGGGATGGGATAAACATTGAGATATAACAAGAATAAATTAATAAAAAATTTAAAAAAAAAATAGTGTCTTATGAATTACGTTAGGGGAATGTAAATTGTCTATGATGAATAACCTATCTCATAAGTTGCTCCAGCTCTTGAAGCAATCAGATTTCTCTCCAGTTATTTGCAAGAGGCCTAAGAACACATTTCACTTCTTTAGAGGGACTCACCAGACTGAGGCCTTGCAGGAACTTTGTTTTGCACCGGTGATAGCCCTCGGACAGGGCTGTCCAGGGCTGCGGTGCTGGGTGGGTTGCTGAATTTGGTTAATGGCGTCTCATTCCTCTCTAAGAGGGTCTGCTGGCTGGCGCCACACAACAGTCTGAGAGGGACGTCATCGTCATTGACAGTGCAGATTGGGATGTTGTTCAAACCTGCACGAATAGGGATAACCATTTGTTTGTCTGTTAACAGACCTGTTCAGAAAACACCCAGCACGCACCGGCCCGTAACGTGCTTGTGTCTCCCACAGCACTTATCCATGGTCCCATTAAATCTGTTTGTAATCTGTTTGTCAGAGCTGCGCTAGGCAGTGAGCCTCATGGATGGGGGTTTTGCCCGCTTTGTTTACCATCTGTTCCCAGTACTCAGTGCCTGGCAGAAAGCGGGTGAGATTTGATGGTTGACTGGCTGGAGGACACTACCAGCTGTTTTATTTGGTTACGTACCTCAAACTTTACTACTAGTAACTCTCTAGATAGAAATGAGAATTTTTTTTGAAGACACCATCAAATGTTAAGATTATACTTTAAACACTAGAGTAGTGACGGGCCCAGGTACACAGTAAAAAAAAAAAAAAAAAAATTCATGCCAAATTAAATATAGGCAAGCTTACACACAAATATGTCAGTGGAAACCCCTGATTTCTCTTTTAATTGTGCTTTTAAAAAGAAAACATGCAGTGTGTGTATCATGTGTGTTGGAGGACCTTCACAGAACAGCCCTCTCTGTCTACTTTGTTTCTTTTTTGTAGTGGCTCTTTCCATATCCACATATTAATGTGCACACCTGGCAACCTCACATCAGACAGAAATATGAAAAAAAAAATTCAGATTCCATCAATTCAACAGTCAGGAAAGACCTACTTTTCAAAGGTGTAAAGGGATGAGAACAGCCTGACAGAGGTTTGAGAGTCCAGTGAGGCATTACATGACTGACAGCTGCTGAGGAGAGGGGGAATTCCACCCAGCTGTGAAGAAGACCCATCCTCCAGCAGAGAAGAGAGGCCACGCCCAAGGTAGGGAGTGTCAAGTGCCTGCCCTTGAGCTTATAAAGGCTTCCTTGTCTGAGAGCTGAGCAAAAGCTTCGACCTCATGGCCCTTAGTCTCTGATTGATATACAATCTCTAATGGGAGAGTGTTTTTGTTGTCTTGTTTGTTCTTTTTGTCCAGGGCAACTGTTTTCTTAGCGGATGACTACCCTTTAACAATTAGGAAGTTTAAAATGACAGAAATGCTTAAGAAAAATGAATATTCTACTTTGCTTTTCTGTTGCTGTAATAAAAGACCATGACCGAAAACATATGGGGAAAGGATTTGTTCAGACATCGCAGTGCCCCATGAAGAGCAGGCAGAGCTCAAGGAAGGGATCTAGAGGCAGGAACTGAGGCAGAGGCCATCTCTCCCACTGACATGAGGATCAATGGTTGACTCTTAGGGCTCAGGCTACATCTTCTCTGTCTGGAAATTTCCTTTTGGCTGAAGGGAGCTCTCACTGCACAACAAAGCACTGACAGCACCCGGTACCTGGCTGATGGAAGTCACAAAGGCCTCAAGTCCTTACCCTATATGGGGTCACCCTAGACCCGTTCTCCCTTGTGGCCTCTGTGACATCCCTGTGGCATTTTACCCTCACTGTCTTGCTTAGTTCTGCTTCCTGCATTTCCTTCGTAGATGTTGTTCCACAAAGCATGTCCAAATAAAGGCTTCTTGACACACATTCCCAGATCAGTATCCTCAGAGAACCTAATTTAAGAAAACTTCTCTTGAGGAAATTATAGAGTACTCTGCCAAAGTATCATGTGACAGTCTAGACTGGGGATGTGGGGCCTAGGAAATCTTTTGAAGTGATGTTTAAACCAATATCTGAAAAATGAGAAATAGCAATTAATGAGGGAGTCAGAACTTGCAAAGGGCTTGGCATATCTTCAGGGAACCTGGGTAAGCCGATAAGGCGCATGCGTATAGGAGCAGGACATACACAGGATGAGTAATAGGAGGCAGAAGCCACATCACAGGATTAGACAATATTATCATGAATGCCTCTTGGGGGGGGCTGTTAGCAGGATGTCTAAAGAGCCAGACTTATACTGTAATTATGATTCTTGTGGTTGTTTCATGGAGAATGACAATGCAGTCGGCCTCACTGAACTGAATTCGATGTTTGACCAGAATGTGATCTTGGTAAGATTGTTGGTTTTGCTGGTATATTTTCTACACCCAGAGCATGGGTTAATCTGTTAGACCATTCAGGGTCTGCTGAGGGAAATGGCTCCAGCTCCTCCCCTTAGCTTCCCTGTTTCACCAGAGACAACACATGTTCTTGTCATGATAACCTCAGGTGGTGAAAGGAAGCATCCCAGGTTCATGTGGGATCTGCTTTCTCTGTACTTTATTCCAGCTGATTATCGGGATGTTTGTTTTGTTTGTTTTCTTGAACATTGTCTCCAGCCTCACATCTAGGGTTGCTTTTGTATAGCAGGGATATTCATATTTGGACAAGATTGGCAGCCTTCTAATTCTTTATTTCCAGGATCTACCCATTTCTATTAAAAGATGGTTCATTTTTATTATGAAAATATTTTCACTTTTTTTTAAAAAACAGAAATATGACTAGTTTTCATCTATATGGGGTTGTTATACCTTATTGAGGTATTTCTTCCTCAGTTAAGGGCATGCCTGCCTTCTACTCAATTCTTTGATGCTCTTTTCTGTGTTGATACCTTTGCTGTCACCTCCCATGTCAGAGCCACAGCACAGGACTATTGTGACCAGGCTCTGCCTGAATAATCACTCCAAGTCAGTGTTTGTTGAACACACTTATTGAGGAAGCAAGGTGGGTGTAGTAGAAATGAGTCTCAGGAAAGGACATGAGAGGCTAAGGGTTAACCCACCAGCTGAGGTGGCTTTCGTGGGAGGTGTCCCACAGTTAGCCCATCTGGGGGGTGAACTGACTGGTTCGCTGTATCTAGTACCAACAGTTCTGTTTGTTTTCCATGTACTTTGTAATCTTGAGAAATCTGCCCCGATACATGCAGAAAGCATATATGCTTTTATTCTTCAGTACAGGGGGAGCTACTACCAATGTCTGATTTCCAAGGGGCTTGCTACAGAAAGTTAAAATAAGGAAATGGGAAAGGTAAGAAGGGAGGCAGGTAAAGGGGAAGAGAAGAGAGGAGGAGAGGAAGGAGAGACAAATTACATGCAAGGCCTTGGGCTCCATACCAGCATATATACATTTATATATACATATATGTGCACACACACATGCTTCACTTGGGTTTATGTTTAAATCTAGACATGGGTGTTGTGATGGCTGTTCCTGTTTGTCAACTTGACTACACCTGGAACTAGCTAAAATTCAGAAATGGTAGGGCACACCTGTGAGAGATTTCCCTCCCTTAATTCCATCATTTGAAGTGGGAAGATCCACTTGTAATCTGGATCTTTGAGGTGGGAAGACACCTCTTATCTGGGCCACACCTTCTGCTGGAGGCCTATATAAAGGACACGGAGGAAGGAAGCTCTCTCTTTTTCGCCTTCTTTGTCCTGCCATTGCTAGCAAGTCCATTCCTTTACTAGCTTTAAATCCATTTCTTCAGGGTTCTGGAATATTTTGTAGAGCAGCTGAAGCACTTAGCCTTATAGGCTGAGCAATTACTGGATTCTTGGACAGATTTGTAGACAGCCATTGTTAGATTAGCTGTGCCATAGCCTACAAATCATTCTAATAAATCCCAGATAGATAGATAGATAGATAGATAGATAGATAGATAGACAGACAGACAGACAGACAGACAGGTGAAAGAAAGATGGATGGATTCATTCTGTAAGTTCTGTTACACTAGAAAATCCTGACTAATACAGGTGTGAAGGTAGTTAAGATATTAAAATATGTTAAGACAGTTGGTCAATGCTACCTTGAGGTTCCTAAATGATATCCCAGACTTTGAGTACTTTGGCCATTTCCCCAGGCTCCTGTCCCAACACAAGCAATCTATCGGCTAATGTCTGGCAGAGAAGATACCTACAAATGTCTATAGGCAGTAAGACATGGCTTCTGGTATCTAAGCCTCTGACCTTACCAATACCTAAATATTTTAAGTAAGAGTTACAGGTTGTATATGGAGGAGGAAAATAGTTGAGTATCTGGAGTCCCATTACCTTTAATGTGGCAGACTCTTCTCGGATGAGGCGTGTGCCTGACTACAAAGCAGCTGTCATTTCTCGCCATCAGGCTGCCTTTGCACTCTGAGTGAAGAGCAGATGTCGGGGATCTGAGGGTCCGGTTCATGGCCTGTTGGTTTTCCTTCTCCACAACAATTGCCACAAAAGTTCTTGGGATCTATCCAACTTGATGGGCTGCACTCACAGATGAGCTGCCACCCTGAAATCACAGAATGACAATCATCCTGAGAAGAGATACTTGACATTCACTTGTCTCTCAAAATTTTTCCATCTTTGCATTAAATTATTTCTCATGTCAAAACAATGTGAGGAAAACAAACACAAGTGAACAAAGAAGAATAATGGGAGGTTGTTTTGCTGTCAAATCAAACTTTTATAAATACTCTAGGTCTGAATGAAACATAAGCTCCCCTGGGAAAGAAAGTACTTAAAAAAAAAAAAGTGAACTGTATTCTACTTTTAATTGTATTTAAGATCATTGTTGTCTTACAAGGAAATTATTATTTATGTTCTTGAAGTAAATTTAAATTAGGCTTTAAAAATACTACATTAACTTAGCTTTACCTTAAACTAGCCTTATATAAGAAACTTTCATATTGTATCCCTAAGAAATCTGGATTTTCAAGTTTATAGTATCCTTCAAATGAATTATGATACCTAAGAGAGTAAAAGGATGGGAAAATGACACTGCGTGTTCAGCTGGCAAGCTGGACAACATTAGCTGTTGTTTGCAGCATTCAGTGGTAGTAAATGAGCCTCTATCACTAATTAACATCAATCACACACCACAGGTCTAGCACTTTAAAGATGGGATGGTTCTTGGTTAATTCACAATTAAATGATGAAACCGATCTAAATTCAAAACATACAAAAGAATTATTTAAACCTTCTGAAGATGACATACTTTTCTTGGAGCTGGAGAGATACTTTGGGGGTTAAGAGCACTGCCAGCTCTTCCAGAGGACCAGGGTTCGATTCCCAGCACCCACATTGTGGCTCAAAACCATCTATCACTCCAGTTCCTGGCAATCGGATACCCTCTTCAGGATTCGTCAGGTACTTCATGCACATGGTACACAGACAGACATCCAAGGAGAACATCCATACACATTAAAATAAAAGAATGTATTCAACTTTAAATAACATATTGCTCCTGAAATCTAAGAAAGACATTTTGATAGATGTTATACATTTTCTGTTATATAGAAAAAACTCATTCATCATACCAGAGCTGGCAGAGAGACATTTTTATAGTTATTTTTTACCTGGTCAGAATAGTACGTAGTATCAAACATGTACAACTAATGGACCTTGAACTTAGGATGTTGTTGAGTGTTTCTACTTTATTGACATCTTTTATTTATCCATTTATTTACTGCTACTAGTAGTAGCAGCGGCAGCAGCAGCAGTAGCAGCAGTGTGTATGAGAGTGGGTTTGTACACACTGTAGTGTGCAGATCAGAGCACAAGTGGGCTCTTTCTTTCCACCTTGGATGAGGGGATCTACCTCACATGATTAGGCTCATACAGCAAGTCTTCTTACCCACTGAGTCATCTCAGCAGTCCATACTGATATCCTTTTATACTATATAAATCTGTACAAGTTTTTCAGGGTATATTTCTAGAGTGCATAAATTACTAGCCATGTTTCTGAAAACTAATGAATTTCAAGAATCATATTTTGGAATGTGTGTGTGTGTGTGTGTGTGTGTGTGTGTGTGTGTGTGTGTGTGTGTGTGTGTGTGTGTGTGTGAGTTTTAGTTAGCGTTAACTCTCAGCTTGACATAGCATAGAGTTACCTGAGAAAAGGAGTCTCGATTGAGGGGTTTCCCAGATCCTGCTAGCCTTTGGGCAGTCTGGGGAGGATTGTAGGCAATTTGGGGAGGATTAACGTGATTGCTAACATTTGTAGGACCCAGCCCACTGTGGGTGGTACCATTCCCTGGTAAATAGCCCTGGGCTGTATAAGAAAGCTAACTAAACATGAGTGTCTTTGGGTTTCTATCACTGTGGTAAAACACCATGACTAAAACCAACTTGGGGAGCAAAGGGTTTATTTCAATTTACAACTCTCTCTCTCTCAGGTCACTCGCTTGGTCCCTGGTCTCTGTAACTCTCAGGCCGAACTTCTTCCTGAGGACAGTCAATGTAGTCACTCAAGTAGGAAAAGAAGCTGGAGGCAGGAGCTGAAGGAGACGCCATGGAGGAACTCTACTTATAGGCTTGGTCTTCCGGGGTTGCTCAGCACGCCTTTTCAAACATCCTAGGATCACCTGTCCAGGGCTGGCACCACCCACTCTGACTGCGCTCTCCCACATCAATCGCTTGTTAAGAAAACACCCTACAGACCTGCCTACAGCCTGATATTAGGGAGACATCTCCTCGGTTGAGGCTGCCTTCTCCCAGATAACTCTAGCTTGTGTCAAGTTGACATAAACCTAGCCAGCACACTGTTTCTGTGCGTGGGGAAGTAAACAGCACCCTCCATCGGTCTGTTGTGATTATTTTGTCTATGGACTGAGTTCCTTGATTGGAGGTAATGCTGTTTGTAATGGCAAACAGATCTCCTGGCCCCAAATTTCTGCTTGAGTTCCTGGCAGGCTTCTCCTCAGTTGACAGACTCTGAGCTATAGGCTGAAACAGACCTTTCCTTCCACTGTGTGGCTTTTGGCCACGGTGTTTGTCACAGCAACAGAATGAAACTAGGATGGCATTCTAAAATTACTCTAGGCTAGACAAAGTATACTTAAATATTAAATTTAGAAAGTATCAACACTGAATAACAAATAGTATATTTCATTATTAACTTTTTAGGAATATCACAAAGAGGATTAATTCTAAGTCTTTGTGTAGTCAGATGATATTATTTTACCACTTGATTGATTTTTGAGACAGAGCTTCACTTTGTAGCTCAGGCTGGCCTGAGCCTTCTGAGTACTGGGATCAGGAGTATCTCCCACAGCAGGCCTATAATCAAACTTTACACTTAGCCTTCCTACGTGGGTTCTTAGGTTCAAACAAACAAACAAACAAGGTCATTTTTAATCTAGAATACAGAAAAGGAATACAAGCTGAGTGGGGGAAGGGCAATAACCTGGAATGAGCATTCGGATCAACACAGACTAGTTGATTTCCTAGGTTCTCATCTTTTCAACTATAATCTGTTGGAACTGACTTAAATATCAGCAGGAATATTCAGTTTATCTCCTTAGTGCATCTGTCTGTCCCACAAGAGTTCTCTTAGGTAAGTTTGAAGGGGAATTGTCAAGGAGATTTGAGCATAACAGATAAACCGGAAGATGATGCACGGTGTCTGGGATTCGTCTCGTTCTTCCTAAAGAAATGCTGTGTGCTTGCTTAGAGTAGATTGGTCAGATGGCGTGTTCTCTGTGAAGAGCGTTTAGAGTGTGAAGACAGTGTGCGAATACTCTCTTCAGACATCTCATTAAAATTCTGCAAAATCCAAGCTATCCATGGAATGCTAGTGCCCTATAAAATTATTTTGTCAATGTCTAATCATTAACATGATAATTAGGAGATAGAACCTTCCGAAGGGAGTCAGGTCAGGAAGGTGGCGTTCTCTAAGAATAAAACTAATGCCCTGTAGAAAGGCCCCAGGGAGCCACCTTACCATCCATGTGCTGAGAAGATGCAGCCCAGAGGCCAGGGAGTCAGCTCTCACAGCCTGCAAAGCTGCTGTTGCACTCACCTTAGACCTCGCAGGCTCCGGACTCATGAGGAAATTACTTTCTGTTGTGTATAACCTGCCCTGCTTTTGGTACTTTGTTCTATCTGCTTAAACAGATTAGGACCATGTTCTTTGAAAGTCCAATGTAAATTTACAGCTCTAGAAATGCGGTTGATTAATAAATGTACTTCAAATTATTTTAGCAAGTAAACTAATGAAAAAAATTAAACTAATTTAAACCAGAAGAAAAGCAAAACCGTCTACACTTATTCTATTAATGGCTCACACTTATGCTTATGCCGATTTCAATCCTGGCAAGAAAACTCACTGCCTCCTGTGTTTTAAAAATCTTTTTCCAGAGTCTGTGAATTGGTTTAGAAGAACATTGTCCTTTCAAAGTTTTATTCTATGGTAGATAATGAATTTGAGTAACTTCTTAAGAATTATAAACTTAGAAGAAAGTATTGTTTATCCTCATATCTCCATATATTTAAAAGACAAGTTTAATATAAAAAGAAAAATTTTAAATATTAAATAAATATTTATTATATATTAAACTTTTTTAAATTTATCATTTTATGTATATGGGTGCTTTCCTTGCATGTATGTGTGTGTGCCGTGTGCATGCTGTGCTCAAAGGCCAGAAGAAGGTATCCAGTCCCCTGGGACTGTAATCACAGACAGCTGTGCGCTACCATCTGATAGCTGGGAACTGAACCTGGGTCCTCTGGAAGAACAGCCCATGTGATTGGCTGCCATGCCATTGCTCCAGCCCCAAGCATAGTTTTTAAAATAAGAAATCGATAAAATAAATTACTTAATTATTTAATAAATATCTTTACCGGAGAATCAGAAATGATATTTACTTTCAATAAAGCAAATAAATCTTTTTGTTGAACTCAATACTAGGAATATTTATTAGTGCTAAACTGACTGATGGATATCATAGATGAATTCCATAAGCAAAGTCATGGCCACTCCTACATGCAAACCTTGAGTTAGTTAACAAGTAACTTATAGGATCATGATGGGAGGAGGGAAGGAGGGAAGGAGGGAGTGAAGGGGGGTGGGGCAGGGGAGGAGAGAGAATACATTCATTCCCAGTACTTCATAGGTATTTGCTGCATGCTATAGAAAACAGTTTCCAGACGATGTTCCCTATGTCACGTGATCATACCAAAGTCATTTTCCCATCACAGGAGCGTATAGCTCAAGTGCTGGAGAAGCAAAACACTAAAAACGACCTACTCAACTTTGGTGTCTGTGACTGTGGCTTGCAAAAGTAGCACCCATGGGCTCTGGCTCCAGCCTGTCCAATCAAGTTAGCACAAACAGTAGAGAGTGGTCTAGAACTTAACCTCATTTTGTGCTAATTTCTATTAAAATAAGATATTTGTAAGCACAAGAATTGTAGCCTTTTTTTTTTTTTTTTTTTTTTTTTTTTTTTTTTTTTGTAAGGATCTCACCTTACTAATTTTATGTGATAAAAATCGGTCTAAGACTTCTCCACTTCTTAGACATCCCCAAGAGCTTTCCGGAGAGAAGATGGTGGAGTTCTGTTTATGCTCCACATTGTGATGCTCACCCTGCTATCGTTTTGGAAAGAAAATGAGAAGAGAATATGTGAGGAATTTAATTGTACTGTGCATTCATCGTTCCAGAAACTGCAGCTGGGGAGGTGACTCAGCAGTTAAGAGCACTTGCTGCCCTTGCTGAGGACCCAGACTCGTTTCCCGGGACCTACACTGGGCGCTCAAACTGTCTACAACTCCAACTTCAGGTTACTAAAGTCTGGCTTCCACAGTACTATATGCACACACACGCATACATTCAGGCAAAACTCAAGAGTCAGTTTTTTCCTTCTACCAGGTAAACCACACACACACACACACACGTGTGTGTGTGTGTGTGTGTATATATATATATATATATATATATACATACATACATATATATATAAAATCTTATTTTATATATGTAGGTTTTCAAAGATACTTATGAAAGCAAAATTTCTTGTAGTCCCTCAAATCTATCCATATATTAGAAAATTGTTGAATTTTATTTGGAATAAGGGAAATATAATCCTCCAAAGAGAAAGATTGAAAAGAACAGTTGATGTTACTCAGAAAAATGCCCTGTCCATTTGCATAAAATAGGAATCGCCTTAAGTTCAAAATAGTACATACATAAACCATGAGCCTGCAAAGAAAACGCAACCAGTAACACGCAGCTGCAAATGGTGAGAACCAGTAATGCGCAGCTGCAAACAACGTGAGCTGGTCATCCTGCACAGCTATCCCTGGAACCGTGAGCGCTGCTCTCCTGCTCTTCCAGCTCAGAACACACAGCACAGCGGCTCCCGTGGCTTCTTCCATTACTGGATTAAGTTTTCGGGGCACATACTTTCTCCAAAAGATATCCTAACCCCTCCTTGTAATAGTTTTGTTGTCACCCCAGCATCTGTCACTTTCCAGCCCTTTTTCTTCTTTAAAGCATTCTTCAAAGCACACATTACTCCCTGCTTTTTGTTTATTAAATATTTCACCTTCTTCCCTGTTCCTCCCAGTAGCATGTAATCATCAGGTATGCCTTGATCTAGCCTGGGTTTTTTCATCTTTGTTCTCCTATTTGTGCACACATCTGCTACATGGTATAGCTGTTGTTAAATGTGCTGGTGATTTTTCTAATAGTGTAAATGTCTCTATGAGTAGCACAGTGTTGTTAGTATGATACCCTCAAAATAAGTAACTAACTTTAAAAGATAATATTGTTTTTCCTTAAAGCAACTTACTTGGTTTTATTATACCTTAAACTTTTAAGGTAATAAGTAAACATACCTAAATGTTAGCAAATTATTATAATGATGAATAGAAAATTATACCTGAGGACAGATAAATCAGTTGGTAGGAATTCGGGTCTGTTGATGCCCTTCCAAACAATTCCAAAACAAATTGGGTCTCAACTAAATTTTTGTTATCTTCTTAAATCTTGGGACTTAAACTAAGGAGATTTTACTGGTGGAAACACCTGCCTGTCTAATGCCTTCAAAAGAGCACAGCCGTGTTCCTCCAGTTTCTCCCAGTCTCACTCCAAAGAAGCGCCTCCCTGGTTGTTAGGAGGTAACACACAGCTTAGCAACTGAATAGCATTCTGGGAAGTCTGGGTTCCAGAACCTTGTGGCAGCCATTGCTCTCAGGCCTCTAGTTACGCAGTTTCACCAACATAGCACAGATCATCTCTCTCCAGTTTCAGACATATGGTGCAGGTGCTGTGGACCTAAGGAGAAGGAAGGAAGCACAGTGCACATCAATCAATGACTCTCACAGTTCTGTTTAATGACATGAACAGCTCACTGAACAGAGAGGGTGCAACCGTGGGGATGGTGGGAAGGCCTCCCTGTCACTGGGAATGAAGAATACTATTTGATATTCAGGGGTGGGAAGAGGGGGTCTTAAGGGAGCGTTGGGGAAATGAGGGTAACAGAGTGCCTGTCACAGGAAAGGAAGGCTAGTTGGGGAAGGAAGGGGTCCAGGAGAGGTGGGGGAGGTGGTGGGAGAGAGATGCTGGGAGATAAAGCAACAGAAGCCTGGCATATATAAAACTCCACAATGAAACTCATTACTTTGTGTGCGTAATTAAAAGTAAGGGGAGAGAAAAACAAACAAACAAATGGACAGGCTGTGCATGGTGCCCCATTCCTACAATCTCAGCATCTGGGAGACTTAAAAGGATTGCTGTTAAGTTCAAAGCCAGCCCGGGTTACAGAGTGAGACCCTGTCTGAAAAACCAAAACAACAAAGTGGATGGAGTTCTAGGATGTCTAGTAAGTTTATCAGTGGTGATTAATGAGTTTAAAAACATTATCTGGGACAATTAAAGGCAAGAAATGCGGCGCTTGTGTTCCTGAGCACTCAGAAACTGCATTCTAACGCTTTCTTTACTGTTTGCTGTATTTTAATGTGCTTGCTCCCTCTCACCCGCTCCACCATTTTACTGACATTTGCCATGAGGTCATCATAGAATTGGCAGCATACTGTTTCAACAGTCAACTTCCCAAGCCATGAGCTAAATACACCTCTTTTCTTTGTAAGCCAGTTGGTCTCTTACCTTTTATTATAGCAACAGGAAACTGATGCATAAAATACATTAAGAATGTTTACATATGTAGCATAAACAATTCAATAGTGTAGTTGGGCATTCACCAGAGAAGACTGCTTGGACATGAACTTAAACCAATAGAAAGTCTTTATTTGGCTGACAACTACACTGGGTGTTTGGGATCCCAGTGTAGCCCTGAGCCTTTCTCAGTGTGAGCTTTTAAGAAAAACCAAAAATGAAAACCCAAATAACAAAAAACAAAACAAAAAACATGTCCTGGATTGACATACTTTGAAGAACAGTTATCCAGAAGAAGAACTACAGAAGCCTGTTGTAGAAAATATTTTTTAAAATAGCTAATAAAGTTTATTATTAAGGCCTATAATCATTATGGTGGTATTATCCAACCTGCTATCAATAAAAGACACAGACACCTGTTGTATTTTAGAATAAGCCTTATTGTATCTGGGCGCTGGCCAGATATTAACTCCCTAAATTTCCTCCCATTATCTCCGAGCCCCCATCCCATGCTTTTATCATTTCTATCTGGGCTATTTCCTACCCAGAATCCCCAAATACTTGCTTATGCTGTTCACTTGCCCTGTCTCTCTCTCCATATGGAACTTCAGAGTTCCTCCTCCTGATCCACATGGTCTTTCCTATCTCATGTCAATTCTGCTCCTTGTTCCTCCTCCCCTCTCTCCCCCTACCCAAGATCCATCTCCCCTAAATCCCTTAAACCTTAGCTCTGCCCCTCACTTCTGCCTTGCCTAGGTTTAGGCCTTTTTAAAAATTAACCAATCAACTTTAATGAGGTAGAGCAAGGTTTGCACAACAAAGACAGGTGTCTGTGAGAATGTGCTCATCTGGGCAGCAACCACATCTCAGGGAGCAAAATAGTAGCAATCAATTCTAAAGCACCAGACTGTGTGTGCTGTTATAGGATCCAAAAGGCAAGGTTGGTACATTTAGTAACTTTCCCAGAACTATGGGCTTTGATGGAGTAAGTCTTTGTTTCGGTTTCGGTAGGTGGTGCTGCCTACATGGTAAGTTTTTCAGCCTGAATGGTACTTTCATCATGGAGTCAGTCATGGTAAAGCCTGGGGGCCAACTAAGGTCTAGCGCCCTGTTACAATAGGAAAACATATTACAGTTATGAATAGGAATTTTACAGAAGCAAAATTATGGAAATGGATAATAAGTAGGTCTTCATCGGTGACTAGCAATAGGCAAACAAACTATTTCATAACATCAAGAGTTCTGGAATATACGTAGATCATGAGAACTCACACCTAGTATTTACTTGAATTATAACTTGGTACAATCACTTCTAAATGCAACTTTGACATTCAGATATAGTTGAAAGCCCAGAAACTCCACCTGAGCTCCAACATTTACACTCACTCATACACAAAATCATCCATGTAAAACAATCCACAGGCACAGTCTTTTCCTAACAGACAAATCTATCATATGATACATAGCCATAAGGTAAAATAAAGTCATGCCAATTATATGTTTAACACAAATGCATTTGAAAAAAATTATGTGGAAAATAAGTTGAAGAGCTTATAAGAATTTTAAAAGAAATGCAACAACACTATTTGTAAAATTATTTATAAACATATACATGTATTGTCGGGAGCCATTCATGCAGGAATGGACTTGAGGCAAGCAAGTGAGCTTCCTGGAGGTGGTATATCTGTGATGGTTGTGCTTAGGAGGTAAAGTCCCTAGGAACCTCATCTCTAGATTGCTTTTTGCTGCTGATTGCCTTTCCAAGCTTCTATATGTATATGTATATATATATATACATATATATACATATATATATATATACATATATATGTATATGTATATATCATGCCATAAAAATATTTTTTCATTGCCTATAATCTGATGTAACTGCTTTTCTATGCCAGGCATATTCTTGTAGAATCATTATGAAGATGATTTTATAATGCTTGATAATGACTCCTAAATTGATTCAAGTGGCTTTTTCAGCCCCTCCTGCAGGATAACTAAATCTTCTAGGAATTCTGTGATTTTTCACTTGTCACTGACACATAAACTTCACTTGGATAGAAACAGGCTTAAGACAGATTTTTGGCTTTCACTCTATGAATGGCACCATGGATACACGGCATAAACTTAGGCAAGTTGGTTTAAACTTTACTTGAACCCAAAATATAACGGGGATACCAAGACATGTCTAAATAAGTACAACCCTTAATGTCAAAACCACAAGCTGTTTTGTTGTAATTCCTTATACCTTATACCTTGTCAACTTATGGCATAACGTACAGTCACTATGAATTTACACAGAGATCTTTTACAACTCCCTGCCATCTTTGGGTAGAAGCCACTATTACAGCCCTGGCTGCAGTGAAAAAAAAGTCATCAGTTTAAGCTTTCTTCTTAGTGGCAGTACAGCAGCCTCACCTGCTAGGCAAGGAACCCTGGGTTCCCTCTTTCCTCTTCTTCTCTCAATTGTCTTTCACCATCAGTTGCCTGAGCCATCAGCTCAGCAACCCAAGAGATTAAGCAAATGATGGGTTCTGCATGTCATCCCAGTTTCTCCCCTGGCATGCCAAAGATGGACTTTGGTAATGTATAGTGAATCTACTAAGAAAAACAGAAAATTCAAGAAAATATTCCCTGGGAGGGGAGAAAGAAAGCATGAGGCAGAGGCAGATGGATCTCTGTGAGATCGAGGCCAGCCTGGTCTACAAAGTGAGTGCAGAACAGCCAAGGCCACACAGAGAAACCCTGTCTCCAAAAACAAAAACAAACAGGTTCGTCCTTAACTTAGACATTTCTTGGTAGTCCCGATATATTCTGAGTTCATGGGAAGTTCAAACCAAGTTGCCTATATTTATGGTGGGAACCAGGATTCCTGGTGCCGTCTCTAGAGTGAAAGTTTATCTGAAGACACAAATCTGTCTCCAGCCTGTCTCCTGGTGAGCTATCTGGAGGTCCACAAAAGTATTTATTGCAGCCATAAACTTTCTACGCACTATTTAACTTCTTAACGTCTAAAGTTGTTTGAATCAAATCAGGAGTTCCATTGTCAGGAATTAATTCATCTGAGCAGCAGTGCATCTTCACAAAGGTCCTGTAGGGGGTTTGTTCGATCAGAGTGGGTATATACCCAGAAAATGAGGGTTCACACCAATGTTATATTTTTGAGAGATGCAGCAGCACAGATAAGAAGGGGCATCAGAGGCTGGAGGCACACCTGGGGGTGCGATACAGACCTTGCAAAATAATCGCATTAAATTCCAGAAAGCTCACATGCCTCTGAACTGCCCTACCAGAATGGCTCTTGACATTCTTTCTTGTTTTCTTTGTGGTTCTGGTGATCCAACACAGGTCCTTGCACATGCTGGGAAAATATTCTGACCCGAGCTTCATCCACAGCGAACACAAGCATCTTTGAAGCTCTGGGGCTTGTATGCAGAATGCTGCACATGCTGGTTTTTGTTTTTTGTTTTTTGGTTTTTTTTTTTTTTTTTTTTTTTTTTTTTTTTTTTTTTTTTTTTTGGTTTTTCAAGACAGGGTTTCTCTGTGTAGCCTTGGCCATCCTGAACTCACTTTGTAGACCAGGCTGGCCTCGAACTCACAGCGATCCGCCTGCCTCTGCCTCCCGAGTGCTGGGATTAAAGGCGTGCGCCACCACGCCCGGCTTTTGCACATGCTGTTATACCCTATCATAGCTACACCTCTGAAATATTACAGTAGACACTTCAATAATCCAGAAACAGCTACGGAAAATAAAAACTTAGTTGTGTGTTTGTTTCCCGTGGCTCTCTGAACAAATCCTTTCAAATTAGTTACTTAAATGCACAGAAATGTATTGTCTGAGTGTTCTGCAGGCTCCTGTAGAACCGCACTCCTCACCTCACAGGCTTGAGCAGAGCCTGCCCTTCCATTCTGGGTGTGCCTTGGCTTTCTTACCTGATGGCTTTGCTGCCTCCTCTGCTCTTTACCGATTGCCCCTGTTTCTGTGAGGCTTCCCCTCTGGGGTCATCTACTTTGTGTTTCTTATTGGGATACTTGTCCTTGGATTTTGGGTTTAGCTGGCAAGATTGGATGATGTGATCACAAGATTCCTTAATTGCATCTGTAAACACTGTTTTCCAAATAAGCCTACAGTCCATAGATTCCATGGAATTGGACCATATCTGTTTGGGAGGAAGGGGCTCTTCAAGGTGACTGTAGGATCATGAATCTCTTAACAAACGTGTGTGTGTGTATGTGTGTGTGTGTGTGTGTGTGTGTGTGTTGCACTCACACAAGAATGCGTATGTACATAATAGGGCTAGTCTTTGGATCTCTTTCTAGTGTTTAGAATTGAAACCAGAAAGCATGAACAGGTTCTCCAGGGTCACGCAGTAGGGGCCTGGCTGGGTGGTCATGTTTCTTACCTAAGCAAAAGGAGCCCACAGGGGAAATGTCTGTGGTGCTCCAGTGAGAAAAGATAGGACGAGTGGCTTGCTCTGGCTTAGGACCCACCAGGCCTGGCATGCATCTAATGTGTCCATTCCCACCAGGCAGTGCCACCTGCCCCCTCAAGGGTACACTCCTCCTGTGCTTGCTAGGACCCAACAGGGGCCACTTTTGCACAGCTCTCCTGCTATGCAGTTTTCCTTCACTCGGGGAAGAGCTGTTCTTCCGGTGTTGATTTAGTCACCCCTTTCTTCCCTGTGTACATCCACACAGGGCACCTCACAGATCCTGAGGTGTTAATGTTCTTGTTTGTTTTTGACTTGTGGCTAAAGGGTTGCTATAGTGTCTGCCACATAAGCAGGAGTGCATAAGTTCGGGTCCCCAGCACCCATATAAGAAGTCAGGTGCTGAAAGAACGGGCCTTCAGTGCTGGCAGTAGAAGGGAGGATCCAGGTCTTGGTGGCCAGACAATCTAGACAATCTGTGAGCTCTTGTTGCTGTGAGTCCTTATAAGAGAAAGTGTCCCTGCAGGTTGCGTTCTTCCATGTCTGCTACTGCCCGCCATCCAGCATAGCAGACCCACCCCACCCCTATTCCCACGCCCACCTCCCAGGCCTGGCATGCTTCACAACCTGGCAAGGACCAGGGCATGGTGATTACGGAGCAATCCCACTGGGCTCAAAGCTGGCACTGTTCTAGTCTTCGCCATGAGTCTTCCGGTCATCACCTCTGTCTTTAGGCTGCATATTTGGAGCAAGTGCACACAGTCATATGTTCCCCGCAGGTTTCGGCTACGTGCACCGGCCATCTGAAGAAGGGAAAAAGCATAGCTTGGACCAAAAATATAGTGACTTTCTGTCCCCAACTTTGCAAGGATCTTTGAGCAATAGTTTTTTTCTTTTCTATGTCTAGTAAATTTGATGATTGATCAAAAAAACATTTTTAAAGCGGGGAGTGATTGGGGAAAATACCCAACATCAACCTCTGGCCTGAACACATATGGGCACACCTCCTTGTTCAAATGTACCCGTGCATATGCAAGAAATGCACATGGGCACAGGGAAGATATGTGTACAGGAAAGAGGAAAGGGGTACTGCCATTCTGCCCATTAAAAAACAGTAACTGCTTTCTAAGATGTTGCCCATCTTCCCTTCGTGTTGGTAAATATCAAGTTTACCACTAGGTGGCAGCAACGGATTACAGTGTGACAGGCACCACTGTCTAAGACAGAGGAAGCAAAGGGAAACTGGGAGGCAGGATTCTGCTGTGGCCACTCAGGTCCACAAATAATAAACCTTCATCTCAGAGATGAAGCGTCAATGAGAGCTTATGTACAGGCCTCTCAGTAAGCTACTAGGCCACCAGGGTAGATGACCTCCACGAGAGGACAGAAACATGGATGGTTTGAAACATGGATGGCCCTTTCTTAGAATTTCCCTCCAGAATCTTCTGTTTCCTCTTCATTGAAGTTGACCTATGAATGTTCACATGCTATGATCAGGATGAGCAGAGTGAACAGTTAGTTTCCACAAAAATGCCTAAGAGACCCAGTAGTGCTAAGAAATCCGAGCTAACCATTGGCTCATGTTATTATCCTGAGTAAGAACTCTGGGGAGGGCGGTTCTCAGTCTTGGGTATAACAAAGAGTCATTTAGGGATTTTTTTAAAGTACATTCTCCAGATATATGGGTGGAATTTACTCTCCGTGATAGCTCCATATTTACGGAATAAGTGGATGGACGATGTGTGAGTTGTAGAGGAATTCTAATTCAGAAATGGCTGCTCTGGCAAGAGATCACATCCAAAGATCTTTTCAGTCTGTGTGATCTGGCTGGAATACAGGCATGTCTTTAATCTCAGGAGACAGGGGCAAGCAGATCCCTCAGTTCAAGGCCAGCCTCGTATAGAGCAAGTTTCAGGTAAAGAAAAGCTTAGGTCCAGGGATGGTGGTACACGCCTTTTATCCAAGTACTCAGGAGACAGAGGCAGGCAGATCTCCGAATTCTAGTCAGTTCTATTCAGGCAGTTCAGTTGACAGTGAGTTGAGGGGCAGGGCAGTGGAGCTGAGTTCCTGGCAATTCAGTTTGTGGAATTCAGAGGCAGTTTTACTGCAAGAGCTTTATAGAGAGAGGTTGAAGGGAGAACAAGCTAGACACAGGTGAAGACAGAATGAGCCAGAGAATGAGAAGGAGCCAGAATTGCCAAAGTTAGTATGAGGCCAAGCAAAGTAATTCTGTGAAAAACTGAGAGAAGCCAGTCTTAATCAGTCATCTAGGAGAGGAGTTTGAACCAGAACAGCTGTGTTGAATCAGACACCCAGACTTCAAAAAGAGCTAGAAAGGGTGAGCTTATTCAGCAGTAATTCTCAGAGGCTGTAAGACTAGAAGCTTCTAGCACCAGGCCTAGGTTAGTAGACAGAGGTGGTAAGCATCTGAGATGACAGTTACATCAAGAGAATATAAGTTTCTTTAACATGGGATGAATGAATGAATGAATGAATGAATGAATGAATGACATAACAAGGATGGAGCTGGTGAGGTGGAGCCAGATTCTTCTAGTGGAAAGGATGGCTGAGGGGGAGGGTGCCATGGGAATTTCAAGGCATTAACAAATACTGCGTGCCCAGCTCACATGGAGCCTAGGCTGCCATAGCATCCTGAAAGTTCTGAGTCTATGGACCTCATGCAGAAGTCAGTACGTGGAGCACTTCCCAGGGAAGATGGCTTATTCACATCTGGAGGCAGGACAAGGTAGCCAAGTTGAAGACACTGATCCCACTTCTAATCTGTGGCTGATATATGATATGACATACAATGATACATGATTGGTGATAATTGTTAGTTTACTTTACCAATCCTAACTTTCTTTGAATGTTGATATGGTTGATCCTTTCTGGTCACACACTGGAGAAGAGCTACAAAGCAGATCCTCAGCCCCTCTGCCCAGGATGGTTCTGGCTCCTGGCCCAGGCTGAAGAGCAGCAGGGCCCACCAAGCTTCACAAAACTTCTGTGGACACTACAGACTGAGCCTGGAGTCTGCATCTGGGGCCATAGAAAAGCAGCTGTGGTTCTAGCATCTCTCCAGCAGAGGCTCCCTTCTTAGGTAGGCTGCTCCAAGCACTGTCTGCAGGCAGCAGGCCCGGTCCCTTCTTATGCTGGGCTCTGACTTTTCAGGGTCTCTCCATCATGGCCTGATACGCTGCACTGTGAGCACAGATTTCACACTCAAGCTGTTCATGTGTGCTCAACTAGGTGGGCTTCATTTTTTGTCTCTTGGTATATTCCTGTGTGTGTGTGTGTGTGTGTGTGTGTGTGTGTGTGTGTGTGTGTGTGTGTGCGCGCGCGCGCGCGCGCGCGCGCGCGTGCGCGCAGCCCCCTCCCCCCGTGCATGCATGCATATGCTCATGCATATAGAAACCAGAGGCTGACTGTGTGTGTTGCTTCTTGGTCACTATCCACCTTGTTGGTTTCTTTCTCACTGGCTTGGAGCTCACCAAGTGAGCTAGCTTGGAAGGCCAGCGAGCATCCAAAGATAAAGCGTCTCCTCAACACGGATATTCCAAACCAGGCTGGCATTAGGTACTGGGCAACCAACCCAAGTCCTTATGCTGCTCAGCAAGCATCTTATCCACTGAGGCTTCCCTCAAGCTCCTTGGCATAGCATTGTTAGACATGGCAATACCAACTGAACACTTCCTATGATCTAGACAGAGCAGTTTGAATGAATGTAGTGTTTTGTTTTCTTTTGTTTGGTTCCCCCCCCCCCCCCACTGTTGTAGCCATCATAGGAACCTGGGACTACTGTAGCCTTATTTCACAAGTGAGGAATTTTGTAACTGGAATCACAGAACTGAGATGACCCAGTTCTGTTTGAAACCAAGACTTCTGGGCAGCCATAACTTCTCCAGAAGCCATGCTCATGTTGGCTCTGGTGGAAAGCCCACGGAGGAATATGATTAAGAAGAAGACCCTTAAACTGTCATCAAAGCAACGTGAACCAAGTTTAGAACAACAGTAGAAATTTAATGATTTTTGTCATTTAGTTTTAGCCAGAAATAAATGATATCTTTAAGTTGGGGAGTAGAGAAGCTGATAGGTTATCAATACACCTCTGGATGAGATTTTTAAGGAGCAGAGCAGGTGGAGAGGTGACCTTAGAGAGAATGTGGGTGAAGAAAAAATATGGTTCATAATTTTCAGTAAGTCACTAAATTTAAATGATATGATAGTTCAAATATGAAAAATGTTTATACTCTTCGTTCTCCTATTGTTTCCTCCTCTAAAAGAGCTAGTATGGAGTGTAGCCCTAGACGCAGTGAGATTGCCCCCAACAGGCATTTTCTGCCAGTCTCTCCTTCCTCCATGACTGCATGTAGATGTTGGCTGCTGAGCAGGAGGCCGATATCTCACGGCAAGTGGCAGCCTAGGGCTGCACAGCTAGTCTGTTTGTTAGGGATTGGTCTGGTGCTCTGTGTTCTAATGCTAAATACTGCCCTCCCCAACCTAGCTGCAATTGAGATGATTATATTCTCACGTATACTGATCTTTGTTGTGTAAACTTTGCTCTGCCTAATTTAAAGTTAACTGGTTAAGAAAATAGCTAGAAGCCTATAACTGGGCAGAAGAGGAGAAGGCAGAGCTTAGGTCCTGGGCTTGCGGTCAGAGAGGGACGATGAGGCCAGGAGGAGAGAGAGGAAAAAGAAGATGCCGCAGGAGGAGAGGAAGCCAGAGAGAAGAAAGTCTCCACGGGGTAGTGTGGACCATGAGACGTGAGGGCTGGCCTGAGGGAACAGAAGCAGCCCAGGCAGGAAGAAGTATGGCACGTAACTTGGGGTATAGAGCTGGGAAATAGCAAAATAGCTTAGAGGGCTGATACCTGCCCAGTTATGGCACCTTAAGGCTTTTATAATTCTAAAAGGTCTCTGTCTCAATGATTTGGCAACTAGCTGGGGGTAGAGAAGCCCTGGAGAGTCTAATATCCCTTCCACAAGGCCCCTTCTCCTGCAAAGTCATAAAAGGGCTTCACCAGGATGCTCTCTGGGAGACTGTTTCCCCTGAAAAGAAAGCAGGAGTGAGCTACATCACTGTGCCTTTCTGCAGTCATATGGTGGGGGGGGGGGAGAAAAATGAGGCATCTCCATGTTGGCACCCCTCTTACTAGCTGAAAGCTGAACAATAAGTGACCCCGAACTCTGGGGCCCTAGTCACCAGTTTCTGCAAGCTTTTGGATTAAAATACATAGACATACTTAGTTTAGAGCATCCTGCTTCTGATAGGAAAACAGCGACCTACCTGTCATTAAGAAACAAATGGTATATACTCACTTGTATCGCGACACTAGCCCAAGGGGTATGTCCCATGAAAGACTTTAATTACCAGGAAAGTGGGTCAGAGGGGAGGACATCCTATTGCGGCTTTAGGTGAGTGAAGTATGGGAGAATGGGGAAATAGAAGGATCCAGAGGGTCCGGGAAACCTGCAAGAAGAACGTTATGACGGGTGGATCTGGGTCCAGGAGTCCTGCTGAAACTATGGCACCAGCCAAGGAAAATATAGACAGTAAACTTCAAACCACTACCCAGACCTACCCGATAGACAGGACATTCTCCACCGTTGAGTGGTGAGTGAGGTCTGACTTTCATACAAACTCTGGGGCCCCATTTCTGACCACGTCCCCTTGATAGGGAGACCTGGTGGCACTCAGAAGAAGGATAACAGGTCACCAAGAAGAGACTTGATAGCCTATGAGCATATACAGGGGGAGGAGGTCCCCCTCAGTCACAGACATAGGGGAGGGGAGTAGGGGGGAAGCGAGAGGGAGGGAGGAATGAGAAGATGCAAGGGATGGGCTAACAGTTGGGATTTAATATGAATAAATAATTTTTTTTTAAAAAAAGGACTTACGGAAGGTAGGTCTGAAGGGTGTGCTTCAGGGATTACATAGGATAAGGTACCCAGCTGTCACTGTGCCGGCACAATGTCTTCCCAGGCACCTTTCACATCCTCATCTTATTTCCACTGGATTAGGGAATTCCCTTACAGAAGCTTAAGGCAAACAGGAGATGGAAGTCGTTAACCTGCTATGGTCAGCCAGAGTCCCAGTTCACACCTTCCGACACTTCCCAGGACTTCCCTGATTGAAGGTGGCACAGGAGTCACATAGTAGTGGAGAGTATAGTAAGACCTCTGACCCCAGCCTTGACCTCTGTCATTCCACTGCCTCATGCCTAACCACAGTAATGGAATAATTCCTAAGCCAAGCCAGTCGAGTAGCTCCTCTGCCCTTTGTCTCCCTGCCAGCTGCTAAGAGAGATAGAACCCACATCAGAATGCCTTCACTCTTTCACTGCTTGTTTGATGTGCTGTTTGTTGAATACATCTGTTTGAATTTGGCAAGACAACTTCCCAGTAAATGCCAAACTAAGGGCTTGGTAGATCATCCTAAGCACGTTTAAACAGACAAACAAACAGTGTCATAAAAACAAAAATAGAACAAAAGAATAGTTTCTGTGGTAGGCTATTCCTTGATTGAAACTGTAAGTATTCAAAGGGGGGTGGTGCAGCAGTGAACACTTTTGATCCCAGCATCTAGGAGGCTAGAAATCCTGTCTTCAAACAAACAAGGCAGTTACACTCTCATTTAATACTGTTGTTTAAACTCTCCCTCGTCTTTGGAGCATACGGTGATAAACAGCTTTTGGCTACATGCTTAAAAGGGGTTGTGAGTATACAGTCCCTGAATCTGTCCTCAGTATCTCTTGAGGAATTTGGGCAGCCCAGTCTCTAATGATTCAGTGTGACTATGCTCAGGGCACCCATGTCCCTGGCCACACACTCTTCACATTACAGGATGCCAGGCACTTGCTCTCCTGGTGTTCCCTAGCAAGTACATCCTGTGGCTTTTATCTGGAAACCTTTGGTACCCTCCACCCCGCCCCACAAACACATTAACAGGTCTTGTGCAGGCCTAGGCTTCCAGGGTACCTGGCTTTCTTCCTGTTCAGGCATTGCCTGATCATCTCTGCATTTGTGAAGTATCCCAGCACCGCCCTTGTGGATTTTTGAAGCTCTCCCTTTTTCTTCAAGGCAGATTCTCCTTTGTCCTGTTTTGGCTTTCTCCTTCACTGAGTCACATGGGTGCAGTCTTTAGTCTGTTATCACACTGACAAGTTCTAACGCAGCCTTCCTACAAAGACACTGATTGTTGAATTTAGGTCCAACCTTAATCAAATATGAATTCACTTTAATGTCTTACATCACACACACACACACACACACACACACACACACACACACCATTTTCTAATGATATCACAGCCTGGCATTTGGATGGACACGAGTTTGAGGGTGACTCTAGTCTACACATCACACCTCCTTTATTCTAGAGAGTTCTGTACACACACACACACGCACACACACACACACACACACATGAGAGAGAGAGAGAGAGAGAGAGAGAGAGAGAGAGAGAGAGAGAGAGAGAGAGAGCATTCAACTTTTTTGTTATTGTTGTTAGTTTTAGCCTGCACTCTGCATCTCTACTTTTGTGTGTAGCCTCACTAGTCAACAGTTCAAAATCAAACATTTCAAGTCTACAGTTCAAAAAGAATCATGTGCACATAATTTGCTCAGTGCACCAGGTAATGCTGGGGCAAAGGGAGCTACCACATGCTTAGAAGTTCTCTGAGCCAACAATAGTAATAAAGCTAACACCTGTTGCTTGTTCACCATTTGTCAGAGAGTATGCCAAGTGTCTCATATATTACTTTCCTTCGCTTCCTCTCACAATGTGATGAGATATGTACTATTACCTTTTTTTTTAATATAGATAAGGAAAATGAGGCTTGCAGAAATCAGGTAATACATCAAAAATTACAGTATTTTAAAGTTTATGTCATAGCTCAGAGATTGAACTCTTACACAGTGCTCAGCATTTTCTGTATAATAAGATGAATCTTCTCCATTTGCAGATGGTAAAAAAAAAAAAATGTAGAGCACAGGAAGTCATTTTCCCAAAGTCTCATACCCAGTGAATCTGAAATGCAAACCCTGGTTTGATTTTATGTAAATCTAAATTCCGTTTATGGCATCTGTTGGTTTGACTCAACAGGGACCTAAATGGTGCTAGAAGTGAGGGAAGAGGGTGGTTGGCTCTTTGAAGATACATTAAATCACAGAAGGAGGAGAGGAGCTAGAAAAAGGCACGGCCTGTTTGCTCACGACCCAAAGAAACCCATGTCAGCCTGGCGGTGCCTAGCTGAACAAAACTCTTCAGTTCATGCCTGTGGCTGTGAGAGTGCACATAGGTGATCAGGATACTAGGGCTTCGCTTCTGTTCCTTGGATTTGGGGTCTCAGGGATGCTCATTGGGGGATTTGTGATCGATAGATGGCATTTGTCTCAAGGCTCAGAACACTTCTCTATCCATAGCTCCTTTCTTCCCACCTTCACTTTCCATTTTTTCTCTCTTCTTCTCCCCGCTTTTGATTAGCTATTTTATAAACACTTCCGGAGCCCACTCATAGGTCCTAATCCTTCACGTAGCTTTTTGTTCCTTCTTGATATTACCTCTGAGGTTATATTGTGCCTCAGTCTCGTCTTTAAAGCGAGCAACAACGTTACTTAGCTTGTAGGGGTTTGATGACTAAATTAGATGAGAGTTGATGATCCAGTAAGCATTACATACAATTAGCTAAAGGAAAGTTTTCTAAGTCATATAAAGAGAAAAATCAGCTTGACTGAGGTTGCTTCCAACAGATTATCGCAGATATAAGAAAGTGATCCCTCCTCTTTACAAACTGCAGAAATTTGGGCCTGTCTCTGGTTTTAAGAATTCCCCTGGTACAAAATCTTCTACGCCATTTCCCACAAAGTATTGAAAAGTCTCAGAAATCCCTAGAAATGAATGGCCCACTTAGGCTTTCCAGTACTAGGTCTCAACTATGGAAATGAAACAACCACCAAACTGTCATCAAACTGTACCTTGACTTCTCTCTCTCTCTCTCTCTCTCTCTCTCTCTCTCTCTCTCCCTCACTTTCTCCTCCCTCTCTCTCTCTCCCTCACTCCCTCTCTCTCTCTCCCTCCCTCCCTCTCTCTCTCTCTCCCTCCCTCTCTCTCTCTCTCTCAATAGCCCTTCATATCCTAGAATCATGAAGTAGAACAGGCTAGCCTTAAACTTTAGGCCTTTCTTCTGCCTTTGCCTTACTAGGATTGTGGGTGTCCACCATCCTGCTAGCCACACTTCTACTTAGAAAAACAAAATCTACCGCAGCTTGGGCATAATGAAATTATCTCTATGCTTGAACTTGAAGGTTTTCTATTTTGAAATAACTCAGAACAGACTGCATGCTTGTCCTCAAGTAGACCTCTCTAATAGGATTACATCTCAAGTCTCAGCTTGCCTCCAGCTTTCTCTTGTTAGGTAATAGCAGGTCCTGCTCTCTGTGAAAACTGTCACATCATTCACAGCAAGCTGGAAGATCACCTCTGTGCTTGACAACTTAAGTAAGAGGACTTTCCCCCAAAACCAAACTGGACACGAGAGAAAATGATAAGAGCTCCTTGATAGAGTGACATCCCATCAGAAGGATAGCATAGCTTAGCAAGGGAAATGAAGGTAGACCAGATAGCTGTGTTCACTCTGAGGATTGGTGTATTTGGAATTTTATTGGAGGTTAAAATGTATCAAGGTTTTACAACTTCTGGACTTGAAAAATCCACCCACTAGGGCCTGGGAGTGATGGCTTTGCAGGAAAGTATTTCCCTTGCAAGCTTGACCTGAGTGTAGGAGTTTGTATTACAAACACCCACATGAATGCTTAGAGGGTAAGATGGCCTCCCGCATGCAGGAGGTAAAGACAGGAGATGCCTGGAGCAAACTGACTATCTAACCCAAACATGAGCTCTATGGAGCTCAGCAAGAGACTTCATCTCAACAAATAGCTGGAGAACTATCATGGAAAATACCCACCATCAACTTTCAGCCTCCACATGCTTATGCACACATCAAGTGCCCTGAGGAGAAAGTGTCCCCACAGTGGAGTTCCCTACCCACTCTTTTGCTGAAACCTGATGTCTTGTCCAAAGGCCCTGAGCCTGTCTAACACCTTCAAAGATGGAATGTCGAGACATGTCTTTTCTATTTGTCTCAAAGCCAGCCTCCAACATTTTCTTCCACTTACTCTCTATCTGCCAGTTTTTGTTTTTGTTTTTGTTTTTGGCAGAGTGATCACGTGAACCTTAGATTATGGTGTCCCAGCACTGTCAGACTAGAGTAGTGTTGGTTCCGTAGTGACTTTTCACGGAACTAATTGGAAAATTTTCCAGACATTTGTGTTTAGCTGAAAGAAGGGTGTGTGAGAGTTGGTCTTTTGTGTTCTCATGGCTTTTCTAGTCTTTCTAATCTGCACCAAAGTGAAGAAATACTGCTTTAGGATGTAATATGTTGATTTTACTGAAACATCTCTTTCCAAGTATTAACAGCCAGAACTGCTGCAGTAACTAACAATCAACAGAATTTAGTCATTTCAGCCCAATGTAACCAAAATAAAAGTTTAGATTTTATTTTTTAGGGACCATGTTGGTATTCACAAGGAAACTGTAAATAATTTTTTTAAAAGAACTAACTATATCTTTTGCCTTTATGTCAATGTGAGCTGTTATCTGAGCTCATATGAGCTATTAAATTTGTTTCCTATATGAATTTACTAAGAGTACATTGTACATTATAGCACATGGTCCGTGAATGAAGATGTGTGAGGAGACTTCTGAGGTATGTGAGAAAACTCCAGGCAAGCAGACAAGACTCTTGCAATCCCAGTTCCTCCATAACGTGGCTTGTTCACGGCATGTGTTTTTGTGCTCCTCTCAGGTGTGGTGGGTAGGACTGAGTTCACTTCAGCTGTTGGTATCCATATGCCTCAATGGGAAAACATGTTTTTGCTGTTTGTAACTTTTTCTTGTGATTGTGTACTTTACTCAGGTGATGTTTCTTAACCCTCAGAGCATAAAATGTCTGATTCTCTGAATAAAGTTGTCTATTGCATGAGACTTTTGTCTGTCTCGGTTTTAGGCCTCCACTTTGCCAGGTTCATGCTGCCAACTACAGCGGCAACATTTATAAACCAAAGTCTACATTTTATTACCTATAAAACCAAAGGCAAGTTATCAAAAGTTACTGAGCCCCAGTTCCTTCCATGCCTTTTTCAGACTACGTTTTAGTACCCTTAGGACCAATGAGAAGCTATCAAAGGTCTCAGAACCACTGCTTCTTAAATGTCTGCATCAGTGGAGCACTGTGAGTTCTTAATGTATAAATGTATATACAATAAACAAAATTGACGATATATCATTATGCTAGTGTGTAGTAATAGTTCTTAACTGTCAATGTGACACAACTTGGAAATCACCTGGGAAGATAATCTTAATTTAGGAATTATCTGAATCAAGTTAGCCTGTTGTTGTGTATGTAAAAGATTATCTTTGTTGATTTGATGCTAGAAAACCCAGTCCACTGTGGGTAGCACCATTTCCTAGGCAGGGAATCCTGAACTGTGTAAGAAAGGAGTTGAGTAGGTCTGGATGAATTCATTTTTGTCTGCTCTTGACTGTGATGTGACCAGCTACCTCAGGCTCCTGCTGCTGGGAGTTCTCCACAGCAATGGACTGTAACTAGAATTGTGATCCCCTAAAGTGGCCTTTTATCACAGCAACAGAAATGAATCTAGAGCATAATGCCGTTGTATAGTTACTTAACTATTACCTCTGACCTCCATTTCCATGGACGGCATCTACTTAATATACCCTGAGGTATCACAATAGCTGACACTTATAATGCCTTGTGCCCCTGACTGACTGGTTAGTTTCTTTGGGGCTCATAAATATTTTTAATATTACATCTGCATTACACTTTAGAAAAACATAGTTACACTGCCAGGATTTATAACTTAATAAAATAATACCAAACCAGAACCTAGTTTAATCAGTCTTTCTTGAAGATGGTTGGTAGGAATCCTACTTCAAAATCTCACCACTGTCACACTGATAGAATCAGTTCTCAGACTCGAAAAGCTGAGAAAGTTTGACACAAGAGTGAGGTGTTTTTCTAGGGAGGTGACTATCCTAGATCTACCATGCTGGTAGTGCAAAACATGAGCAGCTTCTGGGTAGAACAGCAAATGCAGAAAAAGATGGCTCATGGTGACAGCAGAATTCTTGTTCTTGGAAAGCCCAGAGAGCAATGGAGCTTGAATGAGATGGAAGAAAACAAGTGACTTGCTTAATGTTGTAGGGTCTGTGCATTTTACAAAATTATGTGGAATTATGTGTGTGTCTCTTTCTCTGTCAGTATATCCATTGTCCTTGCAGACTACCTTATATTTAAGCATATTCTAGATACCAGTGTCATGCAGGAAAAATTGTGGCGAGCAAGTATGCTTCTTGGAGCGGACACCATTTCTGCATGGCTATGATGGGTGAGCCCTGGTTGACGCATGGTCCCAGAGACTGTCCCCAGACTGCTCCTTGCTGGAGATATGCCTTTTCATGTTTGCCATTACTGTATCCTTCCTATATCTGGCCTAGTGTGGAGAGACCCCCATTGCCTATTGTTCTCTGGGTATGTACACACTCTGTTGGGCAGATTTCCTGCAGAATCAATATAAAGATGAAACAATGCTGTTTCGATGAATTGATGCTTTTCTAATTCCTAGTGATGATTTTACAGAATTCCTGATTTGATTAAAGTAACTTTAAGCCTCATTGTAGAATAGCAAAAAGCTGCAATAGGAGCTTAGTGCTAATTTAACTACACAAAACTTCAAAAATAAGAAATGAGATAGATGACCTGTTTCTTGGTAAAAAACAAAACAAAACAAAACATTGTTAACCTATGATATAAATCTATTGGTTTTGAACTTATAATGAACTTGTGGAATGGAAGAAAAAACCCTATTGCTTTGAACCTATACTGAGCTTGTGAAATGAAACAGGTAAAACTACTGTTTTGAACTTATAATGAACTTGTGGAGCTAAAAATAGATAAGGAGTGTTTAGTCAGGTGTGAGTCTTAATAGAAAAACATGTAATAAACAATCCTGCTGTAACTCCCTCTTGCATGACATTTTATCTGTTTTTGTGATAATTGCTCTTATGGCCATGAGGTGATTTTTCTTCTGATATAGAGAGCTTTGCTTTAGAGGGTACATAAGCCTAGGACAATAAATAAACAGTTGTCGGAGCTCATTTTGCTTTATCCATCAAGTCTCCCACCCACTCCCCCCCCCCCCCCCCATGTATCCCCCCCCCCCCCGTGTGTGTGTGTGTGTGTGTGTGTGATTTTCTTTCCCTCTTTCTTTCTTTCTTTTTTTCTTTTCTTTTCTTTTCTTTCATTCTTGCTAAGAACAATCAGCCCTGGCACCAAAAGAGTTTAAAAACAAAAACAAAACAAAAAAAATAAACCTCAAAGAGTTCAGAGTCTCTTGCTGGTCACAGAGAACACCAGCCCCAGAAATTAAGTTTTATGCCCTCAGCAAAAAGCCTGCGGAATCACTAATCACCTACTCTGTACACACCTTCCCAGTCTCCCCCCCTGGCCTGTTGAAGCTGGCTTTTGATAAGCAGGTATGATTGTTTTTGAAGAGTTGGGCCCCTAGGGAACCTCTACCTTATCTTCTGGGATATGTCAGGCTTCATTGACATCTGCAAGCGGCCAAAAATGGCGGCGCTGGTGTCAGTGAAAGCAGTTGAGGTGCCTTCTGTAGACTTAAGGCTACATGTGAGCAGTCCTTGCTATCGGCTGCATTTCCAGTGATCAGTCCATGTGTCCCCCTAAGTGCCGAACTTTGTGTTGTGCTGTCACTTGTAAATGTTTCTGTCCTTTTAATGGCTTACCACGTACCAAAGGCAGGGCACTGACTGCTTCCCCGGCCCTGCTCACTGCCTACCATACGATCGCAGCCCACAGTATTTCTATGCAGGCCTTGGACTTCCACAAGAAGCTGGGGTCTGCAGACATTTCTGCTAGCATTCTGGGCTCCTACTCAGTGTTTTATTGAGACAAGCCATAAGGAGAACACTGGATAGACATGTAAAGAGAGAACAGGCCATGCAGTTGACTTCCCAGTAGGATGCATGCTAACCAGGACCACCACCTCCCTTCTTCCAAGGCCATGCATGTCTCACATCCTTGGATTTTAGGTAGCTTCCTTCCTAGCTGCTCAGGTGCACTGACACCTGTTTCTCTCTACAAGGAGCAGCGTCCAGGCCCAGTCTTTAAAATTAGCTGTTAGGCCTTAATAACTAGGAGCCATTTGCAACATGTTCTAGCCAGACACATGGAACCATTTACCACTACCAAGCGTGACGCGTGCGCGCGCGCACGTGTGTGTGTGTGTGTGTGTGTGTGTGTGTGTGTGTGTGTTTAAAGAGAGAGAAGACCAGAAGAAAAAAACAACTTGGGTTGATTTTTCTCCACAGTTCTTGATCTCCTCAAATTGAAATTTCCATCAATCAGCAGTCAGCTGGTGAACTGGGCAAGCCAAGAGTTTATTCAAAGCACATGTGACATCCCTGTCTCTCTTTGAAAGGCAAATCTTCCTTGGATTATTTTCTTGAGCGGGATGTGCGTGCAAAAGCAAATGTGCCGAAGCTGCCAAGCACAGTCTCCATGGCAGCCCTGGGAGCTGGCGTCGGGTGCCTAGCGGAGGATTAGCCTCCCACATCAGGGCAGAGCTTCAGGCTTTGCCCTGCCCTGCCTCTGGCACGCCTCATCCCCACACGGCCTGGCATAGTCGGAAAAGGTACGAAAGGATGAGTTTCAGCTTGCAACCGGTTGCTTTCAGCTTTAAGCCCTCAGTGTGGGACTCAGAAAATGTGAGAAACAAAGGCTACAATGAGACCCCACCCTGAAGGCGCGGGGTTTGATAAGGTGGATCACAATTCAGCAATGTTTACTGCGATGCTGGGTGACTAAGCATTTCCGAGCCCTTCAGTAATTATGTTCCACGGGCTCTTTCTGCTGAGAAGAATTGAATTCGATCTCTGTGTTCGTGCGATGGCTTTGCCCCTTTGTAACCTTAGAGACAGGGTTATTAGCATTTCCATTTTCACTTGGCGAGTGCCCCTACACCTCCGTCTCACAGACACCTCCTAAGAAACCGCAAATGGAAATGCTTCTTCTTGTGTGTCCCCTTAAGCAGTACTGGCTACCACCGTAGCCGATGTGTTAGCTAGCTCTTCCGAGTTCAAAGGCGCCTCTCTGTTCCTGCCATCCTTGTGGAACAGGGTGGTCAGAGTCCTGGATGAATTAATGGAAAATAAAAGGACCGGTGTTCTGAGAGACACGAGCTAATGTCCCTCATGCTAACACCACCCAGTGGGTCTCATTCACTCACACTCTAGGCAAGGCAGCTTGAAAATAATGGCAGCCAGTGGGTTTCCATAAGCCTGGGCCTCTCCGGGTCAGGGTGCTGAAAATTCCGCGTTCAGGGACTCCCTGCTGCTGGACCGTCTGATGGGTGATGGACTCACAGAAGAATCATTTCTGAGTTTCAGTAGCAGTTCTGTCAGAGGACTCTCAGTGCCCAAACTTGGAAAATTCTGGAGGCTTCTAGCGCTTCACAGCTAAGCCATGTGAGGACATTTTCTCTTAAGTGGTTATAGCTCAAGCGTTTTAAAAAGTAAAGCAATAACTCAGAATAGTAATCCATACGGGTGGACTCAAGCTAGTGCCAGCATTTGCTTCTTGTTGTGAATGGAGCAGTTTGCTAGGAGTCGCATGGTCCTCACCACACGGGCACTGTAGTTAGTGTCTCTCCCACTTGCACAGGTGCCTGATGAGGTCACACAAGTGAGAAGACAGGCCCTGAGCCAGCTAAATTGAGTCCCAAACCTTCACTCTTGCAGCACACTTCTCAGAGTCCTTCCAAGTCCCCAGCAACCTGAGTTGTGTGGTACCTTCAAGATAAGCCCTTTCCAAGACAGACTCTCCTTAACTTTGGGATGGCACACACTCCATCTACTAAAATGGTCATGTGATTTCTGCCCTGAACCTACTTATGCACTGTTAGGCTAACTAATTTGCATATACTGAAACTTTTTAAAAATTCACTTTATATCCTGCTTGTAGCCCCATCTCTCCTCCCCTCCCAGTCCCTCCCACCCTCCCTCCCTCTCTCACATGCCTCTCTCCTATTCCTCAGAAGAGGGAAGCCCCTTCTGATCCACCCCAGCTTATAAGTCACATCAGGACTGAGCATGTCCTCTTCTCCTGTGGCCTGGCAAGACAGACCTGCCAGGGGAAGTGATTGAAAAGCTGGCAATAGAGTCCATGTCAGAGAGAGCCCCGCTCCCCTTCCCAGGGGCCCACATGAACCCTGAGCTTTTCATTAGCTACATCTATGTAGGGGACTAGGTGCAGTCCATGCAAAAACCTTGGTTGGTGCTTCAGTCTCAGCAGGCCCCTCTGGGCCCTGGTTAGTTGGCTCTGTTGGTCTTCTTGTGAAGGTTCTGTCTTCCCCAGGTCCTTTTTTCCTTCCCTCCTCTTTTCCAAAAGTCTCCCTACTCTTGCCCAACGTTTTGAGTAGCTGCTGGGTGGAGCCTCTCAGAGGACAACTCTGCTAGACTGACTCCTGTCTGCAAGCAGAGCAGAGTATTCTTAATGGTCCAGGGGTTGGTTCTCTCCCGTGGGGTGGGCAGGGCATTGGCTGGACTTGACCTCCATCTCTGCTCTCTCTGTTCTTTCTTTGTCTCTGCATAGCTTGTAGGCAGGGTGAATTTTAGGTATAAGTTTTTGTAGGTGGGTTGGTGTTCCCCTCCCTCTACTAGAAGACTTTTCTAGAAAGTGTCCTCTTTAGTCTCTATGGCCCCTGATACTAGGAGTCTCTGCTAGAGTCCCTCTCATATCCTCCCAGGAGCCTTCCCAGCTAGGGGAAAGGGATCCAATGGCAGACAAGAAAGCCAGAGACAGCCCCTGCTCCCATTGTTAGGGGACCCACATCGGAGAGCTACATTTTAGCTATGTGCTGCCCATTCCTTTTCAGTGTGTTCTGTTGTTTTCCCCTCCTTTTTGGCTTTCCTGTTGCCTCCTTTGTGTTAGCCAGTGCTCTCTGTTCTCTCTCTGCTTACAATACATCCTACCCTTTGCTACTGGACTTTTCTCACTCGTTGCAGGGCATGGAGGACTCATCTAACTTGATGTCTTACCCTGCACACTTCAAGCCACGTATCTTAATTGTAATTTTTGATATAACATCTTTATTTATTCTGTGAGAATTTTGCGCATGCATACAATATGATGTACTTTGATCGTATCGCTTCCCCTATTCCTTCCCTTTAACTCTTCCTGGATTCCATCCCCCACCCCGCCTTCCCAGCATAAGGATTTTTATTGGGTACTTTGCAACTTTCAGCTTTTGACATTATTTTTTTTTTAGCCAGTCAATTCAGAGAGAAATGGAGCGGGAACATAAAGACCTATTTAGCTAGTAAGCATCATCTGATACCTTAACTTGAGAATATTTTACTTTATGTTTAATATGTTATGAGGTTTTGCAAAACCCTTAAGGAGTTAATAAGCTGAGAAATTTTGCCTTTGGGCCAGCACCACCCATGTTAGCACTCTTTTTCCTTTGTTCAAAAGTGAATAAGCTTTTGTTGCTAGGCTGGGGCTTGCTCTTTGTTTGGCAGGTAAAACTCAGAACGTCTGTCACTGTCCATACCTGCCTAACTCTTCCCCGCTGAGCCTACAACATAGGAAGGGGATTCTCCACCACTGCTGAGAAAACAGTGGTGCTTGCACACAAGCCTGGCCCATTAGCAATGCTTTTAACTGCTGGATTTTATTTAGCCAATGCACTAGAATTACTAATTATAATGACCACTTCTGAATCAGATATAAATGTGTTAAATAAGACTTACAGTGCCCATTGCATTGCATTGGGAGGTTTGTGGTCATGTTTCCCATTTTTCAGAGGGTTTTGTTGATACATAAGGATCTGAACAACACACTCCAGCAAATGTCTTCTGGGTTAGTAAGAGTCCTTATTCTGTATTTCAGAACTGAAGAGTTTTGTCTAAAGACAGGAAGTCTGTGTCACTGTGTCACCCCACAGGAGTGACATCTTATTAGCGTATTGGAGAATTTGCCAAAGGCAGTAGTGTGTCAATGTGACAACTAACCACCATCAAATAAGAAACACCGTGGACACTCTCTCTCAAAGAGAATGTAGATTTGGGAGGGTCTGGTACTGCTGCATTCTAGAGACCAGTGAAATAGTGAACCAGATAAATGCTTGCCCAAGTAATACCTTCCGGGAACGCAAAAGCCTCTGTGATAGCAGGATTCTAATTCCTGGATACAGATGTGTGTCAGCAGATAGCGTAATCTAGAGCCAGATGGCAGATGCTCAAGTGCAGGGACAAGTGTTGTTAATTTCCTACCTCCAGGACACCTTAGAGTATAGACATCCTCATCCGTACTTCACACACTCACTGCTTCTTCTCAACCCCCACCTTTACTGTTTTTACAGAGTTCTTTGCGTCTATTACATACATACAAACATACATGCATTCATGCATGCATATATACATATATAATTGTGTGTGTGTGTGTGTGTGTGTGTGTGTGTGTGTGTGTGTGTGTTGCTAAAGACTGAGCCCAGGGCAAGCCACGTGCCCTACCCTGGAGCCATACCCCTAACCCTCATTTATGTTTAACCACATTTTCTGCAAGTTATATAAGAGTGCAAATAGAGTGCAAATACAAGTGCGTAAATGCATCTCTAAGATCAGCTGCCCTGCAGAATAGCGCGCACTTAGAAGCACGTGATGCATTCATTACCAATTGTACTGAGCTGAACTAATCTAACCTGTTCTTACATTCTCCAAAATAAAATAGGGAAGAGTGGCGTCTGGCCCTTCATAGGAGAGTTAGTAATCCAAAGTTTGTAAGATTCTTATTCTTGTTTAATCACAGCAGCTAGTGCTTTGCTTTTCACCACTTGACTTGCAGGAGGGTGGAGCTTCTTGGGTTGGGAAAGTTTTAAGGCTATGAGTCATGTTGCTGAAGGCAGGCAGTACTTTCAAGTCATGCTATTTATTAAAGGCAGAAGATGCTAGTGTTCGTAGCACAGTGAACTGAGCATCAGTCAGAAACGTTCCTGTTTGCAGACTACACACCCAGGAGAGCCAGGATGGGCACTGCTGGAAAAGTAAGGGGAACATTCTGGCTTGCTTGGCCTCTTAAGCTAACAATGGGGGTTGCTTCTGAGAGCTCTGAGTCCAGTAGAGTAACTAAATGCTTTGCTGAGGAAGGTGAGGCTGTTGTGCTGGCACGCGTCAGGGAAATGTGGGATACGTTGCTTCAGAAACGATTGAAAAACCACGTGCTGAAGGTTCTTCCAGAAAGCCCTGAAGGAAAATAGAGAAGTGTGTTTTATATGGACATTCTTCTTAATTTAATTTCCGGCCAGCTGGTCATTTGCCCTGGCTAGCAAACTGTTTCCATAGGGGACTTCAATGTGTCAGTGGTATGTACTCGATTCATGTCTGGAGTCTAATGGGTCCAGGATCTCCTGGGCAGCTGTTGGGGGAAGTGTGGCCTGCTGATGAGGATGGAAAATGCTAACTCGGGAACTGCAAAGTCAACAGCAAAGGAATCACACTCTCCAAGTTTCTGAAGACATATTTTATATCAGAGTATAAGTGTAAACACTCTCAGAAACTAGGACTATGTTGTGGATCGAGCCTGTTTATCTCTTCAGAAGCTAACAGAGTCAGCACAGTGACAGTAGCTCAAAATATGAGGCTGCCTTCCTTCCCCACTTGCAGAGAGGGGTAGTTGGGTTTCTGCTTTAAATGGGTACATAACTGCGTGAGACGTTGGGTGCTTTCATCTGTATTACTTTTAAACAGCTTTGCATTTAGTCTACATTAGAATTTTAAGAAGATAAAAAATGATGTTTACAGTCTGGGTAACACAAGAGAGGATGCACTAGAATTGTAGACCCTAAAATAACTTTTCTCCCAGAACTGAGGAGAGCTAGAATGAAAACATCTAAGGGCAAGTTAGAATCCAGTAAAAGCGGATAGCCAGGAGAATTAATTTTGCATGGTGGAAGTTAATAACTTTTCCCATAGGAAGAAATGAAACATAGCTTAAATGAATCTTAAAATATTTTCAACTCCACACAACCAGCTCTGTGGCCTCTGTCATGGGGATGTCCAGCCACTGTCAGAGCATTCCCAGCGATGGAGAACTTAGGGCCTCCAGGCAGCACATCCTGACTACAATTAGGAGTGCAGCAAACATGACAAATAGCATGGCAGATTTAGAATCTTGATTTGGCGATGTCATATAGTAGGGTAACTCACAGGGGCTATGTGCGCCACAAAACTGTTCTAGTGTTTCCATGCATCTCAAAAAGAGAGCTTCCCTTTATATCAGTACTCCCTCCGGTTAATTTTTTGTTATTTCATTAAAAAATAAAAGACAATCATATTAGTTGGCCACTAACAAAGTCCCAGGGCCTGTGAGGCTTAAACAACAGAGATTTACTTCCTCATACACCTGGAAGCTAGGATCCAGAGAACAGTGTCGACAAGACTGGTTTGCTTGGGAGTACTCTTCTTTCTGTCTCTAGGGTCTTGCTGTGTCACTGGATTAGCTTCAGTGACCACACTGTAACTTGATTGCACTGGGAAAGAGTTTGTCCCCAAGCACTGTACATCAGACTCCGGGCACTGAGCATCAGGGCTTCAACACAGAAATTTAGGGGAGACCAGGATCTGTTACCGTGCCTAGTCTAGAGAATTTGGATAAGCAGAGTGCGTGGGGGAAATCAAGCATGTCCTCATATTCTTGAGCTACCAGTGATTTTGTTTTTGCCTGGGTTATTTCCTCTATGCATGCTCCAACAATATTTTATGTGCTGTACTCCTATAAGATATAAATATCTTAACCTATTTTTCCATCTTAGTAAGCAGTTTCCAGGATCTTACACTGGTTTCTGGAAATGACCTCTAAAGCATATTAAGTTTTTTCCTACACTTTGTTATCCCTTAAGGCTGATTCTAAAGATGGAACTGTGGGGTGAAAATGTCAACACATGCCTCTGTGTCTGATGTACTGAGCAAGTTGCCCTTCGAAGAGGCAAACCTGAATAGGATTGCCCATTTTACTGCATAGACAAACCTGACTATTCTTGTTAAGTGAAAATTCATTATCAACTTGATGAATAGAGAAGTATAGATTGCTATTTTTACTCTCTTAAGACCAAAAAGGAACATCCCACAATACTTTAACTTGTATTTTTCTGTTTAAGTTCTCTATGTACATCTCTGGGGCAGAGGAACAGTGAAATTGGCAGAGCAGTGATGGAAGTCATGATACTTTTGATTAAACTTTTTGCATGTCAGACAGAAAGTGACTTTTACCATCTTCCTTTAAGTATCCTCTCAAGAGCTTCTCTGTGTTCTACTTGGAAAAGCTGCTGCCTCTCAGCAGACAACACTTTCAGAGCATCACACATGCACATATTCTCAGCACTCCAGAGGCTGAGGCAGAAGGATGATTATATTTGGGGCCAGCCTGAGGCCTGAGCTTCAGAATGAGACAGTGGGGGATCATCTCTGATGAGCTATTGTTCCCTTTATGACATGTTTATATCATTATTAGATATAAAAGTTACCACATGCTCTCTGGCACTGCCATTAATGTGCTGAGGGTTCTAGTTCAGTGTTGGCCAGATTATACCATGACTGAAAATACTTTCCTTAAACTGGGCATGGCATTACATGCCTGTGGTATGCAGGAGGCAAAGGCAGTCAGATTGCTGTGAGTTCAAGGCCAGGCTGGTTTACAGAGTAAGTCCAGGACAGTTAAGGCTACACAGAAAAACCCTGTCTCAAAAACCAAAAAGAGAAGAAGGAGGAAGAGGAGGAGAAGGAGAAGGAGAAGGAGGAGAAGGAGAAGGAGAAGGAGAAGGAGAAAGAGAAGGAGAAGAAGAAGAAGAAGAAGAAGAAGAAGAAGAAGAAGAAGAAGAAGAAGAAGAAGAAGGAGAAGGAGAAACTTAGCAAGACAGGGTACAGGTTAAATCAATACATGAGTGACTTTCTGTTGATCATTTGTCTCTAACATGTTTCCAACATTTCATCTCTGTGACAGGTATGGAGTCACCAAGAGGCTTGCATGAGCTGGCCAATAAGCTGAGGGGTAGCCTGTTATAAATCAGAAAAAATTAGTATTTTATATTTTGTATTATTTTATCTGTGTGTATGTACTTGCTTTCTCTCCCTCCTTCCCGTGTATGTGTGTGTGTGTGTGTGTGTGTGTGTGTGTGTGTGTGTGTGTGTGTACTTACTCATGCATGTGCATTTTTTATGGCTCACATGTGGAAGTGAGAAGCAAATTTACAGGCATATTCTTTCTGTCTCTCTTTGTGTGTCTGTCTCTGTCTGTCTCTGTTTCTCTCTGTGTCTCTCTCTATGTCTGTCTCTGCCTCTCTCTTTCAAATTTGATAATCTTACTAAAACCAGTTAGCTGAGTAGCTCTAGCAAAGCCACTTAAGTGCCTGACAGCCAATTGTTGGGTATGCACTACTTATACAGGGAAAGAAGCCTTGGCTTGGGATAAGTGAAAAAAAAAAAAAAAAACCCAAAACAAAACAAAATACAAAACAAAAACAAAAACCAATGCAGAGATTCAGAGATGCAAAGACACAGGTCACTTTCCAGAAACACAGTCACGTTTGACATGCTTTATGATGTCTTACCACAAGCTGTCTCACTGCTTCGCCATTGCTGCGTGGTTGTGGATATAATTAAGCATGGGGTTAAAATCTCACAGACAAATCAACTGCTTTCCGTGGTACAGACTTGTCCTTGTTACTAAGCAGTACGCAGGTGACAGCTGCACTTTCGCATCCCATTTGAAATCGTACCAATACTTTACTGGACTCTTGTATGAATCCCAGGCCTCACCTCATGTGCTGTGTGGTCATGGGCCTGTCATTCCATGTCTCTCGCCTACTTTTCTCACGCCATCACGTCAGACAGAGATCCGCCCCAGATGGTCTGTAAGGCTTCACACCCTGACACTGAAGGAAAACATTCTTAGAAAATCAGATCATTAGATGTGACCTTCTGTGAATACTTTGATGATTCAGGAAGTCTGCGTGGAGGACCAGCACCAATAATGATGCTTGATTTCTTAGGTTATTAAGTGTAAAGCAGCTGTACTATGGGGAATGAACCAGCCTTTCTCCATTGAGGAGATAGAAGTGGCCCCACCAAAGGCGAAGGAAGTTCGTGTTAAGGTAAGAAGGGGCTTCTTCACATCAGCCTGGAAGGCGAGCTTATTTACATTGAGAGCGCCATTGTTGGGAGTATGCCCTTCTTTTAAAGTTGTATGTGTGTGGGTGTTTTGTCTGCACATTTATCTGTATACCACATGTGTGCTTGGTGCTGGAGGGGGCCAGAAGTGGGCGTCGGCTGCCCTGGAACTGGAGTTACAGAGATGCAGTTGTGAGGTACCACGGGGGTCCTGGGAATCAAACCTGGGTCCTCTGGAACAGCAGCCAGTGCTCTTAAGTGACTGCTGAGCCATCTCTCCAGGCCAAAGGTTGGCCTCTTAAAAATATTTTTCCTAACTAATTGTCCCACTGATTCATGAGTACTGTTAGAGAAGTGGTCCTGCTGGCTGTGAAATCCACCAATTAGCAATGCCAATCTAGCTTATTAAAGAGAACATTTGTTGAATTTTTAGTGATATAGTGTTTGATAGAAAATGATCAATAGTCATTACCAAGTATTGTCTTAAAATCTTCTGGAAGTCACAATGTATTGAAAGATGTGTGTATGTACATATGTATGCATGTAGTATGTACGTATGTATGTATGTATGTAGCACAGGGAGCAGATCTTGGGTATCATGTACACCAGGCAAGTTCTCTCCCAAGGAACTGTATCTCTAGCTATGTTTTCACCTCTTGCTTGGGATCAATCTTACTAAGTCACATAGGCTGACCTTGAATTCACTTTGTAGCATGGGTAGGCCATGAACTTGGTGATGCTCTTGCCTCTGTTTCCCAAATACATGGTATTACAGGTCTGTGCCACCAGGACCACCTAGAAGACTCTCACTAGGAACTCAGCTGTGCTGGAGAAGCAATAGCTTCCTGCAGTGCCCCACCCTGACCCCAACATAGAGATGAAAAGCCCTTCATCTTTGGCTTAGATGCTCCTGTTTAGTGGGCCTTTCTGAAACCTCTTCCCTGTAAAAAAGAAGGCATCAAGATCCAGGCAGGAAGGGAGGCAGCAATGCTGTAAGTCCCTGAAGCAATGGACCGATGCTTGATTCAGCTATTCGGCCTTCTTAGCATCACCGTGTGAGAAAATGATGCAGAGTTCGAAAGCAAGTTAAAGAGCATCCCACTGTAAAGGGACCCGTTTGCTGGTTATGCAATGTTGCTTGTTGTTTGTTTGTTCTAAACACAGATTTTGGCCACTGGAATCTGTCGCACAGATGACCATGTGATCAAAGGAGCAATGGTGTCTAAGTTCCCAGTGATTGTGGGACATGAAGCAGTGGGGGTCGTAGAGAGTGTTGGAGAAGGGGTCACTACGGTGAGACCAGGTATGGAGGCCTTGCTTATGCTATTGAAGGAAACAGCACATTATACCTGAGGAGTTAGCAAAGAGGCTCAAGCCAGCGTAAGGAGACACGAGGAGAGCGGATTGGACTGAGTAAAGTCAACTTGTGAAATCTCAGTCTTACCACACTACTTTGTATTAGACTACTTTAACAACACTTTTGTGTATAATATAGTTCAGTTCATACCTGTTTCATCTGTCAGCTAATTCAATGCAATTAATTATGGTCCTTAAGGTAACAGTCTTGATGTTTCCAAGGCTAGCCTGAAATTCACTATGTAGCCCAGGCTAGGCTGGCCATCTTTCTGTATTAGTCTCCACTGTGCTAGAATTGCACGCATGAGCCGTCAAGCCCTCTTACTTCATATCCTAAAGCAAATGAATGACATCTTACGTGATATTATTTTCTTTCTAGGTGACAAAGTCATCCCCCTCTTTCTACCACAGTGTAGAGAATGCAACGCCTGCTGTAACCCAGAGGGCAATCTCTGCGTTAGGAGCGAGTAGGTGTCATTTTTTTTTTCACCCCTGTCATTGGAGTTCCCCACTATAGTTTCTGGATTGAATTAAGTGATGTGTGCATTTGATGTATCAAACAGTCTGACAGGCCGTGGAGTTCTGACCGACGGCACTACCAGATTCACATGCAAGGGCAAACCGGTCCAGCACTTCATGAACACCAGCACCTTCACCGAGTACACGGTGCTGGATGAGTCGTCTGTAGCTAAGATCGATACTGTGGCTCCTCCCGAGAAAGCCTGCCTAATTGGCTGTGGGTTTTCCACTGGCTATGGGGCAGCTGTTAAAACTGCCAAGGTAAGAATTGGGGCCTTGTAGCGTAGCTTTGCCTGAGATGCCTGGCAGCCTCTGAGAAGGTGATTTTCATAGAACCCTAAATCAAATTGGAAAGGACACATTTTGAAAACACACGCTGCCAGATGAGCTGGAAAAAAAAAGGGGGTGGGGAGGCAATCAAAGTAGAAATTGTATTTCTACATACATGAAGCTACAGTTCCTAGATTTACTTTCTGTTTCTGCCACATCTTCCTTGGGTTCAGTCACTCAAGTTTCAATTCATTCCTAGACTGAATCTCTCTTTTCCTACCAAACATATATTAGTGCTGGTATGTTAGTTGGCGGAAAAGACTGAGCAAAGTGCTGCAGACTGGGTGGCTTAAAAAAACTAAACATTTATTGTCACAGAGTCCTGGAGACAAGAAGTACAAAATCAAAATGCTGGCAGGGTTGGTTTCTTCAGAGGGCTGCTGGGGAGGGCCTGCCTCAGGACTCTCTTCCTGCCACACCCACGGCTGTCAGCATCCTAGTCTTTTCACATCATTTCCCCTACTGTGTCTTTTATATTTCAATTTCATTTTGTTTCATAAGAACACCAGTCGCATTGGATTAGGGATGTTCTGGATAGTTTTATGTTTCTATAAGAACATACCTGAACATGGATATGTATAAAGAAAACAAGTTTATTTGGCTCCCAGTTTTGAAGGCAGAAACTTCCGGGTCACGTGGTTCCATCTGTTCGGACTTTGGCTAGAGACCCCAGTGGCTTCCTCACAGCATAGAAAACCAGCACAGGAGACAGCAGTGTACAACAGAGGCCACGTGCTGCATGGGACTCATCTAACCACACTCCACTCTCTGGGAAATTAACCTAGACCGCCGCCCCAGAAATTAACCTAGACCGCCGCCCAAGAAGTAACCTTTGCTGAGGCCAGCACCTTCAAGGACCTACCCACTCACTATTAGGCCACACAGGTTTCACAGCCTCTTACATGGTCAGTCACATGGGCACAAAGTCCCCAGCACAGAAGGCCAGGAAAGCCAGCTGTAACTACATCCACACCACCAGCAAACCTTTCCCTAATGACGTCATTGTAACTCAGTGACCTCTGCAAAGACTCTTTCCAAATAAAACAGATGTTGAGGTGCGAAAGGAAGGTTAACTTTTCAATACATGGGTTGGAGGGTACAGGGGAGACCAGAACAGCTGCTGTGAAACACAAAAGCACTAGTGAGTTTTTAAACGATCGTTTGGATTCAGTTGCTGTTATTCTTCTAGCAGGAAAGTGACTATGGGCTGACGCCTTCTTTAATCTAGCACAGTACCGGGTAAAAGTCCCAAAGTTGATTTAAGTAGGGTTTCTTCCTTGAATTTCATGTGACATGGAGGTTGGACTTGGCTGAAGGGGGGGGGGAGACAATATATTTCCAAATGACTCAGAGTCAAGGTTATTCAGACTGAGGCTGTCAGTCAGACCAGACCTGAAACAAATCAGCAAGGCTTTGTGGAAAGACAAGAGAGGTCTCAGTGTTTGTCTAACCCTCCTGTGAGAGTAGAGGGGGTTGTGGGTAGGGCCAAACAGGCTATAAAGGCTGCTGGCCTATGGGTAAGCCTTTAGGAAGGACATTTGTTAATCTGGCAAAGAATGTTTTGCTTTGGCAGACACTTCTGTTTTTCAGACATTGTTCTACTTCTAGTACTTTCTTTGTCATTGTCATCTGAACAAGTCATCTGGCATCCTGGCCCAAGTCATGGCAATTCTCAGAATTCTATATTCCGGAGGACACTGAGATACTTTGCAGGTTTAACTGTTAACAGTGAGAGGGACTTTTCTCTCTACAGGTCACCCCTGGCTCCACTTGTGTTGTGTTTGGCCTGGGAGGAGTTGGCCTGTCAGTAATCATGGGCTGTAAGGCAGCTGGTGCCTCCAGGATCATCGGAATTGACATCAACAAAGACAAATTCCAGAAGGCCTTGGATGTAGGTGCCACAGAGTGTATCAGCCCCAAGGACTCCACCAAGCCCATCAGTGAGGTGCTAGCAGACATGACAGACAACACTGTACACTATACCTTTGAAGTTATTGGGCGTCTTGAAACCATGGTAAGGCTCAAGATTCACGGAGTCACAAAGTACCCAAGCTACAAGATGTATTCAGGCTAAAAAGTCATTTTGCCTTGGTAACAATCTACCATGGAAATATCTTTGGCTCAGGGCAAAAACCCACAGGGCTGGTGAGATGGCTCAGTGAGTAAAGGTGCCTGTCTCCAAGCCTGATGACCTGAGATTGATTCTCAAGACTCACACGAGTAGAAGCAGAGAACCAGCCCCCACAAGTTTATCTCTGATCTCCACATACACACCATGGCATGCACTCACCCATGCTCATGCCCACACAGAGACCAATGCACAAAAATGCACTGAAAAATGGGATGATAACCATACAGCAACTTTTCCTAAAAAGTCACAACCAAAAGATCAGTTTGTTCTGATCGTGTTAAGTATTGTACCATGCCATTTTCGTGTACTTGGGGGGCAAGGAGTCAACCTGTGGCCCACAGTCTTCTTGCGTATGTGGAGGTCTTGGCAGAAGTGATCCCATCTCTTGAATTTGGGATTCTGGCTGGAGAGAGCATGGGAAAGGGGGGTTTCCTAAACGCGGTCTTCTCCAAGTCCTTCACCTGAGCTCGGTTTGTTGCTTTGCCATGTCTCTTAATCCCCACAGAAAACAGACTTCACTCTGAGTCACACCTCCCATGTGGCACCTCAGTGCCAGGCTTTACAGAGTTCTTGGAATGAAAAAAACAAAACAAAACAAAACAAAAAACCACCTGGACTTGAGTAGAATATGGAGACACAGAAAACCAGACAAAAACAGTTTTGCTCATAATTGCACAACAGGTGAAATTCGTGCTGAGGCGTTTGGTAACTGAGCAGAGACCTTCAGTTTATCACTATTGTCTCATCCCTTTTTTTCCGGTGTCACCTAGAATTTATCCTGTTAGCAATTGTGGCATTCTAGGTAGTTTCCTACAAAGCAAAGAGCCAGATTCATCATGAAGTTGCTGATTCTGAGGTGGTGCTTAGAGGTAGTGCCACCTGAAGCCCGCAGTTGTTGCAGCCTATTGAATATTTACAAGGGTGGATAAGTGAGAGAGTAAATGACCAAAGACGTGGGACTACCCTCAGAGAGCTCACCAAGAAAAGGAACTCTTCTGCCTCATAGTTGAGTATTTGATTTAATTTTCAGACAAAAGTTTCAAACGGTCTGATTGATCAATTCAGTTTCCCTTAGCTCGGATAACCTGAGGCTTTATCTGAGGTGTTGATGTTGTGGACGCATCATGAGGACCCCCATTGTGTTAGTCAGGGAAGACGGACTGAATGTGCTAAGAATCTCCAGCACACTGGCCACAGCAAAGGCTGCTTCATATCTCAAGAGGCACATGCCTGCAGGAGATTTAGTACTACGGAAGAAAGCTGCATTGAAAATTTTTAAATCAAGTAAATACTGAAGCCTGGGAGCCTAGTTTGATCTTGTAGTCGGAAGTCATGGTTACTGCTGGCCATCTGTTGGCCGTTTCTGAGCCCATGATCTCCCTAAGCAACAGTCCCCTTCATTTTAATCTCAGGTTGACGCTCTCTCATCTTGCCATATGAACTACGGAACCAGTGTGGTGGTGGGTGCTCCTCCGTCAGCTAAGATGCTCAGCTATGACCCGATGCTGCTCTTCACTGGGCGGACGTGGAAAGGCTGCGTCTTTGGAGGTGAGAGTGGCTGGACAGTGGGTGGTGACTTTGCCTTTCCTGCCCATCAAGCACGAGAGACCTGTGTTTTCATCTTCTGACCCTCAAAGCACCTTCTTTCGATGATGAGTAGTTAAAAAAAAAAACAAAAAACAAAAAACAAACAAACAAACAAACAAAAACGGAATGGAGCTGTGGTAGCAACCACACAGAAGATAAATAGCTATCTGTTCCTTATATGGTGCAGGATCAACTCTAGTGAGCACACTTTAGATCAGTCTCTAAAGGCCTAAATAAAAGCACCAGATATGTCTCTACTGGGATGACTTCCTCTGGTTGCACCCATTGCTCTCCACACACACACACACAAGAACACTCACAGAAGAGACCCTGCTGTGCTCACAAAGACCTTGGCAAACGTTCTGTGCCCAGAGACCAAATAAGTGAACAGATGGAGAGCAACTAAGAAGCAGTAAAGATGACGGCAGAATCACTCTCCGGCAGCAGGTAGTACAGAAACACTTTCAACCCCCTCCTACAGAGTCTCGTTCACTGCTACCTACGTGCAGCACAAGGCACACCTCATATTAGACTCTGTCTGATAGAGTGCGAGTGGGTAGCCATTTGAGTACCTGCTGAGAGTCTGAAAAGGAGAAAGATGATTGTTCCTGGATGAGAGACGTATATAATTTGCTGGAAAATGCAAAGAAAAATATTAATGAGATTATATAACATTAGAATTGCTATTGATATTAACAAACTAACTATAAGAGGAGTCATTTCACATTTATTATATGTTGAAAGTTTTGCAGAGGGCTTGGGGGAGGTGGTTCAGGGACAACATACTTGCTGCACAAGTCTGGGGACCCAAGTTCAAATCCCCAAGACTGTAGAAGGAATGGGTTGGGGGCTAGTGGATGGTGGAAATCACAAATAGTAGGGGCACATGGAACCTGCATGGCTTTACAACTGTTGCTACAGTCCTTTCTACCATCAGTTGTGTTTATCCCATAGTGACAATGACACTCTTAGTTGTATGTTTACAGAACAAAATCCAATATTGGATAAATTATTAGACATTCCGAATTTGTGCGATGCTTTGAGGAACATGTGCCACAGGTTGGCAGCTAGCTATGAGTCTGTAGCTGAAGAAAATGTCCCACTAGAGACAGAGACTTAAATGTTGTAAATAGAGTTCATTAACTGTCATTAAGACAGAGGAGATTACCCTAAGAGACACGGACCAAGAGGAGAAGAGATCTAAGGACCAACCCCAGAGTGCATTAGAAGGCTGAGGGATGTGAAGGATTCAGGAGAGGCCTTCTCCTAGATGAAGTAGAAGATTAGTGGTGATGATATGGCTGGAAGCAAGTGAGCAGAGGGAGAGATGGAGAAATCAGCCACCAAGACGCCGCAGAGTACACATTAGTTCAGGAGTCATAGTGGACCACTGAGTCAAAATGACGGTGGGGGTAGCTTTGACTAGAGAAACATCAGTGTGCTGGCGTGTGAATCTACGTAGAGTGAGCTCACAAGAGAATCAGTGGTACCGGAACCAGAAACAGTGGGTGGGAGGCAATTCTATCTGCGGTTCTGTACAACACAGAGATACAGGCATGGGGAAGGGTTTTGTCAGCCTTTGCTTCTTACGATGGGAGAGATACAGCTCATTTATATGTTGGGAAAAGCTCACCTGGGCGGGGGGTGGGGTGGGGTTAAATGACAGTAAAGCTTAAGAGAGATGACACAGATATAACTCTGTAAGATGTGAGGAGCATCTAGTGACGTGTATAGAACAAATGTGAATTCACTCACAGGTTGGAAGAGCAGAGACGACGTACCCAAACTGGTGACTGAGTTCTTGGAAAAGAAATTTGACCTGGGCCAGTTGATAACCCACACCTTGCCTTTTAAAGACATCAATGAAGGATTTGAATTGCTCTATTCAGGGCAAAGGTATGTGTGACTTTTGACTCTTTTCCACAGGATCCTTTTAAAGTTTGGTATTTATAAGTATGCCCCCTTTATCTCCATTATTTTGGATTATTAAGCTATCCACGTGAACACAGATACTCACTTCTTTCTACTCCTAGAATGCCGTCCCTAGCAGAGCTCTTTAAGATCCCCAGGACTTCAGTTTTTCATACCAGGTGGATCTCATTGGCCATTAAAAAAAAAAAAAAAAAAGGCTTATAAAGCTGCTGGAATCCTCACGCCACGCCGTGACTAACTTCTTTACTGTTCGCAGAGCTCTTTTGCAACTGTGCTTGTTTTCTTTCTTGCCATATTCAGCTGATGAAACAAAGGTTACAAAAGACAAATAAATAATATCTGGTCTCATGAGAGTGGTGCCAGGGCTCACTGTGTTCTACACAGGCCAGACTTCGCACCCAAAGCCCTGCAAGCTCCAGGTAAACAGTGAGTGCTCCTCCAGGTTAACAGTGAGTGTTCCTGGCAAGAGAGTCGTTCTCCCTTTGAGCACTGGGCAAGAACCAAGTGGAATGTGAAGAAGTCAAATTTCAGCTACCCTTTCCTTATAAATGTATCTTGGACCTGCCTACAAGATCAAAAAAGATGACATTCATTGGTTGTATAAATACTGAGAATCTGTGGCGTGCAGTGGGTTTGGATCCTGCTAGTAATAGGAGCTACTGTTTCTTTTCAATGTTCTCTCCATGCCTGGTGCAGCCTACAGAGTCATAACATAGTGTACATATGTTTAAATTTTAGTTTCTAAATGTGGGAACAATGAATGGCTTCCTCCTAGAAAAATGGCAAAACTCATTTATTCACATGAGCAAAGCTAATACTTTAATATGGCTTGAAAAAAACTGCTAGTTGTTTCCCAAGCAAACAAAACTACTTTCAGAAATCTTATTCTATCATCTCCCTAATGCAGTGGCTTCACGAATGACATCTGTAAGCGTCAGCCCCTCAGTTTTCCTGATGTCCTGCCTAGGACCCCTAGAGTGTTCCAGTCATGCCAACCTCACCAAGATGATTCATTTCTGCACTTAAACAGAGATTGGCATTTATTCTGCGTCTTCATTCTGACTTCTGGCCAGTGTGTCCAACGCACTGCTGAGCCCTGCAGGCAGCCCCTCCTCCTCTTCTCTGCCAGTGTCTCTCCTCTGCCCTGCCCAAGATCAGTGTCTTGACTCAGTCTGATCATGGCTCTTTGCACATGCTGACATAGTTACTTAGTGGGCCTCTTGCTTTCTGTTTTCCAGCCCTAGCCAATCCTTCAGCGGCAGCAGATGCTTTCAGGCTGTCCTCAGGGATCAATGTCTTAGAGTGGCTTTATTACTGAACTAAAAGCCCACTTTAATTTTTTAAGTTAGCTAATATTCAGTAACTAAAAATGCAGCACTCATTCTCCATGGGTCCCCTGAGAAAACTCTGGGGGCACAGAGGGAGTAGGTCTTGCCTCCTTTGACCATCTCTTGGGCATCAAGAAATCTACACCCTCTGGATTGTCTTTCTTTAAGGACAAAGGACTGTGGCCTTAGTCTCATGTTGGTTTTCCTATTAGTGGCTGCAGCTAAACATACCCATCCAGAGTCAGGTCCCCTACCAGAACGCACAGAAGGCATGGGCCTCAAATTCAGAGAGCCCTCCTATGACAGAATTAATCCTGGCAATTTCTATAATAAATAAAAGTTTTTTCTTGATTGAATAACACACACACAAGCAATCTCTCTCTCTCTCTCTCTCTCTCTTTCTCTCTCTCTCTCTCTCTCTCTCGTCTCTCTCTTCTCTCTTCTCTCTCATCTCCTCTCTCTCTCTCTCTCTCTCTCTCTCTCTCTTTCTCTCTCTCTCTCTCTCTCTCTCTCTCTCTCTCTCTCTCTCACACACACACACACACACACACACACACACACTGACTGAAAGCTATTGTTTTCCATTTCAGCATTCGGACTGTCCTGACATTTTGAGATCCCGAGAGCTGTGCGCTCTGTGCTGGCTGAAGACCTGAAGCCTCGTTCCTGACAGGGCTCACTGAGATCCCCGGTCTGTCTCAGAAATGAACACAGACACAGATTTGGAGACGATACAGAAGCTTTGTAGACTTTTATAAACCTTTATGAGTTTAATTTAGTGAGTGCCTAAATCTAAGATTAGCAGATAACTCAATAGTAACATCAAATGTTTTAGGTTATGTTTCCTAAGGCTATTATTCTATATTTTTATAAACATATTCTTGGATTTCCATTTGTTGGAGTAGGGATTGTTTTCAGCATTTTACCCAGTTGTGACTTAAAACAGATGCAACATGTGGAGATGCAGTAAATGCATTTTTAGAGAAATACCCATCAAACCAGAACTACTCATTCTGGTTGTTTTTTTTAACAGAAATACTTTTAAAACACGTTGTAAATTAACTTGAATTAACTTGTGAAATAGCACACATAACTTGATTAGATTAAGAAAGAAATTGGGATATGGAAGGGACAGGCACAGTTTTCAATGATTAACTTTAAGAATTATCATTACATAACTTTGTGATATGCCTGGGGTTATTTGTCAGTGTGTGTTAATACAAGACAAAAAATTTAAAGTAGCAACTAAATATGAACCATAGTGACAGCCACATTGTGCCATTCACCACAATATTCAGTTTAATAATGTAGAATTACAAGTCCTTAATTACATAGTAATAACTACTTTTAACATGAAGATGTTTTTAGTTTGCTATAACTACACCCCCGTATGTATCTGCATCTGTTTGTGAACATGTGGGTCCATATAATATGCATCAAAATTTCATTATGATATGTATCAGACTGGCCTAGAACTCTCTCTCTATGGAGCCCAGGATAACCTCAAACTAGGATGACCAGCATGCACACCTGGCTGAAAGTTCTTAATAAAAACAAGAGCTACACACAAAATGACTTGTAGTGACAAGTATGTTTGAAAGGAGTGGTTTCATTTCATTGCTGAGATTTTGATGGCTGTAGAGTGCTGAAGTGTGTGGAAACAAAATGATGCAGAAGAAAAAGAAGTTGAATAAGAATAGCAGAAATCTGAGATTTCCATATGTTGACGTAGTATAGGTTGACAAGTCCAGGTCACTATGAGCCACATACATAATACATATTTTCCAATAAAAAGTGACTTGAACCCAAGCGACAAACATGCTCCTTTATTTTTCCAAACTCATTTTAGGAGCCCTATGTTTCTCTGATAACAAAAATAGATGGGACACACACACACACACACACACACACACACACACACACACACATACACACAATCTAAAAATGCACACCTATATGCCTAATAACATAGGGGGGAAGTCTCAGTGAGGCACTAGAGAGATGGCTCCTGCAGAGGACCCAAGTTCTGTTCCCAGCCCCAACACTGGTTGGCCCAGAGCTGATTGTAACTCCAGCTTCCGGAGACCTAACACATCCTTCTAGTCTCAGGGACACCTGTACTCATGGGCGCACACCTCCTCACACACATACTTAAAAATAATGGGGTTTAAAAAAAAAAAAAAACTCCTCAGTAAAATCCTATAAAAATAAAATACTGAGCCCTACGAGGTAAAAATGGTAAGTGGTTCCAAACTCCACTATTAAATCGGGTTATTTGTTTCCTTGCTGTTTACATTTTCAAGTACTTTGTAAATTCTAGTTACTAACCTTCTGTCAGATGTGTAATTGGTAAACATTTTGCCCATCATGTAGGCTGCCTTTTTGTTCAAATGATGGTGTTTTTCACGGTACATAAGCTGTTATGAGGCCCTATTTCTGTGTTATTGGAGTCTCGTTCAGAAAGTTGTTTCCTGTGCCAATGAGTTAAAGCCTCTTCCCTACTTTGTCTTCTATAACATTCAAGGTATCAGGTCTTCCCCTGGGGGTTTTCAGCCACTTGGAGTTGAGTTTTGTGCAGAGAGATAGATATGGATTCATGTTCATTCTTCTACATGAAGCTGTCGAGTTTGACCAGCACCGTTGGTTGAAGATGCTGCCTTTTCTCTAGTTTATAATTTTGGTTTCTTTATGGTATCTGTAGGCCTGGGTCTTCAGTTCTACTACACTGATCAATGTGTCTGTTTTAATGCCAATACCATGTTCTTTAAATTACGACAGCCCTGTAATACAACTTGAACTCTGGACTGGTCATCCCTCCAGCAGTTCTTTTATCATTCAAGGTTGATTTGATTATCCAGGTGTGTGTGCGCGCGCACGCGCGTGCTTCCACAGAAAGCTTAAGTGTTATTTTAAAATTTCTGTGAAGAACTGTGTTGGAATTTTGATAGGGATTGCTTTCAGCAAAATAGCTATTTTCACATTGTTTATCCTGCTTATCCACAAGCATGGACAGTCTTTCCATCGTCTGATGTCTTCTCAAGCGCCTTATAGTTTTTATTATACAAGCCTCTTTCACTTGCTTAGAGTTATCCCAATATATTTCTGAGGCAATTATGAAAGGTATTGTTTCTCTGATTTCTTTCTAAGTATATTTGTCATTTGTATATAGGAAGGCTATTGATTTTTATGTATTAATTTTGTATTCAGTTATTTTGCTGAAAGTTCTCAAAAGATGAAACACAAATGGCCAAGAAATGCTTTAAAATGTTCACCATCCTTAGCCCTCAGGTAAATTCAAATTAAAATCACACTGAGATTTCATCTTACCCCATTCAGAATGGCCAAGAATAATAACACAAATAAAAGCAGCTGCATGCTGGCATGCAGAGAAAGGGGAAAACATCCATTGTTGGTGGAAGTGAAAACTGGTACAACCACTATGGAAATCAGTATGGAGGTTTTTCAGAAAACTGAAAATATATCTACCAAAATATCCAGCTCTGCCACTCTTGAACATATACCCAAAGGACTCTGCACTTTAGTACAGAGAGAGACTTGCCCGTTCCTGTTCATTGTTGTTTTATACATTATAGCCAGAAATTTCCACTTTCCAATTAGACACAATTTCTAGATGTCTATCAACCGGTAAATGGATTGTGAAGATGTGATACATTTACACTATGAAATATTATTCACCTCTTAAGAAAATGTGCTTTGTGAGTAAATGGATACAGCTACAAACAGTCATCCTAAGTGAGGTAATCTAGACCCAGGAAGACAAACATTACATGTTTTCTCTTGCATAATTTTTAAGCTTTAGACATGTGTGTTTCATTTAGAATAACTACAGAGGTTAGGCAGCTGGTAAGGGACTGAGGGAGAAGAGGAATATTCCACAGAAGGGAAAATACATATAGTATTATAAAGAGATAAAAGGGAAACTATAATTGGAGAATTAAACAGGGAGGGAGTGGAAAGAGAATACCAAAGGGAGGAGTTGGAGAGGGACATCTAACACTAAAGGCCGTTTGAAAAGCCATCTGGAAACCTACTACTGAAACATATATGTATATGAAAGGAATTTAAATTAAGTCACCATATAATGTAAAAGACAATGCCAAAATTAGGTATCTTATATGACCAAGTAAAATCCCTAGTACCAGGAATGGATTACATCTTGTTGAGTTATTGGGGAATGTGGTCCTATAGACCTCCCCAAACATTATAGGCTATTGCCGAGGTGGTCCGTTGCCCTTGGCAACCTGAAGCTAAGGCTTTAAAGGTGAAGGCTCCGCTTACTTACATCATCAAACATGGAGAAAGGGAGCTGGTGTACAAGTAGAAGCTTCCCTCCTACTGACTAGTGTTCATGGTGCTGGAAGGTATCATGTGAGCCACCTGAAACCTACAGTAGTGCCTGTGTTATATACTGGTCCAATAGTGGCATTAATGTTACAAGAGTAACCAACCACATTTCATCAGATTTAAGGCCCACTCATAAGATGGAACCCACATGTAACACTGAAGTGGCCAAGAATCTAGCCTAGATTAGTCATAGGCCTAATGGAAAAGCTACTACTATTATTATGCTAAGTGAACATAGCAATCAAACAACTCCTAATGACATATTGCTATGCCATAGATCGATGCATTGTTCAACCCTCATCAGAGAAGCTTTCTCTTGTAGATGGCAACTAACAAAGAATGATAGACTTTGGACCACTCAGCCCTGAGTGATACCTCTTTATAAAAGCCTCCCCCTCAAGGCTCAGGGATCTATACAGAAGAGGAAGTAGAAAAAATAGGAGAATCAGAGGTGGTAGATGATCCCAAGGAAACAGCATCTTTCAGACACAATAGAGCTGATGTGCATATGAACTCACAGAGACCATGACAGCACATACAAGAGCTGCACAAGTTCAACCCAGACAAAACTCCAGCACAGATAAGAGTAAAGGACACAAAGACCATCCCCAACCATGAAGCCATTTGGAGTTGATACTTGCGGGAGAGGGAACATCCATTTTCTCTAATGTAGTGGCGCTGGGGATATCAACCACACTTCAGAGCAGGCCTCCCACTCAGGAGTCATCGACCAATACAAAAGGGTCTCACTGTTTCTTTACGTGCCATTTGTTTGTTTGGATGAGTAGGTTATTTTATTTCTTTTTTTTAATTAACTATTTTTGAGAGAGGAAAAAAAAAATAAGAAAATTGAGTGGGTAGGGAGGGAGTCTGTCTGTGTATAAAAAAATTAAAATCAACATGTTTTTTAAAATTAAAAAACAAAATAAAACAAAGCATGTGAACATTGCACCATAGATGGGTGAAAGATACACAAACCTCCCTCCCTAACTAGGAGATATTGGCAGTAGATGGCTTGGTAGAAGAAGGAGAAATCAGCTTTCTTTCGGGGGAGGTCTGTGGTTGGCTCACCATGTTTCAGTGGGAGCACCCCACCATGTGTATATGGACAGCACTAACTGGACTCAGTGGGTTATAATGATCTTACTAATTATAATTTTAGTATTATATATTATTAATGTGCAACATTATATTAATTATAATTTTACTATTATTATTAAAGGGTTGTCAAATTTGGAGTGGGAAGATGGGGAGGAAGAATCTGAGAGGAACTAGAGGATCACTTAGGAAGTAAAACTTAGCAAAGGCTTGCCATTTGCTTCTGTAAGCATCAAGAAATCCACTGTGGTTGGTATTTCCCTGCCCCAAAAGGCTAATAGTAGTTTTTATCCTGATGAAGCCTTAAAAAGATGTCAGTTCCTAATGGGCATTTTAACACATTCGTTCCATTCAATGACCAGCTTTGCTGTGTGCTCCAAATACCAGTGTTGATGTGAAATTATTTTAACATTAAGGATGAAAAGGCTCCTATAGGTTCCTTCCATTGCTTCCTGGCCCATCACCTCAACTCCAGTCAGCGTGGGGTGCCCTCACCCCCACATTTCCATGTCGTGCCTCACTTCTCTTTACATATAATAGTGTATTTCTGTGTGATATCAGAGGCTTCATAAGCATGTCTACAGTATTCATCTGCTTCCTGGAGATGCATTTCTCCATCAGTTTGTCCCTTGACCCCTCAGAGAGTTGGGCCCCCTTCACGAAGAAACATCAGATCCCTACCACACAACCAGCCTTGTGTTGCTGTGGTCCTTCCCACCGCTTGTCTCACATTGCCAGACACCCTCTGTGAGGTGGCTGAAGAGGTGAATGTCTCTCCTAATATTTGTCCCCTTGTGTGTGCAAGATGGTAGAAAGATTGCTCTTCCAGCTCTGTCTTTAAAAGGAACCTAGTAGAAGATTCTGTGTCCAGTGGATGCTATCCAAGCATTCATACTGATTCAACAATGGACTGAAAGGGTCATGTGTTCTTGACTGTATCAGTCTTTCCATTCATAAAACTCTTTCTCAGCTTTGTCAATGAACTGAAGCAACTGCTTTTTCTGCTATTTATTATTTTATTTAGTTTGCAGTAAATGAGTAAGAATTTCACTTAAGGTCTAAGGCAGCATTACAAATAATGCTTACTTGCCTTTGCAGCTACATATTTGAAAGCCCATAAAGGTAGTGTTTTAAGTTTGCCAGCTCAAACTTCAACGCAAGTGTTGGCCAAGAACCGCAGGGTTATACAGCCACCTGGTGTGTCTCAAATGCGGTGCTATTCATCCATCAAGACCTGCTATAAAGCAGACTTTCCCACGCGACAAACAAGCAAGAAGTTGTGCGGACACTGTAGGTTATGACTGCAGTCAAAGCCTCATGCAATGGGGGACTGCCAGGAAGCCCCGTTTGATCCAGCTCCACCTCTAACGAACATCCTCAGCAACTATTTCCTTGCCCACCCCGCCACCCCTGTCAAAGGCTCTGGTTACTCTAAGGGCTCTCTAAGGGCTTAATTTCTCCTTCCTTCTACAGCTAAGATCAGGGAATGTGTCCTCAGGAATAAAAACAAATTAAACCCTTCCTTTCTTCCTTCCTTCCTTCCTTCCTTCCTTCTAATCTAGTGCTTTAGACTAAGAATCAGAAATGAGTTCTTCCAAGAAAGCCATTGAAGGTTCTGGGAAGCACTTGTCCAAACTCAAAGGAAAACCTAAAGAGGCTTAGGTTAATGGAGGACTAAATCCCTCAGACAAAATAGCAAGAGATCTGGGTGCTAGGGTGCTGGCCCTGACACTGTGTAGAGGCCCCATTTTCTCCCTGTTACCTAGTGGGTACTTGACCTGGCAGAATTCTGATCCTAGTTGGGACTATAGTCCTGAAAATATTATCTGTGAATGTGTGTGTGTGTGTGTGTGTGTGTGTGTGTGTGTGTATGTGTGAATGTGTGTTGTGTGTGTGTGAATGTGTATATGTGTGTATGTGTATGTCTATGTGAATGTATGTATATGTGTGCGAATGTGTGTGAATGTACGTGTGCACGTGTGTGTTGTGCATGTGTATGTGTGAATGTATGTGTGTGCATGTGTACGTGTGTGAATGTGTATGTATGTGAATATATGTATATGTGTGTATATGTGTGTGAATGTGTGTGCGAGTGTGTGTGTTCATACATGTCATGGTAACTGTATGTGGAGATCAGAGGACAACCTCTGGTGGCAGTCCTTGCTTTCCACCTTGTTTGAGACAGGGTTCGCCACAGGATAGGTGGCCTGTAAACAGGCATTGTAACCCTTCACCACCACACGCAGGTTATAGGCTCCAGCAGTCTAAACTCAGGTCCCCTTGCCTACATCCTGAGCCACCTCCCTCTGTTGTCTCTTTGGGGGAAAAAAAAATTAACTTCCATCTTGTTTAAAGAAAAGTCTCTCTTGTCTCTTTCTACAAGGTCCTTTGAGCTGCTAACCCACAAAAACTTGTTCTAAGAGTCACGGTGGTCACTGTGTCAGAGGATCAGTTAGCCCATGCTTTTATACTAGGGACTTTCACAGAAGTTACTTTAGAAGGCCAGTGAGACATGCCTCTTGGTGTCAGCAAAGTAGACAATATTTCCAGGAACAGAGGAGACTCTAAAGGGAAAACAGTTTGTCTTTCCTTGAAATCACTTCACTGAGGAGGGAGGCCTCTAACTCAGGGTCTCTTTAAATGTTAATCCAGTTTTTTTCTCCTTTTCAAAATTTGCACAAGTGAGTACTTTGCCCTGCAACCTCCGGTGGAAATGTTAACCTAAAAGCTCCGGGGTTAATTCAACTCAACCCTTTGCTCTGTCCACCATTTCCTGTTTCTCAAGTACTCAGATGTGTGGCCTGAGCACCTGGGGCTCACTCTAGCAGAAAACCATGTGGACACCACGTGGATCTTCACTTGCAGCGATCAGTCCCCTCTTCTCCCTGAACCTTTCACCCAGATCCTGGCCTCCTGTAGATTAGATCCGGACTACCTAATTCTGGGGCTTCTCTTTTCCTGTTCTTAAGGATATCAAAAGGGATTTTGAGCAAACGTAGGAGGCAGGACCAAACCCTTCCAAGCATCTTTTCCCCCTGGAGCCCCAAAGCATGAAGCGCCCTTGTCATTGTGCATGCTGCCTGTGTGAGCACCATTGATGTTTGCTATGTAGGAGTGGAAAGGACAGGATGTCACCTGAAAGGGTGGCAGTGATGCCAGCACGGGTGTGCGCAGCAGCCAGGGTTCATTTGGAGCCCTTTCTCCTCCCCTCCCTGTACAAACTCTCTTGTTCTTTTCTGCCCTTCCACGCTTTCCTTGTGGAAAGCTAAAACTCTCTCTCTCTCTCTCTCTCTCTCTCTCTCTCTCTCTCTCTCTCTGTCTGTGTGTGTGTGTGTGTGTGTGTGTGTGTGTGTGTGTGTGTAAACTGCTCTGTGCAGTTTAAGCTCCCCAAGGAGCTGGCTATGGAGGCACGGTGGCACCCCATCACAGACCCAAGCATGATTACCTCGACGTGTCCTCCAATACCCCTCCTCTAAGGTGGGCTAGCCTCTAACCCTGTGAGAAAAAGAGCAGAAAGTAGCAAAATTGTTCGAAGTGAAGAGGCCATGTCCTTAAGAACATAAAGAAAGCACCTCATTCTGTGAACATACCAGCCTTGGGCACAGCTGGGAGGTAAACCTTACTGAACATCTTCCTAAAGCAAAAGACACCTATGGTGGTGGTGGTGGGGGTGCTGGAGGAATGGCTTGGTGGTTAGGAGTAGACTCTGCTTTTCCAGAGGGGCCCAGTTCAGTTCTTAGCACCCATCCTGGGTGGCTCACAACTGCCTGTAACTCCGGCTCTTTTCAGCTCTCCAGAGGACCCACCCACACATAGATAAAAATAAAACCTTTTAGGGGTCTGGAGAGATGGCTCAGAGGTTAAGAGCACCGGCTGTTCTTCCAAAGGTGCTGAGTTCAGTTCCCAGAAACCACATGGTGGCTCACAACCATCTGTAATGAGATCTGGTGCCCTCTTCTGGTGGGAAGGCATATATGCAGGCAGAACATCGTATACATAATAAATAAATACATCTTAAAAAAAATAATAATAATAAAACCTTTTATAGGGCATGAAGAACTTCCTTGGTGGGAATGACTAATTTGAAGTCTTACCCAGAAGAAAACAGCCACTTGGGACCCTCTCTCACACCTGCTGACTGTCTTGGTGCCTGGGGCATCCCACGTTGCTTTTGGATGGTCGGTGTGTCTGAGCAGATGTCTGCTATCTCTCTGTTTTAGTCTTTCATCCCTGCTCACTGTATATTTAGTAAACTCACTCCTTCATCCTCTGTATGAAACAAAGACTCAGGGTTTAGTTGTCATAGGCTTCTGCTTTATCATTCATTATAGATGAAGTTAGTAATGCTTTGGGGATCATAATTTTAATGACACAGAGTCTCATAAAATCTGTGCTAGCCTGGAGCTCTGTGTTTTCAAGGATGACCTCTTGCCTCTGCCTCTGGAGTGCGGGAGTGAGATGCACTTCATGAGATGCTGGGAATCAGATCCAGGACTTGGTGAATCCTGGGCAAGGACTCTACTAACTCAGCCCCTATCAGGGTATTCTTACATTTCTTGAGTTTTAAAAAATAAAGGAGCCTAGCATAGCTGTCCTGCAAGAGGCTCCACCAGCAGTAGATAGAAAGAGATAGTGAGACACACAGGCAAACATTGGGCAAAGCTTAGGAGTCTCGTGGAAACTGGGGTAGGGGGTGGGGGGGGGGCAAGCGAGGGGGAGAGAAAAGGACCTGGAGGGGACAGGAGCTCCCTAAGAAGACCAACAGACCCACCTAACCAGGGCCCAGAGAGGCTTGTGGAGACTGAAGCACCAACTAAGGACCATGCATGGGCTGGACCTACTTCCCCTACCCAGAAGTAGGCAATGGGCAGCTGAGGCTTCATGTGAGCCATATCATAAGGGGAGCTGGCTGTCTCTGACTCGGACTCTGCTGCCTGCTTTTTGATCACTTCCATCTTGCCAGGCCACGGGGGAAGAGGATGGGCACAATCCTAATTCCACTTGACGAGCTGGGGGAGGTGGTGGGAGAGATGGCTCTTCTTTTCTGAGGCTTAGGGGAGGGTGGATGAGGGAAGAGGGAGGGAAGGTGGGACTGAGAGGAGAAGAGGGAGGACCTACGATCTGGGTGTACAGTTAACCAATTAATTAACTAATTGAAAAGCTAAGTTAACTTAGTAGTCACCAAAACCATCCAGAGCCATAATCTACATGTAGCATAATTTTCACTATGTTTTGGAAAATCTGCCAATAACTTGGCAAAAATATTGCCATCTTATTATCTTCATCCAATTTAAGATTCGATGAGAACCTAGGGCCGTCCCATGGGCTGCCTCTGGGCTCTTCCCCTAAGATGTATCTCTGCAAGCATGCCTAAGCTAAGACAATGAAAGGCAACCCCAAACACCTACAAAGTCAGTCCAGGATAGCCAAGGCTACACAGAGAAACCCTGTCTCGAAAAACAAAAACAAACAAACAAAAAAAGGCGGTCAGAGACCTCACTTTACCTCTGGGTTTCTTAACAGACTTGGAGCCCCTTGTACCAGCTCTGTAACCTCCCACTACCCCTGCACCACCCTTGTACACTCAGGGTGAGTTAAATAAAATGCGTATGGTTGCCCCACTAACCCCAGGGGGTCATCTTCTTCTTCCTTGGGTTTTTTTAGTATGTCGGCTCTGACGCCAGCCTTCCCCCCACCCACGTGTGCTCCAGGACCTGGGTGTGATGTGTCACTGTGATTCTGTCGTGGTGTGTACCATATCACACTTTATTTTTATGTTTGTGCGTCTGTTCCTTCACGGGTCTATCCATCTATCGCCAGCTGTGGGCACAAGAGTCCCAGAGTTTCACAAGTTACACCTGTACAGGACTGGTTTCTTCTACAGGATTTCTAAAACACCAGAAGGTGGCAGTATGGAGTTAAAAGGGGAGGAAGGAGCGTGCAGGCCAGTCTAGGAAGGCAGAACTCCGTGAACTCTCTGCTCCTCCAGCCCCCGCTCCCCCTCAGAGTTTCAGCTGAGTTTCTTTCTCAATAAAATTCATAAAATAGACGCCACAGAGGAAAAAATTTGTGCTTAACAGAAACCACACCTCAAAATACCGGGCCAATAGAGCACTCCATAAAACACACATACCCTCCCATGTCGTTCACGCAGTACCTGGAACCTACAGCCACTGTCTACTTTACAGCTGATTTCACGAGCTGAGAAAGCTCGGGGGAGAATACTTTCTCCTCTACCTGGGGAGACCATTTATGCCTCTATCCTCCTCTCAGCGTGTTACCATTACTGTTGCTCAACTCCTAGCCCCACATCACTGCTCTGATGACTCCAGCACACCATTCGCCTCCAGGCTCTAAATACATCCAGGCTGAAAAACATGACTTTTAGTTCACTGATGCCTGGACTTCGGCTTTGCAGTGCTTTACATTTTATATTCTCCTCTCCCACACCGAATAGCACCAGCACCACCTCCCAGTGAAATCCTAAGAGGACAGGACGAAAACCTGAGTTGTCTGAGTTGTCTGCCTTCAGAGCTAGGGTTTAGCAGCCCCAAGGCAGACAGGCCAGGCACCTAGCAGGGCTGCCAGAGTCTATTAGAGTCCAAATGAAAATGCTTTAATGAGTTTTTTTGTTTGTTTGTTTGTTTTTTTTTAAACGTGTGTAGTCAAGGTCAGTCACACTAAGTGGATAATAAAGGACCCGGGGTCGTGTGATAATGGGACACCGTTACTGCACCTAGGTCTGAAGGACAAGGGGAAAGAAGAGAATTATCAATATCCCACGAGCCCCAAACGACGGCTGCCTGCCAGGAGTCCTCAGGCTAAAACGGGCTGCGAGGATTGCTTGTTCAACTCATTAATCAATCAAAAGCCAAAGCTGTTCCTTGAAACCTGACTGGGGCTTGTTGCAAGTCTGAGAAACAAGGCTGCCTTCTGAGGTACCATTTATTTCTACAGTCTGCCAGTTATGAGAAAGTTAAGCACAACCTCTTCTTTCTTTGTAGGAGACCCCATTGTGAACTTTCAGGTCTTGAAATTGATGTAATGCATTGGCTGTTTTCCTCATTATTACAAACTCAATGCATTTTTCCTCGACTCTGATCAGCAAAAAACTACACACGCACACACACACACACACACACACACACACACACACAACTGTTACTAGACTGGATTCAGGCTGCCCAGGCAAAAGCAGTTTGATTTCTTTATTTGCCAAGGAAGGGTTAGCACAGGAAAAGCGCACAGCTTGCTTAAATCTAAACTAGCTTACAGCCCCTCCTTTCTCAAAGCAGCTATTTCTGACCAGTGGAGTAAGCCTTAGATTTAGTAAGCTGCACTCCACAGAGACATTGGAGTAAATGTGCACTTTGCAGTCCACTTTCACTACCTTCCCTTCAATAATAGAAATGTGTGGGGGCATCTGCGTATGAATGACTTTGGAATCTTGAAGAAGCAGGTGACAGGATGAACGACTCCACTTTCTCACCAAGGACACACACTACGGACAAAACAATTCCTTGGGTTTTACACCATCTCTGATCACACCCACACTCCACTGTGTAGGGTCTTCCTGGTTCTCCAGCTAGCACCCAGTTTCTTTGTCTGAAAAGTGCAAGCAAACAGCGTTGCTCTTAGACAATCAAGGTTGGAGCCTAACATAGCGTGGGTGTGGGGTACACGCCTGTGTGTGCATGTGGACATCAGGGCTCCCCCAGTGCCAGGGTTACAGGCAGATGCAGCCGTACTTGGTCATTGGGTTGGGGCTGGGAATTGAAGTCAGGTCTTCTTGATTTCCCAGAAGGCACTCTTTTTTTTTTTTTTTTTTTAAAGATTTATTTATTTATTATGTATACAATGTTCTGTCTACCAGAAGAGGGCACTGGATCTCATTATAGATGGTTATGAGCCACCATGTGGTTACTAGGAATTGAACTCAGGACTTTTGGAAGAACAGACAGTGCTCTTAACCTCAGAGCCATCTCTCTGGGCCCCAAGATATTTCTTATTTATTTACTTTATGTATGAGTACTCCAGCTGCATATACACCTATATGGTATGCCAGAAAAGGGCATCAGATTCCAGTATAGATGGTTATGAGCTACCATGTGGTTGCTGGGGATTGAACTCGGGACCTCTGGAAGAGCAGACAGTGCTCTTATCCACTGAGCTGTCTCTCCAGCCCCAAGCACTCTTATCCACTGAGACGTCTCCTCGACCCCAGAACTTGACGGAACTTTTTTATGACAACCACCTTGAGTGGTCACTTGGAGATAAGTATTTTATATAACACCTTTCCGGTTCTGGGGCCGGGAGGATTACTGCTGATAGGGGCTCAATGTCAGTTTACTGACATTGAGGTCTATCTTGGGTCTAGAACTGGATGGATGGTTTCTCTCCTGGACCTCATCTACAACCCATCTTCGAGAAAGCCGGGAACAAAGTGCTTTGAACCACTAACCATTAACCTCTAAAGGGCGGGAAACCTTGTGTACGATTAGCTCGGCATTCGGCTGCCAAGGGCTTAAAAAAGACAAGACAAATCACCAGGACACACATTGCTCCGTTTCAGCAAGTATTTCCAAACTGTGGCTTTGTGCCTACACTTAGGCATTATTTCACAAAGGCATGAGATCTCTCAGGGGGAGTGGGTAAATGTGGGATTTAAGATCCCCTGGCCAGCCCTTTTATGCTTTTCTAGACATTACATTTCAGAAGTAGTGAAAGGAGTATTTGAAAGTGGCGCAATGCTCTCGATTGACTGAAGACTCACCTTGGGAAAGCCAAAGGAAACCTTTGCCTTGGTCACAATGAAGCGGAACTGTAGACTGGGAAGGAAAATGCCTGTGTTGGACCTTTGGCCTTAATTACTTAACTACTCAGCGAAAGGGACCGTAGAAGAAGTCTGATGGGAACGTTTTTCTTAGGGCTTTGAGTACAACAAGAGAACACGCCTTCTTTTCCCAGCGGGAACATGGGTTTGGCTAAGAAAGGAGACGTTTCTTATGACCAGAAATTGGGAGCTAGGAAGGCAATGCCTTTTCTGAAAGGGCGGCGACATGCGGGGCATATGCTCACAGCTCTCCATGGGGTGAGGGGCTTCCTTCTGCATTGGTCCTTTGAGCCTTTGATTTCTAGGCACTGAGCTTCACTGCAGCATCCCAGAGCAGCTTAGGCTCAGCGCTTACTCACCAACTCTCCAAATAGGAAAATTGGGTGGGGCTTCTCAGGGAGTCCTGGGGGGCTGCTTCAGGGTCTGGTGGAGTTAGTGCTCACAGGCAGGCGCACTGAAAATGAGAGTCTGACCAACTCCCGCGAGATGGTGGCTCCTCCAGCTTCTCCAGCCTCCCCAGCTTCTCCAGCTTCCACCCACAGTATGTCCCCACCACTGCATAAGCAATTCCAGCCGAGTTTGTTTGTTTTGTTTTTTGCTTTACATTGTTTCTGTTGTTTGTTTCTTGTTTTTGTCTGTTTGCTTGCTTTGTCTTCCTGAGACAAGCGTCTTACTTTGCAGCTCTGGCTAGCCTAGAACCGGCTTCAAATTCATGGCAATCCTCCTGCCTCAGCCTCCCTGGTACTGGGATAATAGACACATACCTCTAAGACTGGCACTATTTCATTAATACGTGTTGGGGTGGAGTCTGTGGAGCATACCCAGATCCCAAGGAGGCCCTTCTGGGTGGATAAATATCTCAGCGTGCATTATTTCTGTTTGTGAATTTTTTGCTGTGTTCCGAATGTTTATGTCCCCCTTAAAATTCATACGACGAAACCCGAGTCCCTGAAGTGATGGTGTTAGGAGATACAGTTGTTGAGAGAGGATTGGTACGTGAAGATGGCACTCTTGAATGGGGTTAGTGACCTCATGAAGAAGCCTGAGGAACGCCACTCACCTCTCCCAGCATATAAAAGGGCCTGTGTACAACCAGGAAGACAGGACCTTTTTTTTTTTTTTACCAGCCTATGAGCATGCTCGTCCCCTAGACCCCTGCATGCACCTTGCCAGACTTCTGGGGACAAGAAATAAGTTCCCATTGTCTGTAATAACCATAGATTGTTATAGCAGCTCAGTGTTACTTTCCAGTACTGTTCCGCACAGGTTCTGTAACCTGGACAGTATCTACTGCAAGGAGACAGCTGTAAAGTGTGCCAGGGCGTTCCCTTCACCATAACACTTCTCCCTAGAGTCAGAAAGCAAGAGATTCGGGATTTGGACCATCCTGAAACCTAGAAATCTTAGTGGGGCTTGCTATATTCTCCCCTTGGCTGCCAGGTCTCTGGACTCACACCCAGTCTCTCATAGTTAAGAACTTGAGGGCTACCTGATAAAGAATCCTTCCGTAAGTGGTATTTGCCTGGGATTGTCAGAGTAGAGCTTCCAAAATTAGCACTTTCCGTGCTTCTGGGAACACAGGATGGGCAAGATATTGGTTGCATTTAGAGATCTCAAGAAGGAAAAAAGAAGGCAGGTGTCACCTTGCTCTTTCCTTAGGGAGACCGGTTACAATTCCATGTTCCACCCCTTGCTTGATGAGGTGTGAAAAGCAGTAGAATGTGAAGGATAACTGGCTCCTGGTGACACCAGTGGGCTCTTCTGCTGGCTGTGGTGACCCCAGACAATAGTTCCCCAAGAGGCTATAGGATAACTTTACATGGGTGTGGGGAAGAGTTGAGGAACAAAGCTCCTTCATGAAGAGCCCTTCTATAGCGACGAGCTCTCAAGAGCCCCGTGGCTCTCACAACGGCACTGTGGATTTGGGCAGACGCACACTTCAGACTGACAGGAGGACAAGATCAGCGAGCCTAATGAAAGTCTGTTTGGAAGAGAGGGGAAAAAAAAAAGAAAGAAAATCAGTGGTACCCACACGATGGCTCATTGTCTTTATCTGTATTAATTGAGCATCTGCAGAGTAAAGCGACAGTTCCCTATCTGTGTGTGGTGCAACATAAAGATGAAATGAAGGAGGTCACCGTTCTCACCAAGGCTGTCTCTCACACCTAATTTACACAAAACAACTCTCTGTGTGCTCAATTTGTGTGAAAGGGAGATCATTTGTCACTTGTCCCTTACCTCTGCAGCCACTAGCACTCCCAGAACATTCTAGTGGCCAATCTTCTCTGTCCGCACAACATAGAGCCACCCATGGCACACGCCCAGCTAAAAAAAGTCTGCCCAAATACTTCAACCTAAAAACAAGCCGGACCAAATAAAACTGAAATCTGGGATGGAAAACAATGATTAATACGTTCTGAGCAGATGTGAAACTGCTAAAGAAAACAATTTGGAATTATAAGCACAGAGAGCTAGAAATGGCCTCAAATTTATTCAAACACAACCCTTTTGTTTATAGATGAGATAGACGCAGGGATATTAGAAATATTGGCAGGCTCAAAGCCGAGCTAGGGAACCAAGGTTTCCTCTTAACGCCATTTCTTCTGAGTCTTGCAGCAGGTCATTCCAGAGGCTAGCGTCCCGTTACCGTCAAGCTTGGGAACAGGTGGAGTTGCTCTCAGCTGGCTGTGAAAAGGCCAGAGAACAATGCGTGCTCTACAGCTCCCCAGACAGTTTTGGTCTCTGGTTAGGAGCCTCTGTAGAAGTCATCCATGGAGACATCCACCCTTCCCATTGGGTGCTGGACTTTGCTCCGCTGTGGCCTGCCAAGGTGTTGTGTAACTTCTGGTCAGGCATCTCCAAGTCTGATAAATCACTGTTCTCCCCAGAATTACACTCAACTGTTGGGGAAATAAGTAAACAAAAGTATACAAGTGGGCTTGAATACCACGGTGACGTAGAAGCAGCACCAAGCCCATGAAGAATGACCAATATCACTTCAACAGAGAAAGAAGAAGATTCTGGAAGGTGATCATCACAGGAGACCCAATTGCCTCTTTCTAGGCCCTAGCTCTCCTGAGCCTCACTTCACAGAAAGCCAGAAGCCTTTATTTATAAACCTTGGGTGGTGAGGAGGGGTTCTGAGGGTGACTGTGTCTGATTTGCTAGGGCAAAGGGTGCCAGGATACTTAATCTACATGCAGTGGTACAGTAGCTCATTTACATGCAGTAACACAGGGCCCTAACATAGGGAGAAGATTGTACTTAATTATCCTATGTGTAAGGGAATTACCTCTAGGACTATGTGACACCCCTTACAAAATCCAGGGTTAACAGATCAGGTGGAGTGAGAACCCAGCTAAGAAAGGGAGTCCATCTTTATAGGCCGAGCAGGAAACAGCTATGAGGAGAAGCCGTTCTTCAACATTATCCAGCAGAGTTCCATAGTCATCTGACTTTCACATCCATGCCATGGCATGTGTGTCTATACACACACACACACACACACACACACACACACACACACACACTCACACATACATTCACACACACACACATGCATACACACACACACATACACACAGAGAAAATTGTCAAGTCTAATATCATGAAAGCTTCGATCTGCTTTCTGCCTGATGTTTCATAATTTAAACTTTTTTCCATTTTACTCCAAGTTGGGTTGTCTTTTTATTTGCCTGGGATAAGGCCCAGTTCATTCTCACTCACGTGATAAACAGTATCATGAATAGCAGTGAGGAAGGGTTTGGTCTCCCTACCCCCTGAGTGGTCTTGGCACCTTATGGATGCTGAATCTAATTCCCTGTGTGAGGTTATTCCCAGAGACTGTGCCTCTAAGACCTTACAGCCACTATCCAGAGAGAAGTTCCGACAAGTTAGAAAGAAAACATAAAAGTGAAAGTTGCAACAACATTGAATGCAACAAACATTAGGCAGACATTACTAGGCAATCATTGACAACATGCCTGTTGCATAGCTTTTTATCTTTGACTTGAAACACCCTGTTTGGAGTCAGCGAGTTGGCCAGTGAAATGACACTTACCTTTCAGACCTGAATAAACTGACTTTGATCCCCAGAACTGTGGGTTAGAAGGAAGGAGCGAACTCACCTCCACCTCCACAAACTCATGGCATGTGTGCTACTCACACACCATACTTGGGCCCAATAATAAAAAATAAATAAAATTGTTTTTATAACTAAACTTATGAAGCTCAACAAGTTGTAAGGGTCACATTACACATAAGTGCTAACCCACTGGACCTTTGTGTCTTATTCTTGTCTATGTAGCTAGTGTCATGAGCGGCAGTTAATGAGGGGCAGCCCACGCCTGGTGTGTGTCTGGACATCTTTGCTGAAGGTTAGTTCAATCATGAATATGTGCTGATTTCTGGGATATGTGCTTGTCCTTGTACCTGCTTTCATGCAGTTGCATATTATATGTGTATTTGGATATGTAGGTACATGTATGTTTGCATTCACATTTGCATGTGTGCATGTATGTGGTGGCCAGAAGACAACTTCAGGTGTCTTTCCTCAGAAGCTATCTATGTTGTTGTTGCTGCTGCTGCTGTTGTTGTTGCTGCCGCCATTGTTGTTCTTGTCTTGTGTTGGGGAGTATGTTGCTTTTTATAATGTCTCTCACTGGTCTGAGACTTGCCAAGTGAGGTAGACCATCAGGTCAGCTCATCCTGATGATGGTGGAGGTGATCTCCACCTATCTAGTGTACCCAGCTATTGTTGTTTGTAATATGGGTCCTGGAGACCAACTTCGTTTACTGAGCTATCTCCCCACTCACATACTGTTTTGATGTCTATAGCTTTGTAATACATTTTGGCATCAGGAAATGTGATGTCTCCACTTTGTCCTTCTTTCTTAAGACTGCTTTGGCGATTCAGTGTGGCAAAGTCCCACGTAAGTTCTACGATTATTATTTTTTCTATATCTATAAAACATTTCGTTGGAATTGTGATAGGGATGTCATGGGATCTGGAGACTTCTTGTTTGCTGTGGATATTTTTACTCCCTTCTCCTGGCACAGCCATATAGCTCATGTTTCCTTATAGGAACAGGTGTGCTAGATAATTTTATCTTGCGTTGTTAAGTACCAAGGGCTGGGCACCATCTCAACTGTTAAACGGCAGTAGGCTAGACTATCACACATTTTATTTGTCCATAAAGGATAGCAAGAAGTTTGTACTTTGTATTCTGGGCCAAGGTGGAGTGACACTGCTGAACAGCACTATTGGCCTGTCTAACTCGCCCTGGGAACATGGGAAGGGGACAGAAACACTTTGTTCCTCTCTTCCTGTGGAGAAGTCAGGTGGGCCCCATGGGGATTCCAGACTAGAGCCTTCTACGGCACCATACTAAGCAGGCAGCAATTGGAGCTCTGAGTCTCGGTTTAGGAGCGTCGCTTGAGAGTGTCCGTTTTCAGGGAGGGCTGGGCAGAGCGTGGCACTAGCTGGGCTGCAGTCCTCTCCGATCAGAGTAAAGCTCAGGTGCCAGCACTAGAGATGATTAAACAAGGTGACTTATAAGTTATGCGTGTGAAAGGTGATTGAATCCATTTGCCACCAGGGATGTGTCTTAGTGTTCCCTTCCTATTACATTTCAGTTTTTCTTTCTTCCTCCATCTAAGTATAGAGATGATGGTTCCTTTTATTGAAGTCCTTTGCTATGAATGCAGGTAAAAGCGTCTTGGAATTCTGGCTAAGTTGTTCCCTAAGTTCAGGTTTTCATTGCTTCTCTTTTATACATGTGTGTGTGAGTGAGCATGGTCACGCATGTGTGGTGCATATGTGTGCATGAGCTTTTAGGGAGCTCAAGCTTGATATCCAGTGTCTTCCTCAATCACCCACTTCCATATGTGCTGAGATAGGGTACCTCATCGTCCCCAGAGCCAGCTGCTTCAACTAGGCTGGCTAGCCAGCTCACTTTGCCGCCTGACTGTGGGATTACAGGCAAGATGCTGCCACCACCCAACTTATATTAACATTCTGGGAATCCAGACTCCAGTCTTCAAGCTTGTGCGCCAAGTGCTCTACCCACCAAGCCATCTCCAGAGAACCCCTTCATTGCTTCCCTGAGGCAGTACTTAATTATGCTTTCTTTTTGCTAATTAGTTGGTGTAAATTGGTGTGATTCAGTTCTAATTTGGTTTTCAGAGCTTGTGACTCAGATAATGTGTGCCTTTTGGAGGTAGGAGTTTGGATCCATAGGCCAGTTATGTAAGTCTTTCCTCATAAAAGTTCAAAATAGAGGATGATATTTATACAGTACATATGTAGTAATATAATTTTACCTTATTAATATAAACTATTCTTTGTGTATCCAGTATGTATCCATTCCTCTCCCGTAGATTAGCTTGTTACTTCCAAATCTTGTTGTTGTTTTTTTCTGTAATTCTAACTTTTCAAAGCTGGAATTGTTTAACACTAGGAAATCCCCTCATTTTACAGCCTTTCCTTTCATCAATGGCCCCTCTTTGTCCTGTTTTACGCTTCCTGAGTAGGCCTCTACAGGATGAAATGGTTCTGATTTATTTTCATTTCACTTTGTTCAATATATGCCCCAAACAGAATTGGTGCTAAATAAATATAAATTGAGTGGTTTGCTTTTGATCTTTGTCATTTTGTTATGACAAGCCACCCTCCCTCTCTGACTCAAGGGGATGTTCCTCTAGGTTGATGATCTGCTATGAAAGATGTCAGTTCTATTCCTTTCTGCCTTCACACTGAGGATCCTGTTTGATTTGCTGTTGTTTCTTGCAGTTGAATTTCTACTTGTATCTATGTAAATTGCCCATTCATAGTTTGTTGTCTAGGATATCAGCCTTCACCTTAGCCTAATGTATAAAGCATCCATTTGGAGACTACATGTTCCTATGCTCAGTGAAGACCAATAGCAAATGCATTCTAAACTGCCCTTTGTCTCACTTAGCATTACAGCCCTGTGTATTTGAGGCACTGTCCTAAGTGGCGATATCATTTTGAAATCCCACTGTAGTTGCATTTTTAACTCATGAACACAGTTCCTTGCTCAATGTGCATCTCCTGGCAAAGCAACTGCCATGCACTATGCTTTCTTAATTGAAAAAATGTAATCACAAGACTAGGTTTGATAAGAACAGTTCCACATGCTGAATCTATCTAGATATGCAACTTTTCCTAAGCCTACCAAATGTCTCAGCATGGCTGTCCTGGTTGGCTTGTTTTTGTTTAGGTTGTTTGTTTGTTTGTTTTTATTTGTTTGTTTTACTAGACAGGATTTCTCTTTGTGTAACTCTGGCTGTTATGAAACTCAATCTGTAGACCAGGCTGGCCTTGAACTCACAGAGGCCTGCCTCTGCCTCCTGGGTGGTGGTAGAATTAAAAGCAGACACCACCACCACCACCTGGTGCACAGCCAACAGAGGCGAGCTGCATGTGGGCCCCACTCCCATTCTCTCCCATCATCTGCTATTGGGAGGAGGCCATGGGGGCCCCTGAACAGCATTCAGCATAGAGGCCTCTCTGCCTACCCCATGTCTTCCAGATCCACCTGGGGCACAGCCAGCAGAACTAGCAGAGACCTACAGGACCCCAGGAACATTCAGATCCACCTGAGTCACAGCTACCAGAGGCAACACCAAGAGCAGCCAGATGGCTATAGGCCAGCATAAGAACACAATCAACAAGAGCCAGAACAATACAGCACCATCAGAGTCCAGATATTCTACTACTGCAAGCCCTGAATATCCTAACACAGCCCAAGAACAAGAGAATGACTTAGTTGGTTAGGGGACAAGATCATTTTAGGTCAAGATAAAGAAGTTAAGCTATTAAAGTTGAGATGGGATAAATATTGAATCTCATTCGGAAATTTAGACCCAACAAGACAGGAAAAACACTTACTTTAAACAAGACGAATGCAGATGGCCAAGTCACTATGAATGTAACATGTATAGAACTCATTATTCTCATGATTGTCACATGGTTCTCCCTGCTGTATGTAGTTTGTTTTATACATGTGTGATAAAATAAAAGTAAAAAAAAAAAAAAAAGACTTTCTAGAATTCAATTAAAATGAAGGTACAACATACTCAGACTTATGGGACACAATAAAAGCAGTGCTAAGCAGAAAGTTCATAGTACTAAGTGCTGCAACCAATAAATTAGAAACAAAAAGAACAATACAAAGAATCAAGAAAACCAAGAACTGGTTCTTTGAGAAACTCAGCAAGAAAGACAAACCCTTAGCCAAACCATCCAAAAGGCAGAAAGACAGTATCCAAATGGATCAAAGACTTCAACATAAAACTGGATACACTAAATCTATTAGAAGAGGAAGGGGGAAAGAACCTTGAACACATTAGCACAGGAGACAACTTCCTGAACAGAACACCAACAGCTCAGGCTCTAAGATCAACAATTTATAAATGAGACCTCATGAAACTGAAAAGCTTTTTCTGTAAGGCAAAAGGCACCATCAATAGAAAAAAAAGGCAGCCTACAGACTGGGAAAAGATCTTCACCAACCAATCCTACATCCAACAGAGGGCTAATACCCAAAAGATACAAAGAACTCAAGAAATTTAACACCAACAAGCTGAATAACCCAATTAAAATATGGTATGCAGAGCTAAACAGAATTCTCAACAGTGGAAACTCTAATAGCTGAAAAGCTCTTTGAAAGATGTTCAGCATCCTTAGTCATCAGGGAAATGCCAATCAAAATGATTCTGACATGCCATTTATACCCATCAGAGTGGCTAAAATCAAAACCTCAAGTGACAGAACATGCTGGCAAGGATGTAGAGAAAGGGGAACACTCCTCCATTGCTGGTGGGAGTGTAAACTTGTACAACCACTGTGAAATTAATCTGGTGCTTTCTCAGAAAACTGGCGATAGCTTTACCTCAAGACCCAGCTATACCATTTCTGGGCATATACCCTAAAGATGCTCCACCATACAAGGACATTTGTTCAACTATGTTAATATCAGCTTTATTCATAGTAGCCAGAAACTGGAAATAACCTAGATGTCTCTCAACCAAAGAATAGATAAGAGAAAATGTGGTACATTTGCACAATGGAATACTATTCAGCTATTAGAAACAAGGAATTCATGCAATTCTCAGATAAGTGGATGGAACCAGAAAAGAACTTTCTGTGTGAGGTAACCCACACCCAGAAAGACACACATGATATATACTCACTCACTAGTGGATATGAGTCATATAGTACAGGATAATCATACTACAATCCACAGTCCCAAAGAAGCTAAGTAACAAAAATTGCCTAAGGGAGGATGTTTGAGTCACACTCAAGAGGGGAAATAGAATGGAAGTCGAAAGTGGATGAAGAGATGGAACTGGGTGGGAGACAGTATAAGGAGGGAGATGTGGGTGGTGATCAGATGTAGGGGGAATTGGGGTGAGAGGCCAAAGGTCTAGGAGAGAGAAGGGGGACAAGGGAGGACATCTTTGAGACAAGCTACAGACCTTCAACAAAGTAAGCTCCTGGGAGGGTATGGGGATGAGTTTAGCTGAGACTCCTAGCTGCCTGAGACATGGAGACTGAAGTGGCCTCCTCCTATCCAGGTAGGACCTCCAGCGGAGGGAGGGGGACACCAACTGACTCACAAAATCTTCAACCCCCAAACTTTTCCCTGCCTGCCTGCAGGTTGTACAGGGATAAAGACGAGATAGATAGAGAACGAGAGAATGGCCAACCAACCAATGTCTGACCCAACCTGAGACCCACTCCATAGGAAAGAGCCAACCCCCAGCATTACTAATGATGCTCTGCTCTGCTTGCAGACAGGAGCCTGGCAGAGTTGTCCTCTGAGAGTCTTCACCCAGCAGTGCTTCTAAACAGATACTGAGACCCACAGGCAAACATTAGGCAGAGCTTGGGAAGTCTTGTGGAGAGGAATTCAGGGAAGGATAGAAGGTCTCGGAGGGGACAAGAACTCCTCAAGAAGACTAACAGTGTCCACTAACGTGGGCTGATGGGGCCTTACAGAGACTGAAGCACCAACCAAAGAGCATGCGTGGACCTAGGCCCATCTGTAACTGATGGGCAGCTTGGTCTTCATGTGGGTCCCCTAGCAAGTGGAGCAGGGGTTGTATCTGACATGGACTCTGTTGCTTGCTTTTGAACCACTTTCTCTTAGCTGGGCTGCCCTGTCTGGCTTCAGTGGAAGAGGATGTGGTTAGTTCTGATGTGACTTGGTCTGCTGGGGAAGGTTTGTAAGAGGGTGCTCCCCTTTTCTGAGGAGAAAGGAAGGGGGCAAAAGGGGGAAGAGGGTGGAAGAGTGGGATCAGAAGGAGAAGAGGGAGGGGGTTGTGATGGGGCTGTTGGAAGTTGTAAACTAAAATAAACACTTTCTTTCCCAAGTTGCTTTTTTATCATAGTTTATTATTACAGCAATAGAAACTCTAAGATAATGGAGTATACCTTTCCTCAATGTCTTTTATGCAAAATAATACATTTGTGGAGAATCCTGGACGGAGAAGGAAAAGTGATGAAACTGTGGAGTCTGGCTAGTAACAGTAGACTAATGCTAGGGGGCAAAGACAATCTCTCATTGTCAGATGAGAGAGGGAAAACTCTCCCACTGGCCAGTATCAGCCTTCGCTTTGAAAAGACATATAGATCATGGGGGGAGGGGAAACCAAATAAAAAACAAAATACTTCCCTATTTCTTTTGGCACTATAAAGGATAGTATGATTCAAAAGCTGAAGTACACAGGGTATGCCTCAAAGAATCTATTTCTTTGTATAGATGGAAAAACCCACTTTGCCTATGTCTCTAATGCTACAGGTGTTTTGTGGTGATTCTGGGTTTTTTTTTTTTTTTTTTTTTTTTTTTCTAGGAAGCAAAATTAGTCTCCTACAAGGAGAGCCTAATAATGGGACTCCTAAAGTTATTCTGCTATGGTGGAACTATGGAACCTCTAATCAGCCCCCCAAATTAGGAAAGTATACTAGAAAGTGCAGCTCTCCCCAGCCTCACCCCCACTCCCACCCCTACAGATTTCATTGACGCTGGCTGTCTGGCCTGCACAGATTACACAATCTCAGAAGACCTTTGTTTTTTCACAATTTAGTGTAAATGATCTCACCCAGCTGCTAAAGCTTTGGAAATGAAACAAACAAAAGACACCCCTCCCCAATGAGTATAAAAGGAAAGACTTATTTTTCCAGTTGTTTTAGAATCAGAAAGCCTCAAAGAGAAAGGAATCTCAAGTTTTCAAAAGGTGTAATTCTTAAAATGCATGATGTACCTTAGGGAATCTGAGGGCCAGAACTCCTATTTATCTTTTGCCTCAGTCCAGTTATTATAAGGTGTGCCAAGAAACCCTTACCCCCATGGTAGAAGAATTATTTGTCCCCTTTCTCCTTTCCCCTGCCCCACTCCACTGCCCCCCCTCTCTCCCCAACCCCCGGCCCCCCTACCCCCTCTCTCTTCTTTTAAGGATGAATACTGTGAAACTCAGCTGAAACCTGTGGCGAGGTTCCTCCTGGACCATGCCACATGGGAGGATAAATATTTTTCTTTTCTTTAAGAAGCAGGGCAAACGGCTGAGTGTGTGAGAACAGCCACCCAGATGAGTGTGTGTTTTAGCAATCCACGGTCTGCTAAAGATCTGGATCCTTCCGTTTGCTTTGCACACGCAGCTATGTGGAAGGTGTGGGGTAGTCAGTAAGACCCTGATAAACCTTGAGTCCATGATGACAAACATGGCAAGTGGAAGGGAGGAAGCAGCTGTTTCCACTCAGCAAAATCCTCTTTAGCTCTGGGTAAGGAAAAGAGAGAGATCTGAAAATCATCAGGAATTTCTATCCACTCTAAAATCTCCTCAAATGACCTGAAACAGCCATATAACTGGTAGCCAAATAAATATAGCCCAAGATTGTGCCTGCTCACTCCTTGACACTTCAAAGGGGACTTTGAAGTAAGATAATAAACTTTAAAGGCAAGTTTTCAGGGGAGAGAAATTTTTCTTTTTTCCTTTCTTTTCTTTTTTCTTTCTTTTTCTGACAAAATGAAGAGTCTTCCTCACTTCTGCCCATGACAGCCAGAGCTTTCGATGTGATGAAAAGAGAAATAATATGGAATAAGAAAGGTAGCCAAAGAAAGTCCTTGAGTGCTAGGGTTTATGGGATGGAAACAATAATCTGAATTTCCTAACCTCCCAGGATTGAGTGCCAGGGAAGAGCAGGGACACTGTTGGAAGAAAAGAGCTGTTGGGTCCTGTTTGGTTCTCTGCAAAGTGGCCACTTACTCAACTTGGGGCAGAGACCCAGCATAATGTAATTTGACAACCAAGAGCAATTAGTCAGAGATTAGTTACGCTTGAGTTTTGCTTTTCAGTCATGGCAGTGTCTGTCACTGACTGACAAGGATAGAAATGGAATGTCCCTTTTTTATCTTTGTATTATGAGATAGAAGCAGGTGTCATTTAGAAATGAGGTGATTTGCAACCAAATTACAATTCTGCCCATGGGTCCTGGGTTGAAGAGGTGAAACAGGATTCCAGGTCTTGGCTGGAAATAGATTGTCAGATGAGGAAGCCACACAAAGGTCACGGGGTCTGTTATATAGGCTAGAGCTCAGTCAAAGAAACAACACGAGGCTCTGTCTAATCAGCCCGTGGGTTCCACCCAGGAAGGCTTTTGTCAGTAAGTGAAGATATCACCAGAGCACAAAGACGCATCTTCTATCAGATGTGCCAAGTGCCCCTTCATCTGATGCCTGGGAGACAATCAAGACACCCCAGGAAACTGAGTGCTTCATTTTACCAAGAGATAAAGAGCCCAGCATAAACAGTCATCTAATTTACTCATTTTCACCGATTTATTTGTTTGTGTGTGACAAGGACTAATCTCCGCTGGTGCCTAACTTGCCACCTCCCTGCTTTAGACTCCCTAGCGCTGAAGAGATTACGTGTGATACCTGAAACTATCACATCATATCATATCACATCACATCATATCATATCATATCATATCATAGCACAGCAGCACAGCAGATAGCATATCAGAGCAGATCACAGCAATCACAGCACATCAGAGCAGATCATAGCACAGCAATCATAACAGCATGCATAGCAGATTAATCAGAGCAGATCACATCATATCATATCATATCACATCATATCATATCATATCACATCATATCATATCACATCATGTCATATCATATCATATCACATCATATCATATCATATCATATCACATCACATCATATCATATCATATCACATCATATCACATCACATCATATCATATCACATCACATCATATCACATCATATCATATCACATCCTATCATATCACATCATATCATATCACATCACATCATAACATATCATATCACATCATATCATAGCACATCATATCACATCACATCACATCATATCATATCACATCACATCACATCACATCATATCATATCATATCATTGTAGTGATCTACTTCTGAGACCTCATCCCAAAGTCCTACCTGACTCACGCCTTAGATGCTGCATACAAACATTTCCAAGGCACACACCCACTAAAGGATATGTGTGCATTCATGAATGAAGCAAATTACAGCGGAGGGGGTGAGGAACAGGCAAAATACAACACTATCTCTACGGACAGTAGAGTTCCTTTGCCAGAGAGCACTACCAGGCCACGGCTTTAGATTCTGGCTTAAGGTTTCCTCGGAAAGGCCAATCACAGATAAGACTATTATTATGTGTACCTTGCTTTCAGGGGAAAACTCAGATACTAATTGTGCACCTCAGAGTGAATCTATCGATGGTAAATGAGCTAAGTACAGAAGGAGTTAGTAATTTATGGACATTAGTCATAACCATTATGTCAAAGACCAAAGGTGCTAAGGAGCACTGGAGCAGACCTTCAGAATTCCTCTGAGGCAAAAGTTGGGCATGTCTCCATAGTGATCTATAGCATCACTCAAGAGCTAGGTCCAGACTGGAAGACAAGGGTGACAGAGCATGGCATATTTCAGGGGACTGGGGACACATTTACAACCGAGCGATGGCAGGAAGCAGAGGTGAAACGGAGCGCTGCAGGAAGGAGATGTAACCGAGTGCAAGGTCAGCACGCCCAGCCTCCACCCGTCCACATCTCCAAATCACTGCTCTGGGAACTTTTATTCCTATTCATGATAGTAGAGGCACTGGCCTTTTGCTTATCATGTTAGGCATCTGAGAAATCCGAGGACAAACAACATCTACGTGGTGACTGCTAAGCTCATTGTCACACAAAACCTGTGTAATCACTGTGACAGCGGATAGCCGTGTAGCTTTGACAGTGAAAATTGTCACAAAGTAATCACTAATAACTCCCTGTCCACACTTGAGTGTTCTAATCTGGATGTCTACTAGCAAGATTACCTTGATTAGACACCTGTCAGCCAGATCTAAGGCAGATGGGCAAGCTCTATAAAAACCAGGGCAAACAGGTTGCTAAGCCCTCTTTGATAGTTCAGAGCTTACAGAATTGAACTTCATGTTGCTTAAATATTGGCTTTATGGCCATGACCTATTTTAGTGCTACCACCTAAAAGCATAACACAGAAACATACCTAGCAAATCCTTGCAGCTGTGTGGCTCTACAAGGCCTAGGGTTAGACGTGCAAATGTCAGTGATGATTGCACCTGAAAGATTTGGTAGAATTAGGTGGAAATTGCTCTCTGAGGATTAAATAGAGGGAATCAAAGCCTACATTATACAATGGCAGAATATTGTGTTTGGCGTTGCCATGTCCATTAAGTCCTCCCTGAAAGATTTGAAAGTGGCAATTGCACTGAAGTCATATTTGTAGAAACTTGCATGACGGTGAAAGTTGGCCATTGCAGAAAAACAGGTGAAACTGTGTAAGGATGCATGAAAAGTACCACAATCCTGACTCATAGCTTTTTATCAGATTGGTAAGCCAGAGTAGAGGTATGAATTTCTTTTATTATTATTATTTTTTTAACTTTTAACTTTATTTATTTAGCTGTTCACTTCACATCCCAATCCTGGTCCCCATCCTCCCCTCCTCCTGGCCCCACTCTCCTTCCCACTTTCCTCCCCTCTACCTGTTCAGGAAAACCCCTTCCCACTAACCAACCCCAGTACCTCAAGTCGCATCGAACTGACCACATCCTCTTCCATGGTTGCCTGTCAAGGCAGCCCCGCCAGGGGCAAGTGATTGAAAGGCAGGTAACAGAGTCCATGTCAGAGACAGCCCTGCTCCCGTTACTGGGGCGCTCACAAGAAGACCTAGCTGTCTGTTGGCTGCATCTGTGTAGGGGGCCTAGATCCAGTCTTTTCATGGTCATTGGTTGGTGCTTCAGTCTCTACAGGCCACCCTGGGCCCAGGTTAGTTGGCTCTGTCGGTCTTCTTGAGAAGGTACAGTCCCCTCTCTGTCCTTCTACCCTTGCCCCAACTCTTCCACGAGGCTCCCAGCTCTCTGCCCAATCTTTGGCTGTGAGTCTCAGCATCTGTTTCAATCCTTTGCTGGGTGGAGCCTCTCAGAAGACAGCTATGCTAGGCTCTTGTCATGTGTGTCTTTCTGGGCCTGGGTTACCTCACTCAGGATTATCGTTTCCAGTTCCATCCATTTGGGTTTGCTGTTGTTGTTTTTAATTTAGGCACTTACCAGAAAACAGCAGACATTAGTAGAATTTATTTAATACTCCGAACTACATGCTAAATGGAATACTATTAGAATCCTGAGCCACAGCTGCATAAGAGGATGTCCAAGGACACAGTTTTTAAAGTATTCACCCTGACAACAAATATTGAGAAATCACCCTTTGAGTGAGAGCAAAACAGAGAAAATGCAAGGTCATACTTACGTAAGTCTTAGTTCTGATTTACCCCACACCTGGATTGTACAGCCCCACAGCCAAGGAGTGTAGCTACCTTGACTGTGCCAGTAGCCTGAAACTAGATCACACTAGTTTCAAATTAAATGTGCTGTTTACTTTCATGTCAAAAGTAAATATCCTCCTGGGATGCTTTGTCTGGGATCTGAGTTAGGGAGAGAGAGAGAGAGAGAGAGAGAGAGAGAGAAGAACAACTTCAGGGTTTGTTGTTCCTTTGAGTATATTCAGGCTTCCAGAAAGCAAAAACTAAAAGAATAACAATAAAATGTTACATTGCACATAGAAAGTTTGAGAGTATTCCCCTTAAATGTTCAAATAAGTATAAGCAAATAGAAGAAGATAGAGCCAGAGCTCTTCATCTTACCATGTCATCCCTGTCTCCCACAGCTCAGATATTTCAAGGAATGTGACACTGAACCATTGGTAAATTCCAAGCCTGGGGTCCCTGAGCCTTTACACCTCTATAATGACAAATAACTAATTTTTAATTTACTTCTAATGTCAACCTACATTAATGCACTCATTTTACTTGTGCAACTCAGTGAGCCTCAACCACTATTCACCATATAGTATTCACCATCTACAAACCAGATATGGCATTCACACCACTCCAGCCCCGGAAGTTTCCTTGTTGCCAGTTGTGGTTCCTCTGTCTACACAGACCCACCCAAGGCCAGCTGGATCTGCCTTCTCCTCTCACTGTGTGTGTGTGTGTGTGTGTGTGTGTGTGTGTGTGTGTGTGTGTGTGTGTAGGTCAGAGAACAGCTTATAGGGATCATGTCTCTCTTTTCTCCATGTGGGTTCCAGGAACGAAGCTTAGGATGTCAAACTCGGCGACAAGCTCTTTTACCCACTGCTCCAGCTTGTCAGCCCTATTCTATAATTTTATGTGAGGCCCTCTCACCCCACCCCAGCTGTCTAACCCTGGGCTTTGCCTTTCTTAGCTTCAGTTACACAGGGTCAGTAATGGTTCAACAATGTTAGATGCAAAAGTCTATAAATAATCTTAAGTTGTCCACTGTGCACTAGTATTTTTGAGATATAAAGTGTTTACTATTTTTTACTACGTGGTAATCCACTGAATGTACTTAAAAAACAAAACATAACTGTATCTTCCCCCAGAGGATAGGTGTGGCCCTTGCAATCATCACTGAGCGTACTCTGGAAATGTTTTCATTCTTTTCTATATAAATAACTAAGAGATTTGCTAGTTCATATACAGTGTGAAGGTTGAAAACTGTTTTCTAATATATTTGGCCGACTTACACGCTCACCAGCTCTGGATGTGAACTCAGAGTACCCTCCATACATTACAGTGACGTCATCTGTTAGAAAGGCATCCTTACTCTTGCTGTCTAATTTTTTATTTTTTTACTTTTGTCAGCTGCTCCTGCCTTCCCTGAGTAAATAAATGTCCAATTTCTGAGAGTGGAATTACTTGTCTTGGTACCAAATATAGAGGCTGAATCATTTAGTATGAAGTTTTGTTGACAGCATTAGGCTTTTCTAAGTTTAAATTTTGTAGTCATGCCTGGAAATTGGATATTTATCTTAAGTCTGTTTGCATCTGTGAGGGTAGTAACATGCATCTTGCCTCTGTTTCATCATGTTGTGCAGATTCTATGTTGAGTTACATTAACACTTAAAGGCTAAATAAGTTGTGCATTCCCCATGTAGATTCTACTTGGTCACAAAGTATATTATTTTTATATATTGTTGAATATGAGTTGTTAATACCTTGTTAAAGATTTTTGTCTCTGTGTTCATGAACTTTTAAGTTTTCCCATGAAATGTGAGTCTGAGTTCGGTTTAGCTATCTATACTGATCTGACAAAATGAATTAGAAACTATTAATAATCACTGTTTTCTGAAGTGGAGAAAATTGGCTTATTTCTTCTTTGAGAGATTTCTAGAATGTATGACTCATATTACCCAGGGCATGTACTTGTCTTTGAGTGAAAGTTTACAATAAACATCTAAAGTTTTAATCAGCCACAGGACTCATCAGATTTTGTTTTCTCTTGTTTCTACTTGGATCAGATGGCAACTGTTACCTGTCAATGAATTTGCTCCCTTCGTTTACAGTGTCACGTTTGTCAGCAGACATTTGACCACTGATATTTTAGAATCTCTAAAGCAGGTGTGGATGCCTTCTGCTTCAAGACCAGAACTGGTATTTGTGGATTTTATTTTTTATTTTTATTTGGTTTTTCGAGACAGGGTCTCTCTGTGTTAACCTTGGCTGTCCTGGACTTGCTTTGTAGACCAGGCTGGCCTCAAACTCACAACGATCCGCCTGCCTCTACCTCCTGAGTGCTGGGATTAAAGGCGTGCGCCACCACCACCCAGCTCTGGATTTTAATAAGACAGACTGGTGAGAGATTTGTTCACTAAAATGCTCTTCTCCAAGAACTGTCTTTGCTTTCGTTGATTTCTGCTTCCTTTATTTGTTATTATGGACACTCATTTTTATCTATATAAAATTCTGGGCTCAATTTTGTTTTTTCTTGTTTATTTACTTATTTTGCGTAACTGGGGAAAGCTCGTGTCAGGAACTCAAGTCTTTATTTTTCTCTTCTGTTGCCGTTTAGTGCTTCTGTCTCATCCCTAACTAAGCTTCATCAAGCAATTGTTTCATAATCCTTTTAAGATGAGCAGGAGTGCTTCAGGCTTTTGCTTTATATAAAATAATTAGCTTTATTGTGATATTCTACACGTGACACCACGGTCGCCCCTCCACTGCCATCCTTTGTCTCCCTCCCCTCCCTCTCCATCACCTTCATGATCCAGACGCTGCCCTCTTCCCTTCTACGTTCATGTGCCTCTCTCAGTACAAGACTGACATGTGATGTTTGTCTTTCCTCCTGGGACGAGCCTCTTCATCTAACACGTGCTGCGCTCAGCCCTCATCGTCATAAAGAACCATAATTCCGGTTTTATGTTGAGGTCTTTGATCCACTTGGATTTGAGTTTTGTGCAAGGTGACAAATATGGGTCCAGTTGCATTTTTTTTTTTTTTTTTTTTTTTACACATAGACATCCAGTTAGACCAGCACCATTTGTTGAAGATTCTATCCTTTTTCCATTGAATGGATTTGGCTTCTTTGTCAGAAATCAAGTGACCATATGTGTGTGGATTCATATCTGGGTCTTCGATTCAATTCCACTGATCAACCAGCCTATTGCTGTGCCAGTACCATGCTGTTTTAATTACTATTGCTTTATAGTACAGTTTGAGGTCAGGTATGTCCCCTGGAGGGGGAGACCTGGTGGCACTCAGAGGAAGGATAGCAGGCTACCAAGAAGAGACTTGATACCCTATGAGCATATACAGGGGGAGGAAGTCTCTCTCAGGCACAGTCATAGGGGAGGGGAGTAAGGGGGAAATGAGAGGGAGGGAAGAATGGGAGGATACAAGGGATGGGATAACCATTAAGATGTAACAAGAATAAATAAATAAAAAAAAAGAACCATAATTCCCTTACTGTTCATAGTCATCCACTTCCACACATTCACTGTAGCTCTCCGTAGAAACCTATTAGGGTTGCTGCGTGCCTCTGTTTTCTCCCTCCGCCCTCAGCATGGCTGGTACCACGTGATTTCTAATGTCATCGTTACTAGAGTCAATGTAGATAGCAAGTGTTTCGGTGTTTAAAAATAAGAAATGGCTGGTTGTGGTGGCGCACACTGGTAGGATTTGCTGAAGGAAGCAAAGGCAGGTGGATCACTGTGAGTTCGAGGCCAGCCTGGTCTACAAAGTGAGTCCAGGACAGTCAAGGCTATACAGAGAAACCCTGTCTCAAAAAACCAAAAAAAAAAAAAAAGAAGAAGAAAGAAAAGAAAAGAAAAGAAAGATAGAAAGAAAGAAAAAAGAAATGTCTTTTGTACATGCCTTTGTTTTGGCTTCCAACATCATTTATGTGTATTTGACTTTCCATCTGGCGTGATATCCTTGTGCTCAGGAAATGACTTAGAGACTGGTTGGGAAAAGGAAGGGCCTTGGCAGGAGAGAGCAGGCAGCAAGAAGGCGTGGGTGAATGTGATCAACACACACACACACACACACACACACACACACACACACACACACACATGTACATGGATGAAAATGACACAATGAAACCTATTTTCCTCTTTAATTAATATATGCTAATGAAGAACATCAAAGAAAGAAATCCATATGACATTTTGGTCTCACACCTCTGCCCAGATTTTGTTTCTCTAGAAATTATTTTGCCTTCAATTTTTAAAGATTTTCAAGAGTGAGGAATTGTGGGAAGATTTTCTTTTCAGTACATTTGTTCTGTGATTTGCATTTTTTCTGATGTAACAATATCTTCAGTAGTTTTCCTCATCCTGAGTACAGTGTGTCTGGTGTATGCACATAAACATCTGTGTGGTCCAGATCACATGTGTGGGAAGTTCTCAGAAGCCTTATATCTTAAGGCAATTTTCCCTCATTAGCTTTGAAAACTTTTTTTTTATTTATTATCTCTTAAATATTTCTTATTCCTTTTAATACTGCTTTTCTTCTGAAACTCTTTTTTTTTAATTGTTTCTCTTATTTTGAGGTTATAATGCAATGACATCATTTCTCCACTTCCCTTTCCTCCTTCAAACCCATTCCATGTGCCCCTCCTTGTTCTCTTTCAGATTCATGGTGCTTTTTTTATTAATTGCACTTACAGTGTGCATGCGTGCTTGTGTGTGTGTGTGTGTGTGTGTGTGTCCCTTCCTCCTCCTTTCCTTCTCATAGCCTTCTCACTCCTGCCAAGCCCCTTCTTCTTCCCAATAAATCTGTAAATCATTTTCTTAGCGCAATGCTTATGAAGCTACATCTGGGTCCAGGGGTCCTGCTCAAACTATGCCACTAGCCAAGGAAAATGTAGGCAGTAAACTTCGAACCCCTACCCAGACCTAGCCAATGGACAGGACATTCTCCACCGTTGAGTGGAGAGTGAGATTTGACTTTCATATAAACTCTGGTGCCCTGTTTCTGACCATGTCCCCTTGATGGGGAGGCCTGGTGGCACTCAGAGGAAGGATAACAGGTCACCAAGAAGAGACTCGATACCCTATGAGCATATACAGGGGGAGGAGGTCCCCCTCAGTCACAGACATAGGGGAGAGGAGTAGGGGGGAAGTGGGAGGGAGGGAGGCATGGGAGGATACAAGGGATGGGCTAACAATTGAGATGTAATATGAAGAACTAATAAAATAAAATAAAAAAGAAATTCAAATATATACATATAGTTATATATAGTTATATTCTTAAATATAGCCTGCTGAGTCCATATAATGTTACTTGTAGCTATGTTTTCAGGGCTGACTGCGTGGTGTTGAACAGCCAATCAGCATGCTTTCCCTTGGGAAAGCTCTTTCTCCCATTCTCAGCATTCTTTAGTTGCCTGTAGTTCCTTGTGTAGGGTTGAGCAGTCATGGTCTTTCCCCTGCCCACTTTAGCATGTCTATTGTTATCATCCTTGTTCAGCTCATGTGTAGGAAATCGTGTTGGTGATGCTTTATGGGTGTGGCTTCTGGCATTAGAAGGAGGAACAGTCTCCGATAGTCTGGCTCTTGTAATCTTTCTGCCTCCTTTTCCACAAAGTTCTCTGAGTCTTAGGCTCAGGAGTTGGGATTAGGCTCCACAACTCAGCATCTTGGTTGCTTGTACTTTTTCGGGGACTCTTGTTTCTTAGACGTCAGACCATTTTGCAGCCTTTACATCACAATGCTGTGCAATTTTCTATTTGTTTTCTTTCGTTCGTTCGTTTTGTAGAATTTCTATTGCTCAGTTTCCTTTTTACTTTCTTTGGCTGTGCTCAGTGTTTTCATGGAGCATCAAAAGAATAACCTGCCTGGATATCTGTGCATTAAAAGTCTTACTACACTTCCATTTCAGGGTTTTATATATTCCCAACATGCTAATGAAATCCCCCCACCTGCTTTTGGGAGTCACCTGTTTTTCCTACCTTCTTAACATAATAGTGATTATTTTCAAGTCTTTGTTGGATCCTTGCAACATCTGAATCAAATCTAGCTCTTTTGATTGCTTTATCTGTTGATAAAAGATAATATTTTCTTATATTTGTGTCTTCATTTTTATTGCATGTCAGACATCTTGATTAGGATACCAGACACTGAGCTATATATTAGTTATGCCAAGAAATCGGCATCATTTCTCTCATGATGTTGGGGGTTGCGTGGATTTTTGCCAGTGTTTCAGCTAGATCTGGATTTGGATTTCAGCTGTACTGTTGTTCACCTTTATGTCAGTTGGAATTCTCTGTTGAAATAGGAAAATATGTTCTGGCTGGGTAGCTCTGGCAAATGGGTGGATGAACAATTCTACCCAGTTTATTACCCAGACTCAAGCGTATGTTAAGTATGATTGTCTCCTTTTCAAGTGTTTCTGTTTCATGTCATTATATACCGAGGATCTCACCAGGGCAAAACTGCTAAAACTACATCCACCCAAATCACACTTATAAAACTTCAGGCTAATAGAGATAAGCAGAATGCTAAAATTTTCTAAAGATGGGCAGGAAAGGATGGGGGAAGAGAAGGACATGGGGAAAGAGGGCGCAGTTGGTGTGGTTGTAACCGCAAGCTGAAGAATCCAAGCAGTGATAGAATCTGGGAATGGACTAAAAAGAATGTCCTTGCTCCAGGCTCTGGAGAGAGGGCCAAGCACCAACACTCTCTAAGCCAGAGATAGAGAGTTCAGACCTCTGGCTTCCCAGAAAACAAATGCCTGCCATTTTTAATAATTCGTTAGCACACTCATAAGACAGCAACACAGCAGGTGTGCCCCAGATGCAGGCTCCACCCAGGCCTTACTGGGCCTGTCAAGACACCAGAAAGGACTTCTCTATAGACAGATTGGCATGCTACTTGACATATCTGTCTGCCCTGAGAGGAAACTCAGTCACTAGTGATACTTTGGGAATTAAATTATTTATAGCTATTAAGCAAACCTAAGCTACAGCTTTAAGTAAATGCTTGATTAGAGGGGAAAGGCAAAGCAAAATGGCAAGGCTGATTTCCAACAGTGTTTTCATGGCTGTAATCTGGCACTCTATTGCTCAGTTGAGAAATGAAAGAGCAATAGGGGTTGTCTCTAAAGTTACAAAGTCACCTCCCTTAAGATGGAATCAGAAATGCCAAAGGGCCCCCTCGTAGATTCCTGGGAGTTTCTATTGTAGTAGGTTTCTACCTCACCCTGAGGAGGAGTGAATCTGGAGGAGAGGGAAGGGGAGGGAATAGACTGGGATGAGAGGAGGGGTGGAAAACTGCATCGGGATGAGAGAAGAATAAATTAGAAAAAGAAAAGAAAAAAAATGCCAACGGGAATCCAAATTGGCAACGGACTCGTTGTACTTTGAGATGAGAGATAAATAGCAAAACAATACGGTTCAAAGTCGACCGCCCTGGCTTTGGGAAAAGCCAGGAAGAAATAAGAAAGCAAACGCTGCTGCTCTCCTGCAGTAGAAGCCACAGAGAAAGCCACGGATACAGATATGTGTGTGAAGTGTCGATAAAGTGAAAGCTCACAAAGGGGGCGGGGGCGCGGATGATAAAGACAATGAAAGTCATTACACTTGAAGATTTGCAAATAAAATAGTAAAAGTTTAAAAACAAATTTCATGGCTTTATGTAAGTGTGTGTGTGTGTGTGTGTGTGTGTGTGTGATAACATTTTTAAAGACTGTGTCATATATGAATTCGAAAGAAGCTACTGCATGTCAAACACCGTGGAAGTGCTGGAGGAGCCACTGCATGAAGGTAAATGGAGTGCCTCTTTGGAACCAAGCTCTCTCCCACCAGTGATGGGAAAGGGAGCCTGGGCTCTGCCGCTCATATCCATTTTCTTCTCTTCACTGGTCCTTCTATTTCTTTCCCTGTCTTCTTGGGTCATATAAAAAGCCTCAGTCCAGTGCTCGCTCAGCAAAGGACAACTATCAGAAGGCCGCCCTTCCCATCTGTTTAATACATGTGTTTACTTGAAAGTCTGTTTCTTCGAGGGCTACAGGTGCCATGGACCGTCAACATGTCCATGTGTCTAGTAAGAAAACCCCGCAAGCCAAACAAAGTAGATTAAACTTACAATTATGCCTGTCTTTGAGAGTCGCACGATGAGGTCACTCAGAACACTGAGAACATTAAGTCCCTAAAATTTGGAAGACAAGAGAATGCAGTGGGATTTCCGGAGAAAGGCCATGGGGATTTAGGGTGGAGGCTTTGGATGAAACAGGCTAGCCTGTGATTACTTAGAAAGCAAATCTCATATTCATTCTACCAAGAGAGTCATAGCCCAGCTGCTGCTCACCTCTCTCCGGGGGCAAAGCAAGGGTCGTGTCGGCAGGGCCAGAAGCAGCTGGCAGATGAAAATGATGAAAAGATACCATTGAGACCTGGGAACGAAGCCCCTGCCCCTCTTCCTCTCATACCTTCAGATCCCTCTACAGTTGCTTATTGGTAGAACTGTTAGGAAAGCCAGATCTCAAGGGAGTTTTCCAGATTGATCCTGCAGATCTGTAGCCTCGAGCATGCTTCAAAAGGGGAAAGTGGAGGAGATGACAGGTGAATAAGGCCATTAACATTTGCATCATTTGATTTAACATCAGCCCACACTCATCCTTCCAATGGCCATGCACAAAGTCTCTCTAGAAGGCTAAATGCTTCCCCAACCTTTTCTAAGAGCTGTCCCTTCTCCAGTGCCCACTCTCACTAAGTGCTTGATGCCTTTACTTTTGCACAGGCCACAGACTACCATGAAAATTTCAACTTAGGGTAGCCTGACTCCCATTTGCTCCTTGCTTCCTGCCCTCCATTCCCCAAGAAGGAATCCCCCCTTTCTCATCTTGTCTGGACCCCAGCCTTTGGCTATAGGCACACCCTCTTAGGATAGTCATTAGTAGCCTCCAGTGTGTGTTTCCCTCCAGTTCCTCCAGCTGTGAGCATAATTCCTGCAGCTGTGAACATAAGTGGGGCTAGGAGTATGCCTTCAAAAGGAAATCCTCAGTGAGCTGGATACTTTTATGCCAAATAACAAGCCAGGGTTATTTGGAAAGAGGAGACCTCGATTGAGAAAATTCCTCTAGGCAAGTCTAGGCGTCATTTTCGTTATTGGTGATTGATGGGGGAGGGCCCAGCTCACTGTGGGTCATGCTGCCCTGGGCCATGTGGTCCTGGATGGGATAAGAAAGAAGACTGGGTAGGATTTCTATGGCAGATGTGTAGTCACCCATGGCGTCATAAAAGTCAACGCTGAAGTTCTTGGTTTGCCCCCTGTTGTTATATGCAGTGGCCAAATCCTCAGGGCTGCATTTGCCCCCGAGACTCGCTCACTGGCCAATGAATGCAGAGTACAGTTCCTGGGTCTCAGCAAACCTGGCGAAGTGAGCCTGGGCCAGCGCCAGGGCGGCCTGGACCCCTCTTCCCTCTCTGCGCGGCATGGACGAACACACATCTGCCATAGAAATCCTGCCCAGCTTTGAAGTTCCGTATTACAACAGAGGCTTGATACGCTATAGGCTGGGGTATTTTGATGACGCTTTAGAAGATTTCAAGAAGGCATTAGACCTAAATCCTGCATTTCAAGATGCTGTTTTGAGCTTAAAACAGACTATTTTTAGACAAAGAAGAAAAGCCGTGACAAGTTACTGAAATGTTTAGCTTATTGAGACTTTAACTCATGATCCTTAAGTCTGCATCTGACCGGCTCTGAGATAGGCATGGAACTATTCTGATTATGTGTGAGAGTCTGCATTTTAGAAGTGAAAGTAAAATTATGTGCTTCTCATTTCTACAGCGATCATGTTGGATGGATCTCTTAATAGAGTAAATAAATAAATAATACCAAAAAAAAAAAAAAAAAGAAAGAAAGAAAGAAAGAAAGAAAAGAAAAGAAAAGAAAGAAAGAAAGAAAGAAGATTGATTACCTCACTCAGGGTGATCATTTCTAGTCCCACCCACTTGCCTGCAAATTTCAAGATTTCCTTGTTTTTAATGGCTGAGTAGTATTCCATTGTGTAAATGTGCCACAGTTTCTTTATCTATTCTTCAGTTGAGGGACATCTAGGTTGTTTCCAGATTCTGGCTATTACAAGTAAGGCTGCTATGAACATAGTTGACCAAATGTCCTTGTTGTATGGTGGAGCAGTTTTCGGTATACAACCACAAGGGACACGTGGAATAGAGCAGAAGAGGGAGGGAGGGTGGAAATGAGAAGATACAAGTGAGTGGTTAACAATCGGGATGTAATCTGAATAAATTATAATAAGAAAGAAAAAATAATTTTAAAAGATTTTAAGAGAAAGAAGATTGTGAAGGCCTTGGGGAGCAAGTCAGTAAAGTAGCACCCTCCATGGCTCCTGCTTGAGCTCCTGCCCTGACTTCCTTGGATGATGAACTACAAACTGTGAGAAGAAATAAACCCTTTACTCCTCAAGGTACTTGTGGTCATGGAATTTTATCACAACAGGAACTCTAACAAGATACTCAGCAGAGTGAGACCATCATCCATCCCCAGAAGATGCACAGAGCAACAGCAAAATACACAAGGTTTGAGAAGGAAAGGCGGCTGGCCCCTTGATAAGTTATAGGTATACTGTGGCTGAGTTTGGAGAGAAGCGAACCAGGATGCCAACTTAAAAAAAAAAAAATCAAAGTGATAATTTAAAAAGTAGCCAAATGACTTCAGGAACTGTACAGATAAACACTTGAATGGGTTAAGGAAGACAATCCAGGATATGAAGGAATTGAATAAGGAAAGAGGTTCTAAAGAGAGGAACAACCAAAAAAATGTGTAGATGAAAAGATCGCTGTACGCAGTGAGGTGGCTTCGTAGGCAAAGACACTTGTGGTGAAAGCCCGGGAACCAGTACTCAATAGCCACAACCTGAGGAACAGTGGAAAGAGTCACTCACAGCTGCCCTCTGACTTCCATGTGGGCACTGTATTGCCCATGCCCCGCCCCTGTATTATGTAATTAATTAATATATTAAATAATTAAGTAACCTCAGTTGAGAGCCTTCCCAAGACAGAAGGGGGGATATCAGGGCTTGCAGACCAACCTTGTGAATCATCACACTCAGGCAGTCACGGAGAGGGGGAAATAATAGACCATAACCAGAACTGTGACTTGGGGACAGGTTAAAGTAGCCTTGAGCAGTCGCCAGATTCGCCACCAAGCCCATCAAGATTCTAGCGGCTGGGCCAAGTGGAGAGTGGGATATGACTTTCTCACGTACTCTGGTGCCTCACATTTGACCATGTCCCCTGGAGGGGGAGACATGGTGGCACTCAGAGGAAGGACAGCAGGTTGCCAAGAAGAGACTTGATACCCTATGAACATATATAGGGGGAGGTAATCCCCCTCAGGAACAGTCATAGGGGAGGGGAATAATGGGAAAATGGGAGGGAGGGAAGAATGGGAGGACACAAGGGATGGGAAAAACATTGAGATGTAACAAGAATAAATTAATAAAAAAAATTAAAAATTTAAAAAAAGAGAGAGAAAAAAAGATTCTAGAGGCATTCTTCACATAACTAGAAAACAATTCTAAAAGTCATGCACAAGCAAAAAACAAAAAACAAACAAACAAACAAACAAAAACAACCTGAATAACTGAATAATCCTAGGAGAAAAGAACAGTGTTTGAGGCACAACAGCGCTTAGTTTTAAGGTATACCACAGAGACACTGTAGCAAACACAATAACAGAACAGCCAGCTAGACCAGCAGAATAGAAAACAAGCTTGTAAATAAAATCAGGCAGGTGATGATTGATGCTTCCCCCCAGAGAAGCCACGCCTATACTGCACAGTCCACAGAAGCTGGTTAACTGGCTAGGGTTTTAGCAATTATGGGCAGGTTGGAATATTGCAGGACCAGGATTATTCCGAGCTACCTTAGCCCCTTAGGTGGCCATTTATTGACCACCTGTGTCTGTGACATCCTTGTGACTAGTAGTAAGCCTTAGCATAAGACGGAAAGCTTTGAAAGTGGTAGAAGAAACCGCAGGGAAACATTTGAAAATATGGACTCAGGCAAGGCCTTTCCATGTAACACATCCAGGAACGGGATAGGACAACCTCCTGATAAACTTGGCTGTGACTGGTTATATAATGTGATTGTCAGAAGAAATAATACTATGCTATTGTGTGGGTGCGGGGAGGGGGGAATTACCATTTATTCTTATTTAATGATTTTTTTCAAAATACACCTGTATTTCGCAATGTTCCGTATTAAGGCTGTGGGGGATTTTTGTCTTTTGCAGTAAATCAAACACATCCTATCATGCTTCTGACCCTGCCCCACCGTAGGGATGACTGTGTGCATAAGCCTTTGTGGCATGACCTGCAAAATTCCCTTCCACAGCTGCTAGCCATGCCAGTCCTTTTAGCTGATGCTCAGAACACTGCAGAGGACCACTGCCGGCCACGGCTTTTTAGCATGTCTGAGATTAGTTCTAAGATGGTGAACAGCGATGTCTGTGGACGAATATTTCCAGCTTTCTCTTCATGTTCTTTACATCAAACCCAGCATCCAAGTTGGTGGTACAGTGTAAGCTTGTGAAAGGGAGTTTGCGTTCACTCTCTCACTGCCTGTGTTCAACTCCTACCTAAAATGGGAAGCAAATTCTTGATGTCTGCCGTTAGGTCTGTGTTGATTAAGAGCATTACACCAGGAAGTAGAGGTGTTTTTTTTTTTTTTTTTTTTTTTTTTTTTTTTTTTTTACTGCTTGCCCAACCTTAACTGGCAGCAGTTGAAGGCTACTTGATTATTTACACATACAAAAACCTAAATATACCTTTACTTTTCCAAATATTTTTCAAGTAAATATTAACCACAGTTCCTTTGGTAAAAATCTTTGGCCTACAAAATTCTGACCTTGAAAAGGATGGTACCTGAGCTTTGGGCTACCTACATGGCTTTGTTTTGGTTTGGTTTGGTTTTCTTAAACTTTACAAAATACGGAGGCTGCCTTTGTGGGCTCGAGATGAGTAAACCTTGGAGTGCCCCACACCCCCTTGGTGGGTAAGCACAAAGATCATGCCTCTCTAAGTCAGGTTGCTTTGTGTAAAGATCCGGAAACAACTGGCTACCAGCCTCTGGCACCTCGGAAGACAGTGTGGCTACACTCGGTGCACTTGTTTTACCTGAAGGTGTCAGAACTAGACACCAAAGCAAAACTGACACACCTGAGCGACAAACTCTAATCAAAAGACAGAAGAATTATCGCCAAAGTTCAAAGAGAAGGCGGTGGGGCGTTGGACAGGGGGTGTCTGTGAATATGAATCATCCCTAAGATCCAGTTGTTCAAAATACACTGTCCACTTGTCCTTTGATGTTCCAGTAACCTACTGTGTGCATACTACAAAACTCCTACTGTGTGCATACTATAAATCTCTCCTTATCACCAGCCTGCACACAGTTCCTCTTTTGAAGCTGACATCTGTGCCTTAGAAAGGGACTTAGAGAATCTCCAGAGTTCTCTAACCTCGTCTTTAAAAATGAGGATCGGGCTGGAGAGATGATGGCTCAGTGGTTAAGTGCACCGGCTGCTCTTCCAAAGGTCCTGAGTTCAATTCCCAGCAACCACATGGTGGCTCACAACCATCTATAATGTGATCTGGTGCCCTCTTCTGGTGTGCAGGCAGGCAAAACACTGCGTATATGATGAATAAATAAAATATTTAAAATAAATAAATAATAATAAAAATAAAAACGAGAATAATCTTCCTTGTAGTGTTGCCCTTGAGATCGTGTAATAACATAGGAATGTCCACTGGAGTTTTAGAAGCATCGCAGATTGCCACTAGCTTTGTGCAAATGTGTGCTCCATCAATAAACCACTAAGTTGTTAAGTTTTTGAACGATTTCTGATATCCTACCATGCACTTCTGTTCCTGTATAAACACAGCAATCCAGTGAATCTTTCAAAGGCGTTGAACCTAGTGGACTCCAGGCCACCATCCAGACCATTGCAAACAAAGACGGGTGGGGGAGGGTGACGACCATTCTCTGGAGGCGGTGCCTGATTAGATCATGTGACCTCTAGTTGACTCTCTACACCCACATCATTAAAATTGAACTCACACAACATTATTGTGTCTTTGACACCACTAGAGAGAGAATGTACATTGTACGCTTATGTATATGCACTCACCACCTGTTTAATTAAAGAGTGGTACATATGATGGCCAAGTAGTATTGGAAAAAGACATGATATTCAATAAAAATCAAATGCGTGTTCTTGTTCCTGAGCTTGTGACATTAAACAAAGGGCAATGGAGATTCCTGTGTGACTTTTTGGCCCATTTACCCAAACAACCGTTCTTTAGACTAGCGCAAGTGTGTGCTGCCTCCAAGCCTCCTCTGCGTCCTCAGTCAGACTGACCCTTTCTCTCCTAGCACAGACTACATAGTGGACACACATACCTGTGTGCCTTTCTCCCCAGTGTGTGGTAAGCTTTTCTTTATGGATGGTAGTTGTCGCTGTAATTCACTGAGCTGCCTCCTACCTAATATGGCTCCAAAAGAAGTATATATGCCTATTGATTTTTTTATCCATCACAGTCTTTGAAGTGACACTTTTAGTCATCCTCGTCTTACAGAAGGGGACTATGGCAAAGAGCAGTTAGATATGTCCAAGTTCTCTTGGCTAGAAGGAACAGGGCATGTTATAACACCATCTCTTGGCAGGAGTGGAGACCATCTCTTACTCATGACTGCCACCCCCTGGGCCAGCTCTATGCCTGCCCAGGCTCTCAGTCAACGCTCACCAGCTGTGTGTGCTGCAGACACGCGAAGGGTCTGGGCACCTTTGCTGTGACTGAAGGTGCCTCTCCGCTTTGAAAAAGAATAGAGGCCAAAATTTCCTTCCCTGGAGCTTTTGTCTGTCTACTCCGTCTGCCCTTCCTCCTGGCCTCTCCTCCGTACTACGCACCCTGTGGACTTTAAGTTGCAGCATTTTGTACGCAAAGGAAAACAGTGGTCTAACCTGACTGATCGCAGTTGAGAAAGCATGTAACCAGACTGAGCTTGCGGGGGAGGAGGGGAAAAAGAAACAAGAAAGGAAGCATTAAATCTGATGAAAACAAAATGTGCTTGTCAGCCCATCCCCAGAGCAATATTTCCTTGACAGGCCAATGCCCTTTGTTGTAACTTAACTTTCAGTGAGAATAAACTGGTGGGTGTGTTGTAAAGGGCCAGATCACGTGTGAAACCAGCTGACACCCCAGTAAACAAAATGTGTGTGCAGTCTTGGCCCAGTGCACTGGAGGAGGCAAGAAGCCTACGGGGACCCATCAATTTCTGCCTGGCCTGCAGCGAGAACAGACAGCATGAGCACTGCCGGAAAAGTAAGAAAAAAAATCTCACTGTTAGAAATATATTCTCACTAATATGCAACGAGATGCAAATTCCTGACTTAGAAACAACTTGGTCCCCAAAGTGCAATGTGTAACAAATAATTTAGTTCAGGATATGCATGAGGTTACAGAGCAGCCAGACTGCTACTAAGTATCATTAACAGGAGTGTATAGAGCCTAGATCTGTGAACGCCCTTACTTCCATCATTAACTTTCCAGTACAGGGAATAAGCCAGCAGTGACTATTTTATAAATAAGAAGTTTTTTTTTTTTAAGGTCTTTTATCAAAAGTCTGTATCTATGTTAAGAAACTAACAATGTGCTATTCTTTGTTCACATTTTTCTATGAACAGAGGAAAGTTAAATCTGATAAGAGTTTCATAAGAGGAATTTGATTCCGGGAACTTATTAGAACTGTCCCCAAAACCTTTAGATAAAATTTCCAACAAGAGGTGGATTGATTTCAAATCATTAGAATCACCCACTGCAAGATTACATTACTATGTAAACTGAGATTTGAAGGGGCCCATTAGTGCACAACTCACAAATTTCTACAAAAAAAATTCTTTAAGCAGTCTCTTCTCTGTTAAGAAAAGAAATCCAGATTTTAAGACAATTAATTCTCATAAAACTGAGTTGCTTGTTAACACTAAGAATGCAGACATATAGCACAGAGTTTTTTTTACTTGTTAATCTGTTTATGGTACCACAATTACTACAAGTAGTCTTTCAGTATAATTAATTGATTCATGTTATCTAATTGCTGAATTATAAAAGTCAATGTTTCTGTTGACACAGGGGTTATTTTAGGAGCAGGTCAAAAGTCCAAGAGCTCAATCCAACTGTGAGAACTGGGTGTTGCAAACTAAAGAGGCTTTTGCATACATTGTGGGACATGACTCCATACTGAAATGATGGGTTGAGAATCACATAAGGAGCTGGTTAGTTGCCAGTGTTTCTATTCCAATTCACTTTATTTTCTTTTACTACTGGCTGTGTTTAGGGTGGCATATTACATATTTCAAAGAAAAGTAGAAAAAAAGAGTGACTGATAAGTTAAAGGAAATAGTGAATTCATACAGCAAAACCGGAAACCAACTGTATCAATCAAACAAGAATTGAGGGACTAGGGTATCCAGGCTTTTAGGTACAGGGGTCAGTAAGAGTGCTGTGATGGATGATCTTTGGTTTATGTTTATACAGCCTAGAACACCATACTAGCCAGGAAGGCCCAGCAGAGAGGTCCCTAAATCATGCCAGCCTGGACTGCTTATTAGACTATAGTCTCAGAAATCCAATGCCTGGTGGCTAATTCTGTGATAGAGTACGTGCCTACAATACACAAAGTTCTGGGTTCTGTCCCCAACACTTCAAAAATATATTAATAATTATAACTTAGAATTAAATATATGCCCAATGACTACAGTTAAATAACCTTTTTGAGAACAGTACCAGTGACAATCAAGAAAAACAAAACAAAACCAAACCACAGGAAAGCCTAGCTTGAAAGAGCATGTGCCTCTTCATGTGGGTGTATTATGTTTAGTTGCATTTTCCTGGCCTTGGGCTATTGTATCACACATATTTAAAGGCATTTTAATGTAGTACTTACTGGGAGGCAGACCCAAGGACAGAGTATACACACACACACACACACACACACACACACACACACACACACACACATATACATACATACATTAGGAAGGCCACCATTGCAGTGATCTCGTTGAGCTGAAGTTAACTCTTCGCCTTGCAGGTAATCAAATGCAAAGCTGCTGTGCTGTGGGAGTGTCACAAGCCCTTCTCCATCGAGGACATTGAAGTTGCACCCCCTAAAGCCCATGAAGTCCGCATTAAGGTGATGCTCCTTTTCAACTTCTATAAAGTTAGGTTTGAAAACCCTCAGAAAATACTGCATACACGCGTCCAGACTTCTGTTACTGGTCCTTTAATTGTTGATCCTGACAATGAATTAATTTGTTTCTAAGGCAAGCTATCAATTCAATTGCCAAAAGTTTGAAGTAACTAAAATGCATGTTTAACATAATCCCATAATTTTTTAAACTGTTTATGAAGTGATATACATCTTGATTCCAAAACCAATTAATATTAGGTAATTTCTTGGTCCTAATTTCGTATTTTCCTATGTTCATAATGTAGCATGCATTTTTATATATTGTATAAAATCTGTTTTTCAGAGTCACAGGATAATCATTGACTCTTAATCTGTTTAATTGGGAAAAGGTAGACAAAAACACTGGAGAATCTTGGACATAATGGAACCGTTGGAATCTGGAAGCCTTAGGAATTGTTGGCAGGCTCCTCAGAAGCACGGTTTCAGGAGTGTGCGAAGGCTCCACACTCACAAACTTAGCTGATTAAACTTTATCTCTAATCTGTAGATGGTAGCCACGGGAGTCTGCCGCTCAGATGATCACGCAGTTCATGGAAGCCTGTTCACAACTCTTCCTGCGATTCTAGGCCATGAGGGAGCTGGTATTGTGGAGAGTGTTGGAGAAGGGGTGACTTCCGTAAAGCCAGGTACAGAATTCTGTTTGCCTCGCTTACAGGATGCCACTGGTTTAGCCACACTGTGTCCACCACTGTGTCTACCATATGCTCTCGTCCTTCTTGAATATAGAAAAAATAAAATATGATAAAAGGAAACTCCAGAAGGAAACGCATAGCCAAAGGTGTCCAAACACAAGACGGTTTTTAGTATCACTAACTGTGGCCTAAGGTGGTAGGTTGCACGATACATATTACTTTATCCATGTTTTTATTTTAATTTTATGTGTTCTCAGAGGTCAAGGGTGAATAAAATTAAATTTGTCATGGTGTTACCCAACATTAATTTTATCTATGGAACATAATAACCAAGCCATTTTGGGGTCCAATAACATAGGTAGCATACATGATGTAAAAACAAAAATTATATTCATCTCCAAAAAGATTGCTTTAACCAGTAGAGTCAGACATCTTCCCTTCTAAATAACTAATCAGCAAGCAGAGAATAAGAAAAGAGTTAGTCTGGTTTGAGTTCAGCTTTTATTATTTCCTGTAGTTGGAAAAAACTAACAGTAAAATGACACCTTTACTTCTCAGATTGCTTTTTCCATAGCAACAAAATTGATAATCATAAATAATTATCTTAAAAAACTGAAAATAATTTTTTATTTCCCAGAGAAAACATCTAATACACTGCTACAAACTGAGATATCCAAAGCAATTTGCGACTCATCACATTTTCATTATGCTTCCCCCAAAAATAGCTAAAATTCTTTTTAAAGCATTCGTTTAATAATAGGAGAAGCCCAATCACTTTGAAAGACCAAAAAGTAGGTGGTGGAGAAGTGGCTCAGTGGTCGGGGCTCTGCTCATCTGGAACACCCAATTGGACAGCTCACACCCTCCTGTAACTCCAACTCCAGGGGACCCAACTCCCTCTGCTGGCCCTCAAGGGCGCCAGCACACAAGTGGCATAAACACAGAGACTCTTACATGCACACGAGAAACAAACCAAACCCTAAAAAGAAGCTATCAAAGTTCTCACTTTAATTTTATCCTATGATCAAGTTTCTTTTATTTTATTTATACAATATTTCCTATGTCATGTTTTTTTTATTTTGCTTTTATTATAACTATTACATAAAATGTAGGTTTCTCCAGGATCCAACAGGAAGGCAGCAGCTCCCTTGCCACTAAAATACATATTTATCCTTAGCAGACAGAATATCCAAAGTTTGATTAGAATAATATGTGCAAAGCCCACAAGAGAAACTGAGGTACACAAAAACAGTTGACTGCTGATCTGTGGAAATGGCTGGTTTTGCTTCTCTCTCTCTCTCTCTCTCTCTCTCTCTCTCTCTCTCTCTCTCTCTCTCTCTCTCTCTTTCTTTCTCTCACTCACTCTCTCTCTGGCAATCTTCAGGCTGGGCGACAATGACCGAGGTGTGCTTGGGCCCTATCTCTTGGAAGCTTTTCAAAAACACACGCCTCTACATGTAAGCTTCGAGTTCTTGCTCTCTGCATTCCTGGACAGACATCTAAGTCATTTTGTGTTCCTCTTCCAGGTGACAAAGTCATTCCACTCTTCTCTCCCCAGTGTGGAAAATGCAGGATTTGCAAGCACCCGGAAAGCAACTTTTGTATGAAAAATGAGTAAGTTTTACTGTTGTCTTCTTGCACAATTGGGTTGTACACTGGCTTTCTTTTTTTCCGTCTCATGTCCTTTGTGTGCCTGTGTTTCCTGGACAGTTTGGCAACGCCTTCGGGCACTTTGCTTGATGGCACCAGCAGGTTCTCCTGCAAGGGAAAACCCATCCATCACTTCATCCACACCAGCACCTTCTCCCAGTACACTGTGGTAGATGAAATTGCGGTAGCCAAGATCGATGATGCCTCACCACTGGAGAAAGTCTGCCTCATCGGCTGTGGGTTCTCTACTGGTTATGGCTCTGCTGTCAAGGTTGCCAAGGTAGGATGGCAAATGACACATGGAACAAGCTTTGGGATATGTTAGTAGCACCAAAGAGGAAGTGACTGCTCATGGGCATCAGAGGGTGTTTTTGTGGAAGAGAAATATGCCTCTCCAACCCTAGTGAGAATTCACTTCACACACTCAAGAAAAACAAGAAAAGCTCTAAAATAGTACACATCCAGTTCTGGAGACTGTCCAAAGAGAAACTAGCCTGTCACAGAGATTATTTGAAGCTTATATAGCTCTTGAGCGGTGACAGTTTACATATGCTGTTGTCTGCAAATCTCTGCTATGTCCCAACTTCGAATACACTGAACAATTAAATATGTTTTTACGAGACAGGAACCGGCAAGTTTGGCTATTTGGGACAAATGGGAGATTTTATAAAGTGGAGATGCCATTACTGTTGTCTATTAAGCAAGCCAGTGGAGAGATTTTTATTGCGGAGATACTGTCACAAACTGTTGAGGTTTTTTTGGGGGGGTGTTGTTTTGTTTTGTTTAGCTTTGTTTTGTTTTTAAAGTGGACCAGCATTGTCACTTAGAGCTGTCCTGCCTGCCCAGTGGAATTTTCCTCATAAGAAAACCGATGCTTAATGGATATCCAGACTTTTTTTTTAAAAAAAAGATTTATTTATTATGTATACAGTGTTTTGCCTGCATGTATGCCTGCACACCAGAAGAAAGCACCAGATCACATTATAGATGGTTGTGAGCCACTATGTGATTGCTGGGAATTGAACTCAGGACCTTTGGAAGAGCCGACAGTGCTCTTAACTGTTGAGCCATCACTCCAGCCCAGCTGGATCAGGACTTAATGGCACTGTGCCCCAGGACAGCCTCTTTGGACCACTTGCCTGAAAGAGGCTTGTACTTTTAATAGTGGGAAGAGCCTGGTGGCCAACTGTGGGCCAGGGTTGTCTTCTGTGATGGCGATTGTGAACAAACCTTAACAGACATTATCCCAGCGAACCTCAACATGAATGATGCCAGAGGCATGGTCCCCTCTTGAGGCATGGCCCCCTCTTGAGGCATGGCCCCCTCCTGCAGTCCTGACAAGGCTGCTTAGTGGCCTGCTCATCCTTAGCTCACATAAGAGATGGTGCGCTGTTAGGTAAACCCTGCTTTGTGTGACTTAATACTTCCTAAGCATGCTTGTTAGTGGATCCTTTAAAACATCAACCTATAACTCTAGGTTTCCTCTAAATCACTTCCATAGATTTATAGTCTTGATTAAATTATTAATAGAAAAATAACACCAGAAGGAATTTGAAAGCATGAAGAAAATTCACCTGCTTTTTAACAGATGAAAATGATGCTGGTGCTGAATTAAGAAAAAGTAAATATTTTATGTTCAATAATTATATTCTATGTTTTCTATATGACTACAGTTGGAAAGAAACTTCACTCATATCAGGCAGGATGGGTTCTGTCAGGTTCTGATATAGTCAAAGCAAATGGTTTGCCTGCTCCCAGCCTTACTCTGTAAGCCTGTAGCATGGTGGCCCCCACCAAGTGGATCCTTGAAGACACAAGAAAACTATAGCAAGGCATTCATTATATTTGAGACCCCATCACTACATCTTCTCCCCTGAAACCAAAACTACACACACACACACACACACACACACACACACACACACACACACACACACACAAACACACATAGACACACATAAAACACATAAATATAAATACACAAGCATACACGCCCACTAAAAGTGATACATTTTAGGCAATAATTTTAAAAATAATCTTTCCCAGAGGGCTGAAAATATATTAGTATATTTTATTTTGTGAAATCTAAGATCCAAAAAGATAATGCTATTTGTCTAAATTTTTATTGCGGGCTACTAGGGAGAGACTGGAACTACTCCCAAACTATCTGCTGAGTCTGAAACTGTAATACATAGCAAGCATTGCTTCAATGGCTACACCAGGCCTAACAGTTTTCTAGGCAAGGTAGAAAGTGGCGATGGGCCCTATAGCCTTTAAGAACATTTGATGGATGACTAGTAAAATAGACAGTGCTAAGGGAAAATGACAGTGAGAGTACTGGGGACAGATGGTTGGTTTATTAAGCAGCCCCAAACCATTCAAGTTAATGATCCAGCCTTTCTCCAGTTTTGTGGCTTTAGTCCTAATGCGCTTAGTGCTTGGGCAGCTGCCTGTCTGCCTCAGCAGGAGGACAGGGTGAGCCTATTGGTAAGCCAAGGGCACTTGTGATCACGGCTTTCAGCCATTATGATACTGACAAGTTCTTGTTGAAGTATTTTTCCTTTGCTTCTTTAAAAACTTCAGGCTTAAAGCCCTACAAAGATTACACTGGTCTCATGGTGCCTTTTCCTAAAGTTTCGTGTCCATTTTCCTGTTGCTCTAAGCCAGGGACGACTTCTGGTTGCTTCCCAGCCGGCTTCTGTTCTCAGTACACCACGTCGGTTGTGACTGCTAGAAGTTAGTCACCAAAGGGAGTTGGATTACTAGTTAGTCTCCTGGAGTAACCTTGATGCTTGCTTCGTCTCTTCAGATTGCTTGTGTGGGGCCAGAAGATGTTATCATGAGGCTCCTGAAAACTAAAGTCCTTTCTATTTAGAACTCAAAGACCAACCGTCTAGCACAGCTGTTTGCAACTCGGGCTTCCACTTAGGGTAGGAATGGCATTCCACCTGCAGAGATTCCAATGTAATGGTTCTGGGCTCTCGGGATATGTCGAATATACAGCAAAGTTCGAGAAGCAGTGACGCATCACTTTGGGCATCTGTAACCAGAAGAGGGTTTGCCAGCAGATGGGCTGAAGTCTGAGCAGCCACGACAGAGGACAAAGCAAGGAGCAAGGCAGTGTGGGACACTTCCTAACAGTCACTGTTCCATTCTTTTTCTGCGTTTTCTGAAAAATTAGGTGACTCGAGGCTCCACCTGTGCGGTGTTTGGCCTCGGAGGTGTTGGTCTGTCTGTCATCATTGGCTGCAAAGCGGCAGGAGCAGCCAGGATCATCGCTGTGGACATCAACAAAGACAAGTTTGCGAAGGCCAAAGAGTTGGGTGCCACTGAGTGCATCAACCCTCAAGACTACAAAAAACCCATCCAGGAAGTACTCCAGGAAATGACCGATGGAGGGGTGGACTTTTCATTTGAAGTCATTGGCCGTCTTGACACCATGGTACGTAGATCTTGTCTTACATGGGCTAATATGATTTTCTTCCATAGTCTTAATATTATCTATTCCTTGAAATTAAATATTTCAATTAAATTAAATATGATGATACATTTTCAATTATTATCATATAGCAAAAAGGAATAACAAACAATTTGAGACCAAGTATTATTTTGTTAACATAAGACATGTAGAACAGAGTAACTGCTTTAATGCATCTCTCATCTCAGAGAAAGCACAGATCTGCGCATTCTCAAGCACGCAGATCAATGTGTTGGAGGAAATACCTTTAAAAAAAAAAGAATTAACAGATTCTCCCACACCCCCTAAATTTAAGAGATACATTTTATAGGATTATTTATGATTTACATGAGAAGTGCATATTAAATACTTATCGTTTAAGGTCATTAAGCACTCATTTAAGGTCAGCTGGGTATAATGATGAGAAAACCTATTGTCAAGTTTATAGTGCTTATGTTTTTGGAATCCACGTGATGTTACATTTAAATAATTGCTAAAGAATACTTCTCCAGTCACACCTCACCTAGCCAAAGACCTCTAGAATTCTACTGAGAGATGTCCCGAGACCTGACAACTCACCATTATTGAGGTTCTCCAGAAAGTCTTAGCGGAGTTGGTGATAGAAGATGGATTTTGTACCCTGTGACCGATGTTTTTCTCAGTCTTGAGCTGAGACAAGTTGCCATAGATATAAGGTCCAAGAGAGGACGGCACCTTCAAGCTCAGGGCTCTGGCTTTTCCCAGGCCCATAGCTCTGCTGTGATTCACTTGCAATTTTCCCTATCTATTCATCTTAAACTGAGTTGTCACTTGATTTGAATATCCAAAAGCCTGACAGTCTCATGTTCTGAGGACATCTGGCTTTCTAAATGTCATATTTCAAAATCAAAAGTCCAATCATCATGTATCTTCAAGGATTCTAAATCATTTTACTATAAAATGTGTTTAAAACAACAACAAAAACACCTATTGGAAGGTGAAAACTTCCAATGTCTACAGTTTATAGGACAACATAACACTGTCGCACAACTATTGGAAACAGTCCCATTCTGGGTGTAAGTACCATGGTGGGAACCTTTTAAAAGGGAATTCGACAAAAAGCCAAGACACAACTTTTGATGATGTCATCATTACATCATCTTCACCACCAAACATTTCTGGCTCAGGGTATAGTTTCGAAATTGTACTTGATGGATAAATGAAAAGCAAATTAGCCAACCCATAGATTGCCTGAGAGTCACGTGATGGAGGAAACTGTGCTCCTTTGAGGACCCAGCCTTTACATGCTCATAATAATGTGTGCTTCTTTATTAGTTCCTAAGGAGGAGTCAAGCATAGATAAATTAGTTCATTAAAAAAAAAACATCTTCAGCACATTTCTTCGTATCGCACGAAACTGTCCACTGTGAGTAGAGACCACAGGAGAATCTACTTTACACGTTACTTTTTATTCCAGACGTCTGCCCTGTTGAGCAGCCATGCCGCATGTGGTGTGAGTGTCGTTGTAGGGGTGCCTCCTAACTCCGAAAGCCTCTCAATGAACCCCATGCTGCTGCTGATGGGACGCACCTGGAAAGGAGCAATATTTGGTGGTACGTATGTACAGCTAAGGAGCAGATCCTGAGTCTGTCCATGTACGTCAAGGTGGACATGGGTACTTGTGTGTGGAGACCAGAGGACATTTGGTGTCGTTACTCGGGAGCCCTCTGCCTTTTCCTTTGAGAAAGGACGTCACAGTGGCCTCAGGCTAGCCTCGCTGGCTGGAATCTACTGGTTTCCTCTCTCCAGACCTGGAATTACAAACACTCCCACCACTGAGTCAGTTGGTTGGTTGGTTGGTTGGTTGGTTGTTACTGTTTCATTTTTGTTTTCTTTTGTTTTATATTCTGAAGATCAAACTCAGGTCTAAGAACTTTATTGACTAAGTCCTCTCCTCAGCTTTTTGAGGATCAAATGCTTAACTTATTTCAGAATTTCTTCCCTTTTGCAACAGAAAAGGTCAGAATTTAGAAGGCATCATGGGTTAAAAACACGAAAATTGCTGTTTTCTCTAAGCAAGAACTGCTGTGGAAAATCCCAAGAGAAGCTCCTCTGCATCCCCATTAACCTGCTAGGGCTTTCCTAGCTCCTTCTACTTGTGTTTTTGTGAGGCCTCAAAATGCCTCACAGGACACAGGAAATCCAAGGCAGTAGTTTGTGCCTATACCCACTACCTAAGTTCAGACAGCTCCCTTACTTTGGGTATAAATACCTGCAATTTAAGTTTTCTGGAAAAGAGCCAATATGCCACCTTCCTTAGCCAGCGACCCTGGCTTATCAGGGTGGCATACTGTAAAGATGTTAGTGCAATATTGATTAACCCTCTGTGTCTGCCATGGCAGCCTCTGGACCATCGTACTTTTATGAGCTTTAGTTTCCCTGGAAACTGCATCTAATGGTGACACCATTTTCTTTTCAGGCTTTAAAAGTAAAGATTCTGTCCCTAAACTTGTGGCTGACTTTATGGCTAAAAAGTTTCCATTGGAACCATTAATTACCCATGTTTTGCCTTTTGAGAAAATAAATGAAGCATTTGACCTGCTTCGTGCTGGAAAGAGGTAAGCTTTGAGGTTATTTTTATGGTAGATGAATTGGCTAACAGAAAATGAAGGGGACATGGGACAAGAGCAAACACGGAGTGCCTGGCTTCTGTCATCATGTCAGGCTCTGCACACAGATGTGTGACTTAGGGCAATTTACAAACCTAAGCCTTGGTTTTCACAGTTTCTAAAATGGACAAAGTGTAATAGACTACCTCACAGTGCTGCTGTTTAGGATGAAATTTAAATGAGAAAATAGTGCCTAAAAGCATCTGCAAAGTGCATGACAAACAGCACACAGGAAATGCCTCTTGTTGCACTATTACGTTTCTTACACAAGGCACACAGGCTTTCAGTATTATTTAAGAATGCTAATCTAGAACCAAAATGGCAGTCATATTAGTGTGTTATGTGTGGCACTAGAGTTGGAGAGAATGCAAGAGAGATGAGAAAAAGGTGGGTTGTTCATTTACCAAGTTGAGCTTGGCCACAGGGATGGACCTGGGATAGCTGGAAGCCCGGATGGATTTTCACTGAGATTCATCCCACATTCACTCACATGGGGAGTGCAAATTGTGGAGTGTGAAAACAATATCTTCTATTTTTGTATTTTAGTATCCGTACCGTCCTGACATTCTGAGAGCACATCGATGCCTTCTCGTGTACAGGTTTCTGGCCTCCCCACCCCACCGAATCACAGCACCAGCCACACCACGGCCTTAATTTGAGACACAGTCAATAAAGCACTTGTATAAGATTTCCATAAGAAACTGAATTTTCTGTGAAACCGTTTTCAAATACACATTTAAAATCGTAGTGAGAGCAGTCACACCCCAGCTGGGGAACCGGAGGGTACCAACTCTTCTTATTTGATTGACATAGATCATCTTTTCCACTGGGGACAGTATGTCTGGTGACATCCTGCATTCTTTTCAGTTAGGAATCTTCAGATTTTTCTACCCAAACATTCACAGGATGACCTATGTGCTCAGTCTTCCAGCTACACCCCTTTCCACTGCCTGTACTTTCTTCTTCATGAAATTTAAGAGTGTGGGGTAAAACCCACAGTGTGCCAATAGATAGACCTAGGTTGAAAACTGGAGAATCTCTGCCTCAGTAGCTAAAAAGAAACATCACACATCTCCACTCTGCTTTTATGCTCTTTTGTGGACAATGAATATGCAATTGTTCCCATAAATAAAATTGCATCTGAAATAATGACTCAACACCTCCAGATACAGTAGGGTGGAGGCAAAGCAATGGGCTCTGAGCTATGCTTGCAGTGTTTAACAGGCCAATAGGCTGTTGTAGAACTAGGGAACCAGGCCACGATTCTGAGGACATTACTCCGGAGTTGAAGAAAGAGCAAATTGACATTTGATAATGTCTTGCTTCCACTGATAAATCATTCTGTTACCCCCATACTGTACTAACCATTACTGGGAATTCCTTTTAAATATTAATGCTTCATCCAAACACATTAAACACTGTCTGCCAAATATCTAACAGTATTCAAGAAGTGTATCCCTGCATAAGAAGAGAAAAAGTGGGGAGGTAAGCATAACAGTAAATTGGGGGAGGTTTATCAGGGGTCAAATACTCTTCTGAGAAGATATATGTGCATTTGTATGAATGAGTATGTGGACTTTTGGAGATTATGCACATCTGTGTCAATAGGTGTGTGGACTTGAGATGTATGTGACTTGTATGAACACTCATGTGGACTTGAGAAGATGTATGTGACCCGTATAAACAGGTGTGTGGATGTAGCTTGCTCATTTCATTCACCTGGGACTCAGGGTTGTAAAATGGTCTTTGTGGCACTGCTTTAATTATCAAGAGAGCCCTGAGCTTTCTGAAGATCTCACAAGACTAAGTCAGAGGAAACTCAGAGAGAGAAAAAAAACTGGTTTCTGCACCTCAGCCTGATCCTTCAAGTATCCAGCACGTCAGCGAGTAACACGGGAACTTTATAACCAGCAAAGCAAGTCAGACAGATCACCAGATACTCCATGTGTACGGGAAGGAATACATATTCACACATGCACATGTATGTGTGCATATGAACTCAGCCAAACCTGTGTGTCCTCAGTCATCGACACATGAACACTACCTCTATGTCACTCCCAGCCATCCCTCACCTTCTAACTCCTCCCATGTTCCCTTCAACCAAAATCATGACCCCCCCCCACTAATTATTGTCGCTACACAGTTATTATCTTAGTTAAGATTTCCATTGTGATCAAACACCATAACCGAAAGCAGATTGGTGAGGAAAGGGTTTGTATTTCAGCCTACAGCCTACAGTTCCACATCACACTCCATCACTGAGGGAAGTCAGGCCAGGAACCTGGAGGCAGACTAACTCAGAGGCCAGAAGGAATCCTGATTACTGTTTTGCTCTCCATGACTTGCTCAGTTGGCTTTCTTATAGCACCCAGGACCACCAGCCTAGGTATAGCACCACCCACAGTGGGCTGGGACTTCTGCCCATAGTTTGAGAATGTATTGCTTTAATTCTTTGATAATTTGTGACATAACTCAAAGTAAGAGATTGATTTCAATAATTTCACAAGCTTGTCCTTGTATAATACCACTTGTCAAGTTCTGGGGAAAAATTCAAATTTTGCTATAAAGAAATAAAATCAACCAGATGGTGTAGCATATGCCTGTAATTCCAGGACCACACCTCCCCCCAAAAAAGAAGGCAGTGGAAGGAAGAAATGAGGGGAAAGTGCCAAAACAATGTGCAAGAAAACTGCTTGTAATATGTGATTGGCAACAAATTGCTATCCCTAATATCTATATGCTTTTTCATTTAGGGAGGAATAAAAAGAACTCAATAGAACAGACAGTAACAGAAGCTTCCAGAAGACAAATCAGTGTCTAAGGAGCATGTGAAATAGTGCTGAGCCTCAGCAGTGATCAGACTACAGCATAAAACCGCAGGGCCATGTCTCTACTCGCCTGCTGGCCTATGTTCCTCATAGCTGTGAGTCGTCACAGGCTCCTGGCAGCCACTTGGATAGTAACTAACCTGTAGGAACATGCGTGTCCACTCCCCCAGCAATGCTGCACTTGCAAATAACTCCATAGAAATGAAAGTGTAAATGCATAAAAGGACAGGGCTCTTCACCCCAGCCTCTTTATAGTGGGAGTACTTGAACAATTTAACTGGAAGACTAAGGCTTCTCGCTTCCTGTGTGGTAGGGTAAGTGACCCTTCAGACAGAACAATTATGTCTCCACCTCTGGTAGGCAGGGGCATGGTCCATCCCCAGTCACACATGGCCAGGTTCAGAATTATGCATCTTGTGATCCAAGTTTTGTGAAAGTCAGAACAGCAGATAAAAACTCCCGATTGTCCGCATATAGCTTTCTGTGCCTATGGTGAAAGCTCCAGAGTCCCGTGGGAGGGAACGTCACAGCCGGCCTTGGACTTCTTAACCCCTCAGAAAGACCGTGCAAAGGGACAAAACAATAGTTTCAAATGCCAACATTGTGAAATAGCTTGGGGCACTATAATTGCTGGAGTTTTTGTTTGGTTTTTTTTTTTTCTTTCAATCTTCTGCCCAGATAATTGTCAAAATAATATGAACTGCTTCCAGATGTCTAAACCCTCAAGGGAAATTATCAAAAATAGTTTCTCCGTGTATCATATTACTATGAATCATAAAACCATTCTTCTAACTGGCTCATTTATGAAAACAAGATTAGCTAAAGCAGATACATGTATGTCATATGTTACATATATAGGTACATATTGGACATTTTCTCACAGGCCTTAAGAGCAAATGTGACGTCTTTTAGTCAAATGGATTTTTGGCTTGTAGTTTTATAAGACTGATACAAACAAACTTCCTGGAATCTCCCAGGGAGTCCTAATTCTGACATTTCCCCCAGGTTGGCTTATATTTGGATTTTTTGGTTGCTCCCTCCAACCCCAAAATGCCAGCCACTGCGTAGGTATCTTCTTTGCAAAAACTTTAAAACTCTCTGTAAAACCTCTGGCCAGCCCAAGAGAACAGACCAAAATGTGCCACCGCTGTGGATTTTTTTCCAGCAGTAGAGCCCCCCAGATGACCGCACAAGTCTTGCTGTCCACAAACACCACTCATGCGGTCAGAGCTTTCCAGCAGAAGACAACATAAGGTGAGGCTGGCGTCTGATGGGAAAGGTGAAACACAAAGCGGATAAGAAAGAAGAGGAAAGGAATGATGTAATTGTTAAAAGTGCTACTAATGTTCCTAAAGAGAAGCAAAGACGTTGTATGCAGCAAGAACGCAATGCCATTTTCTTAAAGCTCTTGGGAACTAAAAAAAAAAAAAAAAAAAAAAGTCTTAAAGGCAGGAATGAGAAGCTAGACATGCATCCATGATGGCAGACAGTGAGTTTAATCCTCACAATGTACCTTGCATCAACTTGATAGATGATTCCAAAGCAGGCCCTGGGGCTGGAGAAACTGGCAGTCACATCTGGAATGAGGAAAGGAATTCCAAGGAGGTGCGGCCAGGTCCAGGTGGGAGGTGTGGCCAGCGCAGAGAAACTGCTAGACTCTAGAGCAGCCCAAGGCTCACAGTAAAATTTACAGTGGCCATTTCAGCGGTTGCCTGTTTACCTACTGTGTCCTAAACATCCAGATGGCAATAAGGTTAATGCATCCTGAGGGAACTGTGCTACAAAACTGTAAAACAAAACAAAACAAAACAAAACAAAACAAAAACCAACCAAATTTCTGCAAAATGGAAACAACAGTAGAACCTGCCTCATAGTTTCATGAAATAACCAATATAAACCACCTAGAATACTTCCTGGCACACACTGATGAGGACAAGCCATCTGTTGTGGGAGCCCTGAGTGAGTGAAGTCCCGAGTCAGTGTCTACTGTTTGACACGAGCACAGCCTTACCAAGGGCCATGCACTTAGACCTGTGGGAAGATGGCAGAGCCCTCGGCCTGGGGTAAGCCTCAGAGGGATGGTAAAACCTTCCTCTGGCCCATCTGCAGATTTTAGCTGTATGTGCAGCAAGTGCCAACCGTAGCTTTCTCTGCCTGGGTGTTTATTCATTACATATAGACTTTCCCTGCGTAGACTGCTCCTACCCAGACTGTAAGCCTGTCTTCTTATTGATATGTCGGTACTAATCCTGCATTCTTGTTCAATCTTAAGTAACAAACACATGGGGTTGGGGATTTAGCTCAGTGGTAGAGCGCCTGCCTAGCAAGCACAAGGCCCTGGGTTCGGTCCTCAGCTCTGGAAAAACAAAACAAAACAAACCAAAAATAAACACATGGGGCTTCTGGGTTACAGCCAGTTCTTCATCAAAGAACACACTCCACCCAGCCCCAGCTTTCTAACTATGTGTATGTGTGTCATTTCTTTATCCCCTTGCTGTCCTCAGTCAAGTCAATCCCTGAGATGCGTCAGGAGCACAGCAATTGGTATCATTGTTGCGTCCGATTTCTGTTCCTATGGCAAATACCTAAGACAGTCAGCTGATAAACAGACAAGGTTGGTTTGGGGACACAATTAGAGAGGCTTCCGTCGCTGGCAGGGTTGGCCCCGTTACTTTGGGTGAGGCAGCCCACTACGGCTGAGAAAGTTTGGAGAAAGGAAGAATGGCTTGCGAAGTGGGTCCTCTAAAACCCTAGGCTCGAGGTTCCTGTCTTGAACATCGAAACTAGGGTGGATTTAAATAAGCCGGAAATAGAAAAGAGGAGAGAGAGCAAGATAAGCAAAGCACTGAGCAAGAACGGACTTGTTTTGAGGGGAACAGAGGAGTGGCCAGCATTGAACAAACAGGAGTACTGTACTAAAGGGGGGGGGGGCGGGAGAAAGCAAGTCTGCAACTCAGGATGAGCCCTCAGTGCCAGGACTCCGCCCCTCCCAAGAGGAAGGAAGTGCACTCTCAGGCACCTGCCAGCCTGCTGGGTGAGCGGCTTTCCACCCAGGTGTGATGCTCATTAACTACGGATGGACGTGGCATAACTGACCTATACACTTTTTGAGTTCTGAGCTATTCATCAAATGGCTCCTTTGCTAATTCTAGACCAAAACAGCCCTTGCGTTAACTGAATAGGCTCCATCTAAGTAAGTTTGCTGACTTAAGAGTGTGTTTTCTATGGGATAACAATTGAGATGTAATATGAATAAATTAATAAAATATATTTTTTAAAAGAGTGTGTTTTCTGAAGCTACTCGGTATGGATAAAGAAAAGATCATCCTGAGTGAGGTAACCCAGACCCAGAAAGACACGCATGGTATATACCCACTCATAAGTATATATTAGCCACAAAATACAGGGTAACCACACTGCAATACAGAGGCTGATGCGCCAACCAAGGACCTATGTATGATGTGGACCTAGACCCTCTCCTCAGATGTAGTAGATAGACAGCACAGTCTCTTTGTGGGTCCCACAATATGGGGAGTAGGGACTACTTCTGACATGGACGCTGTCCCACCCTCCGCTGCCACATTGATCACTTCCCCCTGGTGGGGCGGCCTTGCCAGGCGACAGAGGAAGAGGATACAGGTAGTACAGATGAGACTTGATAGGCTGAGTTAGGATGTTAGGGGAGGAGGGCTCCCCTTTCTGAGGACTAGAGGGGGGAGGGAGAGGGGGAAAGGAGGGAGGGTGGGATAGGGAAGTGATGAGAGAGGGGCTACAATCAGGATGTAAAGTGAACAAATTTAAAAAATTAAAAATTAAAAAAAGAAAAAGAAAAACCAAACACCTGTTTTCTGGAAGCCACACATATAGCTACACTGAACAAAAGGTGGTAGAATGACACAGCAAGGATTTTATTTTATTTTATTATTTTTAAAGATTTATTTATTACATAAACAGTGTTCTGCATCCATGTGTACCTGCACACCAGAAGAGGGCATCAGACCTCATTACAGATGGCTGTGAGCCACCATGTGGTTGCTGGGAATTGAACTCAGGCTCCCCTGAGTTCCAGACCCTCAGACATTTACACACGTGGCTGTCAGTTCACCTCGTCTCTAAGGTCACCAGCTTCATTTGGGGGTAAGGGGGTATGTGTGTGCATGCTTGTGTGGGTGTGTGAGTGTACACCGTGTCTAGGCCAGAGGACAACCTCAAGGGTCATTCTGTTCTGGGATTAGTGTGCCTTCCACTGAGAGACTGATTCAGGAGAAAGCTCCATAATACAGCATGCATCCATTTCCGGCTAATGCTCAAAGAGGAGCCAGCCATGAATAGAAGATCTTACCAACTTCCATATGCCATAGGCTTATGTGGTCCATAAACACTGTCATCCTTAAATCTCTTATGTCCTGGCACCAAGTTATACTTTGAACCATTTAAACAGACAGGAGACTGCAGGTCTGGCTACTTGGGCAGATGGGAGATTGACACAGCAAAGGCATTGCCAGGATTGCTTCTTAAGTACAGCAGTTGCGTTCTTTTTAATTAGTTATTACATGGGTACATCCTGCCCATGTGGCAGAATTCCTCATAAGAACACAGGGTACTTAGTGGCAGAGCAGGACTTAATGGTGGCTGTGACCCTGTGCTGACCCGTTGAGCTGCCCCTTGGAGGTAACCTCCTTGCTGTGGGAACAGGCCTAATAGCAGGTTGGAATTCAGGGCTGTCTCTTATGTTATGGGGATGGAGCCTAATTGGAGGTCAATTTTGGTAAACAAACACTAGCTTCCTACCAAACTACCTACCAAACTGTTCTCTCTGAACAGGCCTGGTTAGCAGACAACCTGTCTCTGGGGTATTTTGCGGGCAGGGCTCTCGTAGCTCAATTTTACTTTTTGTGATTTATTGGCTTAAGCAAAACTATTAGTAAATCACTTATAGCATCAATTCTACCACTTCCAGTTTCATCTACATCAGTTCTTCTAGAGCTGTCTGCCTTGTGTTTGGCCTGGAAGTCATCAAGTAAGTTAGCTGGCTAGCCGCTGTCTCCCTCCCAGCACTTGGATACAAGGATCTGCCACCAAGCCTGGCTTTTTAACAACCTGGGTTTGTGGGACCAAGCTCAGGCCCTCATGCTCTCACAGCAAGCACTTGGATACTGTAGCCTTCTCTCTGGCCCCAGCTTCATTTAAGAATAGTGACTGTGGCTAAAATGTACAGAGAGTTCCCCAGGATGGTGCCATGCCCTGTGGAGCACATTTATTCGCCCTGTTAATGTCCCCTCACCATAACAAATCCCAGAGATAACTGATAAGCAGAGCAAAGGTTGGTTTCAGCTATAGATGTAAACTGACATTTTGGCTATTTTATTGGGTGCTTTTTCTTAGCCCCCTACACCACCCCTATCCCTTCCAGTCCCCCACCATAGATAGGAGAGAAAGAAGGTTAGAGAGGAAAGGTGGCATTGAGTTCCATAGGGAAAATTTGATCTTCTTCATCATGATATCTCCAACCAGCAACCAGAAATCTAGCAAACAGCAGCAGGGGCAGCAGGGGCAGCAGGAGCAGCAGGAGCAGAAGGAGCAGAAGGAGCAGCAGGGGCAGCAAGAGCAGCAGGAAGGAGTAGCAGGAAGGATTAGCAGGAAGGAATAGCAGGAGCAGAAGGAGCAGAAGGAGCAGCAGGGGCAGAAGGAGCAGCAGGGGCAGCAGGAGCACCAGGGGCAGCAGGAGGAGCAGGAAGGAGGAGCAGGAAGGCATAGCAGGAAGGAATAGCAGGAGCAGCAGGAGCAGCAGGGGCAGCAGGGGCAGCAGGAAGGAGTAGCAGGAAGGAATAGCAGGAGCAGAAGGAGCAGCAGGGGCAAAAGGAGCACCGGGGCAGCAGGAGGAGCATGAAGGAGGAGCAGGAAGGCGTAGCAGGAAGGAATAGCAGGAGCAGAAGGAGCAGCAGGGGCAGCAGGGGCAGCAGGAGCAGCAGGGGCAGCAGGAGCAGCAGGAGCAGCAGGAGCAGCAGCTTCCATACTTCTCAGGGCTCTGGCATTTTATACCATCTGAAGAGTCCCCAGAATTCTAAACATAAACCATCCTCACCTGGCAAAATCACACCCCTACCAGAGCACAAGACAAATCATAGGCAGCAGCTGTGGACAACCTGAAGCAGCCTCATATCCCATACCTGGGCTTTAAAACAAAAAAAACACATTCACATAACATTTCTGTGTTTTTAAAGAAACCAAAATTCTCTCTACACGTGGCTCAGGATGTTTTAGACCAAAACTGATAGGTTCCATCAGTTGGTCCTGTGATGGGGCAATAGAGCAAGCTCAAGCTAATCAGCACTCAGAAGGAAAGGAAAAGTTAAGGCGAGTCCCACAACCCTTCACAAGGGCACACGCAGCCCCAGTCACTAGATCCTGCCTGTTAAGGTCTCCACCACTGCCTTGTGACATCAACGTGGAGACTAAGCAAGCACCTCCCGGTCCTTCACAGGCCATTCCAGATGGTAGAAGAAGATCCTGAAAGAAGCTGTGTGGGCCAAGCTTCAGTACATGAGGTAGAGTTGCAATGTGGCAGCTTCAAAGCCTAATTTACAATTTATCATGAGGATCTTTAGCCAAATAACCATTCCTTGCCCACCATGAAGTAGACACGTAAGCATCATCCTAAACAATAAAAGGCTTTAGAGGGTGTGATCAAAGCCCTCTTCTGTACCGATGTAAGGCTGAGAAGGCTGTCAAATGACATCTGAGGCCCGGTTGCCTGGAGCGACCTGCTTCTCTGCCGAACCCACCAAGGTTATTTTCTTCCTTTCTTTATTTAAAAAAAATATTCTCTCATATATTACACTCAATCAAAGTTTCCCTCCTTCCTCTTTCCCTAGCCCCTCCCCCCCCCACATCTCCCTTCTCCCCACCCCCACTGCCTCCCCTCAGAAAAAAAAAGTAGGCCTCCCAGGATCATCAACCAAACAGAGCCTCACAAGCTACAATAAGACCAGGCACCTATCATCAATCACTTCAAGACTGGACGAGGCAACCCAGTAGGTGGAAAAGGGCCCCACAGGGAGGCAAAAGAGTCAGAGGTGGCCCTGACTTCCACAAGAACTCCACGATAGTCAGCTATAACACGGGCAGAAGGAGACCATGTGCTTTACTAGGCAAGGCCTCCAGCAGAGGGAGTGGGATACCAAACCAGGCACAAAATCTTGTCCTGCCTGCAGAGTGTGCCAGGCCTAGGGCCTGGGGAGAGACGCCATCCAGGAGCTAATGGGAGCAGATGCGGGGTATTTTCAAGTTGCCTTGATTTGTGACTTTGTTCTGCTGCCGCAAACCTCACAGAACTCCTTCTATGGAGGTCTCTGCAACCTGAGGTAACCTAGCTTCGTGTTTTTCATATTTGGCTCCAGAATAAACTTTCATCTTCCCTTTGAGGTGGACACTATGTTACTATGACAACAAGAGTCAAATGCTTTCAGGAGGGACAGTTCCTTGAAGTGGTTCTTTTATTCATCCCCTGTCTTACAGGTAGAACTAAACTGAAGAGAAGAGAAAAGCAGTTTGTTTTTTTTTAAATCTGTTAATTACAAACCCAGTTAGTTTGTCTGATCCCGTGGCTGGGCCTTACCCGTGGTGCCTGACTGCTTTCTGGCAGGGCCAGGGCCACACTTCTTTCTTATCACTGTCACCTCTGGACCCACATTTGTGCCAGGCACAGGAGATGTTTTGTCCATCTTTGGCAATTCAGGCAGCAAGATGGCAGGGTGCGAGCACTTTTGCTGCCACCGACTGGCTGTCAGCTTCCCTGCTGTGGAGCGGGGGAAAACGCCACCACAAAGCCCCATGCCTGAGGCTGATCCGCCTAGTTGCCTTTGGCATGCATGGTATGGACTCAAAGTTGGCATTTAATGCAAACAAAAGAGAACAGCTCTGAACTGAGTGGCCTGAAGGATGACCATAAAGTCCGAAAGAAGGAAATGAGGCTCTTTATTGGGAAATATTTACCCTAATGTGCCCATATGTGACCTGAAGCTGGCTGCTGCAAACAGTGCCAACGTTCCAACTACTAAGCAGGCTTTTCTAGGAGACGTGGCACCGACTGGCACACACTGTTGTCGTTCAAGGGCTCCAGAGTGCAGACTGCAAACTGGGTTATCTTTCTGCTGTGCAACCTCCAGGAATGTGGAGAGGGCAGAAATCACAGGCTGACTCCAGTGGAACCAGCTTATCTACAGTGAGAGTAGACTGTATAAAGACTCTGTTGAGTTACAGAATGGTTCGCTGTGTGTTAGATTAGGAATGATAAAACAAGTGCTGACTAGTGGAAGAAATGGTTCAAAATATGCACCGTGTAAATCTGTGAAAATAATTTTACTGAGATCTTATTCCAAAGCAAATATTTTTGGAGTAACATGTTTTGTTTTAGGAGTATCTAATCATGAAATTATCTTTATATGAAGAAGGTAAAATCTGTAAGGACTATTCTTTGAGATCTTGAAAATACAAATTGAGCCAGGCAGTGGTGGCGCACGCCTTTAATGCCAGTACTCGGGAGGCAAAGGCAGGCGATCTCTGTGAGTTCAAGGCCAGCCTGGTCTACATGAGAGAGTCCAGGACAGCCAAGGCTACACAGAGAAACCCTGTGCAGCCAAACTAAAACAAACTGGAAAAAAAAAGAAAAGGAAAAAAGAAAAGAAAAGAAAGGAAGAAAGTGTTAATTGACAAATGGTTTTATGTGAGTATTTAAAATTCAGCAACATTGAATAGATTCTCTGAAGTATCTTACAAAGCCCATCAGGCCAAATATTAGAAATGTCATAAAGATACAAGGTAAATACTGTAAGCTATGTGTGAAAATTCTTTTTACACATTTTACAATACCATGCAGGAATTTTCCCAGAGCTTTCATGTATAGCAGAGTCCTTGTCCTAAAAGGGCACTTGTAATCCTTATACCCAATGGTTACTAGTGAGATTTTTGCACTAAAAACACATATTGTACTTTGATTGTATTTACTTATGAACAAACTACTTGCGCACATATGCTCAATGCACAAACATGGTTTTTGCTGCACTCCGAAGGCCTCCCAGCATTTCCCAGCTAGTTAACTTGTTTTGCACAAGGGAAGGGCAACTAACTCAAGGGCCCCAGAAAAGATCCTGAGGCACAGCAGGGTGGATAGGAGCAGGTAAACTGAGAGTTGCCCTCAGCTGTCCTTTCCAACTCTCCTTGTGTAAACACTAATAGGGAATTCTGAATGAACAGCATACAGAAGAATTAAATGCCTCAAATCTAGACTAAGAAGCCATCACCTGGGAACTCAGAAGGAAAGGGAGGACGGCGAGAGATGGTGTGGTGGAGAGACCAGATGCTGAAGGCAGGGCTCAGGCGACCGACCCTGTCTACCAGCGATGGCACACATCACAAACTTACGTCTAAGCCACACCCCATGGAGTTGGCACAAGGGCCAACTTAAACTACTGACTGAAGCATACAGAGCTGGCACATAGGAAAGACTGGTGAGCATGGGCTGTTAGCACTGTAGCCATTCTGTAGCTTCCAGGAGGCATTTAAGGACACCTTTGGATAAAAGAAGGAGTAAAAGCTTGGAAGATGTAGCCCAGCTTCATCTGGACTATATTTCAGAATCATCACTATGGGAACACTCCCTTACCCTGGATCTCTCTGTCTTTGTACCTGTAAGGCCTAGGATTGCTTTTATTACTTTCAAAACATGACGGGAATAACTCTTAGAGGTTGCATTATGAATAAATTGACAAAATAAATTTGATTCCTTCAGATACTTTTTGGCATATTGAGTGTACGTCTGGCAGCAGTTTTGTGACTATGAACCACAGAGTGACATGAGTGAACATGCCACTCAAGTTCAAAGCATCCGAGACAAATTAAGTGCTAAAAAAAAAAATCACTATTAAAGTTCCCACAGGAGAGATTCAAACCTGGTACAGACTCAGGCAGAAAGAAGCACCAGTGGGGCAGGGAAAATAAGCAAAGAAATTATAAAATGTGGGGACTGAGCGTGGATCGCAAGCACTGGAGGCAGAAGTGCAGTGGTTGGAGTTCAGCCTGTCCTTCAGGTAGAGCTCATTTCAGTACCCAACGTTTTGTGGAAACGGCAGCTAGAGTAGAAACATAAGCCAACTACAACACACAGAGGACACCTCAGGTCAGCGGGTGGATTTCCGTGATTGAATCACGGTGACTTTGGGAGGAGAAGGAGACACACGGATGTCTAATACATCTCTGCCCCCTCGCTAATGTGCAGCAGGTAGGAGGGTAGGAGGGGGAGAAGAGCCTGTGACATGCTGCGTAGGCTGTTCCCATCCAGATCAAGGCAAAACAAAAACAAAAAAAACACTATTTTTACTCTAAGCAAGCTTGTCACATGGATTTTATTATCATAGTGGGAAGTTGGTTAAAACAAGGAGAAATTTAGAGTATATAAACACACCTTGTATGTTTTATCAACAGGTAGGGAAGATAAAGCTATAGTGACACAGAACTATGGTTAGGCAACAGCTTCTAGGATTGCACTAAAAAATTCTAGGATACACATCTTTAAATAAAAATTAAAATAGCTTTAAATTCAATTTAATCTTAGCATCTTATTTATGTGCCTTTTAGTACTTCTTTTTGCACAAAATACTTAGTTGTTGCTCTAAGCCAGTGATTATTTTGCCTCATATCAATTAAACATTGTATTATTTTCCAAGAATTATACAAAAGTTGCCTCTACAAACACATCTCCTGACTTGGCCCCCCTCTACAAGTTGGCACATTATCTTCTTTAAAAGGTTCAGAGTAATCTGGTATGGCCTCATCTAGAGGCACACTGTGCTCTGGAATGATGTCATCTAGAGGCACACTGTGCTCTGGAATGATGTCATCTGGAGGCACACTCTGATCTGGAATAGTGTCATCTGGAGGCACACTGTGATCTGGAATGATGTCATCTAGAGGCACACTGTGCTCTGGAATGATGTCATCTAGAGGCACACTGTGCTCTGGAATGATGTCATCTGGAGGCACACTGTGCTCTGGAATGATGTCATCTGGAGGCACACTGTGATCTGGAATGTCCCCATCTAGAGACACACTGTGATCTGGAATGATGTCATCTGGAGGCACACTGTGATCTGGAATGGTGCCATCTGGAGGCACACTGTGATCTGGAATGACCTCATCTAATTGCATCTGCAAAGGAAAGGTAGCATTTTGAAGCAAAGTTTAGGCTTCATTTTTCTTTTGTGAGTGAGAATTAACAGTGGAATCATTTGTCCTAGAGCTTTTCCTACCCACTCTCACTTCTCAGGGGTATCTGCATGTCTGCCACAATGGTTGTCAAATTCTTACCCAACCCCACAGATTTTCTAAACCTAATTGGAGTAAGAAGAACACCTTGCCATGTGTGGTGGTGCACTCCTATAATCCCAGCAGAGGCAGAGGCAGGCAGATCTCTGTGTGTTTGAGGCCAGTCTGGTCTACAACACGAGTGCAGGGCAGAGAGAAGAGAGCCTTCTTTGCATTTTGTGGACTTAAGAGGAAAGAGGTAAGAACTCTGTGGTTGAAGTTGTTAAACTTAAGAATCAAGTGTTTTCTTCATGGCCATATTTCCTACCACAGAGCAAAAGCAAGTCAGTAGTGAGAAAAAAAATGCAATGAATGTTCTGAGAGACATGGCAACGGTGATGACGGTGATGATGCACATTTACATAGAGGCCTACTATGTTCAAGGCAGGATTCTGATTATCTGTGTATGCTAACTGGCTTAGTGCTTGTAAGGAAAGCTATGAGGTGAGTGCTGAGATAACATCATCCCTTTATTGAGAGGAGACATGATTCATCAAGAGGTTGCAGTTCTTAAGTCTCAGTAAGTAGGAGATGAAGGTAAAATGTGGACACAGGTCTGCTAGCGCTGGTGTTGCCCTCTTGTCTACCCTCTCTATCTTCCTGCCTCACGTCAGAGAGGGCAAGCCCTGTGGAAACTGAGCAGATTTCAGGTTCAACTCCCAGCTGCCCTTGTGACTTTTTCTTTCACGTTCACTCCTTCCAAGACAAACATTTTGCCTTTTCCATATGCTGATGGCTGCCAAATTTGTATAACCTGGGGACAACTTGCCTAACACAGAAGCTGAGTCCCAGAAATGGCATGGCTCATTGGCATCCATCAAATACGGAGCATACTGAGTGGGGAGGGTGGGGCCTGTCAGGAGTCCACCGTGAAAACCACCACACCTGGTATCATCTTCTTAGGATTCTGAATCCCATGCCCAGTCAAGCTCTAAATTTCTTGGTAGAAAAAAGAAAAAGAAGAAGAAAAGAGTAAAAGTTTTCCATGTGGGGCTGGAGAGACAGCTCAATGGTTAAGAGCACTCGTTGCTTTCCCAGAGGAATAGGTTTCTATTCCAGCATCCACATGGTGGCTCTTAACCATCTGTAACAACAGTGCTCAGGGATCTGGTACCTTCTTCTGGCCTCCAAGTGTACTAGGTGTGCTCCTGCTGCACAGACATGCATAACACCTATACATATAAAGTTTATTTATTTTTTTAAGGCTCCAGGTTCTATGAGAAAACCCAATGAGGCCTCTATAGGGTGAAAAGTTCACATCTGGGCATCGCCTTAAGGCACGGCCTTTCCTCCTAGGCTGCTGTCTGTCACATGAAATTTTGCTGAACATGGGCAACATGTAGATTCAAAGAGTAGGAACATGGATGCAGAAACTATGAGAATTGGGACACTATAGCACGATGCCATTTAATGTATAGATGTCAATTCCTCATCCCTAAAACCCCCTTCTTGGACCATCTCTGGGTACATAAAGGTGATGCTTCCCTGTTTAAAGCGCACTCCTCAGGATGACTGCCTAAGAGCATTCTTTCAGTCAGGTTTTATGTAGGTAAATTAGGTCTCTCTACCCTAATCCCAGTTCTGATCCAGGAGGAAAAAGCAGGTCCCCCAAATGCCCTGAGAGTCTTTCTGAATTGTCAGAAAACACAAAGCCGTGCAAGTGAAATATAACTATCTGACTGGAATGCAAAGATTCATCTGTTGCCAGGCCAGGCTGTCTCTGCACCCAGAGCCCAGCGACTGCAGTCCTCTGTCCCCAGTCACTGTCTCATGCCGGCTCAGGCAAAAGCTATGCACCCTGGGGATGACAGGCCCTGGGTAGTAGAAGAGAAATGACTACAGGGGTCTCATCACAGAAGGTCCCGACGCATGCTGGGCAGATGGGACTACCAGATGTGAATTAGAGGCAGACACAGCAGACAGCCAGAGTTTACAGCAGCGGGGGTGGGGGGGGGGGGGGGGGGGGGGGACCTGAATACTCGCTCTTCTGTTTTGTGTTCACTCATTCAGCAGAAGGAGAAACCAGATTCACGAATTCGAGCATCTTCCTCCTCCCGTTGTCAGCGTGACCTCTTCGTTTTGATTAACCGTGATTGGCTCAGCTCCGTTTTGAACACACACACCCAATCCTTGCTCTTACACGGGTTCTACCACCGCGGCCGCATTCTTACCTGTGTGAGATTCTTTCACAACGCCTTACTTCATCTTTACCGTGTCTCGTTTTCACAACGCGTTTCTCAGGCATTTGGGTTATAATTTATGTGACAGCTTGGACGTTTCCATTCCTCTGTTACTGGCAACCCGGGCTGAACCCTGTCTTTACTGTTCATTTGGCAATATCACCTATGTAATTGCTCCTCCAGAAGCTCTGTTGGCTAATTAGCAACACTGCCTGGCCTGCGCTTCTCTGTTTTTCCACAGTACCTCTTGGCCTTTCACCTCCCTCCTCTTCAAGCTGATTCCCTCCCAGTCAGCACGTTGGCTGTCAATCTCTTCCCTCATTACCCTTTTCTACTATTTTGCGTTCCTTTCATTCCTTCATTTACACATTTTTTCAACCAGCCGCCCCTTCCCGTAGCCTCCAGCTTGACAGTGTAATTACTTTTTATGGCTTTCAGTTCCAGGAACCCTAGAAATGCTTTGACCAGGGTGCCATGCTTCAGAATCAAAGTTTATTTTTTGAACCAAAGGACAGAAATGAAAGCAGGAAAGTCACCATGGAGGACAGCTTGGGAAAGGTAAGTGTGTGTCTTCCTGGTGGCCCTACGTGTCTCCTTCACTGCAATCAGTTTAGATTCCACGTCTTCCCTATCAGACTATTAACAAATTTTAATGACAATAACACTCGAAGTTTCCCAAGATGCGGAAAGTCTCCCACGACTGCCTGGAGAATGGGTTTCTGACACGTTTACAAGGGATAAATTGCTAACACTGTAGCAGAAGCTTTAAAATCCGCCTGTTCCCTCATCCGGAAGCTTACGAAGCTGACATGCTATCTTTTGTGCTATAGAGGCACCTTGATCTGAAAATTGGCCCCAGTGAAAGAGCCCCACATGTTCTCGGGGACATTGACAGCATCACGGTAAAGAGGGGACCGATGGAAGCAATGTCTGAGGAAGATTAGGAAATTGCAGTACAATGTATCAGTCATTGAGTCTTAAGTGGTCAGTAAATATCACCTGGAAATTACACATCATGCTCCACGGAACATCAAACTGTGACCCAGGCTGCTCCGTGTGGTCAGATGAGCACACAGTGCATGCATAGAGTCTTGACTGAAGAACTTGCCCTATGCTGTTAGCAGTGGTCAGAGCTGGATGACAGCGTTCCCCTGCTTGCTTTCCTTACATTGCTCTGTGTGTAACTTAATGTCTTGCATTATCTTGCTTTTGAAGTAAGGAATTTTTCCCCCTAAAAGTTATCCTTTACAAAAGTTTTGAGGGAAAGAAAATTACCTTAATTATGTTGTTCTCCTACAGAAGTGGTGTTTTCTATGCCTGTAGTTTGAAAATTCTTGTGACATGTGTCATTTTTAAATATAGGATAAAATCCTATATTATCTCTTTCACTGAAGCCCAAAGTCCTTGAAGTCATACCTACAAATGGAACACATTTCAAGTTATCCAAACTAGTGTCACCGGGCACTAAATCTAAAGGTAAAGCCAGTCCATTCTTTGAGGAAGAAGCTGCTGCCATAATACACAGAAAGATACTCAGAAAAGCCTAGAAAGATAAGAATTTGGTTTTTTAATTTCTTATTTATTGCAGTGCTGATGTAAGTAGAAAAGATAGAAGTGAGCAGTGACGACACCACCCTGGGACAAGGCATTTAGACCCAAGCCTTACATTATACAATGAAATAATCTTCAATTAAATGGGTTAGGTGCTTAAAAGTCAAACTGAAAAGGGTTTCAAAGAAAGGAAAAGAAACACTTGTTACTACACAGAGAAATTTCAGACCGTAGAGGTGGGATAAATTACAAAGGAGGAGACTTTTATAAACAAACATATCAAAACATGCATTATTCCATAAAAAATTAATATATTTTAAAAAGCAGAGGAAAAACTTGTAAGAGGAGCTGACAGACAGCAAGTTACTGCTCTGATGTTCAAAGGATTCATTTGCATTAACAAAAGAACCAAGATGCCAATAGATCTGCAAATACGTGAGCAAGATGTCTACAACTCCTATAACCACTGAGCAAATACTAATGAAGATGGTGGGGTTTTTCTGTTTGTGCAATATTTTGTTTAATGATACAGTCAATGCTAAGTAAAATGAAATAAATGATAGCATAGACTATTTATATTCAGGGAGTGAGTCAAGTGATTTTATCTTTCTGTAAAGAGATTTGGAAGTCAACCTAAGGAAACAAACCAACCCAGAGGAAAAAAATGATGAACAAATGTGTTTATCATAGCACTGCCACCCTCCCCCCCCCCCCGTAAGAGAAAAACAGTAGAAACACTCCCACATCTGGGAAGTTATTAAGAAAATTCGAATATGCCCAAATAAACAGTCATTTCAAACTATGACTATGAATTTTTTCAAAGTCAAGAGAAATTCTTGTGAACATGTCAGTGGTAATGGTTCAATAAATAGTGACTGTTTTAGAAGAAGACAAGGAAGAAGGAGGAAGAGGAGGAGAAAAAGAAGGTGGCAGTGGCAAAAATCTTATAAGGAATGATTTATCTATCTTTAAATTATTAAAAATTTGTAAATAAAAATATTTTTGAAAGATTGGAAGGAAATTTGTCAAATTAGCAGCAGCTTACACTTAAAGTGCAGGTGACTTATTTATATATTATTTATTTTTGGCTTTTTCCCTGTGACTTTCATATTTTTACAAATAATAGCAAGCCTGACCCGAAAAGAATGAGATGTATTGGTAAATGCCACTTTATTTTGTGTCTATTAGACAATCACATGTCGGGCAGCCATTGCCTGGGCAGCCAATTCTCCTCCTTCAATTGAGGAAGTGCAAGTTGAGCCACCAAAGCCTAGAGAAGTTTGCATTAGGGTGAGTTTAAGTCGGCCAGCCTTCACTTTGGAAGACAAAAGGAAATGATGCTACACTTAAAAAAAAAAAAAAACAGAAGTTGGGGCTGGAGAGATGGCTCAGCAGGTAGGAGCACTGGCTGCTCCTCCAGAGGACCCAGGTTCTGTTCCCAGCACCCAGAAATAGCTCACAGCCACTTGTAACTCCAGCTCCAAGTGATCAAATGAACTCTCTGGCTTCCACAGACACCGTAGCGCATGGTACACAGACAACAGTGCAGACAAAACACATATACACATAAAATTAAAAAAATCTTTTTTAAGAATATATGTAAGCCTAGACATGTGAAAATGAAATAAGCACGTGTTTGCATTTTCCTCTCTCTACTTTCCTTAGCAAAAGGAAAGGATTTTCAACTGGGTACATAATTTTAGTGACTATTTAGTGATGGCTGCTTGCTTGGGACAGAACCTCACGATATATATAGCTCAGGTTGTCCTCAAACTTACGACCCATGGCCCAGTTCCCGAGTGCTGAGAAGATAAGCATGTGCCGCCATGGCAGAGGATATAGTCCTTTTTTACAAAATAGATCTACTTACTAGTTTATTGTTTACCTGTTTATTAGACTTGAAATTATGTACATGTATGCATGTCTATGTGCAGGCAAGTACACATATTCATACTAACTGTAAGTATTGGCAGACATGTTACCTATGACCATTGTGTTTTATTCATTGTAATTTTATGCAGTCCAAAAGGCTTTAAGTGTCATAGTTTTGTTTCTTTTTTTCATTTCTGAGAGACTGGAGCATGCATGTGTCCCCACATCCTATGATGTAAAAGATTAGGGCAGTGCACATGCAGTGACTAAGAGACTAATTACTGCTGCTCCATTGATTTATGCTCATGCATTGACACATTGTATTAGCCTCTGAAAACCCATCTGGAAAGTAGCACTGAATCAAACTCCATCTTCCCGGAATGAACAGCAAGGACTCTAAGATGGATGGTTTCCAAAACGTAACACATACTGCACGGAGCTTAAACAACATCTAGAAAAACACAGACTCATCCAAAGTCCCTTGCCAGTTTCCAATCAAATGCTCAACCAGTTACCTCAAATTTCACGAAACTATTAAGTATTAAAGATTGGGGACATACTGACTAGACTTTAACAGCCTGTGGTGTTAGTTTTCTGACACCATAACTAGATGCCTAAGACAATGATCTTAGAATGAGAAAGATTCATTCTGGGGTATGATTTGAAGGTGTTCAGCAGGACCTGTTAGTCCTCACTGTGATGAGAGGCAGAGCTCTCTCAGCAGAAGTGCTCAGCTAGCAAACCCACTCATGTCACAGACACAGAGCAAAGGGACAAGTCTCTTCAGAGGCATTCTCCCAACTGTCCAACAGTCCCTAGGCCTCAGTGCATAAGAGCCCTAGCATCTCAGAACACCTGGGCCAGACCTCTGTGTAGCCTTGGCTGGCCTGGACTCTCTTTGTAGACCAGGTTGGCCTCAAACTCACAGAGACCCACCTACCTCTGCTTCCCAGAGTGCTGGGATCACAGACGTGCGCCATTGCACTGGCTGATGGGAAGTTTCATAGCACATGATTTGTTTCAACATGGAGGACATGACAGAGAACGTGGAAGGATCGTGTTCTCTACACTAAGAGCTGCCAAGTCACAGCAGAGACAGCCTGTTACCGCTGTCACAGCGAGAGCGACAGGGGGGCATGGCAGGGTCCCCTCAGGTGGTGGGATCTGGCCTTTTAAAGGAGGCTCTCTCTTTTAGGTGCAGGTTTTTGTTTTAACATTTGAGTGCTGTTTTAGAAAGCAAGGGAGATCATTCATACCAAAGGAAACAAAACTGAACACTGGGTCTCAAAAGACGGAGGAAAAAAAAAAATCATAAACCAGTTGTCTTTTGGTCACTTCATTTCTAAGCAGATGATGTCTTCAGGGATCTGTGGTTCTGACGACCATGTGCTGAAAGGAGAACTCTCGATGAACTTTCCTTTAATTCCGGGTCATGAAGGAGCAGGAATTGTGGAGAGTGTTGGTGATGGAGTTAACTCCATGAAACCAGGTAGACTATGGGAAACAAAATGCTTTCAGAAGAGCCTATCAGGCACTGCTGATACACAGAGGGGCACTGCCTGCATTCTTAGCATGTTCGGCAGAAAAACAAATTGGGTTTGTCTCCAGAGTCTTCTGGTTAATAAGATATCTTGTTATCAGGTGAATCCAGGAATACAAAGAGTCACACCTCTGTCACCACTTTTCTGGCAAACAGAGGGTATGGAGAACAGTTCCCGAGTCTCTACCCACAGCCAGATAAAGGTTGATATAAGAGCAAAAAACCTCTAAGCTGGTTGAAAGGTCCTTAAGCTTAAGAACTACTTCTATGTTTGATCCCCCAGAATGTTTTAGAATAGTGTCCACTCCAAAGTTGGGGTGTCTGACAAATGAATGTTTTAACCAACTAGAACGTACCTGCTTGAAAGGTACATGACAGGACAACAAACCTTCCTCCGTTGCATCCTGAAGGCTCTTGACATTATTATCCTTATATGCCTCAAAGGACCGCAGCAAGTGAGCAATCACTCATAGATTATGGTGATTTAGAAGACCCATAGCTTAGGGCCAGCAGCATACAGAGAACGAATGTAAAAAAAAAAAAAAAAAAAAAAAAAGTGCATAGCGAGGCCATCAGTGGCTATCAAGAGCCTTCATAAAATGAATGGGGATTATACGATGCATACTGTGGATCAAGGAAGAAGCTCAAAGCAAAGGGCTGAACGTTCATCTCCCAGAATACAGTAGGAGTAAGAGAGCTTACAGCCTACCTCCTCTTTAGCTAGAGACTTCTCATGGGAATCTTGTGGGAAGCAATAAGAAGCATTTGAGGGGAAAGAGTAGTTAGAACTTTTTCCAGATCTGAGATCTGCTACCTAGAAACTTGTAGCGCTAATAGAGGTAAACTCTGCTTTCTCTAAATGTAAAGATGATCTCTAATGCCATCTTAAGGAGTTTTCCTATATGGTAACCATCCGTGAGGGCCAGTACAGAGGCAACACTGTAGACCCTGGCTGTGTCTTCCAGAGTCTGTGATGAGTGAGTAGGTCATTCGTTTTCCCATGCCACTCAGTCGGCCACTCTAAACCTCAGGGATGCGAGCTGATCCAAGACCCAGACTTTAGCCATCTCCTCTCCCAAGCTCTGTGGCTTTACAGCTAAGGAGAGTATGAGAGTCAGCACCTTTTTCTCGGAAGTAGGCACAGCTTATAATTCATTACAAGTAACCTAGTGCCAAAGGCCTGTTGAATGTCAGGGTGGAGTGGGCCTGGAAGACTCCAAGAAAGTTCTGATACGTGGGCTGCCGTAAACAGGCTACAGCCAGCAAGGGATTGAGTTGTTGGTGGTGATGGTGGTGGGGTTGTTTTGGTTTTTTGTTGTTGTTGTTGTTGTTGTTGGTTTTTGTTTTTGGGGGGTTTTTGTTTTGTTTTGTTTGCAGGGGCAAGAGGGATTGAGTTTTTAAAATGGAAAGCAACAGAAGTAGACCAGATGAGTCTGAGGCACCTTCCTGGTTCTCTTGTTCTTTTTTTCTAAGTAGAGAAAATCAGTCCTACAAGTATGTATCCAGCAGACAATACTCCCTGCCCTTTACCATTTGCTTGAATGAGGAGGATCTGAAACCAGGTAAAACAACCGTATATGCTTTAAAATAACCCTGGGTGTCACATTGCCACCATCTGTCCATAGCATGTTTAAAAGACAGCTGGGAGGATTTTATTGCATTTTTATTCCATGAATAATTTCAAATTTATTGATTTACCATTTTCTTCCTCTGTACAGGAGATAAAGCCCTCACGCTCATCGTTCCACAGGGTAGAGAATGTGACTCCTGCTTGCACCCCAAAGGAAACTTCTGTGTCAAGCAAGAGTTAGTAGACTTGTCCCTTGCCCTTTCATCATGTCGCTCACATTGTGTGTGCCTCACGGTGACTGCTTCTCTCCTTTCAGCTCCTTATGTCTGTGCCTGCATGTGGGTGTCTGTGTGCATCACTATGGGACAGCGTTCTTCCTTGTTCTGGGACGACGCTGGACGGGACCTGTAGATTTTCCTGCCGGGGACAGAAGGTTTACCATTCCTTCCGCACAAGCACATTCTCCGAGGACACTGTCGTGCCCGAGATCGCAGTGGTGAAAATTGATGCTGCAGCCCCTATGGATAAAGTTAAGTCAGCCAAGGTGAGCCAGTTATTTGTTATTAGTTCACAAAGTGGCCCCAAAACATCATTGCTGCCAACGGTGTCCTGAGATGACGGCCTGGCCCTAACCAAGGTCGGATTCTTACCAGCTAAACAGAAAGAGTCTTATCTGGTGAACAGAAACCCAAACTTGGCGTCCATCAGCAACGTCATGATGCAGGTTTCTGTTCATCAGCAAAGCAGCTACTTCCCTTCTCCACCCCCAATAGTAACGCCTGAATCATTTCAAAGTCCCCAAACTTCTGGCCCCCACCCACCTTCCCTGGCTACCTGCCCCCCCAAAAAACTAACGAGGCTTTCCCCACCAAGCTGTAGTCCTTTGCTCTCTGAGGCAGTCCCATCAGCGTGTCCCCCAATAGACGTCTTCCTACCCATGGAGTGGTCTAGTGCAGTGTTTTGACTGCACCTCAATTACATTTGTGTTATTTGCAATATATTTGGTGTGTGTGTGTGTATGTGTGTGTGTGTGTTTGCCTGGAGGAATCAAAACTAGGCTGAAGCTGTCCAATGATCAAAGTAGTATACCTACGTTTCAAAAACCTTCTTTACCTGCTGTTATTTTTTTAACTGCTTGTGCCCAGATTTGAAAACTAATATAAGCACACTTTATGACTATAGGTCACCCCTGGCTCCACCTGTGTGGTTTTTGGACTCGGAGGGGTCGGCTCTGTCATTGTCATGGGATGCAAAGCCTCTGGTGCTTCTAGAATCATTGGGGTTGACGTCAATGAGCAGAAGTTTCCTCGGGCAAGAGCCTTGGGCATCACTGACTGCCTCAACCCTACCAAGCTCAAGAAGCCTGTCCATGAGGTGGTGATGGGAATGACAGGTGTTGGAGCTGACTTTGCCTTTGAGGCCATTGGATTGGTTGATACTATGGTGTGTTTACTGGGCACAGTGGGGTGTGTGCATAATTATATGTATTTGCATAATTATAATTTTAGGCCTGTGTGCTCTAAATGAAAAAAAAACGGCATAAAAATTCACTCCACGGCCTTATTTTATTATGCAAAACAATATGTGCGAAAAGATATAAAGATATTGTATATAAAATTTAAGCATGCAAGGAGCCATGAGATCAGGGATTCAGATTTCTGAGTTCTAGTTATTAATACCTAAATAAGAACATTATTGAACTCACATAAATTTATCTGTGTTCTCTAAATGAACTTACTGTTTGACAAATTCTATGACTGCTAGGTGCCATCCTCCCAGGTCACACAGTTAGAGAGGAGAGTACATACACTCTTTACACTGAAATATGTGGCTAATTCCCTGGCCAAAGGCAGAAGGATGTAGGTGACAGAAAAGAGAGAAAGAAAGCAGAGTTAAGCAGACAAGTAGATAAGAAACAATGTGCCTATGGACCATTGAAGAATTCATTTTTTAATGAAACTTCCCCAAATTACACCTAGATTGACTACATTCTGTCCTCTTTTGTTTTAGTAGAAATGAATTCAATATTCAGAACAACCCTGCAAGGAAACTGAGAGAACAGTGCCTTGGCTGCCTTGGGCTGTCAAAGAAACCGATTTCATCTGATGACTTCTCCAAAACTAAAAGTATAGTGTGGAGAGATATGCGCCAATCTGCCTCTGTCATCTCCACCAATTTTCTACCTAACAACACACTACCGGGCCAGGAAAACATCACGTCACTCCCTAGAGGCTCACACTGGGTGGATCCCGACTTCTCAAGTAACTTCATATCCACCCAGGGACACAAGAACATTGGGTGTCTTTGAGAGCCAGGGAGCCTTTCTCAGTCCTTAGGGAGCTTTGCTTGGGGGCCTAGGGCCCCTGAAAAGTCGATGGCCACCAAAGCCACCCCAATCTAGTGGCTTTTAGAGTCTTGTCTCTCGAAATCAAAGAATGAAATTCGTGGATGTCAGAAGGTAAGTTTTAGGAAGGGGGGGGGGCAGTATTTTATTACCTAATGCTGAAGGAAAATAAAGGAAGGAAGAAAGGAAGGAAGGCAGGAAGGAAGGCAGCAAGGAAGGAAGGCAGGAAGGAAGGAAGGAAGGCAGGAAGGAAGGAAGGAAGGAAGGGAAGGAAGGAAGGGAAGGAAGGAAGGAAGGAAGGAAGGAAGAACTCCCAGAAGTGGAATACCATTGAGGGTCACTGCTGTGATATTAATAAGGCTTTTCTGGGTAGAGGATGGAAGAGGGGGAGATAAGCTGATTCTAGGTGTCCAGATGCCTCCGTTACAGTCATACCCTCAGTGTGGTCCCCAGGACACTTCTTCAGAAGCAAAGAGATACGGAACAGACAGACATCATCAGCCTCTGGCAGGGCAGAAGCAGAGAAACATCTCTGGCCTTTTTCAAGGAGCAGGCTGCTGGCATACCCAAGCACAATTTTTACTTTCAGCCAAGAAGGAAAAGCATCCAGTTTCTTTTTTTATTATTATTTAATTTATTCAGATTACAACTCAATTGTTATCCCGTCACTTGTATCCTCTCGTTCCTCCCTCCCTTCTGCTTTCACCCTATTCCCCTCCCCTAGGTCTATGACCGAAGAGGATCTCCTCCCCCACTTTATGGTCATAGGCTATCAAGTCTCATCTTGGTAGCCTGTTTATTCTTTCTTTGAGTGCCACCAGGCCTCCCTACCGAGGGGAGGTGGTCAAATATGGGGCACCAGAGTTCACGTCAGAATCCATCCCTGCTCTCCACATAACTGTGGAGAATGTCCTGTCCATTGGGTAGATCAGAGTAGGGGTTCGATGTTTACTATTTGTATTGACTTTGGTTAGTACAATAGTTTGAGCAGACCCCCCCCCCCCGGGCCCTGATCCACCCATCACGATGTTCTTCTTGTAGGTTTCTAAGATCCTCTGGATCCTTCTATTTCCCCATCTCCTATATTTCTCTTACCTAAGATATCTTTTACCCTAAAAACGTCTGGGCAATGTCTACCTGTCTCCTGTCCCCATCGCTTCCCACTCTGAAGAGATAAACCTAACTGCTACTAGGAAGTGAGAGGAAATCAGTCTGGTTTCCACAGTTCAGGTGGGGTTGCTGGGTGTGACTATTGGCATACGCCTCTAGGGTTAAAGGATGTAGAAAAGTGTTTGGCTCCTGAATCTATGTTGGGAGAAGCAATAAAGTAAAGGGAATGTGAGGATGCAGAGAGGTTCGTGTGGTCCCCGTTCTTGTACATTTCCAGGAATTAGAGGGTGACTAATGGAACCCACAGAGACAGAGTCAGAAGACTGTGGGTCCATCTGAGCATGCAGTAATTGGAAATAAGAGGCTATGAAGTTAACAGCACTAAGTACACAAGGTCCAAGGATGAACAGAGTGACTATTAAGATTATGATAGACCTCCTTCCACCATAAAGACCCAACTCACTCTCAGAGAACACACACACACACACACACACACACATACACACACATACACACCCCACACACACACCAGCATTCACAATTAATAATAGCAGTCCAAGTGTCCCCCTGGGCTGCTGTTGGAGTATTTCAAACCATGCTTGTTTGGATGATTGTCTTTCTTATCATCTGAATTTCAGAATTGATTAGCGATGACTGGGGGACACTGTAAGGGGGGAAAGAAACTTAATTCACCAAAGTGTATTTTGTGTAATGTAGCTGGGATGCTTAAATATGGCCTTTTATGTAGGTGGTAGGGGTGTGGTAGGACAACCCAATGCCAAATGCCAGTAAAGATCATGAGTCCAACTCAGTGGGAAATAATTACTTGCATAAAGAATTAAAGAATCCATACAAGTGGCAACAAATCTTTTTCTTCTTCTGGAATGGAGGGAAGTAATTAAGGCAAGAGAATGGGGCAGAAGACTGAGGTCCAGAGACCCTTACACACCAAAGCTGGGAAACTGGCCAATAAGAAATGCTTCTTTGCAAAGAGGCATGCTGAAAATCACCAGCTAAGGCTGAGACAACCTGGCTGGAGCACAGCACACAAGTGCTTCAGATTATTGACCTGGCGCTCCTTGCATTAAAATTCACATCCTCGGGAGGAGATTTAAATGCTAATGAGGAATGAGTTGCAAGATGCCACACATAGAACTACGCGTGATGAAAGCCCAGCTATGCAAATAAGCCATAAAGTCTGTACTGTGTGGCATTTGTGCAGCAGAGTGCTGCTTTTTTGCTCTGGCCCCTTCCTCCTCTAGAAATGTCTGGGTTCCTAAGAAGCTTCTGGTCTGCTTCTATCCTCAGGTCTCTGCTCACTTCCTCATTCTGAGACACAAGAACATGAAATACCTTTGGTGGTGAGCACAGAACCCCCGATAGCTTCTCACATTGGCTGGTGAACCAGACAGGAGGCTAGTATTTATGTTTCTAATCTTGTGTAAGCTTTCTAGTCATTCTGGGATGCCTGAGGGTAGCTATTCCAAACTGTGAATGAAGTCAGGCTACATCCTGTTAGGGGAATAGCGCTTGAAGACTCTGGTGACCAGATAATCCAGTCTTGACCCAAGATCAGATAATGAACCAGATGCAAGGAACACTTACTCATAAAAAACAAAACAAACAAGAAAACCCACAAGGTGAAATCACACCCATGCACATGCCACAGCAGGTCCTCAAAGACAACTCATGGATGCTCATGAGGATGGCAGGCTTGGGCAGAGAGAAGAATGAGGTTATCTGGGTTCTCACTGTTGTTCAGAGGCCAAGGGCTCAGGCCTCAGCCTCTGAGTAGTACAGCAACAGACAAACCAGGTGTCACTTGTCACACAGCGGTCTGGATGACTCTGGGCCTCAGGAGTCATGCCACAGCCCGAGGGTTGAGGCAGTCGCAGCCACTGGCCATCCTCCGCCTTCTCCAAGCGCTCCCTTGACTGTAGAGATTCATTCAACACCCCCCATTTTCAACACCCCTCCTTGACTTTTCCTGGAGACCTCCCTCCCCACCATTTTGTGTGCCTTCACTTCCTTTAGAGTTGTTGTGTCCTTTCTGCTCGTTCAGTAGGCAGCATTTCACTCCCAAGGATGTACATCGAGTCTGTCAGTTAGCACGACATTTCTTCCAACATGAGAAAAAGAAAACAACCTGACCACTTGTTCTTTTACCAGAGGCCTTCCACAGTGAACAGGAAATAATCTCTGAGATGCCTACGGGAGGGATTTGTTTCCCAGCCTCAGGAAAGCTATCGTGGGACATAGTTCCTAGAGAAACGGCACCAGTGTGTCTCACCCTCCTGTAGGTTGTGCTCAGTTCTCCAGAGACATCTGTAGCCTGGTGGACTTGGGGAACACCCTAGCATACCAGATCTTCTGGGGGCCTCTGTACATTGATGAGAGGGTTGTCTTCTGAACCTCAGATGGCCTCGGGTTCCTGTCAGTCCCCCAGGAACCTCAGTCAATGACTCCCTGTTAGCAGTGTGACCACAGGGACTAGAATGTGTTTGATCTGGAGCAAAGGGCACTAATGCTGTAATCCCATTCTGCACCAACATGTGCTAGGGAGTCAAAGGACAGAAAAACGTATATTTGGTCTTGCCTATCCACTACTCTAAGGAAAAGTGAAATATGGGAGGAAGCTCAGAGACATACAAGTTGATAATTTATCCACAACTCTACGATTTGCCGAGAGCACAGACCCTTTTAGAATAGGAGCTTGGGATTACAACATCCCAATAGGAGCCCAATGATGCAACCTTATGATCGAGAGCCACCCGAGACAAAATCAAAACAGTTACATAAGAAAGGGGAGAAACCCTGCCCCATTTCTCAATAGGCCAGTTAAGCCAATATCTCAGCTGGGACCACTTGGGCATTTAGCTCTCAAACAGTGAAAGAAGAGAGTCTGAACAGCAAGCACATCCATTCATATGTGTGTGTGTGCGTGTGTATGTGTGTGTGTATGTGCGTGAGTGTGTGTGTGTGTGTGTGTGTGTGTGTGTGTGTGTGTGTGTGTGTGTGTTGCTTTTCACTAGGGGCATTCTTACATCTCAAAGACACCCAAATACAAACTTCTATTTTCTCTTTGATAGATGCAATTTTTAAAATTTGGAATTATGTTTTACCTATTGCAATACAAACTTCATATTTAAGATGCTTTTAAACATAGAATGGATTTACATGCTTTTCAACAGAACAAAGCAGACTTTCTTATCTAATATAATTGTGTCATGTGTGAGAAACAAGTAGCTCCTAATTAGCCACTCCTTGAGGAGAAAGCAGCTCGGAATCTCTTGAGAGTTTGTAGACAGGCAATGCTGCCACAGCACCTGGCATTAGACCCTCTCCCACACTGTCTCATTACTATATTGTGAAATGGGAATCCACCCCCAACTTCTTTCAAGGTCAAACTTTGAACTTCGCAAGAAGAACCCTCTCTTGGCCCAACTTCCTGTAATATTCTTAGGTAATTATTTTTATTGGCATCCTTAACTCCTACAAATTACAATTAAAGCTGTGGTAAAATGAATTATAACTGTGTGAAATGTACTGGGTTTTCTTTTTTTCTCTATGTAAGTTTCTCCACCCAGCGCAGTGCCCCACAAGTTGCAAGCACCTGTTAACATGCTTCTTGTTTTTCTTTTTCTCTTTTTATTGAAATTAGATTCTTCTTTCATATACCCAGACCACAGTTTCCCCTCCCTCCACTGCTCCCAGATCCCCACTCCCACCCCAGCCGCTTTTCACCGCCAGATCTGCTCTCTCTTCTTTTCCCTTCAGAAAGGAGCAGGTCTCCAAGACACGACAGCCAAACACAACAAAACAAGATACAGTAAGATAAGGCAAAAAGCCCTCATACCAGACCTGTACCCGGCAACCCAGTGAGAGAAAATTAGTCCCAAGAGTAGGAAAAAAGAATCAGATAAAATACCTACTCCCACAGTTAGGAGTCCCTCAAAAAACACCAAGCTAACAGTCAGCATCACATATACTCAGAGGACCTAGTGCAGACCCATGCAAGCCCCATACATGCCACATCTGTCTCTGTGAGCTCGTATGTGTCCTGGTGTCTCCCATTCTCTCTGACTCCTACAGTCTTTTCTCTCCCTCCTCTGTAGGATTCCTCGATCTCCAAGGGGAGAGACCTGATAGAGACCTCCAGTGTAGACTCCCTCCACTCCTCTCTGAATGATGTCTGGCTGTGGGTCTCTGCATTGGCTCTCATCTGTTGCCAGAGGAAAGCTTCTCTAATGGCAACTGCCTAAAGGACTGAGCTTTGAGTTTAACAGGCTATCCTTAGGAATCATTGCATTAATTTTTTTTAAAGACCAGTCATGATAAAATGAGAGATTTAATTCCTATGGGACTTCTATTGGATTCCAGGCTACAGATCTACCAATGGCTCAAGAATAAGACATAGAACTATGAAGCTTGAGACTAAAGATTTGTCTGAAAAAAACAAACAAAGAAAAACCAGTCACATTTGGTTCTACCCTAGGTCTCCAGTTCCTAGACATTCAAGCAATATCAAGCATGGACTCTCTCGCATTGTTTGGGCCTCAAGTTAAAGCAGGCATTGTTTAGCCACTCTGATAAGTTCTGTGCCACCTCTGCCCCAATGCTTTCTGCATGCAGGACAGATCAAAGGTTTTGTGGCTGGGTTGATGTCCACACTTCTCTGTTGGTAGCCTGTGAACTACCTTCCCCCCACCAAAGACTAGAACATAGGGTCGAAGGCTCAATTCAGGCACCAGGTTGACCTTTACATGTTCACTGAGCTGTGTGGACATTGTCCTCAGCACTGGAGCCCTGCAGTCAGCAACCCTTTGTCCTGGTTTTAGCCTTGGTTGTTTGGCAATCTCCATGGGTCCCCCACCTTGCCAACAACTCAACTGAATGCAACCCAGTCCTGCCACTGGGAGCCTTGGCTGGCTACAAGAGATGGCCAGCTCAGACTCCATATCCCCACTACTAGAACTCCTCACTAGGGTCCCTTCATAAATTCCAGGGAGTTTCTACTGCACTAGGTTTCCACACTGCCCCTCGCATGGCCCCCAATTCCAGCCTTTTTCTCCCTACACTCTCTCCATCCATCCCATCTGCTCCCTATCACCTGATCCCCCCCTGCTCCCTTCCCACCCACCCCCAGTCCACCCATAAAATCTACTCTATTTCCTCTTCCCTGGGAGAGTCATGGCTTCCCCCTAGAACCCTCCTCTTTACCTAACCTCTCTGGTTCTGTGGATTGTAGCTGGGTTATCATTTACTTAACGGCTAATATCCACTTATTGAGGGAGTACATACCATATTTGTCTTTCTTGGAATGGATTGCCTCACTTGGGGTGACTTTTTCTAGTTCCATCTATTTGCCTGCAAATTTCATGTCATTTTTTCTTAACAGCTCAGTAATACTCCATTGTGTAAATGTGCCACATTTTCCTTATTCTTTAGTTGAAGGAGATGTAGGTTGTTTCAAGTTTCTAGCTATTATGAATAAAGCCACAATGAACATCGTTGACCAAATGTCATTGTGGTAGGATGGAGTATCCTTTGGGTATGTGTCTAAGAGTGGTATAGCTGGGTCTTGAGGTAGATCGACTCCCAATTTTCTAAAGAACTGCCATATTGATTTCCATAGTGGCTGTACAACTTTGCGCTCCTACCAGAAATGGAGGAGAGTTTCCCTTGCTCCACATTCTCACCAGCATGAGCTGTTACTTGTAGTATTGATCTTAGCCATTCTGACAGGTATAAAATGGCATCTCAAAGTAGTTTTGATTTGCATTTCCTGGTGGCTAAGGTTGTTGAACATTTCTCTAAGTGTTCCTCAGTCATTTGAGATTCCTCTATTCGGAGTTCACTATTTTGAACTGTACTCCATTTTTAATTAGATTATTGTTTTTTAAAATATCTAGTTCCTTGAGTTCTTAGTACGATTTGGATATTATTCCTCTATTGGGTATGGAGTTGGTAAAAAAAAAAAAAATATGTTCCCATTCCATAGGCTGCTGCGTTGTCCTATTGATGGTGTCCTTTGCCTTACAGAAGCTTTTCAGTTTCATGAGGTCCCATTTATTAACTGTTGATCTTAGTGCCTGCACTATCTATTGGTGTTATAGTCAGAATGAGTTGGGGCTATTCCTCACTTTCTCTTCTACAGGTGTGGGGCATATTAAGTATGGATCTATTTGGATTCTTTTATGTGCAGATATCCAGTTCGACCAGCAGCATTTGTTGAAGATGCTTTCTTTATCCAGTGTGTATTTCTGGCTTCTTTATAAAAAGAAAATCAGGTATCCAGAGGTGTGTGGATTTATGTCTGGGTTTTGAATTCAATTCCATTAACTGAGGCGTCTGTTTTTATGCCAATACAGTGCAGTTTTCATTACTATAGCTCTGCAATACAACTTCAAATCAGGCATAGTAAACAACCTTCAGTGGTTCTTTCATTGTTTAGGATTGTTGCAGGTATCCTGCACTTTTTGTTTCTCCATATAAAGTTTACCTTTCAGGTAAACACGTATTTTATACCAAAATAGAAGGATCGCTACAGAAGTGTTACATGAAAAAATGCAATATCTAGTAAAATAAGGTATTGAATATGCACAAGGAAACCAGAGTTAAGAACCCCTTAGCTCCATGGTGTTTCTTTTATTACTGCGTATTCTTTGTACAAGATTGTAGGTTTCCCTGTGGCATTCTCAGACATGTACATGACATGTTTTGATATGATCCACTTCCATTACCTCCTCTGACCCATTTCCCACTCCTGCTGCCTACCTTCCTCTTCCCAGATAGTCCTCCTCCTGCTTTCAATCATCTTTCTTTTGGCGGAGATTCTCTAATGAAAGAAATCACACAACATTTGTCTTTCAGGGTCTCGAGTATGTCACTTAACATAATCTCCAAGTCTACATAATTTCCTGAAAATGGCATAATTTGATTCTTCTTAATGCCATAATAATAGATATGTAGATAGATGATATTGATAGATAGATAGATGATAGATAGATAGATAGATAGATAGATAGATAGATAGATAGATGACAGGCAATAAAAATAGGTAGATATAGTGATAGATAATAAATAAATAGATGATGATAGATAGATGACAGATGATAGATAATAGATGATAGGTAAAAAAATAATAAATAGATGATGATAGATAGCTAGACAGGTGACAGACAGATAGATGTCCCACTTTTTGTCCTGCCATGTGTGGGCATCTAAGCCAACTCCATATCGAGAGTACTGTGCACAGTGCCTCAGTAAACATGGATGTGCAGGTATCTCTGTAGTGTGCTTACTGAGACTCCTTTGAGTATATTCAGGAGCAGAATAGCCAGGTTACATGACATTTCTTTTTCTAGTTTTTTGAAGCCCTTCATACTGATTTCCATAGTGACAACACTAATTTCCATTCTCACGAACAGTGTGTAAGGGTTCTATACTCAAGGTATCCTTCATCAGTTAGTTTCTGATTTGTTTTCTTAAATGGCTGAGGTAATATAAAACCTCCATGTAATTTTGATTTGCATTCTTTGGTGACTAAAGACAGTGAGCATTTATTTCTGTATTTGGATAATTTTTCTTTTGAAAATTGTCTGCATAATCCATCTGCTCATTTATATATTATTTGGGTATTTAATTTTTAGTTCTTTATCTATTCTAGCTATTAATCTCCTGCCAGAATAACTAGCATAGATTTTCTTCATTTTCAACATGTCAACTTTCTATACTGAGCAATTCTCCAACTCTCTATGGACTCTAGCTTGTTTTTTGTTTTTTGTTTTTTTTTTTTTAATTTAATTCATCTCTGACACAAACTACCTAAAGCTAAACACAGAGCCCCCAGCCCAGTTCCTTGAGACTGCCTCCCACATCAGGTGCCAATCAAAGCCAGTGGATGGCCAAGTTACTCCTCGCTCTGCCAGTATCAAATCAGCGATTCAGTGGCTTTCCTCAGGTCTGGTCATTTGCTCTACTAGCTCACAGAACTCAGAGAACCACTCCATGTTAATTTGAAAGGATATTTTAAAAGATATGAAAAGAAACTAAACAAAAATATGTAAAGTAAGGTCCAGATGGCTCCTGGGAATGGGGGACTCTGACCTTGTTTAATTGGAGTGTACCCTCCCAGCATATGGGTGTGGTCATCAACCTAGAAGACATCCAGATCCCCAGAAGTCATCATAACGTAGGCATGATGGGAACACTAACTGAATTTTCACCTCTCTCTCCTCCCAAGAAGATGGTAGGTGAAACTGAGAACTTCAAGTCATGGATGGTTTCTTGTGACCAGGTCTCCTGCTGAAACTCTGAGGAGCCCCATTGCACTGAGGCATTGCACAAGCTCTCCTGTACCCTAGAATGTTCAGGGATTGAGGAGCTCTGGGCATTATCATGCCCACCTATCAATTCTCAGATGTGACAGTCAGGAGTGCTGTGTTAGGAGCCAGAGACCAAACAAGAGACTCAAGTCCGGAAATGATGGAGAAGCCACGCATCTCACTACCCCTTCCCTGAGAGGCTGTTGGACAAGGGGTCACAATCCTTGAAGAAATTTTTTTTTTTAATTCTAATTGTGCTATGTTTACTATTTTAACCAGACATAAGAGGAATTGCAGGTGCCCAGCCTTTAACATACTGTTACATGAGCTAGTTTAGGGCTATAATCCTGGGAAATTTATACAAGGCAACTGGATGGTTAAGGCAAGAAACACCACATTCTCCTCCTCACATTTGGTAACTTCCACTAAGACAAATGGCTTGAAGTTTAAATGTAGTGGCACCCTCACATGTAAGGCACCTCATTTAAGTGTACCAAGATCCCACATAAAGCTGTTGCATGGACACAGGTATTAAGGCCACATAAGCTAGCCAACTGACACAAGGCAGCAGGTGATAACGTTAATTTGGAATCAACCTGTGCTACTGAGGTGCAAAGCTAGTTGGTGCCTTTTTTTATTTTTCTGATGGATAAAAGTTGTTTGGTAAATGTTGGATTTTCAATATGATCATGTAGCTTTTTTTTTTAAGATTATGAATATGTTTTGTGTGAGAGAGAGAGGAGCCTCCATCACATGTGAGTTATTTCCCTGCATCTCCAGTCAGGGTCACCACCAGGGTTGTGGCCTCCCTGTGACAAGCGCTGTTTCACAGAGCTTAAGGACCCTGCGTCTTAAGTTATGCTTAAAGGCAAACTTGGCCTCCTGTTTGCTAAGATATGACTGCACTGAGTGGCAACATTCTATACCACTTACAGAACCACTTCAGCCAGCAACCGTCCTCACTATGAAACAGTGAGATAAAATGAAATCCTCCCTCTCTTGAACTAATCTGCCAGGTAGTTTTTATCACAATGAAGAGAAGAATAACTGAAACTGTGTTTTTAAAAAGTACCAGTCTTCTGAGCTTGCTACAGAGTGAAACCAACACCCAGGTCCACCACAGACTCGTTCCCTCCTTAAAGTCACTGAACTGTGCCTCGGTCCATACTCACGAGCACTCGGTACTTTTCTGCTGCTCTTGTAGAATGCCATGGCCAAAAGCAATTTAAGGAAGAAAAGGTTTATTTTAACTTATGGTTCCAGAGGGAGAGGCCATCCTGGTAAGGAAAGCATGGCAGGGTCACAGATGCGTTCAGGAGAGAGAGAGAGAGAGAGAGAGAGAGAGAGAGAGAGAGAGAGAGAGAGAGAGAGAGAGAGAGAGAGAGAGAGAGAGAAACAGTGTGGGTTATAAACCTTCATCTCTCTCTCTCTCTCTCTCTCTTTCACACACACACACACACACACACACACTCACACACACACATGAGCGCGTGCACGCACAAAACAACCAAAACAAAAACAAAACCCTGGTGATGTGTTTCCTCCAGCAAGGATCATCCTCCTAAATGTCCCATTGCTTCCCCCAAACACCACTAAGTGGGGATCAAGTGTTCAAATTCATGAGCCTAGAAGGGGCATCTCTTCTTCTAACCACCACATCTAAGCGTTCATACTGAGCTGAGGGTCTTGCTTCTAGAAGCTGTACCAGAGACTTCGTAAGACTCAGCAAATGCAGCAATAAATAGCCCACCTCCAAATGCAGGCTAGCCTACAGGTGGCAACACAGGCCAGAGACATTAGCCAGAAGGCAGCAACTCAAAACAGAATTTCATGAGCAGTCAGCAGAGCCAATTAGCATAGCAAAGTAAGATAAGACCTCAGGTGTGGTGACGATTGCTGAAATCCGTGCTTGCCTGTACCAATGGCCACTGGCTACTAGAGACCAGTTGTGATTTTCCCATAAAATAAATTCAAATGCAGGTGGGTAATGCCACACATGTGCCAGGAAGGAAGGAAAAAGATTACTGACAAAATGGCGCTTGCTGGGGAGAGTAAGGCAGGCTCTCAAGAAGGTTCATAAATGGTTCGCCAGATCAAGGTGAGGCCTGGCCAGCAGCATTAGTGGAGACTGCACAAGGCTCGTCATATGTTTAATCAGACAGAAGACACAAAAGGAGCAGGGATGAGCAGGGACTTGAAAGCCACTGCAAATATCAAAGGTGATATCAGGCTTTACCGCCAGCATTGAAATGAGCCAGGTCTCTACAGTACAGCAGCTTCCTCTGAACTGAACCACGCTCACTCCAAGAGGGAGAGGAGGGGCTGGCGAAACTGCACGTAAGAAGAGACTTATGTCTGCGAAAGCTGAAGCTGCTCAGGAGAGACTCTGACCAGCAAGCGCCAGTGAGGTCTCTTGGGACTGTGGAGCTCCCGTGCAGGTCATGCAGGGATGCAGTTTGGTGATACACCTGCTTTTGAGCCATCCGTGTTCCTGCAAATAACACTTCACTCCTGTTAATGACCCCAATAAACTCAGCAGTCCCACAACTTGGGTCCTGTACAATCTTGCTTCAGTCTGTTGTGGGTCCCTATCTGGGGCAAGTCCATGTACACTCTGCACTTTTCTAGGGAATGTTTGTCACACACACACACACACACACACACACACACACACACACACACACAAATGTCTCTTGTTGATTGTGCCAGTCTGAAACCTAATGTGTGTGGGTTTCTCGCTTGTGTTAATGCTTTCCTTTATATTTTCCTTTCACAGTGTTGGAGTCTGCAGAGCTTGGTAGGACATTCCTGTACCCCCAGCACTTGGCAGGTAAGGGCAGGAAGATCTCCTACAACCTGTTCACTTTCATTCGTCTCGTATGTTTACTCCTACCCAAACACCAACCTGCGCTCTTCTCTCTGTAATGTTCTCTTGCCTCAGAGTTGCATACGTTCCTCTTCATAATCCCCCCCCACTAGCATACCCCACCCACCCCACCTGCAGACTCAGAGGCTCTCAAACAGGAAGCCATGTTTGAACTCCACGCCAAACTAAATCTACCACTCTTTAGGAAGGTTGATCTCCATATATCCAGAAAGGGATGATTAAAAAACAAGTGGCCTAGAAGTTGCACGTAGGGTCAGAAGACATGATGTGCAAAGAATTCAGCGCACAATTTGTTTCAGAATAGATTTTCCCCCTTCATCTCTTTTCTTCATTTTCCTTCTAAAACAGCCTTTTTTGCTTACACTCTGCCCACATTTCCTCTTCCTCTTTCCTTCCTGGCTTTATGCCCTCCCTTCATCCTTCTCTCTTTTGATTTTCGGTTCCCTCTTTCCTTTCTCCTCCCTCCCTGGTTATTGCATCGCGGTTGAGTCACTCTGGAGTATAAAAGCACCTGTTCTCAGAGCAGCAGGTGAGTGCTGGAGGCAGAGGAGCTCGCATCCTGAACCTGCCAGAGGCAAAGATGGAGCACACCAGCCTCTCCAAGGAAACAGCCTGCAACGTAAGTCAGGGTTTGCTCTTAGGATATCGTCTCCTGCATGGGCATACACTTTACTACTTCAGGCTGTGCTGAGCAATGCCCTACATGAAGGAAGAACGCCTGTACTTTGCAAGTCAGTTCTAGAACATTTCTATCAAAATGACAATACAGTAAGAACTGTTATTATTTAAAGAAATAACTTAGAAACTTACCCAAAAGGGAGATGCTGCGAGCACTGAGGTGTTTTTCCTGGGGTAAGTTCATACATAGCACTCCACAGATGCTGACTATTATGACTGCCCCCAAATTTGGGAAACTGCATATTTTGTCGTAGTGGGGAGCTGTGTTCCCACTTCCCCCTTATTTTTGTGTTAAAAAGTAAAGAAACAAGCTAGTCAATTCTAGAAAAGTTAAAAAATAAAATATAATGCTTATGTTTGCATCTTTAAATTATCTACTATAAAGAAAAGTCAATAGAGAAAACTGAGAATTGAACTGTATGGAGATTTACAAGCTAAAATGATTAAATGCTATGGCACAGAGGAAGCAAGTTACAATGGTAAATTAAATGTTCTACATTGTATTTGGTAAAACGGACAGGAATTCTTGTTTGACTTCCACAGTGATGCTCCTCTTTTCTTACAATGTTCTGTGCATCATAAATTCTAATTTCTAATTAATTCATGTTAGAAGTTATAGTGCAGAAATTTAATTCAGAGGGCAGAATTGGGTTTCATAAACCAACATTAATACTTTGTGACATTTTAAATACAGAGAAATCAACTAAGAATTCCAATCAGTTTTCTGGAGCTAAAATAATATATGATATGCCTGTATGCGTGTACATTTAAATATATATAAACATGTATCTATAGATGTGAACTCATCTCGTAGCATGACATTTTATTTAAATTTTTATTTTAATCGGATAGACATAAAATATGCATGTGATTGTTACTAATGAATAAGTAGATTCTTTTCACCTCAAAAAGATATGAGCAGGATGGCTGGTTAGTATAGTATATGTGAATTTAACTTCATATCGTGCCTGTTTTAAGTTCAGTAGCAATAAGGCCACCTCATCACTTCATTTTCGTGTGCATATAGGTCATCACATGCTGGGCAGCTGTGGCCTGGACAACGAATGCCCCCCTACCCATGGAGATTATTGAAGTTGACCCACCAAAGGCTGGCGAGGTTCGAATCAAGGTAAATATAAATGATGAGACATTGAGTAGATGTGTGTGGTTATGCGTGTGTTCACATGGTTTTATAATATAGGAAACAAATGGCATTCTATTCTAAAGAAAATTAAGACTTCCTATGATTCATAACAGATTGATATTAGCATATAGTAATAGTGAGGTAGGTTGCTACATTTTGTTAAAATGTCACAAACCTAAGATATATAAATAGCAAGTGATCAGTAACATTTTAAAAATAATACTTTAATTAAAATATATTTTATTTAATTATTTTACTAATTATTTTATTATCAACTAATGTTTATATTTGTTATTTATTATTTATACTGAATAATAAATGGCTATTTATTAATTATTTTATTTAGTTATTTATTTCACCTTAATTATTTTAATATTTTTGACATTTTTTCTTAGATTTAAAAATCAGACTTGGGGGTTGGTTCAGTGGGTAACATATTTGCTGCAGAAGCTCCAGGACCTGAGTTCAATCCCCAGAACTCACATAAGAGCCAGGCAAAAGGCATACATTTGTAACCAGGAATTGGAGATTCCTAAAACTTTTTGGCCAACCAGTATAGCTAAAGTGATAAGCTTCTGTTTCAGTGGGAGGCTTTGTCTCAAAAAAAAAAAAAAAGAAAGAAAGAAAGAAAGAAAAAGAAATAAGGAAAGATATCTGGACTTCTGTCTCTGGCTTGTGCACTTACGTGTGCATGTACTCATGCAAACATACACACACACACACACCACAGATATATGCACACACAGAAAGTTCTCTCTCTAGGACAGGAAACTCTCACATATACAAGCACACACAGAGAAAATTCATGCATACATTCACACACATACACAGAAAAACTCAAGCACGTATGCATACACATACACACACAAATTAAGATTTGTGAAAATCAGCACAACTATTGGTTCCTAAACCTCCTTCTCCCACATTTACAGAACTATTCCGATATATAGCTATTTGATGGCTGTAGGTGTCCCCTAACACTTGTGCTGAAGTGTAGTTGCCAATGTAATGGTCCCAGGACGATACCTTTAAGAAGTGAGTATACAAATTATGGAGTCTTTGTCCTCATGAGTGGATTAAAGCTGTTACAGTAGGAAAAGGTTACTTACAGGCTCCTAATAAATGCGCGTGGTTCTTCGCCTACCTAATTCTCTGTATCACACACAGTCACCTGCTACTTGCCATATTGTAAGAGCAGGGAGGCCCTTGTTGGATGAGAGACACGACACTCTTAGATTCACCAGATTCCACCATTGGGAGCCAAATAAACTGATATAGTGTAAGAGTGACAAAACAGGCAACAGAAGGGAATAGACTAAGACAATAATAGACGTTCTGCCACAGTGGGAGTGGCCAAGAGACCTGGGCTCCCTCTCCCACACCGGGCCGCCCAGGGACTCTCCAAGTATAACAGATCCATACTGCTAGGGATGAATCAATCACCCACCTTTCTCCCCCATTCCATAGCGGGGAGAAGTTTGCACTAGACAGAGCCAGGTCTGAGAGTGCTCCCGCGGCCTCGTGGTTTAAACAAGGTTTATTTCCTCACAGTCTCATGGTCTGGAAGAAGGCTCCCAGGTGATGGTGCCAGCATGGCTGGCTTCTAGCAAAAGTTCTCATCCTGACTTAGATGCTTATCTTCTTGCTGTACCTTTGTGGGGGGGTGGGTGAAGGAGGGAGGGAGGGAGGAACAGAGGGAGGGAGAGGGACAGACACAGCCTACTTTGCAAGGCTTCCACCTCCATATACTATTATATTAGGGGCTGGGGCCACCATATGCAGAAGGTACACAGTTCAGCTTATAGCAATAACTCATGATGTCATTCTCCTGCTCATGGGAAAGAGGTGCCACTTTAGATGACAACGACACTACCTTCACTCCACCTCTACCACACTGTATAGATGCTCACGTGGGAGGGCTCGGCACCACAGGGTTTGGGAAAGGGGGCTTACTTTGTAAAAGAATATGGGAGGACTCATGTCTTGAGAAGTCGTGAAAAAACAAAGAACTATTTTGGTCTGTTTTCTGTTACTATAGCTATAGCTGGGTGTTTTGGGCTTATTTAATTCACACTTTCAAGTGTAGGAGTGTGTTGCTTGTATCTCACAGCTTCTGATAAGAACTCATGCTCTCTCAGAACAAGGCAGAAAAGAGGAGTACGTACTTCTCTCAGTAACTAAGCTAGTCTTGCTAGACCTAACTCATTCCTGTGGAACTTAATCCAGTCTCTTTTTTAAAGATGTATTTCATTTTTAAAGTGTATGCGTGCGTGCGTGCGTGCGTGCGTGTGTGCACTGTGTGCTGGTGCCCCTAGAGCCCACAAAAGGACAACTGATGCTCTGAAGCAAACATTACAGACAGTTGCGCGCTGCCCATCTTGGGAACTAAGAACCAAACTCAGGTCCTCTTCAGGAGCAGGAAGCATTCTTAACTGATGGGCCCTGTTAACCAGCCTCTCCATCTAGTCTCCCAAGAAAGACATTAAACCCGAGGGTAGCATACCATACCTCATTCATCAAAGGTATTGCTGGCTCTTAATGCTTCTTATGCTGGGGAGCAAGAGTCAAGAGTGTGAACCTCTTGAGAGACAAAACACACCAAAGCCATATCAGAGATTTTGGTGATAAGGAATTAAGAGACGGACTGGAAAGTCCAGGAACACAGCAGCAGCACGCTCACCACAGAACCAAGCAAACATACCAGTTCTAGCCCATGCTACGATTACTTGAATCTCTGGAAATCTTGTCTTTGTAATTTTGCTCAGACTGTCTTAACATGGCAACCATCACTGACTTCCTTCTGGCACTTTGCTACAGTTAAACAGTCTGTGGGGTATGGTAAAGGAGACAATGTGGACTTTTAGGGTCTGCTTTGATACATGAACTCACATGTGGGCCAGCCTAGGCTAATTTCCCTGAAGACCAACTAGAGTGGACACTTGAGAGCAGCAAACAAATAACAGGATAGAGAGAGATGGGATTGTAGGGCAACTATTTGGACCCAAGGAATAAACAGACCAAGAAAACAGATAAACATCTTCCACCACCCCAAAGAGCCCAGAGGAGTAAAGGAAATAAACATCAAAGTGAGCACTCGTATTGCCAAAAGAGAATCGCAAATTTACAAAGAATTTGGAAAGCTCCAAGAATCAATTTCTCCAGACCAGAAAAAAATTAATAAAACTGAAGAGAATGTCTAGATAAAACTTGTTAGTGCTGTCAACATGTTCCAGTGACATATGCAATCTGAACCTGATCTGACTTGCCTCCAACTCCATCCAGCTGTGCAATCTCTCTTCCCTGGAGGAAAACTAAGTGACCTTTTAAGTTGGGACAGCTAGAGAAAGAAAACAATTGTCACAAGGGAAAAAAGCAAGAAAGTTGTGTATGGTGGGGGAGTCTTTGAAGATTCCCCAAGCCTTGCCATTTCCTTTTCGCGTGTTAGTTTGTATCATGAAACAGCATACAGGACACAGGTGGGGAAAGCTGGTACAAAAAGCGTAGGACTGAGACTGTCTGACCGCTTTTTGTGGGAAGTAGGGAGGGGCATTGCAGTGTCACCCAGGCTTCCCTCAACTGTGTGAGTTCATGTGTCAAAGCAGACCCTAATGTCCCCATTGTCTGCTTTACCTCATCCTGAAGAATGATTAGTTGAGCCTTTTGTAGCAAAGCCCCAGAATGAAGCCAGTGGTGTTTGTCATGTTAAGGGAGTCTGGGCAAAATTACGAAGACAAGAGAAACTAAGTGTTGTGTTCTACGGGCACAGTACTATCACAAAGGGGAAACTGTGTAGCCCCAACATTAAAGAGTATATTCTGCCTCTAGGCTTGAAGATGTAGCACATTTTTCTCTGAAAGACTCAATAATTTTATGACCACATATTTTTTAATATATTTTATTAATTTGTTCATATTACATCTCAATTGTTATCCCATCCCTTGTATCCTCCCATTCCTCCCTCCCTCCCACTTTTCCCCTACTCCCTTCCCCTATGACTGTGACTGAGTGGGACCTCCTCCCCCTACATATGCTCATAGGGTATCAAGTCCCTTCTTGGTAGCCTGCTATCCTTCCTCTGAGTGCCACCAGGCCTCCCCATCCAGGGGATGTGGACTGACCACATATTTTTAATACATGCATACAAAATGTTTTGTTCAGAGTTATCCCCTACTCTTAACCTTAACTCTTCATGGATTCACTGCCCACTGTCCTATCCTCTCCCTACCGTGTATCCCTTTTCTTCTTTAACACCTCATTGAGTCCAGTTTATGCTGCTCGTATATGCATGGTGTGGGGCCTTCCGCTGGAGCGTGGCTGACCTACCAAGGATCATATTCCTAAAGAAAACTGACTCACTTGGCATCCACCAACTGTAGGTAGCTTCCTCAGCTAGGTGTGAGGGCTTGTGACCCCTGCCACCTGGAATGCTCAATGGCTTGATCATGTGCACACAACCACAGCGGCTGTGAGAACAGTGGCCCTGCCATGTCCAGAAGACTCTGTTTCTTCCTGGTCTTCCTCAACCTCTGTCTCTTACAATCCTTCCAACTGCTCTCTCACAGTATTGCCTCAACCTTAGGGAGCTGTGTGACGTAGGTGGCCCATCTGTGGAAGGGCTCACCACACGCTCTCTGCACTTTGACTGGTTGTGAATTTCTTCGTTAACTTTACCCACAGCACAAAGAGGCTTCTCTGATAATGTCTGGAGTTGCACTGATCTAGAAGAAAATATATCTGTCTTTAGAGAACAGTTTGATATGATATCCATTTAGCAATAACACAATAGTAATAGGCTTACCTCTGGAGCCTATGGGCTCCTGCCCATGGGGTTTTGGCCAGATTTATGACACCAAGAATGTTTTCCCTCCTATAAAGTGGGTTTTAAATACAACCAGAGAGTGTCTGGTTGCCCCTCCCACACCATTCATGCCACTATGTACCCATGAGCGCACCCTATTCTACCAGGCTGGTTATTAGTATAGCTTACAGAGTTCATAAATAAAACTGTTGATGACTCTTCTCTCGCAGTAGCACACATAGAACCTTCCAGTACCGTGAAAGCAAGCCAGCAGGGAGAAAGCATCTCAGTCAGTGCCGGCTTAAATTGTCCATGCCTGTGGTGTTTTCAGTAGTAGAATCTCACCAGTAAGTTCCTGGGGAATAACCAAGAGCCATCACAACAGCTTATATTGTTTGAGGGCTCTCCAAGACACCCATGGCCAACAACTCAAGGTGGAGATAGCCCAGAACTGGCACTGGACTTTATATTTGGCAACCTATGGCTTCTGGGAGGACACAGAGAGAGAGAGAGAGAGGAAGCTTATAAAATGGAAGGTTTCCATATGGCTTTTTAAAATATCCTTAGTGTTAATTAGCCCTGCCCCACCCCCTACTCTGCCCTACTTTCCCATCTCCCTCTACATGCCTCATTAGTCCCCTCTCGTTTTACCTGTAATCTGCTATTCCTTCGCCTTTACAACATCTTCTCTCTCCTCCTAGTGGCTCCTTTCAATTTTCCTGGTGTCTTAGTTAGGATTCATATTACTGTGATAAAGCACCACAGCCAAAAGCAACTTGGGACGGAAAGGGTTGACTTCATCTTACAATGCTCAGATTGCAATCTATCACTGAGGAAACTCAGGAATTCAAGGCGAGAACTGACACAAGCCACACAGGATGCTGCCTACTGGCTTGCTCACTCACGGCTTGCTCATCCGACTTTCTTATACACCCCAGAACTTCCAAGCCAGGATTGCACTGCCCACAGTGAACAGAACCCTCTCACTTCAAATTAGTCAAATATTAGTCAAAAATACCTTACAGACTTCATTACAGGGCAATCTGCTGGAAAAAAAATTTAATTAATATCCTCTCTTTCCAGTTATATCTAGGTTGTACCAAGCTGATTTAAAAAAAAAAATAAATAAATAAGCCAACCGGTACACCTGACTCTGCAAGTACTCCAAGTTAAACATGCAAAACTAAAAGGCCAATGCTAAGATGCATATATCAGTGAGAACACAAATGAGCTTGTCTTTCTGTCACCAGGCATTTTATCTCCAATTATTTAATCATCTTTCAGATTATATCCTCTGGAATCTGTGGTACTGATAACCACATCCTGGAAGAGAAAAATAAAGTGCCACTTCCTGCCATCCTGGGCCATGAGGGAGCTGGCATTGTGGAGAGTATTGGACATGGTGTAACTACTGTAAAGCCAGGTAGGTGACTGCACATGGTATCGATGTCATCTAGGTGTGGGGAAGAGAAGGCACTGGGCATGGGGGTCAGCCCCTGGCCACAGCCAGCCACAAGTCCAGGAGGGGAGCTTTAGGATAAAGAGCAGCGAAACGCAAAGTGTTAAATTACCGAGTGTAAGAGAGTACATAAGCTATGGCGAGCATTTGAGAGAAAAAGAAGAAACAAGTCTTTCAAGGCAGCCTCAGAATGGGGAGCAGACGCTAGCCTCACAGTGGATTGGTAGGGATGGCGTTATGTGTCAGGCATTCTGGAAAGGAAGGGTGCATTACCTTCAGGTGAACCCATCTTCCTGGCGCTGCTTCCTATCCAGGTCCCAGCCATGCCCTGCGTATTAGTTCTTAAGGCAGGGGACAAGGGTCCATCTCCATCTGGAGGCAGAGTCCATCTTCACAATATAGCACCAGGTCCTTTCCTAATTCCCACTCTGACTCTTTTCCTGAGGTAACATAGAGATACCAGGGCTCATCATATGTTGACGAAACCATTGAGCTTCATCGGTTCCCCACATGTAGAAGAGCAGGCAACCTGAGATTCAGGATCCCAGGCTGAAGACGGATTTCAGGGGTGTGACACTTGCCTACCATGCACAAGGCTGTGCTCAGTTCCCAGCACAGAAAAATAGAATATTTATATTCTTCCAATGTTGTGTTTTACTAAAAGGGTCTAAAGGAGAATTCTTCTCCAGTCATTTCTACAGACATTATCTCACACCAGTCCACCCAAAATTAAACTAAGAGTCACAATATATACAATGTATCACAATATTGTTAAACATAGAATATGGATGGTTAGAGGGCATTTTTATACATACATGCACATGAGTGTATGCACACGCATGAACACACACACACACACACACACACTAATCTCTTCAGTTGTGCAAACAACAACATCATCTGTAAGACTTCCTTCTAAAATTTGTTTTCACTTGCCCCACCCTACAGGCCTTCATTATTCTAGCAAGAACTTTCTCACAGATTTTCTTTTGTTTTGTTTTCCTTTCTGTATATGGTGAGCATGCTATGTGAGAAACACGGGTGAACATATTTGTGTCTTTCCATGTTGTCAGAATGCACTGGGTAACAGTAAGTCCTCCTAGGACGGCAGTTTTGTTGGCAGCAATGTACCAGACATTCCTGATTGGCACCTAGCACTGGCTATGGCAAAAATGAGTTGTTTTATTCACATCCTAGTTTCTAATGTTAACTCTCTGATCACATGTTACATATGACATGTGTGCTGAGGGTGAGGGCTACAGAAGGGGTACAAATGTAGGTTGCAGAGGCAAGGAATTTCAAGGGACCTAAGAGACAAAGCTGAGAAACTGAAAGGCTTCATGAGGGTGAGGTCTACCAGGCAATGTCTGGGGGGTGGGGTGAGGTCTACCAGATAATGTCTGTGAGAGGTGAGGTCTACTAGTAGGTGTCTGTCTTGTGTTTACCGAGGAGCAGAGGCATCAGCCTCTGTTCTCAAAATGGAGTCAAGTTTTCTGGGGCAATTAGTCTGGAAAAAAAACAGTTTTACATAATATGGAGTAACTCTGGGCAGGGCACAGATTGATCTCAGTCATGTATGAGGAAATAGATGGTCTGAAAAGAAATCAATTCCCTTGTTTGATTAATTTAGCTACTTAATGACAGAATAGGATTAAGGGTACAGGTTGCCTTTCCTCAAGCTCTAGCATAATAGCACCTCACAATGAGGCCTGATTCTAATTTAGCTCAGGTATAATTTACTCTTCCAATAAATAGTGGGTGTATACTAAGGACTTTCTTAGTTCTTTCTTAGTTTTTTAGTGACTGTCTACACAGTATGTATACTTTTCTCCTAGAATATTGAGCCAAACAGACAAGCCTTATATACCACAAATACTGATGTCACTTTTAAACATAGCTATCTCTTACCTTTGAATCTCAATGTCATGAGATGTTAATATTCAAATTCTTTTTTTTTAATCTTACAAGTCTATGTATATTAAAGTTGATTTTTTAATCCCATGGTGAAATGATCATTAAAATCAAATACAGTGCTATATGCAACTCTTCTTTAACAAATTGATGACATCTGCTATGAACATTTCCCGGTGGTGGGAACTGTGTTTCAGGTCTACCCTAAGTTGGTCATAATTGTCTTTATTCTTTCTCCTCAGGAGATAAAGTCTTAGTGCTCCCTCTTCCAGAATGCAGAAAATGCATTTATTGCCTGCACCCAAGGGGCAATGTCTGTGAGAAAGAAAAGTTAGTTTCAACTTCTTTGACTTCTTAACCTCATTTGCTTCCCTCAGTACAGGGGTCGCCTCATAAGGTCTTTTTATTTCTCTTTTTTGTTGCTCTGTGTGAGCAGTGTTCTCTCTCCAACTGGATTAATGTTGGATGGAACCAGCAGATTTACCTGCAAAGGGAAGAAAATCTATCATCTTTACGGGACCAGCACATTCACAGAATATACTGTGGTAGATGAAATCTCACTGGCAAAGATTGCTGATGATGCTCCTATGGATAAAGTCTGTGTTATAAGTTGTGAGGTGCCAACGGGCTTTGGAGCTGTATTTAACACAGCACAGGTAAGAATGCCTGTGTCCTTTCTGAGTTCTTTTCACTGCCTGTCTACATGGTAAATAGGGAGCTACATACCCGGAAGGCTCCTTCCATCATGGACAAAACCAAAGGGTTTCTCCCCTCCTGTATTTCCTACTAACACGAGATCACCTTTGGAAGCCTAACAAAAGTTTATCCTCTGGAACTTCAGGTCACTGCTGGCTCCACCTGTTTGGTTTTGGGACTCGGAGGAATTGGTTGTGCCATTGTCATAGCCTGCAAAGCCTCTGGTGCTTCTAGAATCATCGGGGTTGACATCAATGAGCAGAAGTTTCCTCGGGCAAGAGCCTTGGGCGCCACTGAGTGTCTCAACCCTAACAAGCTCAAAAAGCCTGTCCATGAGGTGGTGATGGAAATGACAGGTATTGGAGTTGACTTTGCCTTTGAGGCCATCGGACTCATTGAAACCATGGTATGTATCTTGGGCACAGTGGGGACACAGCTCATTAACACAGTAACCTCAGAGAGACAGGAATTTACCATGATTTGTTTTATGTGGGAGGATTGTTGCAAATTGTTGCAAGAGCCTCTAGCATCCTTAACACAGTTCCCCACCCCAGTCCTAATGAAGGGCTACCTGTTTTTAGGTAGCATTTTGAATACATCGATGTACTGAGCTATTAGCCTATTCTATCCCACTTGTAGATCAGTCTTTCTAGATAATTAATGACACTGCCTTCGTTTTAAAGCTTGAAATTATTAAACACAGTGAATTTAAACAGCTTACTCAAGGCATCGTAGTAAACGTATTCCATGCTGTTTGATCATGGGGTAACTTCCACATCCTCCCTGAAAGGACACATTAGTATTGTTATCAAACTTGGGAGATACAAACTGTGCCCCAAGTAACACCTAGCTACCCATCGTCAATAAGCCAATTAAAAAAAAAAAGACAAATTAAAAGTGGAAAACAGAAAAGAGATATTTATTCAATGTGGCCACATTGAAAAGAGGGACACTAGGACCCAGAGAAGACCCCAAATCTATCTTCCAGGTCCTGAAGTAAGGGCAAAGTTTAAACAGATATACACATCTAGTGTCCTGCTCAAGGTGTTGTCCTACCTACGCTTGGCCAGTCCTTGTCTGGCTTCAGTCTCATCTTGAAGGAAGTCTGACAAGGTCTTAGAACTGTGTAAGAAACCTTTCTCTAGAAGACAAGTTCCCCCTCTGGTTGGTACCCCCCTTCCTTCCCCTAGCATGAGATTCATGGGAAAGTATCCACTTCTCTGAGGCTATTTGTTTTAGTAGTCTGCTGGTCAGATTGAAAGCCACATGGGCCTCTTTAGGATATCTTCATTTGCAGCAGGCCAGTGACAAGTTACCTGCAAATGGAAATGCTACTGAGATACTAACCGGTCTGCTTCTGCATCTAGGTCACGGCTTTGAAAACGTGCCATGTGAGCTATGGAGTGTGTGTGATTATGGGAGTAGCTCCCTCAGACTCACAGCTCTCTTTTGATCCGATGGTGCTTCTCCCCGGGAGAACCCTGAAATCTTCTATTATGGGAGGTAGGCCTTCCAATGTCCTCTCTCTCTCTCTCTCTCTCTCTCTCTCTCTCTCTCTCTCTCTCTCTCTCTCTCTCTCTCTCTCTCTCCAAAACCCTAAGTACCCCGTGTGCTCCGTGGAGGGAAACAAGGGAAGAAGTAGAAGATAGTATACCAAAAATAGAAAAGGTGGGCCAGGCATGGTGTCTCGTGCCTGCACTCTCAGCACTTGGGATGCAGATGTAGGAAGAATGGCACAGGTAGAGGCCAGCCTGGACTCCACAATGAGTTCCAGGTCGTCAGGCATACACAGAAAGACCCTGTCCCCTCTCTAAATCCCAAGAAAGCATGTTCTCTGTAGAAGCAAACAGACTACTAGTTTAACACTAATAAGATCTATTGGAACCCATTGGAACGCTGACTTTCTGAACTTGGTGACAAACCATGGATGGTGTATGGACCACTCTCCCATACAGGCTAAGACTAGAAGAATAGAAGAATATATCACTGGCTTAGCCCCTGTGTTCTCACCTTAATAATGGCCTACTTTTCTATCTTAAAGCAAAATAGGTCATTATAATGAGGACCACAATTCATTCTCTCTTCCTTAAATACCTACAGATTTTATTCCATAGCCTCACAGTCATACCCAGTCTGTTTCCAAGACTAACCTGTCCAAGGGAACCTGTTCAGTGTTAAATATTCTGAAGCCATGTTGTCTATGCAGTGACTTCTAGCCACACGTGGGTATTGAAACCTTGGAATACAGCTAGTGGGACTAGAAGACTGAGGAGTCAGTTTGCTGTCATGTATGTGGTAGCACGTGCTTTAATCCCTCTGCTAGGAAGACAGAGGGAAGTGGATCTCCATGAGTTCGAGGCTAGCTTGATCTGCATAGTGAGATCCAGGGCAGCTAGGGCAACAGTGGGAGAACCTGCCTAAAAAGAAAGTAAATAAATGTAAGCAAGCACATATGACTAGCGCTGCCTTATCGTTACACAGCACAGTTAATATGATGTTATGCCCTGACCGTAGCCAGAATGCTCAAGCAAGATGATGGATGATTGGCTAATTTAAGATACGGAGCCAAAAAACTTAGCCTTTGCTCTCAGAGTTCTCAATGGGCATTGCCCTTAAGCAAGTGATTCAGACTCCTTAATCCCAGTCGTGTACTGCTCCCTAGAGTAAGAAACAGTTTTTCTTATATAATAGAGTGAGAACTAAATGGAAAAACTTGCAAGTTAAACATTTAGCAAATAAAGTGACACAAAATAAGCAAAAAAAAAAAAAGCCATCACTTGAAGTGTTGATTACATTAGCTCATGGCCCAAGAAAACGCTGGTACTGCTAAAGTTAACAAGTGGTTTGGATTTGCTTTTGGTGGCAGAGTGTGTTTGTTTGTAGGCTTGAATATCTTCCACCCTCTCAATTATTCCTTGACACACTTTCGGTTACATTAAATATGAACTGGGTCAGTAGCCTACTTAACCACATAACAAAAAGAATATTTCCACTGACCAGCCTTCTACTATACCCAGTTCATCTTTCATACACTCAAGAATGATCTAACTTATTTAATTTTTTTTATTTAATTAATTTATTCAGATTACAACTCAATTGTTATCCCGTCACTTGTATCCTCCCGTTCCTCCCTCCCTCCTGCTTTCACCCTATTCCCCTCCCCTAGGTCTGGGACCTAGGGAGACCTCCTCCCCCCCATATGGTCCTAGGCTATCAAGTCTCATCTTGGTAGCCTGCTTATTCTTTCTCTAAGTGCCATCAGGCCTCCCCACCAAGGGGAGATGGTCACCAGAGTTCATGTCTGAGTCAGTCCCCACTTATGTAACTTATAAAGCTACCCACACTAACCTAGAAGCAGTTACTGAATGCTGAGAATGACTCAGCTTTTTCTTTATAGCTAACCATTTATCTTTGTCCATCTTCTATTGCAGTCAAAAACAAAAACCTGTGCTTGGTTATCTTATAAAAAAGAGAGCATTCTTTTGCTTTTGTCAAAATAATTTTTTATTCATTTTTTTCGTGTGTGTGTGTGTGTGTGTGTGTGTGTGTATGTGTGTGTGTGTGTTGCCAGCATGTATGTATGTACCTCCTTTGTGTGCTTGGCGCTCTTGAAGGTTAGAAGAGGGTATCGGATCCTCTGAATTTGAAGTTACAGATGGCTGTGAATAGCCATGTGAAGGCTGGCAATTGAACCCAGGTCCTCTAAAAAAGAAACAAGTGCTCTTAATCAGTAAGCCACCTCTCCAGGCCATGTCAGGATATTTTTATCAGAACAAAAGGAAACTGAAACTCACATGAAATAGGAAGATATCGGCTTTGTATAGCCAAGATGACCTCAATGGTATGCCACAGGGTTCAGACCCGTGTCTATGGCTGCTAAGAGCCATCACGTACAGTCTTCTGCTTCAGCACACAGGACTGCACTGTGGCAAGAACAGCAAGCCCTCACTAGGCCACTGCCTCAATCTCTCTTCTTGTCCCCAGACGAGAGTCTTAGCAGCCTTCCTCTCATGAGACTGATATCCTCCGAGTTTTGTGGTTTCTTTCCTTCCAGGCTCTTCCATGGTTTTAGGAGGACCCTAGAATTCCACACAACTGTTGGAAAAGTGAGTGTGTTTATCTCCAGGTTTCTGGATTGACCAGCTTTGTATCTGGCTATCAGATCTCCAAAACTCAATTTTGTACCTTTATTTTTGCCAGCTGCTCCAATCCCACAGTTGAAACCTACAAAACACCTTATTCCCAAACAGTGTGCCTTCTTGCTGTGCTGTGTGTTTCACCTGGTGCTATTTATGACATCAAGTATGTGTGTGCATGTGTAGAGGTACGAGAGCATGCTATAGAGGTATACCAGATACTCACAGTTGGTTGCATCATACTTACCAATGAATAAAACTAACCAAAAAAAATGTAAAAGAAGAACTAATGCATTTGGAGAGATGGATCAATGGCTAAGAGCACTGACTTCCCTCCCAAAGGACCCAGGCAGGTTCAATTGGGTATATGATTTCAAATGAGACTGTGCTTATATGTTTTCTCTTCCTCTGTAAAAGAAAAGGACAGAAGTATAGACTCAATGCAATCATGATCACAGCCTGTGGCCAAGCAGATCTCCTTTGTTTTCAGAACATTAACTACTTCTTATAATGTTCACCTTCCAGATGATTTGATATGAGTTAGTCACAGAGTATTGAATGAAATGAGACTGGCAACCCAGACCAATCAGCTAGAGGGTGTTGAATGAAATGGTTAGTGCCCTGAAGACAAGGGAGAGCTGGAGGTACCTCGCATATAGCCAGGAAAGCATCAGCTAGAGGGGCTCTCCTATGCCCTGGGCAATCATAATTCTGTCAGTGACTGACTTCTGATATACAACAAACTGCTTTGACACTTGGGTAATGGACCAATGGGGGAATGGCTTACTGCGTCCATCAACATCCTATTACTTTTGTCCTTTCTGCCTACAGACTATAAAACCAGAGACACCATCCCTAAACTAGTAACTGACTACATGCTAAAAAAAATTCAACATAGATAGTCTTATAACCCATACGCTGCCTTTTAAAAAAATCAATGAAGGATTTGAAGTGTTGCGAAAGGGAAACTGGTAAGTATTTGTGTGAATGGTGTGTGTGTGTGTGTGTGTGTAAAACATTCCTGGGTGTGATGCCATACATGTGACTTTCAGTCAAATTTCTATGAAAATTCCTCTGCGCTCCAATTTTACTCTCTACTATTCTTGTGGCGATATGTGACAGTAAATGGCAATGAGTTTGATGAATTTCTTAGTGTCACGTTTCTCTTTGTAAGAGCAGCATCTACTGCAATACCTCAAGGATAGGCATTGGTCAGGCATAAGTTTTTGCTTAAAAGAACAAATAAATTAAAAGGCAAGTTGATGAGCAAAATGTCCTAATGTGAAGGCTTTAGAACGGTGGGCTCAGGATGCTTTAAATTCTAGGGAATTTGCAAACACATCAAGCACTGAGTACATCCCTCTCCCTGATGACTACAATTTGGCAGTTAAGAACATAGTGCCAGATCAGTGAGGGGTCACCCCAGGAGTGGTGAGAGGTCACAGAGTGATGTGCACCCATAACCGAGGTGACTGGCTGCTCGGGGCTGTCTGTTGTCCTACTGTCTGATTCTCATGGCTGCATTCAGAGCTCATGATTGACAGTTCTCTGCTGGCCTTGTTACAGATACTTCAGCATCTGTAAGAGAAGGAGGATTAAAGAGAGTGAAACTGGGAAATAGAGATGGGTGGGCAATACTCTCTCCTAAACTATGTGTGCTGCAGTAACTTTGTGCTGCCTCCACAAGTATAGACAAGCCAGTCACATCAGCATTTATGCTTCTGTGTTTCAGCATCCGCTGTGTTCTCTTGTTCTGAGACCCTGATGGTGATGGATGATTGACACTCTCAGCAGTGCTCTTTTGTGCTTTCACCTCCTTGAAGATTAAACTGCAAACTGTGATGATACATATATATATATGTACATATATATAATTTTAAGACATTAAACTATTAAAGAAAATTAACTATGGGCTGAAGCGATGGTTCAGAGGTTAAGAGCACTGACTGCTGTTCCATAGGTCCTGAGTTCAATTCCCAGCAACCACACGGTGGCTCACAACCATCTATAATGTGATCTGATGCCTTCTTCTGGCCTGTAGGTGTACATGTAGGCAGAGCACTGTATACATAATGATAAATAAATATATCTTTTTAAAAAAGAAAATTAACTACTCTGCATAGGACTAGAGTCAGCCTGTATTTATTTAAACACCTATTTAAAGTGTGCTCTCCATCATTACATATGCCCAATTGTCTGCTTCAGGAAAAAAACATCTGGGTACATTACATCAAAACATAGATGAACATATTCGTCTTTCCACAGTGTCAGGATGTATTGAGTAACAATAAATTCACAAGGGACCATAGTTCCCATGGCAGCAATTTGCCAGATACATCAACTTTTCTTGATAGTCCTGGCTAGGGTGAGCATAGGTTCTTTTGTTGCAATTTTCATTATTAAGACGAACTATCCGATCACATATTACTCATCACACAGCAAATGCTTCTTTCTTTATATGTGTGATACATGTTGGTTATAGAATGGCTCCCCTGAGCTAAGGAGCCACAGCAGACTTCGAAGCATGGGAACTGGTAAATATAAATCTATACTGACAACGAGCCAACCTGAGCTGTGGCATCTGCTGCAGCAGCGGTTCTCAGCCTTCCTGATGTTACAACCCTTTAGTACCATTCCTTGTGTTGTGGTGACGCCCCAACCATAAAATTATTTTCATTGCTACTTCATAACTATAATTTTGCTGCTGTTATGAATCACAGTATAAGTATCTGTGTTTTCTGATGGTCTTAGGAGACCCCTGTGAAAAGGTTAAGAACAGCTGTGCTAAATAGCCTGGTAGGGCTATTGTAGAGCCAGGCTTCATAGTCAGTATTGAGACCAGCTACGGAGACAAAAGGGATGGACCAGGTCCATATGAACAAAAGTGTGGATAGATGGATGGCAGATTATCTTAGTTAGGATTTCTGTTTCTACAACAAAACATCAGGAGCAAAAAGCAAGTTGGGCAGGAAAAAGATTATTCAGCTTACACTTCCACATTGCTGCTCATCACCAAAGAAAGTCAGGACAGGAACTCAAGCAGGGCAGGAACCTTGAGGCAGGAGCTGATGCAGAGGCCAGGGAGGGGTGCTGCTTACTGGCTTGCTTCCATGGCTTGCTCAGGCTATTTCTTATAAAACTCAGGACCACCAGCCTACAGTGGGCTGGGCCCTCCCTCATTCATCACTAGTTAATAAAACGCCTTACAGCTGGATCTCACGGAGGCATTTCCTCAGCTGAGGCTCCTTCCTCTCTGATGACTCTGGCTCAAGTTGACACACAACGAGCTAGTACCCAGACCTAGAGGAGGTAGATGAGCAGATGCCAGTTTGAGTGTAACATGTCAACAATACAGACTGAGCTGAGCTGAAATACCTGAAACAGGTGTGAATTATCAGCCTGTCAGTCACTGGATGCACATCCTGAATGGTCAGTGAGGGCTAGCTCCATCTAAAATGCCGGGCACTACCTCTTTCCGGAACTCAGATGAAATCACACATCATTTCCTCAGTCTAGGGTAGCTGCTAAGTTCTTAGGTCTGCTTTTCCTGTATGATTTTAGTATGCTCACTATATAAAGTATGCAGAGGGTTTTATATCACGTAGCACAAGGTTCTGCCTCACCAACTTTAGCACAGGCTATCTTGCATGCGTAGTATCAGTTACATGTAGCTCCGTACACGTCTTCGTGCATTTCATGTCTCATTAGCATCTTAAAATCCTCCCAGGATATGTGCGTTAGGATTGTAATGTGCCACAGGTCACCTGCACACACTCTGGAGTATCCCTGTGCCTCTCCTAGTGGCTGTAGTTAGTCCGTCTCTATGCCAGTAGGCACAGGGTGTGCTTCAGCTTTCTTCTTTGCCAGCCTTTTTTTCCATACACAACATTTTGTAAAGTTTTACTTGAGGTGTCCTCATTCGTAACCCCCTTCTCCTGCTTCGCTGGATTCCTGGGTTGAGTAAAATGGAGAAGGGGAGAAAATGTGCTGGACCCTGTCATCTCTCTCTGCCTCCTGACAATAGATGTAATGTGACCCCACATTCCCTATGCAGTGACCTCCTTGATGGACTGTATACCCTCAGACCATGAGCCAAAATAAGATCTCTCCTTTAAAAAAAAAATCATCACAACAATGAAAACAGTAATACATGCACTCGATTTCATAAAACAAGCACTAATGGACACAAAGGGATGGACCCAGATACAATAACACTGGGTAATTTCAATATTCTACTCTAATAAATAAATCATCCAGACAAAGAAATAAGCAATAAAATTTCAGAGTCATACTGCACCATAGACAAGTAGAACTTAATAGATATCTACAAAAGTGTCCTTCCAACAGCTGCAGAAAATGTAATTCTCAACAGCCCAAGAAACTTTATTTAAAATATTTACATTTTGAGGCTCATGCAAGTCTTAGGAAATACAAAAGCACGAAGTAATTTACTGTGTCTTATAGAAAATTGTGAGCTAAAACTAGACAGGTCAGCTCAGGAAGGTGACACATGCTTTTAATCTCAGCACTCAGGAGGCAGAGGTAGGCAGATCTCTGTGAGTTCAAGGCCAGCCTGGTCTACAAAGCAAATACAAGTCCAGGACAGCCAAGGTTACACAGAGAAGCCATAGCTTCATCAACATCTTCACTAAGGACAGTCACATGACTGGCAGCCATCTTGGTTGTGGGAGAGTGGTGGCTTCACTGCCATCTTTATTGAGGGATGCCAGTCCTGTCCAATACCTTGCTGAATGCCAAATGCAACTTCTATTTTTTTAAGCTTTTGCTGTTTAGTATGTAATGACACAGTGTGGTAGAAGCAGCAAGATTGCCAGTCTCTCTATGAACTGTATCTGTGATTAATTTGCTTTAATACTAACTCAGAAATATATTTAAAGTTATGTTAATAACTGATGCAATTGATTACAAGATTGAGCTTTACCTAAGTCTCTTGTTTTATGTTTTCCTAGGATAGGTAATTAAAAACAAACAAAATTTATTGAGCTCAGCTACACTTAATGTATGATGGTCCTCAAACCTGTCAGAAAATCTGTAGAATAAGTACATTTAAATGCTTAATTAAAAAAAAAAAAGCTTACTATGACAAAGACCCCAGCTTCTAGCAGTGACCCCCAAGGCCTCCAAGAAGATTTGGGCTCTACCTGGATTGTGATACTGGGCAAGAATGCCCCAACGCAACTCTTAGCCAGCTGAACTGTGGACAAACACGACACCCAGAGAGTTGACTGCCCTGTCTTGCCTAGACAAAATAAGATTTGTCAGTCTCCCAAGTTCCTTCTCTACAGAAAAGCCTCTCAAATCTTCTGAGCCTGGTAAGTGAAAACTTATACTGCCCAAGGACCACTCCTCGTCAGCACTTCAGAAGTCTGGTGAGAAGGCTGTCCGGATAATGGTAAAGCTCGGTCATATTAATCTATATGTAGGCCGCTGGGATTAGGATTCCTATGGTAATTTATCTTTCTCAGGACTCTGATGTGTTTGAAGATCAGTTTAACAACAAAAACCAACACTTCAGCTGCCTTCTCAGAAAAGTGTAAAGTTTATATAAGGTCTGAGGATCTAAGAAAATGTTTGAGAGTTTGAGAAGGTGTTTTAAGATTGGTAAAAAAGAAAGTGACTTAAGATAGATGTATAAAAACTCTTCCTCCACTATGCTACTGATATATATATAACAATATATACTGTTATATTAAGACTGTTTGGAGCTTTAACATTAATCAGATTTTAAATTCCCTCCCAAGTCAATTCGTCTCTTTTTGTAACCTTAAAAAGAATCCTGTGATCCACAGGTCACACTCCAGATAAGTACCACTTTCAATCAACAACCTAAGTTTCCTTCCTATTTCCTATTTCAGAGGGTGAGATTCCTCCCCCATTCCCTGATTTTGGAACTCTCCTCCCCCAAACTACCAAGACCATGGGCCTGAAACTCCATGGGTCTAAAAGTTTCAAACATACACCTAAAAGAATTTCTCTCCCTAAACTCCTTAGCTTTATCTTCTGCCCCTAACGTATATATGTTCCAGCATCCTTCAAGGTGCTGCATCCATAACTCAGGTGGACTTGCAGTTTCCTAGTCACAGATGGTCTCACAGATCCTGGACAATCACAGTTGCACATCCAACAATCCCCATAGTAGCCAACCAGGATGAAGTCAGAAGACTTCAGAGAGAAACAAGTCAGTTGTAGGGCAGAACTTAAAAGCAGGAGAGAGCAGGAGGAACTTGGGAGACAGAGAATTCTTCTACATACTGTCTGGGATGATGGATACATGGTCTTTTACATTGGTCTATGGTTGTACATTTAAAAATAAAATATAACCTTAAGGTTTTTTTTTTGAGTTGTTAAGCAATTAGGGGCATTTTTTTTCTCAAACACCCATCATGTGTGACTCTGGGGCCCAGAGCCCCCAAAGGCCGGATAGGAACTAGGCACTGGTCCTCAAGAGCTACAGCCCTACTGTCTTTACAGGACACTATGAGACCCAGAGCCACTGGGACTGTTTTTCAGGCTCACATATTCAAAGGAAAGAGTCACTGACTGCAGCAGAGTTGAAGGGAGTCAGCAGGTTTGAACCCTTGGCTTTTTAGCCCTTAAACAAAAGTGCATGTGTCCAACAGCGTGCAAGAAGAGAATTTTTATGGAGCCACTGACTCACCATGAGCTAATAGAAAAGGCAAAACAGCAGAAAGAAACAAAGAGGGAAGCATAAACTACAGTGGACTGAGCAGTGGAATGCTCAACAGTAAGAAACAACCCACAACTAAAGGCACTGTGAATAACTGGAAAGATGGCTCAGCAATTAGGAGCACTGGCCACTCTTCTAGAGGACCCGGGTTCAATTCCTAGAACCTACATGACAGCTGACAACTAGCTGTAACTCCAATCCTAGGGGTACCAATAACCTCTTCTGGATTCCAGGGGCACCAAGCACACCTGTGGTACACAAACACACGTGCAGTCAAAACACCCATACACATAAAATAAATAAATAAAGGCACCATGAACAATCAACAATCAGAACTAAGGGGGAAAACACATGGAAGTGTATACACTATGAGTCTATTCACACCAACTAAGTAATAAACAAAACTAAACTATTAGTTAGAAAAGCACAATATATAGTAAAACCACAAATGTGTAAGGAAATTATTATCAGGGTGTAAAGGAGAAGAAGGGAAGGGAGGGCAGTTCCAGAGCAATTGAAATGCCCTTTACTTAGTGGTTGTTTGTAACTCAGCCTTACACAATTAATAATTCATCTAACAAATTTAGTGTGTCTGGGTTTATGTTGAGATCTTTAATCCACTTGGACTTTAGTTCAGGGTGATAAATAAGGGTCTATTTGCATTTTTCTACACATAGAAATACAGTTAGAACAGCACCATTTGTTGAAGATGCTATCTTTTTTCCACTGTATTGTTTTGGCTTCTTTGTCAAAAATCAAGGGTCCATTGGTTTGGGGGTTTATTTCTTGGTCTTCAATTTGATTCCATTGATCCACCTGTCTGTTTCTATGCCAGTACTATGCAGTTTTTATTACTGTTGCTCTATAGTACCACTTGAGAACTGGTATGGAGATTCTTCTGGAAGATCTCTTATTGTATATGATTGTCTTAGCTATTCAGGGTTTTGTTTTTGGTTTTGTTTTTCCAAATGAAGCTGAGAATTGTTCTTTCAAGGTCTGTAAAAAATTGTATTGGTGTTTTGATGGGAATTGCACTGTTGGTAAGATGGCCATTTTTACTATGTTAATCTTACTGACCCATGAGTATGAGAGATCTTTCTATCTTCTGATATCTTCTTCAATTTCTTTCTTCAGAGGCTTGAAGTTTTTTTCATACACTTCTTTCACTTCCTTGGTTAGAGTTACACCAAGATACTTTATGTTTTTTGTGGCTATTGTGAAGGGCGTAGTTTCCCTAATTTCTTTCTCGGCCTGTTTGTCTTTTGTATAAAAGAGAGCTACTGATTTTTTGAATTGATTTTTTTATCCAGCCACTTTGCTGAAGGTGTTTATCAGCTGTAGGAGTTCCTTGGTAGAATTCTTGGGGTCACTTTGTATACCATCATATCATCTGCAAATAATTATACTTTGACTTCTTCCTTTCTATTTTGTATCCCTTTAATCTCTTTTAGTTATCTTATTGCTCTAGCTAGGACTTCAAGTGCTATATTGAAGAGAAATGGAGAGAGTAGACAGCTTTGTCTTGTTCCTGATTTCAGTGGAATGGATTTAAGTTTCTGTCCATTTAGTTTGATGTTGCCTATAGGCTTGCTGTATGTAACCTTTATTGCACTTAGGTATGCACTTAGGTATGTACCTTGTATCCCTGATGTCTCCAAGACTTTTAACATGAATAAGTCTTGGATTTTGTCAAATGCTTTTTCAGCATTTAAGGAGATTAAAAGATTGAAAAAGAGCTAATTAAAAAGTCTCCATGCCAGCTGGGAGCAATGGGTTTGAGGATGAACTATGACAGTACAAATGTCACAGCAGGAGTCAGAGCTGTGATTGGAAAAACAGCCCCTAGGAATGGTATTTATTCAGAGTTCCCAGCACAGGACACAGAACATTCTGGGTAGAGGTGAAGGCCAGAGCCAGAAAGACACTTCCAAAACAAGCTTCCCAAGGAAAATGGGCACCAGGGGAAAAGTAAGTAACTTACCTGTATCTGAATTTTTAGCTGCTACTTCTGTTGTGTCTGCAGGTTTGTGGAAGATGCTTCCTTCTGGGTTACATGCAAGGTGTGGTGACTGAAGTCAGCTGCAGGGATAAGAGCAGTCCATAAGGCAGAAATTTGTTCTAAGGAAAAACAACTCTGGACTTTTGGATATCAGTTCTCTATCAGATGTGGGTTGGTGAAGATTTTTTTTCCCATTCTGTAGGCTGTCGTTCTGTTCTTTTGATGCTGTCCTTGGCTTTAACAGAAGCCTTTCAGTTTCACAATGTTCCATTTGTTAATTCTTGATCTTCATGCCTGGTGCTCGGTTTTGGAAGTTGTCTCCAGTGGCAATAAAAAGCTTACTTTTTAACTAGAAGCAATTCTCTAATTTGTCTACCTGTTTTACCATCACTGTCTTCTGAAACATCCATTTCTTAATCACATTTCCAATGTGGTTCTGCTGAATCAAGAGATCAATTATCTCTGCAGGTACTAACAGGTGGCCTCAGGAAAAAAATAGCTGCAGTAATTTCATAATTCCACCAGACTTTTTATCTGAGATGAAATAAGCTTCAAATCCAATATTCACTTCCACATCCACAATCTCATCATCTTTATCTTCTCCTTCATCACTCTCTGCATTATCTTCATCCTCATTGTCAACATGATCTTCTTCTCCTCCTCATGCAAAAATATGGAACTCTTCCTGGATTTCATGTCATCCTTGCACGAGGTCCATACCAATCTCTGTCTTGTCCTAATTTTAGCACATGTGCTACAGACACCAGCACCAGTCTATAATTTGAGTTGAAGACCAGCACACCCACCTGAACGTATGATAAAAATACTAAACAGAAATCAGGAGAGGAAGCTCAAGAATAATGCCCATAACATCTGCTACATGTTTACCGAACGTTCTAGCCCAAGCTAAAAGTACACACTCTTTTTAAAGGCCAACAAGACATACTAAGTAATACACACCAGCTGCTAAGCTATAAAAGTAAACTCTACAAACAAGAAAAGAAGAAGAAGAAGAAAAGAAATCATTCTGAAGACGCCAACAGGCCACAACAGAATTAATTGAATTACAATAAAAAGAGAACTAGCAATTAACTGGAAGCTAAATTCCACACTCTACAACATGGCAAGGAGGACTCAAAGGAATTGCCTCATTTGATGTTTCTGGGCATTGATGTTTGACCTCCATGTGTGTCTGTGTGAGGGAGTCAGAACCACTAGAACTTGATATAGAGAGGGTTGAGAGCTGCCGTGTGGGTGCTGAGAGTTGACCCCTGGTCCTCTGGCAGAGCAGCCAATGCTCTTTTTTAAATTAATTAAATAATTTACTTTCATCCCAACCCCAGTTTCCACTCCCAATCTTTCCTCCCCTCCCCTCCTCCTCCACCCATTCATGCCTCCTCCTTTTCTCTTCAGGAAAATGGAGGCCTCCCATGGATGTCAATCCACCTTGGCATACCATGTTACAGTAAGACTAGGTGCATCTTCTCCTACTGAGGCTAAACTAGGCATCCCAGTATGGGGAAAGGGTCCCAAAGGTAGGCGATAGAGTCAGAAACCGCCCCTGCTCCCACTCTTAGGAATCCCACATGAAGACTAATCTGCACAACTGTTACCTATGTGCAGAGGGCATAGGTCAGCCCCATACAAAAGGCATAAGTCAGCCCCATGCAGAGGGCATAGGTCAGACCCATGCAGAGGGCATAGGTCAGACCCATGCAGCCTCCCTGGTTGGCAGCCAACGTCTTAACCACTGAGCCAGCTCTCGAGCCCATGAATTTTCTTAACACATCACAATGAATGAAACTGAAACTTTTCCATCAGCCTTTGTGTGACACAGCTAAATCCATACTGAATAGGGTATCTACACAACTATGTCACCAAATCAGGAAGGTGCAGTTGCAAACCAATAATTCTAGCTCATACTTCAGGGCTCCAGAAATAGAAAGTAAAATAAGACCAAAGCAAGACAAATGGAGGAAATAAGAGCAGTAACAGCAGAAGCTAACAGACATTAAAACAGACTTTTAGACATCGAGAAAATGAATAAATCTGTGATCAGTTTCTTGAAAGCAATAATACACTTAACAAGGTTCTGATGAGGTTGGCAGAAAGGCAGAGACTTAAATGAGCAAAATCAAGAATGAAGCAGAGGCCTCTCACAGACACTGCAGCAGCCACGGGGCAAGAAGGAAATAACACTGGCAACTCTACACATGTGGATTTGACACACAGGCAAATGAAACCATTCCTGAAAAGTCACAGCTACAATAACTCACCAAACATGAAATAAGTCATCTGTGTAGTACTCTAATTATTAAAGTAATTGAAATCAAATTTTAAAGTGTCTCCCCCAAAAGATATATATAAATCTGAGGAATTTTACTCTTTCACACATTTAATGGATTAAGAATGATTTTACACACTTTCTTTTTTTAAAGATTTATTTACTTATTATTATGCATAGAGTGCTCTGCCCACATGTACACCTGCAGGCCAGAAGAGAGCATCAGATCACATTATAGATGACTGTGAACCACCATGTGGCTGCTGGGAACTGAACTCAGGACCTCTGGAGGAGCAGGCAGTGCTCTCAACCTCTGGGCTATCTCTCCAGCCCCCACACTTTCTTCTGCAAGAATAAAAGATTCCCAGCTTTTCCCCATAAAATTAACATTATCATGACACCAAAACCAAGTACATAATAAAGCAAACATGAGAGATAATTAACACAAGTATCTCTGATAAGTATAAGCCCAAAAATGCTCAGCAAAGTAGATGCACACACACACACACATACATACACACACACACACACACACACACACACACACACACACACACATATCCTTTTTTATAAAAGGAATTAATCCACATAACATTTATTTCAAGAATGGAACAAATACAGTAAGAAATAATCAATGCAATCTACCACATTAAAAAGAAAACTAAGGGGAAAAAATCATGTGATCACCCAATTGGGAGAGAAAAACACCGTGAAGGCTCTTATTTGGAATGTGTCTATTTTGACCCTTCATGAAAATTATTGGCTCTCAGTCAAAGCCGTCTTGGTGTACACAGGGGTGTGCTTTTCACTTGCTGACCTTAGATAGCCTAGTTTATTTCCTCTGAGAAACCACATAAGCTGGTAAAGAAACTATGTACTCAATGCTCATTTTACAAATGCAGAAATCCAAACCTTGGACATTTCAACATCCAAGTTAAATGATTAACAGGCTGTCCTATAAAGTCAACATTTTTTTTCTCTCATCTGTCCTCCAGAGAATGTTTTTCCTGTTTCAAACATCAAATCCAATCACTAATCTAAGACAAAAACCCGGGAAGAAGCCACTGGGTCAACTTGACCTTTGTGCTCTTTCTCTGAATAAAGCTACCACCTGGGTTCATGGGAACCTCCTTCAAGCAACAAGCATAAAAACTTGTATAATGATTATCTGACAGAAAGCTCAGATTCCAGCCCTTTGAGCTGCCAGTGGTTGACACATAGTCAATGTTTCCACGGTGAAAATCACCATCAGACTCTCCTGGCACCAGACAGTTCCATCTACACCATGAGCAGCACTGTAGGCAAGGTAGGTGTCCTCTGTCCATGTGGGCCATGCCATTGTGCTCCAGATGTGCTAGGCTCCTGCAGGACACAGGACGTTTGATCTTAAGATCTCCTCCTCTGCGCCCTTTCCTTTTACTTCGGTGACATGCTAGTCCCTTCTCTGGTTTTGTCATTGCTGCAGTAAGGACTGTGCAAACTCTACTTCAGATTCCCCGTTTGAAGCCCTCTTAGGGACTCCTCGGAGGCACAGATAGTCTGTCTCCTAAACAGGAGGCAAGGAGTACAAAAGAGGTCAGGAAGACATCAGTCTCATGGGGCATTTCAAATCTACCCTGGCTTCCCAGAGAAGGTGGCATGGAGGGAGACACTTACCTGAGAAGTAAAGAGTCACCAGGTCATGGAGGACAAGGCTTTGTAAACAAGTAAAAGCACAGAGGAAAATAAAGACACAAGAAAAGTCTCCCTTTTGATCATCTCCAAACAGTTTCAGTGGATAAAAGACAAGGCTGAGGCAGACAGTGACAGAAAACAGGACTACAGAGAGCCGAGGAGGAAGCTGGGATGCCAATGGATGGTGTCAAACAACTGGAAGAAGAGTCGTTTCTAATGCATCAGCCTGGGACAGGTCAGATGCAATGATGCGGTGGGTCCGTCTGAAGATGATAACAACCACCATTAGAGCAGAAAGCTTTTCCGGTGCTTCATGTGAAAGGCAAAGTAAGGGTCCAGAGCACATAGGAGTATCAGGAATGGAGAGCAAGGCACAGATCCCAGAAAATGTCTGATTCAGGATGATGAAGGATGGAGAAAAATTAAGGCTGTTTCCAGGGTTTCTGTCTTAGGTGAGTGACTGGATTTGATGTTTGAAACAGGGAAAGTAGATTGTGTACTGCATTCTCTGGAGTACAGATGAGAGAAAGAATGGCCTGTTTGCAAATTAACATGTTGACTTTGCAGTACGTGTGATATGATTAATAATTAGATATAAGGTAGTAAGGTATAATAAGGTAATAATAAGGTACCAGATGCCAGATAATATATTGTAGAGGAGTTTATTAAATGAGCATGGGGGTGAAGGAAAAGGGGAAGGGGGGTACCCCAGAGAGAGACAGAGAGGCAGTGAGGAAGTAGAGGAGAGAGAGGTAGATAAGAAGAAGAGGAGAGAGAGAGGAGAGAGAGAGAGAGAGAGCATGTGGAGGGTCTGTCCTTTTATATGGCCCTGGGCAGGGTCATACCCCCATGGCAGGTAATCAACGACATCATAGGTAGGCGGACTGAAACAGAGTGCTAACATTCCTACCTTTTCCTATAATTAAAAAATGAGGAACATTGGATTGTTTCATATAAGGTAAGTTAAAGTAGGTTCATTGGAAGCAGCTCTTGGCTTCCACGTAAAGGGAAAAGAGAAAGGGAAAAAAGCAATAGCAACAAAAATGTCCAGATTATATAGTAAAGGGGAAGGGAAAGTTCCACCCTGAAAGTTCAAGGTAGATGAAAGACTACATCAGCCATGTCCTGCAGCAGATAGGGTCCGAGGAGTGGTGGGGGAACCTGGAGCTGTTTGCCCCAGGCCTGAAGCACACCATTTCAGCCTCTTGCAAATGGATAAGGGGCAAAGTAATGTCTTAACTACTTCCTGCTGACAATAGGGCAGCAATAGGGTTGGGTTTAAAAGGCTGAAATGTTGGCCAGGTTCCAAACAGGTTGTTGCATTTGCTGTCCAGGGTCTGACATCTGCAGCTGGGGAGGGCAATGCAAGTCCAGCTAGGAGGAACAGTGCAGGTCCAGCTTGCACAATTTCTGAGGTTGCCCTGGAGCACTTGTGGGTAGCTGCTTTGACAATGTCTCAGATGTAGGAAGTCTAGCAGGATGCTGGAATATATATGTGGGCAGAAGACAAAGTTAGTAGGTTAGGGAGAAAACTCACTTTAGGTATGCATTTGAAACTCTTGGGAGAGCAAAGAGAAAAGGCTTGTGACAATGCTGACAATTCGTGAGAATTTTGAGAGAGCAAATAAAAAGGTCTGGATATGGGAACTTCCTTCCATTTTACCCAATTGTTGACAATAATTAAAATAGTTAGGATGTGTCTAAATTTGTTTACAGAGGTGTGTAAGCTTAGAAACCTTTAATGTGGGGGGGGGGGGCATAGGGATTTGAAATTCTCAGAAGGTATACCAAATGCATGTTAGAAGGAACAGGCTTCTGGATGTTTTCCAAGGTGAGATGAGGTCAGTAACCCATTAGGGCATCCCTGAAAATGGATAATGACCCAGGAAAAGTGGGTGCAGACCAGTTAGTAGCTCATCTGGACTAACCAATGACCACGAGCACAGCTCGACAGTGGATTGTGCTGGCCGGGAGCTGTAGCCACTCAGGGCACTGGGATATGGACAGCGGCTATGGACAACGAGGACAGGTACCAGATGGAAGTTACTTCTGAAAGTTCACCCAATGGGAACGAACCTAATCGTAGGTCAGCCAAGAGGTTGGATACCTCTTCTCCCAGTGAACCAGAGAGGTGCTGGCAGTCTCTTGGACAAAGGGAAGCCTTTATGCAACTAGGAAGGGGGAATTTAGCTAGTGTTGGGTGTAGAAAGGTAGCAATCAGGTAGTTATGTGATGGGAGTACCAAAACCAGGGAAAAGAAGAAGGAACCCCACCCTTAGAGATAGGCGATAGGTGAGAAACTTAGGCTTTGGATTGACAGTACTTATCTGGACTCCATTTGACCTGAGAGATGGACTTAAAGAATCTTTTCAAGTTCGTAAGGGGAGATAAATTTTTAGACACATTAGCATCATTACTGTTTGAAATCTGCAGTGAAATACACATTGTTAGACATGTACACATTGTAGGAAAATGCAGTGATACACAGCAAAGTAGAGGCTTGGGAAAAGAACTTTGTGTTAAAAGCACAAACAGTCTGAGGCGAGCTAAGGGAAGGCAGAAGCCTTTTTGACCTCCGCGGAACAGTAACATGGGGAGGACAGAAATCTCCTCTGGAGCAGAAGGCAAAAGCTCACTTTAGCATCAGTACACATCAGGAAAGCGGGGCTTCTTCCCTCTGTTTAGAACACTGGATAATTTAAGCACAATGAGAGACACTTTAAGAAAAAGACAAACAAAAGGAAATTTTAAATCTTGAGCTTCGAACTATGATGGGATCTTATAGTGGAATGTTTTCTATAGTTAGATTAATAAACTAGAGCTCCGTTGATGAGTGTCAACACTCTGAGCAGTTTATACAACAACAGCGTAGCAACCAGAAGAAACAAAGCATCCTTTTAGATGTGTTGACCTTTATAACTTGTATTTACCAACTTAAAAACTTTCTTGGAAGCTTTAAGACATAGGTGAAATTGCTGTAAGTAGTCACTGTCCTTTAGCTAAAAGAATGGTAACAAAGTAGACTGTATCTACACCTGACAGTTAAAGTTTGGTCTCCTGCATAGGAAGAGGGCTGGGAAGATACCTGAAGTCTCCCATGATAGAAGCTGGCCATGTGACCACGTAACCTGAGTATGAGTTTCAAACAAACCTATAGCATTCCCCTGGGTTTGGAGAGGCTGCTGAATCTAAGAGCCATCTGTATACTCCACCAGGTCAAGGAGCTTGAAGGCTGGAAATGTGCACAGCTCTTGTGCTGGTTGAACGAACCTCCAGTAACTAGGTACAGAGAATAAGCCTGCATGTGGGCAGTGACATCCATAAGCCAAATTTGCCAACAGGCTAGGCTGTGGGACCAGCTTCCCATTCTGGTTGCAGCAGCTGTGAGACCGGTGTCTCCTTTTGGCTACATCTAAAACAGGTCCCTGCCAGAGTTGGCTCAACTGGACCCCCCCAGGAGGGGGCTTTACAGATCTCTGGTTTTTTTTTTGTTTTTTGTTTGTTTGTTTTTGTTTTTTCCCTCGGGGCAGTGGCTAAGGCCTGGAGAAAAGCGTATTATAACTGAGTCTGTCAGAAAGGTTTCTCCCGGGTTTTAAAGATTTTACCAGTTTCTATATGAGGACTCAGGACACATCCTTAGCTTTTTAATTAAGATGGCAGAGATCACAGTTTTGTTTAGGTTAAGAATATTTAAATAGACACACTTTGATTCTAATTTATCTTAATACTTAAAGACTAAGACTTTAGGTTTTATCTCTGTTAAGCTGAAACATTAAATACACAAGTGCAGTCCAAAAGAAGCAGAACAGTTTTGTATGGTCAATAACATCACATTTAGAATTTTAGGCTAAACATGGTTTTAAGGCAATTTTAACATTGTAAACAAATGAATGTTAATACAGGAGAACGTTATAAAAACTGTGTCAAACCCATTAGCCAGGAAGCCTGTAGTTGAATCTAGGTTAGCTGATGACAGGAGGAACAGCATTTATCTTGTTAATTTGAATGAGCCTTTATATAACTCTGAAATAAGAAACATTTAGAACCAGGGTACAATAAAATGGGTTGGATCTTTTTGTTTGTTTGTTTGTTTTTGTTTTTGTTTTTAGCTAAAAGGAAATAGAGTTTAAGTTTTAAATCGTCTAAACATCACACCAAATAAACAGTCGCATGCCCAATAAACAATCTTTCGACAATAGTTGACATAAGAACCCCCAAGACCTACCTTGCCACGAGTTATCTCTACACCAGTCTCCAATGATTAGCATTTTATGGTCACGGCCATCAGAGCCCTGCTATCAGATCACTGCCATCTGATCGCCGCCACCACCCCCTGTACTCCATAACTCACTGTTTCACTCCAAGATCCCTTACACCTTGAGTCACAAATAGCCCCACACTGTAGGATCAACACAGCCCTGAAGCAACCAGTGGGCAATCTCATTCATAGTAATAGCCAACACACGGCATCCGGGCAGGAATGGTGGCATGTGCGCATATGGCAGCAGAACCACAAGTTAAAGGGCAGCCTGAGCTACGTAGCAAGGCTCTGCTTCAGAAGAGAGAGAGGAGAGATAGTTACCCATCCCTTGAGATGAGTGCTTTCCTAAACACAGGTGATATTTGTTAGAACAGTTTGAATATAGAAACTGAACGCATAAGAAAAAATTATATTGGGGTAAGAACAACTACCTTCAAAATATATTTAGACTTCTTCAATTCTTTTTTTTTTTTTCCCCCTTTCTGAGTATAGACAAATTAAGTGCTTTCTAGTAATGAGTAATGTAGGAGTTTTCCAAAACTCGCTAAGTCTCGCTTTCTCTCTTCATCTTCTATGGTCAGGTGATCAGATGCAGGGCTGCTGTACTCTGGGAGCCTGGAGCCCCACTTCACATCGAGGAGATAGACGTGGCCCCACCAAAGGCGAAGGAAGTCCGAATAAAGGTGACACAAAATCCACGTGTGCACATCAAAACCAAAGCTGTTCACGCTAAATTACACATCCTTCACACAACTTCCTCCTCAAAAGGAAAACTACATATGCTTCTGTTAGGGAGGATTAGTACATCTTCACACCGCTAAGTAGAATAAGAACTGATTCCCTGGATTTTTTTTTTTTAAGCTTAGGTACATGCTTGGAATGACTGGGGAGCTTGGAATAAGTCGATGGCGCCTCATTTCAGAGGCTCTGCAGTAGATTGGCTGGGCCTGGCATGTATCCCAATGCACTTCATCTGACTTGTGGCTCCAGATCATTAGATTGTTTTCATTAGAGTGTTGGGGAGTGTGTATTCTTTACTGATGGACTGTAGAGAAATAGCTGTTTCTAAGTTACCTTACCTACCACCTTCTGTGGTATCTATTCTCTAATGAGTAAGGAGTGTGGTGCTTAGCAATACCAACCCACCACACACCAACAAGGCCACAACTCGCACAGCTAGCTTTAGACTCAAAGACATCCAGCCCCTGTCTGACAAGCTACAGTCTGACTCTCACACCTGTGCATTTGAACCAAAACACGGAGCAAGGCAGGTGATGGGCAAGCAGAGGAGACGCTGATCGGAGGTGCCGGCGCTGGTGCTGGTGGCCATTGTTATGCAGGTGATGGTGACAGAGAAGAGGACAAAGCCACCCAGGGCCACTGAATGAGAGCACAATAAAGAACACAAGCCAGATTGCTTGGTGCACTTCTAGAGCCATGAGGTTTAAATGTGGTTCGTGCACTCGTGTCACAAGCACAACACAGTTGTGACTTACAATGAAGTGGGACTGTTAGCACAACCGTAAGTGTCTCTGCAAAATAAATTAAAACTTTAGCTAGAAGAGAGAATATTACTCTTTTCTGTCTTATAAAATATTTATTTATTTATTATTTATACATATTCTGCTCGCATGTCTGCCTGCCTGCCAGAAGAGGGCACCAGATCTCATTGTAGATGGTTGTGAGCCACCATGTGGTTGCTGGGAATTGAACTCAGGACCTTTGGAAGAACACACAGTGCTCTTAACCTCTGAGCCGTCTCTCCAGCCCCACTCTTTTCTGTCTTATGTCTCAATCTTTTAATTCTATCATTAGTCGTCTCTTTCCACACTGCCATCCTCAAGCTATAGGACGAGCCAAGTCAGATCTTTGGTATCACCTGGGGTGATTTGAATTGGAATCCTCTCCAGTAGGTTCAAGTGTTTGAATACTTGGTTCTCACTTCATAGTACTGTTTGTGAAGGCTGTTAACAGATGCAGCCTTGCCAGAGGAAGACGCTGGAGACAGGCTTGGATAGTTTGTCACCTCACCTTACAGCTAGTGTACGCTCTGAATCACTTTCTGGCTGAAGATGTATGCTCTCAGTTCCGTGCTCTGGCTGTCTGCCGCCACGCCTCCCCTCTGTTACCCAAATCTCCCTCTGGAACCATAAGCCCAATATAAATTCACCCTTTGTGAGTTGTTTGGGGCCATATTTTTCCACAACAGTAGAAAAGGCACTAATGCACAGCTTGTTCCCTGCTTCCCTTCTCACTCCATCCCGCCCTCCCTAATGAACTGTAAATCATCATTTTATCTGGGAAGTTTGTCTAGGAAGAACACCATGTTCCTTTACACAACAGTTATTGACAGATGCCAATGAGGAAGGCTGAATAGAAGTGGATGCACTGGGAACCTTCAGAGAGCAGCAGGGGCGACGCACCTTCACAACAGACAAACCTGGATCCTCTGTGCTTTCCACACAGGTGGTGGCCACAGGAATCTGTGGTACTGATATACAAAAAATGAACACAAAAGGGTTTTCTCAGTTTTGCCCCACCATTATGGGCCATGAAGGAACCGGAATAGTCGAGAGTGTGGGAGAGGCAGTAAGCACAGTGAAAACAGGTAAGAAGCAGTGTCCGTGCTCAAGAAACAGCGAGTCTTGGAACCCAATTTAGGGCCATCCCTTAACTGTGCCATAAGGAAGCAAACAAAACGAAAGGGGAAACCCTGCCCATTTCTGTGAGGAGGAGTCATACCTGTTTCTAAACTGCACCACAGTTGTGATGAGGCTTATTATTCACATTTATATTTTGAAGTAGAATGCACAGGCACAAGTGAGGAGAAAAATTGCAAGCAACAGGCAAACCTAAATGTACCACCAAACTATCACTTAAATAATGTGAGGGCAATTGCCTACATTGTTTGGTTGGGTCTCTTTGATCTCCTTGAACAGAGGTGTCCCTTCCCTTGCATTGGGTGTTCAGATAGCCCATGGTTCCTATAAAGAGTGCTGTCACCTTATGTGTAGCAACTCGATTTAAGCAAGATGTGTATGTGTGTGGGTGTGTGTAGATATGTATATACGTATGCATGTGTAGATATGTATTTGTGTGTATAGATATGTATAGATGGGTGTAGATATATGTATATATTTCATGTATATAGATACGTATATACATATTTATTATATGTTTGTTGTTAAGTGAGCTTACAAAATAATGTTTCATTATGGCTTTTTCCAACATTTTTAGTGTTATTTATCCTTGCTCACCCTTTCTCCTTCTGTATTATCCTGTCCCCTTCTGGTTTAGTCCCTTCCCCTTTTCTTCCCTTTCCTCCTTCACAGCATCTTTGCCCTATGGCTTTCTCTGTCAACGGTTTCTCTCTGCCTTTCCAGCTTCTGGGGTTACTTCAGGATTTATATTCAAACCCAAGAAAGCTTTTGCATTAAAATCTAGAATGGGTTGCTCTGCTTGGCAGAAACAATCAACGAAGCAGTCAATAAGCTCATCCCAAACACTGGTCTCTTCCCCTAGATTTGGACATAGAAATACAAAGAGCATGAAAAATATAGGCACGCGTTTGCTCTCCACAGGAGAGCTCAAGTACAACAAGAGCACGGCTTGTGGGCAAGCGTACTCCGATCCTAGGCCTTATACTACCGTAACTCTAGTCCCACAGCGAAGTTAGTGTAGAAAACATATGACGTAGTTGACGGCACACAACTACACTGTTTGCCATAGTACTCCAAAAGCTTCTTCCAAGGTGGCCAGGCTGGGACCAGCTCCTAAAGCTTTGGCCCCAGCTTCGGGCCAGATGGGGACCCTGGAAATAACTGTTTCTCACCAGGAACAATTAAGTGTGGAAATAATTCTTCATGATCAACTCTTCTTGGCGCCTTGCTACTGGCATCCTAGGAAACCAGACTACTCCAAAAACTTTCATCCCAATAAATTATTTTGCTTCTTTAGGTGATAAAGTTATCATCTTGTGCATCCCACAATGTGGAAAGTGTAACACGTGCCTGAATTCAAAGAACAATATTTGTGCTGAAATTAGGTGAGTCTTTATAACTGTCTTTTTGAAAGTCTAATTCTGTTTCATTTGAAGAGATTTAAGCTTTTTTAATAAAAAATAAAATCTGTTTCCTTTCATCTATGAAAGGCTGTCAAGGGCAAATCTGGCATCTGAAGGCAACAGCAGAATTACCTGCAAGGGGAAGTTTGTGCATCAGTTTATTTCTATAGGTGCCTTCTCTGAATACACGGTCATAAAGGAAATGTCAGTTGCCAAGATTGATGAGAGCGCTCCTCTGGAGAAGGTGTGCATAATTGGCTGCGGGTTTGCCACTGGCTATGGCGCTGCAATCAACTCTGCCAAGGTGAGGGGCATTTATATCACTTGAAAATACAATTAATGGAATGAGGAAGTGAAACACTTCTTAATGTCAGGGCAGTGCCTGGTCACACTACCTAAAGAAACATACACAAACTACCTCTCAGCACTGTGAAGTGTATCGAATTATCTGCCCACCTGCCCATGCACTCCATGCCATTCAGGAGTACAGGTAGGCAGACTTTAAATACAACACAATTACACCGGGATGGTACCTTTCCGTATTCTGGTTCATTTCATTCAACACTGTTCTGCTGTGGGGGGCCAGGTCATGCAGCTTACATTTTAATTGAATAGTATATCAATTAGTAGCAAATGTTAAAGAAAAAGGGATGAGCTGAAGATTGCTTCAAGGATAGAGCTTATGCCTAGTGTGCACAAGGTCCTGGATTCAACCCAAGGTGAATAACAAATAAATAAGAAAACAAGCAGAGAGGGGATTGCACTGGCCAAGGGACTGTCACTCTGATTGACTAGGCTACAGTGAAACCCCTTCGGGAACATCACTCTAACCTCCCCAGCTCACTTCTTTAAGCGGACATTGATACTTAAGGCTTTGCTTCATCCACTGCCCTTTAGTGTCAATGCTACACAAAGAGATGGGATGTGTCTTAGACAACTTTGTGTCACCGTGACAGAATATCTACCACAGTCACCTTGCGAGGAAGGAAGTGTGGTTTTGGCTTACTACCTCAGAGTTGGAGTCTGTGCTTGCTTTGCTCTGTGGTCTTGGGGGTGTCATGGGGCAGTGTGCCATGGCAGGGGACATTCAGTGGGACAAGGCTGAATATCTCATGTACCCAGGAACGGAAAGAGTATGGCTAGGGTATAGAAAGAAAGGAGAGCCAGTGTCCTAGAACCCCTGGACACAGGACATGCATCCAGGATGCTTCCTCTCCACTGGGCTCCTTCAGAGGCATCTGCTACCTACTTATGACACCACACATCTTTAGAACATGTGCAAGATGCAAGCTGTAACGGGTTGGAAGGGGTTCAACTTAAATTGGTACACCACTACACACGGCTCAACAAAGAGAAAGGACAGGAGGGAGGGAGGGAGGGAGGGAGGGAGGACAGAAGGAAGAAAGGAAGTGAGGGAGGGAGGAGGAAGGCAGGCAGGCTTAACTGGCACCATGAGCATTATGTCTGAAGTGATTTGGAGTTCCCAGAGAAACAGAACTTGCAAAAAGCAAAAAGATGGAGGTTATTGAAAGATCTCAAAACTATCTACAACTAAAGAAATAGTCGGCCCTAAGGAAAAGACTCAGTGAAATTGCATTGCATTACTGCCACCTGAAAATGTCCTTTCCTTCCGTCTCAAGAAAGGCAACTGTCTTGGCCTCCCTGAGTCAGTGAGGACGCAGAGGACCAGGGCACAGCTCCCTGCACATGCTCCCTCAGGCAACGATAGGTTTGGCTTCACTCTCTACCATAGAGGGAGATCATGTTCCCTTTGCTTTCGACTGTTTGTCTTGATGCCCAGGTGACCCCAGGCTCCACCTGTGCCGTGTTTGGCCTCGGAGGTGTTGGTCTGTCTGTCATCATTGGCTGTAAAATGGCAGGAGCATCCAGGATCGTCGCGGTAGACATCAACAAAGACAAGTTCGCGAAGGCCAAAGAGTTGGGTGCCACTGAGTGCATTGACCCACAGGACTTCGAGAAACCCATTCAAAAAGTCTTATTTGATATGATGAATGGTGGCGCAGACTTCTGCTTTGAGGTCACTGGAAATGCAGAAACGGTGGTATGTGATCTCTGGAAGTGAAAATTGCCAGTGTATTACACCAGCTGTCATTTAATATTTTAATTGAATGAACATCCTTGAGTCCCATCCACATTTCCCTAATTTCCTTGTGGTCCATTATTTAATCTTCGACCTCCCAGTGGTTAAATAAAGACACAGAGACTTATTAATATTTAAAAGCTTAGGTGTTTAGCTAGGCAGACTCTGCTAGCGTCTAACTTCAGCCCAGACTATTCTATCCCATGACCTACTAAGTAGTTACTTCTTTCCCTCCCTCTCAGGCCTGTATGTCTGTTTCTCCCACTGTCACACTGACGCATCCTCCCCTCCCAAGTTGGAACTCTTTCTCATAGACACCCGTTCACGGAAGGGCCACCTTTCCCTTCTGTCCAGCATGTCCATCAGATCTTTACTAAAGCCACTCAGATAAAACCCTGGATTGCCTTAGGCAAAATATGAGGCTGGTGCTAGGCCATAGCTTTCTGCCTGTACAGAACTAACAACTGAATATACAGAGACACACCTTCACATAGTGCACTGCCACAGTCTGTGTCACACCTATTAGGACATGCTGTCCATCCACCATTCCACTCAGTCTACAACTCTGCTGTTGAGTCTGCTTTCCCCTCACTGTTCCAGCCTACTTTTCCTTCAAATAAACATAAAGAACTTCCACTCATTGATCACAGAACAACAGGCAGCCTGGGATGACTATGGTTTTCAAGACAGATAATTAAGTGAGATAAGGCTCCACTAAATTGTCCTATAAAACAGTGAGCTTTTTACTTTCAGTAAGATCTTTCATGTTATATGTGAGCTTCTGAGCCAAGAAAAGCATTTCTTCATCTTGAGTTAATGAGTCATTTCCAAAAATAAAGAAAAAGAGCAGTGGTTTTCTGCCTGAACATGGTTCACATGTGGAGATAAAAACAAAAACGAGTCACACAAGACTCTGAGGAGAGCTTTCCGTTGGTCCTGAAAGAATGATGCTTTTTTTGTTGTTGTTGTTGTTGCACGGATCCATCTTCCAGAAAGTTACATAGAAAACCAAGAGGAGTCCCTTCCAACCTGGGTCTTTTTCCCAGCATTCAAAATCTATTAAGGTTAGCCATAGATAATCCTCTTACACGAGGAAGCACAGCAAAGCCTTTACCGCAGTCTTGTCCTGAGAAGCAGCCTCTGAAAATGACTGATGGGAAGACAGTGGGGCTTGTTTTGTTAGCATGTCATATTATACAAATGTCTGAAGTCCCCTTGGATAGCTAGAAGAAAAACGTCAACTCAAACCAACTGCCCACGTCACTAACAGTCCTCACAATAACCATCGTTCCTTCTATTACCACAGCTGTGCTGGTCTTCATCCTTATTCCATTTTCTGTATCCTACATGAAATCCCAAGTGCTGTTCTAAGGCAGAAACATGTCTTTCTTATGTCATAGAACATCTTCGTAATGTCGGTACTATTGCAAAACCGAAAGAGAAACTCAGAAAGTAACTCATGTGCCGTTAAGCAGCCCAATTGAGTAAGACGTGGGTCCAACTCTGATGTAGGTGGCTTTATTCCTTTTCTGTCTTGCATTGCTTTACAACAGGCAACAGCCTTGGCCTCCTGTCACAATGACCATGGACTCTGCGTGACTATTGGATCAATAGCATCTTGGGTTCCACTCACCCTCAGCAGCCAGCTGTTCTTCTCAGGACGTGCTCTGAGAGGCTCTGTTTTGGGAGGTATGTATGGAAGAAACAGCAAATAGTGGAAATGAGGAGATAGAATGAGGAAAAAAATTTTAAGTGGGTCAAAAGTACCTAAGAAAAGACATCAATCAATTCTAGATTGCAGTTTTTGTTTCAGCTTTTTAAAATTTTTCTTTTTTACATATAAATTTATATTATTACACATATATTCAATAAGCTACATACAGCAAGAAGAACCATGAAACAATCAGGAATTATATAAATGCTATATTCATAGTGTTTTGGCTATTAGTATTTGTCAACCTTATTTTTTAAACAATTTTTCTAAGATTTATTTATTTATTATGTATAGTGTTCTGTCTGCACACCTGCACACCAGATCTCCTTATAGATGTTTGTGAGCCACCATGTGGTTGCTGGGAATTGAACTCAGGACCTTTGGAAGAACAGCCAGTGCTCTTATCCTCTGAGCCATCTCTCCAGCCCAATGTATTTGGCAACCTTAAAGAAAACATCTTTCCTATCTTGCTGTGTCTAAAATTCTGAATGTAAATAAATACCTATCATATCTCATCTCTATCAACCTAAAAACATCTGTCTAGACCTAAAAACATCTTAACCCGTAAACAACTAAACTTAATTGTAAAACTAAACTATCTGGTCTTCAACCCCATCAGAGACTTGAGGAGGAATAAAATTAATTTACCCTAGTAAACAGGAAGTGCAGGTTAGCAGCTTCTTTTTAAGACCTACATTAGGAGAGTGGATATTAGCTATGTTCTCTATCTCTCCATAAGCTTTATCTTTTATCTGCAAGGAGAGATAAAAATTGTAATTTGCCTGTACAACAAACAAACAACAAAACAATGTTTATGTCACAGGTTTTCAACCTTCTCAATGCTGTGACCCTAAAACTGGTACTCACATTATGGTGACCCCAACCATAAAATTATTTTTATGGTTGCTACCTCATAACTGTAATTTTGCTACTGTTATGAATCATAATGTAAATATTTTTGGAGGTAAGTAGAGGCTTGCCAAAGGCATCATCATCCACAGGTTGAGAACCACTGGAAGGTGCTGGGTAGGTGCTCAGTGACAAGATATGCAATCAACTGCTAAAGCCCTAGATTCAAAACTACTCAAGCACCAACAGTATCAAAATCAATAGCTGCACCTCAATTAAGTTATATAAGTGTCCATTGGGACACACACATATACATACAAACAGGCATATACACATATACACATAATTTAAAATATTAATAAAAATGAATCTTTTCTCTTTTATACGATAGGCTGTGCTCTTGAACACATACTTGATTTTTAATTATTCATGTAGGTGTTTGTGTGTGCGTGTTTTGCTGGTCTGTATATCTGTATCCTGAACATTCTTGTGCCCGTGGAGGATAGAAGAAGGCATCAAATCCCCTAGAATCAGAATTACAGATAGCTGAACTGTCTTGTGAGTGTAAGAAACAGTACCCAGGTCCTCTGGAAGAGCACCCAGTGCTCTAACTACTGAGCCACCTCTCAAGATTTATCTGCCTCTTTTTTTCCTTCAAAGAAAATCAAGCATCTGCCAAAATCCTATCACACAAAGTTGTAAATAGAGGAAAGTAAGCAAGGTAGAGAAGATGACACCCTGCAGCTGTGCCATGCTCTCCTATTCTATAGAAGAAGCTGAAGAATTCTGGGTAGTAACTCAATGACTAAGGTTCTTAGCGCAATGCAGAATGTACACTATTTGAAATTCACTAGAATAAAGAAAATTCATCGCCAGGCTTGCGCTGCTTTCGCTGGCCTCATTGCTCATCACCTTCATTCTCAGGGAACACATTTTAGTAATTAATACACATGGACTTTTGCTTCTGTAAGATGGCTACCGTGATGGTCTTCGCTTTCCATGGATTATTTCATTTGTTCAGGAAGCTGCATGTCCAAACACAAAAGCACAGATGTATGTGTACACACAAATGTCGCACACACAAACACACATGTGCATGTGCAGGGAGAGAGCGAGCCATTTCTATGCTTCTAGAATGTACAGTGCTGAAGAGCAAGCTTAGAGTTCACTCACATAGCCATATGTTCTCCCAACGGGATCACTCCTCCAGCCCTGATTTCTAACCTTTCCATTCATTCAGGGCATGCATCCCAAGGCTGTGGCCTTCGTTGTACATGTCATGTGAATTTGCTGATCTACAGAAATTACAACCTAACACAGGAACATCACAAGATGAGACTTGTTTTCTATTGCTTAGAATCACCTCCTCCGTGGCTGAAGCATCAGAGATCCCCTGGGGAAGCATAACCCTGTGTGTTGGCTGTATGGCTAGAATTGCAATTGTCCTGGCTAGGGCAAGTGGATGAAAAAGAAACCATCTCCAGCAGTTAGCACGGCCTGTCTTCCCTCCTATCTTCCTTCATTCCCCCCCCCCCTTATTTTAATCTCCTTTTTATCATTTGAGAATTCCATGCGTGCATACACGGTATTGCCCAACCAACACCCCATTCCCACCACACCTTTTCTTTTACATTGAGACCTCTTGGGCGGACTCTTTCATAAATCTCTCTCTTTTTTTTTTTTTTCTCTCCTATCTCCAGGCTGGAAAACCAAAGAGGAAATGCCTAAGCTGGTTTCTGACTATATGGCAAAGAAGTTTAACCTAGACCCACTGATTACCCACACCCTGCCTCTCCATAAGGTCAATGAAGCAATTCAGCTGATGAAAAACGGGCAATGGTAAATCACTCACTCATGTCATTTTTTTTTCCTGTGTGGATGTGGAGACAAAAGGGTTGTCACTGCTATAGTCGCTGCATGGCCCCCTGAATTTTGCTTTATTGCTGACTTATATGCAAGCCTAGAAGTATTGAGGTCATAGATGTCTCTAGCGTTATTTTTTTTTTATACAACATGGAACTAAAGATGTTGCCCATAACATTGTGGTCCAAGTTTAGGAAGACAGCTTACGGAGCTGAAGGAAAGGCTCTGGAGGTAAAAACACTTGTCACAAAGATGAACACCCGGGGTTTAGTCCCCAGAACCCATGAAGATGAAAGGAAAGAACAGGAGATCAGTCCACCAGCTGTGCTCTGACTTCCTCGTGGACCCTCCTGTCTTCCCTCATAATAAAAAGATAAAACATGGAGAAAAAAAATTGAGCTCATTTTACAAAGAGGCCATTGTCATTTTCACTGGTTGGTTGGGGGGCAGGTGTTTTTTTGTGTGTTTTTGTTTTGGTTTTGGTTTTGGTTTTGGTTCTTAGTTTTGTTTTGTTTTGTTTTGTTTTTTGAGACAGGGTTTCTCTACCTAGCCTTGGCTGTCCTGGACTCTCTCTGTAGACCAGGCTGGCCTCAAATGCTCAGAGATCCACCTGCCTCTGCCTCCGGAGTGCTGGGATTAAAGGCGTGTTTTGTTCCTGTGTCAGGACTGTCTGGAGTCCTAATTCTGTCAACTCTTTCATCTTTTAGTAGAAACTAGCTCTACATGACATTGGCACTTCTCTGTGTAAACTTCCTTTTACCTACTTCGTTATCCCTAGAACCACATGTTACTTTGATCACTTTTCTCCCAGCTTGTTAATCTGCCCACTTTTGACCCAACATCAAAGGAAGAGAATCTAGCTCATAGGTCTAAAGCACACAGGGCTTCAGAAATTCCTCAGTGTTTTCTCTTTCTCTTCTTTCTGTAGTATCCGCTGTGTCCTGCTACCATGATCACAAGATGTTCACCATTTCATCGCTCACTTGTACTCTGTATGTATCGCGAGTTACAAGACTCAGCCGCACAACCCTGTTCTCTTTTCTTGCCTTTGATTCACTCAGCAACAATCTTGTATCAAGCTTCTCAGCTGACCACGTCATCAAAATTATCCTCACATGACCCAGCGCCATGTGCAACCATCCTCCCTTTTCCAGCTATGTTGGGGTTGATTTGAGTCACGCAATAGCAGATTCTGCAGATGAAGGCACACCTGATACCCCACTGGCACAGCTGTCTCTACCTCTGGACCTACACTTCCTCCCCGACTGGCTCTCCCATATTGTATAGGTCCACACATGAAGCTCGGAGTATTGTCCACAAGAACCAGGGCTCCCACCAGAGAAATGACTGCAACTTATAAGCAACTGAGCAAATGTTTAGGTCACAAAACCCACACAGCAAGACTCAATGGTGTGGGTGTATGGCAACAGCAAGGTATCTGATATGTAAGTCAAGGACGCAGTCTCACGATTGATCTCACAAATAAATTGATAGCCTAGGAACAAATTAAAACAAAGGTGAAAGATCTCTATAATAAACAATGTGAAACACAGCAAAGTATAGTGGTGTGCTTCTTTAACAACTAAGCTCCTTGGAGGCCAAGGAGGGCAAACTATGTGAGTTTGGGGCTAGACTAGTCACGTAGCAAATTCTACATAACTTGACCATGATGAGATCATGTCTCAAATATATACTTGTTAAAAATGCCCATTATATCCAAAGAAGTCTACAGATACAATGGAATCTTAATGAAATACCAGTAATATTCCTCATGGATAAAAATGGCCTTCAAGCCAGACATGATGGTATACACTTTTAACTCCAGCACTCGGGAGGCAGAGGCTAGGAGATCTCTGTGTGTTCTAGGGCAACCAAGTCTACAAAGCAACTCCAGGACAGCCCGGCCTATTACACAAAAAAACCCTGTCATGAAAAAAAAAAAAAAACCTTAAAATCTATATCAAACCTTAAAATATAAAAAACAGGAGCCCTTATACTCTACACTACTGAGTCTTCGTGACCAAAGCAACCAAAGCAATTTGGCAGAAAAACAGAATCACAGACCAATGGAGCCAAACAGAGAGCTGAAAACCTGAAGCATGTGCAATGAACAGATTAAGAAGGGGCTAAGAAGATGCATTAGAGACAGTAAAGTATTTTTAATTATTGGCTCTGGGAAAGACGTTTTCCTCATGGATAAAAATAAAGCTCGATTGCCTTCTCTTGCGCCAGTTACAAAAATGAGCTCTAGGTACATCAGAGTCTTCGGTGGAAGGACTGAAACTGCTAAACTGTATAAGAAAACATAGGGAAACCGTTCTGGGCCTTAAAATGGACAAGGAATTGTTAGACAACACCCTATAAGCACAAGAAACAAAAGCAAAATTAGACAAATGTGATTATAGTCAACCAAACATTAAAGACGCTGTCGCCCGAGGGAGATGACAGCATGCATTTGCAGCATAGTTCGGGACTACAGTAATAAGAAGCGCTGGTGTCCTGGCAACACCTATAAGGTGAGGACAGATAGCACACTGCATTTTTCAAGCACAAAAAGAAAGGACTTCGAGTGTTGTTCTCATAAAGAAATTATTTTTCAGGAGTGATGTAACATCTCAAAGTGTCATCACATGCCACTTTGTAATTATGTACGACTCTATGTTTTTAACATCATTTTTAAAAAATTGAAAACACTCAAGAGATGGATCCGTGGTTAGGAGCACTTGCTGCTCTTTCTGATGATCCAGGTTCAGTTCCAAACACCTACATGGCAGCTCAGATCATCTGGAACTCCAGTTCCGGGGATCCAGCGAACTCTTCTGGCCTCCATGGGCATTGCATTACACAGTATACAGACATAAATGCAGGCAAAACATCCATATATGTGAAACAAAAATAAATCTATTTTTAATATAATAGAAATAAAATGCATCAATTTTAAATGAAATAAAGCTCCCTGCCTGAGTTATTTCTATTACTTTAATAAGAAATCATGACCAAGGCAACCAAGAAAAGAAAGTGTTTTATCTGGACTTAAAGTTTCAGATTAAAGAAATATAATTATTTAAAATAAAACTTCTGGGGCTTGAGAGATGGCTCAGAAGTTAAGAGTATATACTGCACTTGCAGAGGATCTGTGTTCAGTTCCCAAGACCCACAACAGGTGGCTCACCACTACCTGTAACTCCAGCTCCTGGGGACCTGACAACTTCTGCAGGCATCAGAACTCACACTCACAACACACACACACACACACACACACACACACACACACACACACACACACACACACACACACACCCTACAAATAAAATAAATCCTTTCAAAAATAAAATGTTCTGCTAATAAATTCATTGAAGACTCAAATTAACCTGAAACAGATGCGCTCGGCCTTAGCTCATTGCTTCCTCTCTCTCCTCTCCTCTCTCCTATATTCACAAAGAAGCTTCAGCCTTCTTCAATTGCCCAGGAAGGCTAGCTTTTGGCAGCTCCAATTTCTCAGGATTCAGAAGAGGGAAGGAAGGAAGGAAGGAAGGGAGGGAGGGAGGGAGGGAGGAAGGGACGAAGGGACAAAAGAAGGGAGGGAGGAAGAGAGGGAGGGAGGGAGGGAGGAAAGGAGCGAGGCAGGGACGGGGGATAGTGACTAGGGTCTTGTCATTTATTGGGATTCACATCCTGAAGAGATGGTTACAGAAGATTCCTATTTCATGCCCCTCGGAAACAGACAATAAATGTTCAGTCTCTTCCTAATGTGTCCCATAGATGTTTTTCCTCTGAGAAGCTGCTAAGAGGCCTCGAGCACTGAGGAGTGATTTGTGATATCTGACCCTTTGACTCTGCACAAGTCTCTTTATTCTCCTAGAACTGTGATTAAGGTTGGCAGGTGACTTAGAGTGGGAATTCCCTATTCTCCACATGCCAAAAGCCTCTTAGCAACCCTTGGCCCCAGTCCACAGCACGGGATTACTCTTTCTCTGCCACATAGATCAGACAATGCTGTTGACACTGGGAGGCCAGAATGGAATGTCATTTTGTGCCTAAACCAAGTAGCTCTGTCATTCAGGACTGGTCAGGAAATAAGAACATCTGCATCCTGCCTGCCCACCGTGCTTATCTCAGGCTGGAGCAGAGTTCTCACAGAAAGGACTCCTGACCTGCGAAGCGCCATGAGCTATGCGTCTGCCCTCTCCTTTGAGATGCCTGCTCCCTGCACATAGGGAGGAAGGCACTATCAAACCTCTTCACTCTGGATAAGGAAGTATATTCTCCATCTTCCCGAGTCTGAGCTGAAAATCTATGCCAACTCTGTCCCAGCCTTCCATTTCAGTCCACCTTCCTGTCTGCTCTCCCCTAAATCAACCTTCCCAACAGCTTGAACCTCATCACCTTGAAAAGTCAGTCTCCCAGACAGCTGTTAATAGAGTCTAATTCTTCAACCTACTTTACTTATCTCTATATAACTCTTTCCCCTTTTGGAGGCTGACGTTCACCATGTAGCCCAGATTAGCCCCAGCCTACAATTCTCCTGCCACAACCTTCCGTGTACTGAGGTTACAGTGAGCTACCCTACTCGACTCTGCCTCTACACACATCTGTCCGTGCTGGAGCTCATTGAAAACTTCTAATTTCACCACAGAAGCAGCACCCCTGTCTGCTTCCTGTTAAACTTCACAAGCAATGGCTCGCTACATCCATACACAGGTGTTCACACTGTGGCTCGCTGAAGGTCACGTTAACTCCCAAGGTATATAAGCCTGTGGCCTGCCTCTAAGGCCCACCACTTCAGCCACATTAAATGGTCCTGACCTGACCACCAAGCCAAGCACATCTTTGCCATTTCCAGGCACAATGCTTCCCTGCATAGTGACTACATGGGGCAGTTTATGGCCTCTACCAAGGCTTGCCTAATCCCAGACAGATGTTAGAAGCAGCTATCCATCTTCCAAATACATTGTGCCCGAATCATGCAATGTTTTGAGTCTCTTCCACTTTTCATCTGAAAGATAGCTCAAAGGCTTTATGTCTGCATGGTTTCCACGTTTCTCTTTCAGCAGCCTTCAAAGTACTTTCCCACACCAAGGAAAGTAGACATGAGGGCTCCATTCAGGCAGTAGCTTGACCTCTCCAGTCAGTTATATGGACATTGTCCTCAACAATGGGACTCCACTGTCAGTTTACAGAGAGCAACATTTTTTCTTAGCGTACAGCCTGAAGTAATTGGGGAGACCCTTGGCCAACAACTCAATTGAATATAAGTCCCTCTGCTAGAAGCATCAAAGTGGGGGGGGGTCATAAAAAGCTACTCAGAGTAGCTTGAAGAATTGGGTTTTATTAACGTATTTATAGGAATTCTGACTTTCTAACATGTTGAGGTTCCTCCAAGTGTGTGTAGGTTTAATATGTTCATCTTCCCAGGCTCAAGTTTCTATTGCATGTTGTAAATTAATGCTGGCATTCCCCCTAGTGGCAGCATTTGTCATTAACCTACACTATTCAAAACATGTTCACTGCTCCCAACTGCTTCTCTCTAACTTCATTTAAAAGCCAGATAACCCACACCAGGATGACCACGTGATCCTAAAACAGGCTGCCAGCTTCTCTTTGTCTTTTTAGTGAGCTCTGATAGCCGTTAACTAATCAAACACTATCAATTTATTAGTCTATGTACTGTGCGACTGGGATCTAAGGAACAATAGGCAAAAAAAAAAAAAAAAAAAAAAAAATTAAAATTCCGTATAAAAAGCACTGGAGCTTTGGAGGGAGAGGCAGCCAGAAACCCAGAAACTTCTTCCTGCCTATGAGATGAGAGAAAGCTCTGGCTTCTGCCAAGAAGGGAAAGCAGTTTGCCTATAGAGTAGTAATGTGGTGACGCTGTTTTGTGACACACCTTGGTAGCAACCCTGAGGAGAAAACCCAGCGAGGATAGAGCTGACTTCCTGAAGCCTTCCAGTGCCCTGAGAGGTAACTTGGAAGCAGATTCTCCCTGAAGTGAGCCTTGAGATCACTGCGGCTCTGCTCGGCACCTGTGACTGGGATGCCCTGAGCACAGCCAGCATGCTCCCAGACTCATGACCAACAGAAACTTTGAGAACACTTTTGTTTTTTATTTTCTGCCAAGCAGTAAGATCTGATTCCAGGGCCAGTGCTGCCTTGTGAAGTATCACTAGCACTTAGGAGATAGGACAGTACATAACATTAGAAGGTTAGACATGACGATTATAAAGAACTAAGTGTCATTTACCAATGAGTCAACAGTAGGAGACTGGTAAGCTTGAGTCAGGCAGTCACTAAGAGCGTGTGTTTCTAAGTGCCATAAAGTCTCTATGGCAGCGCTTACTTATCCTTTATGTCCCATCCTTAGGAAGAGACTTGAGCTGAAACATCAACCCTAGAGTTTGACTGTGAGATTATCCATATTGCAGAGTTTTAACTCATAGGCCTAATAAATCTCTAAGACTAAAGTCAGAGCCCCGATGAAGAAGAGGTGGATCTTAAGGCTGAAATGACACTATTATTGAGATCTTGAAACTCGTCGTTGTCCTGAGCCTTTCTAGCTTAAACTAATGGCCCATTGACTACATGCCTAAAGGAATCCAAGTCAGCACACTGTAGGGACCCCTGAGGCCTTGTTTATTGCTGCACTGTCCTAGTTGTGTTTTACTGGGAAGACAACCATGATCAAGGCAAGTCTTATAAAGGAAACCATATAACTGGGGGCTTGCTGACAGTGTCGGGTTGCTCTATGATCATCACAGCAGGAAGCAGGCAAACATGGTGCAGGAACATTGGTTTTCATCCTAATCTACAGGCAACAGGCAGGGAGAGAGGCACTGAACTGGCATGGGCTTTTGACACTTCAAAGCCTACAGTGACACACCTCTTCCGAGAAGGCCACACCTCCTAATCCTTCTTAAACAGGTTCCATTAACTGGTAACTAAGCACTCAAATGGGAGTCTATGTAGGCCATTATCATTCAAATCTCCACATGTACTACTCACAACCAAGCTACAGAATCAACCTATATGTCTATCAACAGGTGGACAAATAAATATACCCAGTAAAGTTTCTGCCATCCATAAAGACAAAATTCTGTCATTTGAAGAAAAATGGATCAACTAGAAGTCATCATACTAAGGAAAGTGAGCCTGCCACAGAGAGACAAATGCTATCTTTTCTCTAATACATGGACAATGATTTTAATAAAATAATTAAGAACAAGACGAGGCCGTAGAGACAGCTCAGCTCTTGCAGAGGACCCGAGTTCAGTTCCCAGCACCCACAAAAAATGGCTTACCACTACCTATAACTCCAGCTTTGGGGGATCAGCTGCCTCTGGCTTCCATGGACACCTGCACTCACATGCACACACTCACACAGAGATATACACATATGTAGCATTTAAAGTAACAGAAATAAATCTTTAAGGACAGGAAAGTGGACTACTTGGGGGATGGGCGATCATCAGGAGGCAGAGGAACAAGAGGCAGTGATGAGGGGAAGTGAATGTGGTTAACGTACTTCGTGTATGTGTATAAAGATGTCACAATGAGAAGCATTATTTTGTGCTGAAAATACATGCCAATTAAAAAACAAACACAATGATTCTCTCCCCCCTGTTGTGGGGTTACAGATTCTCCTGGCCTAGAGACCATGATAGCACCTTAAAGTCTGAGATGAAAACACTAGCCTACAAGCAATGAAGCTGAAAGGGTAGAGGTGCTTTGACAGGGACCAAGGAAGAAGTCAAGAGGTTCTGAGAAGCAGGCACAGTGTAGCACTCTGTGACTAAATTCCTTGGGTGACTTCAAACAGGACAGCTCTTTCACTGAGGCAATAAGAAATAAGTCATGACACAGGGGGCCTCAGAGGGAGAGGTGAGGCCATGGTAGAGGATGTGCCCAGTCCTGATGCGGCTTGACAGGCTAGGATGGGCTGGGGGGGGGGGGCCTTCCCTTTTCTGAGGGGTAGAGGAGGAAGGACATAGGGAGGAGGGAAGAAGGGTGGAACCAGGAGGAGAGGAGGGAGGGGGCTATGATTGGGGTGTTAAATAAATAAATAAATAAATTTTTTAAAGATAGGGATGAGGGCACTGGCCTCAGTGATAAGCTCATCTTTGTCTGGAATAAGCCAGATACAAGAAGAGAAACGCTCTAGACCAGGCATGATGGCCATGTATGGCAGAGGCCAGGGAGCAACACCTCACCATCAGAAGCAAGATAGATCTAGTCATCTAAGTGGACAACGTGACATTCTGGGAAAGGATCTTCCCAAAAGGGCACGATCCCCAGCCCATGACACTGTGGCAGGTAGTGGAGCATTCAAAGCTGAGTCACAGTGAAGGATCTCAGGTCAGTAAGGGTATCAGGGTCTTGAACTGATGGGAGAACGCCTGGATCTTTCTTTGTTTACATTTTTACCATGAAAGGTTTCTTCTACTATGTACAACCATCATAGGCTCAAAAGGAATGGACCAATCAACTTCCAAATTTATGGGCAAAATAAGCCTTTCTCTCAACCCTCACCTAGGCTATTACTATATACCAGAGGCTAGCCTCAAACTCTCAACCCTCTTCCTCATCCTCCTGAGAACTTGGACTACTCACATGTGCTACCATGTCCACCAACCTTTCCTCTTTCTAAAAAGTAATATCTTATCTATTTGTTATAGTAATAGAAAATTGACTTGCACAAGTAATAAAAGGTGACCCCAGGCATCTGACAGGCACAATGTGTCCCCTTAACAAAGTAGCAGGAGTTTCCCCAGAGGGGGATACAATTGCCACCACCACTGACTTCTGACAGGTTTACTTTATGTACCACACATGAAACCCCTCTTTTGGAATGGGCCTCAAATCCAAATAGAAAGCAGCGGGCAAGCTGGGCACAGTGGCGCAGGCCTGTAATCGCAGCACTCGGGGAGGCAGAGGCAGAGGCAGGCAGATCCCTGTGAGTTCGAGGCCAGCCTGGTCTACAAAGTGAGTCCAGGACAGCCAAGGCTACACAGAGAAACCTTGTCTTGAAAAACAGAAAGAAAGAAAGAAAGAAAGAAAGAAAGAAAGAAAGAAAGAAAGAAAGAAAGAAAGAAAGAAAGAAAGAAAGAAGGAAGGAAGGAAAGAAAGCTCTTAGCAGCTACTAATGCATACACGGGCACAGAAAGTCGGTAGTTCACACTCAGGGCCTATTGTTGAGTGTGACTGATGGTGACTTTTGTCCTCCTTCCCCGCCCACCCAGAAGCATGCAGAGCATTTTCAACATGGGAAGCTGCCAGGAAGGTGCAAAGTTCGAGCCCAGCTCCAGCACGATTTCTCTAAGTTCTGCAAGCAACGTGTGTATTGTCCCCAGCAATAGTAATGAAGAGACTTTTTAAACTACGTTCACATTCTTGCCTCAGAGGCCAAACCTGGCCTCTGACTGAAGATGGCTCCCTGTGAAAATGTTGCTAACCCCACTCATCCAACGTTCAGCAAACAGCTTGTATACCGACCGCAGGCCAGGTGCTGTTGATAGACAGGTGTCCTGTGTATGATTTTAACAAAGCAGACACAGTCCTTACCTTTATAAAGCTCTCAGTCTCACAAGAACAACAGATAACAAATGCATGCACACACAGACAGTTACTCACAAAATGCAATAAACATTAGAAAACGCCAGAGTTTAAAAGTGGACTTACTTTGGACTGAAAGACAGATTTTAAGTACTGAATTTTAGATATCAGTTAAAGGCTATATGCATGGAAGAGGTCTGGACATAAGGCTTGCCTACACAGTTCTTTTATGTCCTAGTAGCTGTGCTTTGTTTTCTAACAATAGCAGGATGCAAAAGTGTCTGAGCTACAACTGCTCATTTTATGTTTTATTAGTGTTCAATAAGATGTGTGTGATATTTAGGGACTGTGTATCTATTTCTGTGGTCTTCTGGGCTATGACCTTTTTTCCCTGGGGGCACAACCCATGATGTTGACCCTGCTTACAGACATCCCAGAGGCATCTGCCCATGTTCCTTTACTCTGGCCTGCAATAAGCAAATTGGTTGTGCTGTTGGTCAGGGTTACAGAATCCTTGTGGTTCCTTTTAAATTCTGCATACTACATTCTGCCAAAAGAAATCACTGGATAAAATAGGGGTGCCACTGAGCATGTTGAATTTGAGAGTGGAAGTTGGAAACCTACGAAAGAAAGGCCTGAGAGGCTTGCTGCACAAACAGCTCAGTTCCAGTCTGACAAATCTACAGAGGTGCTGTATAATCTGAAATCTGAATGATTAGGAAAAACTATATTTACTTGATATTTTAATATTAAAGAGACTAAATATACTCATCTAAACAAGAGAAAAGTAATCTTTTATTCAGAGTTTCAACCAGGAGCAGTACATTAACAGCACCAGGCAATTATTAACTTAAATAATAAAAGTGAACTGAGCAATGTTCCAGTGTTCAGAATTCTGTTCACTAGTAATAAAAGAGAGGGAAATTACAGAGTCCAAAGTTTATCAAACATCTGAAACTGCCAAAGAGTACCTTGATAATAAACATGAACTTTGTAATCAAACAGACTTCATATCTAGCCGTGCTCCACTGGACAGGCATGTTACCCACACAGCTGAGTTTTAAAGATTTATTTATCTTATTTATTGCAGATGAGTGCTTTATCTGCAGAAGAGGGTATCAGATTACATTATAGATGGTTGTGAGCCACCATGTGGTTGCTGGGAATTGAACTCAGGACCTCTGGAAGAGCAGGCGGCGCTCTTAACCACTGAGCCATCTCTCCAGCCCACAGTTGAGTTTTATATGTGGAATGCTGCACAGGCAAGAGGCACAGGCAAGACTTAGTAAACAAGACAACAGTCTCACATCAGTGAGAAATATAAACGGCTTACAATGGGCACCAATCCTGTTATGAAACTAGCCCATGAGAGATACACAGCTCCTCTTTTCCTTGAGTGTGAGACTGCAAGAACAAAGGTCCCCAGCTAGGAACTCAGCTGAGCCCCTGACAGAATGGATACTTCAAAGTGTGTCTTCTGGGAATCGGTGGCAGGTCCATTTTCAACGTTCCGGATGGTGCAAGGGAGAAAATCACTCAGCCTAAATAGAATGACTCACAAACTTATGGGAGCCACATGGGGCTATATGCTACTTACGTAGTAAATAAGCCTCTCGTGTAGTTTCATATCACACGTTCTCTAAGGATTCATGTTTACCCCTGAATTACAGGGACACGTATATCATGTGTATATAACAAATGACAAAATCAGTCTATAAGTGAAAAGATATTGGTCTTCAAATTGTGAGAAATATTACCCAGAAAAAACAACATAGAAAACAGTCCTAGAATCCCCAAACCGAGACTATAAAGCTGCCACTCCACAAATTGTACTGTGATACTAAATAGGTAGATGACAGAAGATAGATACGTACATAGATAGATGATAGATAGATAGATAGATAGATAGATGATAGATAGATAATAGATAGATAGATAGATAGATAGATAGATAGATAGACAGACAGACAGACAGAAGACAAGAATTTGATAATAGGCTCTTAATCCTACCCTGAAATTTTAGTGATATTTTGGATGGGGCTTTGGGGAAATCACCAGAACTACAAAGCAGATGACATGGACTTAGAATTAGGATTATAGTGAGAATTCTGGAATTTTGGTTTCTTTAAAAAAAAAAAAAAAAAAAAAAAACAGAAATCTTATAAGAATGTGTCCATGTTAATGTGACATGTGAGGATATGGAGCTGCATGTCCGTGTTGATGTGAGGTGTGGGGATATGGAGCTGCGTGTCCATGTTAATGTGAGTTGTGGGGATATGGAGCTGCGCCGCAGCCGCTGACTAGGATGTGTTTCATGCTCTAGCAGGGACGTGATTTTTCCAGCTGGAAATAGTCTCTGTGATTATGTCACACTTGGGATTCTGGGGACTTTACTGAGAGGCAGTGTGGGTTGTTGGTTGTTGATTTCGATTTGTTAAGTAGTTGTGTGCAAAGAATAAATAAGAAAAAGAAAGAATTCGATATCCTGATGGCAAAGATCAAACTTGCCCACAAGGAACTCAATGCCCCTAATAAGCAGGAAGTAGTTTAATGATAATGTCACCCCTCTTTATGACCCCTGAATTTATTCAAAGATTTCTTTCCTTTCTTCTCTATTCTTTTTTTCTCTCATAGCTAGTCTTAGGGGGTTGATAGGGAAGAATAAAATGGGTGGAGAAGGGTAGAAGAGAAAAAAAAAAAACCTCACAGGCTACAAGTGGTGCCCAACGTGGGGTTAGGCACAATGGGAAATTTGACTTCAAATGCTGGAGAGAAAAAGGCAGAGAATGAATAGATTTTTTTTTCAAGAAGCCATCAAAGAATTTATTGTGGCTACTACCACTGGAATATCCCCTGCTATGCTCCCAGAGTGGGATTTTGTTTTTTCTTTTTATTCTTCTTATATTCTGTTTCAAAAAAAAAAATTGGGAAACTGGCTGAGAAGTTAGAAAATCTGTGGGTGGAAATGGAAGAGCAGGAGAAAAAAAAAAAGAAAAGAAAATGGCTAAAATGAGAAAACAAAAGGGATCACTCTACTCTCCCTTTTCTGAAAGGGTTGCAGAGTTGGTGAGGCAACTGGAAAAACTGTAGGTGGAAGTGGAATCACTTGGGATGTGAGGAGCATCAGAAAAGGGAGAGCAAAAAGGCTCAGACCCAGTGACTGAGCAAGAGAGTGGGAGTAAAGCGGGAAAGAAACTGCACTGCAGGGCAGTCAGGTCAAAGAAAAGCTGAAAAAGCGGGAAGACAATCTGATGAAAGAGCCCATTTTGGGGGAAAAAAAGCACCATTGATCTTGAGCCAACCACACCACCAGAATTAGAGGAGGGGCAGCCCGGGGTTTTAAAATCAGCAGCAGCTTTCCCAGTGGTCACACACTATATGCCTGCTCATGGTGTGGAACAGGGTCATATAAGATAGGACGGTGTCCTATGGAAATGATAGCTCTAAAATAGATCTAAGTCTTAGAGAGGGCATGATTTTATATGGAATGCACTCACCTTATGTGAGACAAATTCTAAATAATTGGTCTGCTCAAAATAGAATTATTTCCCAAGCCAGGAAGGGATGTGTGACAGCTGAACTTGAGAATTAATGGCTTGAAACAGAAAGGGGGAAATATAGTGAGAATTCTGGAATTTTGGTTTCATTAAAAAAAAAAAACAAACAGTGAGTCCACGAAAGCTAAGGATACACAGAGAAGCCCTGTCTTGAAAACAAAAACAAACAAGCAAATACAGAAAATTTTTAATCCAGGTGTGGGGATGTGATGCTGCTTCGTGGCAGCTGACTATGATTTGCCTCGTGCTCTAGCAGAGGCGTGATTTTTGCCAGCTGCAGATAGTTTCTGTGATTTGTGTGACATTCGGAATTCTGACATTTTCTGAGGGTATATAAATGCTAGTGCCTCGAGAGGCTGAGTGCATTCTTGGTTGGATATTGGTTGTTGTTGGTCACAATTTGTTAAGTAGTTATGTGCAAAGAAAAAAAAAAATTAGATATCTTGATGGCAGAGATCAAACTGTGTCCGCAAGGAGCTCAACGTCCCGAATTAGCAGGAAGTAAGTAGTCTAATGATAACATCACCCCTCTCCAGCACCTAACTTCACAGAGAATCTCTTTCTTTTCTTCTCTATCCTTTTTTCTCTCCTGCCTAGTGTTTGGAGGTTGAAAACAAAGAAAGGGGGTGGAGGAAGGTGGAAGAAAGAGAAGCCCCCAAAGTAGCAAATGTCTGCTACAAATGATCTTTAAGGAGCAGTAGATCCAGGGAGTGACCCTTCTGAGCTTGAGTTTCTCAAGGCACATTGCGGCAGAGAATGCCTGAGAGAGGTACAGGCAAGTCAGGTATGTGTGCATGGATGGCTTCAGAACCTAGGCCAGGAACTGAACAACAGCCATGGAAAAATGCGCTGAAGATCTTGCCTCTTGGCTCTTCAAAATGTTTTCCATTTCTTCACATTTTCTTATCCCCTCAAAGATGTTAGCGTCTGTTTGTTTTTAATGAATTAATAACAGAGTCTTGGCACCCCCCGCCCACAGAATTCATGTGTTGTAGTGCTTAGAAGCAGAAAAGGATTTTATTTTCCCAAGGCCTCAACCCTTCGCAGAATTGCTCTTTGGCTCTGTCCCCCATCTGAGCTCATCTGGGCCTGACATGCAGCTTCCCTGTGCCCTTCCCTGAGTCCTTGGGCTGCTGTTATGCCAACTCCACGCCAGATGCCAATTGCTATGGACACTGATATCATGACTTTAATGCATGTGGAGTGTGTATTGCCTGGTGGGGAAAGTGGTGCAGGTGCACATGTGTGTGCAGCTGGAGGACAGGGCAACCTCAAGTATCATTTTCTGTAACACTGCTCACCTTATAGGCTTGAAATAGGGTCTCCATTGGCCTACTCTCATCAAATAGACGAGGCAAGCTGGGCAGGCCCTCGAGGGAGCCTTCTGCCTCTCGCTCTCCAGTGCTGAGGTCATAAGCACATGCCAACATGCCCATCATGGAACTAGAACATGGGCTTTAGGGATCAAATCCTGGTCCTCACATTTGTAGACCCTTCAACACATCTGTAACTTTGTTCTGGGAACTTCCGTTTGCACTTACTTTCAAAGATGCTATTAAAACCTGATGTGGCTGTGCATGCCTTGACGCCCAGCTCAGAAGGAAGGCAGACAGATCTCTGTGAGTGCAAAGACGGTCTGATCTACCTAGTGAGTTAGAGAACAACCAGAGCTACAGTTACACGTTTTTTTAAAATCAAAGATGCTGATGCCAATGTAGCATGACCAAGGTCTATTTCCTTAGTCCTTGGCCACTTCCTCCTCCTGAGGCTGACTACCAAGATCCAGCTATCAAAGTATGCAAGTCCAGCAATCAAAAGCCCCCCTTGGCTCACCTAATGAACATGCTCAATTCAAAGTAAACATCTCATTTAACATGGGGTTTCCCCTTGTGCATTTATAAGCCGTCGTTTTCCTGTTGCCACATCTGTCTCCTTTCCATCCAGAGGCAGTCCTCTGTTCCTTAGGGACAAATGGCCCTCACTCTTTCCCTTGTTCTCTTCTCCTCTTCTATCTCCTGTGTTTGTCTCTTACTCCCTGCCCTCTGTCTCTCAGGCAAATAAATGTCCTTTGTGCTAAGAATTTGGTCTTAGGAGTCCTAAGCCAAGACTTTTCCTTTCAAATAAGAATCTAGTGTTTTGAAACAGGGACTACAGACAGCTGTGCCAGCAGGAGACTTGGTATCGAGATTATTACAACAAAGCAAATAAGAAATAATGAGAATCCTATCTGCAGATTCATAACAGTGGGAAGAAGGAAATTAAAAAGGGTCACTGGGCTTGTCAGTGCTACAGAAAGTATAGAGAAAGGAGCTTTAGGACTCTGAGAAAGAGAACAGAGACACAGTGTTAAAGCAGAAGTAAGAGAAAGTACTTTCCAAGTTTGAAAAAAAGAACAAAGGAGTTGTTTTGTGAACATCATCAACTAAAATCGAGATGTCTACAAGCAATTGGTATTTCCAGCCTAAAGTAGGACGGGAAGAAGGGAGGGAGGAAAGAAAGATGGGGAATGGGAGGATGATAAGGGGAGCATGAGATAGCGGAGGAAAGAAGGAAGGCAGGCAATAAGTTAGGGAGAAAGAAAAGGAAAGTGAAGGGGAGAGGGAAGAAAGGAAAGAAATGGGGGATTGGAGAGAAAGGAAAAGAGGGAAGGATGATGGAAGCAAAGAGAAAAGAAAGAAGAAAGGGAGGAAAAAGGGAAGAGAGAAAAGGAAGAAGAGAGAGGGTGAGAGGGAAGGAAGGAGGGAGGGAGGGAGGCCTGTAGTATAAAGGACATGAAAACAGGTGCTAATGTCTAGAAAACCTGGACGGCTACAGAGGCATTTTATAAAAAGATGGGTGTTGGAAGGTTTGATCTATTTTATAAGGAGACTGCTAACAGTGTAGAGATCACAGCTAACAGAAAGCACTAGACCAGTGGTTCTCGGCTGTCCTAAAGCTGCAACCCTTTAATACAGTCTTAGTGTATGGAGGCTTCACGTAAATGAGACGCCCAACCACCACCCACAGTTTGAGAACCACTGCACTGGAGAAGCCAGAATTGTTTAAATGGGCTTTTTTCTTCAGAAAAGAAATGATACCTGTTCACCCAGAAAGCTGGAGTGGATATTGAAAAACAACCTGGTGATCTTTTGCTGTTCTGTGGAGCCAGCCTTCAGCTGAATCCCCTAATCCTGACCATTGTCTATGCCCTAGTCCTGAGCTTTGTCTCTCAGGGACTAGGACTCATCCTTGGGAAAGAGCTGCCCTGTACTTTGCATTCTCCACCAACTGAACCCATCTTTATGCTTGTTCCAAATCCTCCCCCTCAGCCCTTACCCTGAGCTGTTTGCTTTTTTAACTCAGGGGCTCTCCTACAGATATGCATTTTGCAAGAGAGTTTCCATGTACCCGAACATAAAGCTTTCTTGTGATAATTGAAGGGGGAAACTTTTTTATAAAGTTGTGATGTGTTTAAATGTGTAAGAAAAATAAACCACTTGGTCAGACTCCAGGAACTTTTTACCCTGCACTGGCTAAGTAGTGCTGATCTGACCTTCATTCCTGCCCTCACCTGGCTTGGTTCCTGGCTGGTTTACTGGCTGCCTGTGATGCTTGCAGGGACCACCGTATAACATGCTTTTTCAGAGTTTAAGTACATGAAAATAGAACCCAGTGAATTACAAATTGAAGGGTGTGTATTAGGAAACTGGAAGAGAGAACATGCATTATACTTTAAAAGTTGATTAAATAACTTAATTCAATAATAAACTACTGATGTCAAGAGGGCTTGTGAATACTATGAGAACATGAAGAAGAGTGGCAAAGCTAAAGAGAACACACTAACAAGGAAAGATTGCCAAAGATATGTTAAACTTTTAAAACACAGAATATAGAACTTTCACAGATCAAGTGTAAAATATGTAAAACAGGGCCATGGAGATGGCTCAGCACATAAAGGCAATTGTCTCCAGTTATTAGCTAACACATACAAATAAAGTAATAAACAAGTTTAAATATGTAAAGCAAAAAGTTAAGAATACTATAAGAGGGCTGGAGAGATGCCTCAGAGGTTAAGAGCACTGGCTATTCTTCTAAAGGTCCTAAATTCAATATCCAGCAACTACATGGTGGCGCATAACCATCTATGGCGAGATCTGGTGCCTTCATCTGGCATCTAGGCATACATGCAGGCAGAACACTGTATAAATAATAAATAAATAAATCTTTAAAAAAAGAATACTATAAGAAATGAAAACTGCATAACAAGGATTTTTACAAATGCCTTACACACTTATAAGCAGGGTAACCTGAATTGAGTACATCAAAGTGCTGATGCTCAGTGATATTCAGAGAAACAATGATCATAAAGAATTACAAACCCAACTTATATTGTAAAAAGAATTACATATCCTTACGTAGCACCATAGCATCAATTCAAGTCTGGCAACTCTCAGGATGAGTTCCCACATCTGTCACTCATAGGCCTAGTCAGTCTGTAAACAAGAGTTGCTCTGACCATCACAGTGGCACATCCAGCAATCTCCATAGTGGCCAGAAGAGCAGTCAACCAGGATGAAATCAGAAGATTACAGACTACAGGGAGAAACAAGTCAGCTCTAGGGCAGATCTTTTTTTTTAATTTAATCACTTTACAACCTGATCCCAGCCTCCTCCCTCCTCTCTTACAAACCCCACCTCCACACACCCTTCCGCGCCCCTCCCCACCCCCCACCCCCCGCTCTTTCTCACCCACCCTGGCACCTCAAGTTGAAATAGGACTAAGAACATCTTCTCACCTTGAGGCCTGACAAGGCAGCCCAGCTAGTGGAAAGGGATCCAGAGTCAGGCAACAGAGGCGGAGACAGCCCCTACACCCATTGTTAGGGACTCATATGTTAACCAAGTTGCACATCTATACATATGTGTATGGGGCCTAGGTCCAGCCCAGGCACGCTCTTTGGTTGGTGGTTCAGTCTCTGTGAGCCCCCGTGGGCCCGGGTTAGTTTACTGTGTTGGTCTTCTTGTGTCCTTGACCCCATCGGTTCCCTCTACCCTTCCTCCTACTATTCCACAAAACTCCCCCCAGCTCTACCTATTGCTCGGCTGTGAGTCTGTGCATCTGTTTCCATCAACTGCTGGATGAAGCCTCTCAGAAGACAATTATACTAGGCTCCTGTCTGCAATCATAGCCGAGTATCATTAATAGTGAAAGGGGTTGGCTCTCTCCCATGGAGTGGGTCTTAAATTGAACCAATCATTGATTTGCCATTTCCTCAATCTCTGTTCCATCTTAATCCTGCAGAGCAGAATTTTACAGCAAAAGGAACTCGGGAGATAATGAACTCTCCTACCAACCATCTGTGATGATGGTGGATACATGGTTTTTTACATTCATCTGAGGTTGTAATTTTTAAAATAAAAATATAACCTTTAAACGTTTGTTGAGTTGTTCATCATTTGGAGGCATTCGTTTCTCAAACAGCCATCATGTGCAACACTGGGGCCCAGAGCACCAATGGTAGGCCCCTGAAGGCCAGCCAGGCACTAGGCACTGGTCCTCAAGGGCTATGGCCCTACTGTCTTTAGAGGACATTGTGAGACCCAGAGCCACTGGGACTGTTTCTCAGGCTCACACATCCAGAGGGACACAGGAAGTCATTTCCCAACTGTTGGGGTTTGGTCTGGTTGCTGCCCAAATGAGCAGACTCATGTACCCCAATAAAGTTTGTAGCCTTGCCTATGAACTTATTCCTGTTTTACCAATTAAAAAACCTTAGCTATGGCTAAGGTTCCCGGACTGGCCAGACAGAGAGGTTCTTGGGGAAAAAAGCAGAGAGACCAGAGGAGGAGGGACAGGAGGAAGAAGGCCCACACTATGGGTTAGGTGGAGGAGAAGCACATGGATGGAGATTTGGCCCAGATGAAGAGCATTTGCAACACCTGGGATTATGGGTTGGAGGCAGCTCAGTAGGAATTATTAAAAGCAGATGGCATGGGATTGGGGCCGGGTATGGGATAACTGCCCCAATATGGGAGGTAGTAGGGGATTAATATCTGCCCTACCCCCAGTGAACCAAGGCTATTTTAAAATATAACAGGTGTCTGTGTTTTTTTTTATTTATAGCAGTTTAGAAAACATCGCCATAATAATCATTAGCCTAATAATAAATACTTATTAGGCCTTACTGTTAAATTAACCACAACACCCAACAGTGACAAAATGGTCCCTGACTGCAGCAGAGTTGAAGGGACTTGGCAAGTTTGAGCCAGTAGCTTTTTAGCCCTTGAACAAAAGTGTTTCAGTGTTCAAGCAATCAGTGTCACCTTGCTAGTATGTGATGACTGTATCAGTCCTGATGTCCCCTAATTAGGCAAACAGGAACGCTTGTCCAGCAGGGCACATGAGGAGAATTCTTATGTAGCCACTGACTCACCATGAGCTGAAAGAAAATACAAACAGTAGAAAGAAAAGGGGAAGCAGAAACTACAGTGAGTTGAGCAGTGGAATGCTCAACAGTAAGACACAACCCACAACTAAAGGTACCATGAGTAACTGAAAAGATGGCTCAGCAATTAGGAGCACTGGCCACTCTTCTAGAGGACCCGGGTTCAATTCCTAAAACCTACATGACAGCTGACAACTATCTGTAACTCCAATCCTAGGGGTACCAATAACCACTTCTGGGTTCCAGGGGCACCAAGAACACCTGTGGTACACAAACACACGTGCAGTCAAAACACCCATACACATAAAATAAATAAATAAAGGCACCATGAACAATCAACAATCAGAACTAAGAGGGGAAAACACATGGAAGTGTATACACTATGAGTCTATTCACACCAACTAAGTAATAAACAAAACTAAACTATTAGATAAAAAAGCACAATATATAGTAAAACCACAAATGTGTAAGGAAATTATTATCAGGGTGTAAAGGAGAAGAAGGGAAGGGAGGGCAGTTCCAGAGCAATTGAAATGCCCTCTACTTAGTGGTTATTTGTAACTCAGCCTTATACAATTAATAATTTACTTTCTGTATTTGATACATTGTAATAAAAGATTGAAAAAAAGAGCTAATTAAAAAGTCTCAGTGCCAGCTGGGAGCAATGGGTTTGAGGATGAACTATGACATTACAGATAAATGTCACAGCAGGAGTCAGGGCCGTGATTGGAAAACCAGCCACCAGGAATGGTATTTATTCAGAGTTCCCAGCACAGCACACACAGCATTCTGGGTAGAGGTGAAGGTCAGAGTTAGAAAGAAACTTCCAAAGCAAGCTTCCCAAGGAAAATGGGCACCAGGGGAAAAGTAAGTAAATTACTTGTATCTGAATTTAGCTGCTGCTTCTGTTGTGTCTGCATGTTTGTGGAAGATGCTTCCGCAAGGCGCAGTGACTGAAGTCAGCACAGGGCAGTTCATAAGCAAGAAATTTGTTCTAAGGAAAAACAACTCTGGATTTGCCAAAGTGTCTTCTAGGGAGCTCAGATATGGGGAGGCAGGGAGAAAATTCAGTTACCCATGTTCTAACCATCAGTATGTATTTAAAGTGTGTGAATGAGTGAGACAAAGCAGACTGCAAAATGTTGTGTCTATGTCCCCATGTGAGGCCACTCGCTCAGATGCTTTTGAACATAAGGAGAAAGCAAGTGATAAAAGTAAAGGTGGGTTTTTTTCTTCCATTTCAAAACTTCTTTGTAATGAATGTACATTGCATTTGTAATATAAAAAATAACTATTTAAACCATAATTAAATATTGTCTAAAAACAATTGAGAAGCAAATGTTCAAATATTCAAAGAAATTTACACCAACAGTACAGGTAGTAGTTAGGACAAAGGGTTATAGACTTTCTTTTTATTTTACTTGTATTTTAAATTAAAAATGTAATTTTAGCCAGGTGTGGTGGTGCACACTTATAATCCCAGCACTCAGGAGGCAGAGGTAAGCAGATCTCTGTGAGTTCAAGGCCACCCTGATCTACAAAGCGAGTCCAGGACAGCCAAGGCTACACAGAGAAACCCTGCCTCAAAAAACCAAAAACCAAAACAAAAGCAAAATGCAATTTGAGACTGAAGTAAAATAAAATACTGTCATTGTAAAATCTTAGGCGTTCTGTTTCTTTTCATGCAATTGTTACAAAGAGAACAATTTTTATTTAACTCATAGTCTACTGATGAACACGTATAAGCCTCACTTCCCAGGTTTTTACCAACTGGAGACCTTAGTTGATCCTGTCAGTGGCTTTGGGATGGGATGTCTTCTCTAACAGTTCCAGAGTGATAGGGATACTTGCGGTCTAAAGGCCACACTCCAAGTAGCAAAGCTAGAACATACGTGATGACCTTGGCTCAGGTGATTCAGAGCTGATTACAAATGCCTACTGGCCATCTCCTGAAACTTCAAACCTCATGTTATATCTTTGTTACGGAGATGAATAGGTAGGCACAGTTTTAGGGTAAATTTTCATATATCTGTTTCTTCAAAATATAAAAATTACAATGGATATAACATAGAAATTAATTTATGTTAAGATCTCCTGAAAATAATGTAAGTATACATGCATCTAGTTACAAACTCCTTTTTTCATATAATTATAGATTGGCCCTTCTGCCCCCCCACACACACACAAAATCATCATAGTCTCTCTGTCTCTCTCCTCCCTTCCCTCACCACCATTCTCCCTCTCACCTCTCTCCTTCCTCTCTCTTTCAGGTTATTACATGCAAGGCAGCCATTGCCTGGGAAACTGGCCGCCCCCTTTGCATTGAAGAAATTGAAGTGTCTCCTCCAAGGGCTCATGAAGTTCGAATTCAGGTGAGTAGGGACTTGAGCTGGGCAGTGCAGACACGGCCCTGGACGTTGGCTTTCCCTTGTGGGCAGCTGGAATTTTAGACTCAAATTTAAAAAGAGGCATTATTATGCTTTTTTACAGTGGGCTTGGAATTTAATTAACAACTATCTTTTTTTTTCCCCCCCCTTGGCTTTTTTTTCTTTTTAAAGACAGGGTTTCTCTGTGTAGCCCTGGCTGTCCTGGACACAATTTGTAGACTAGGCTGGCCTCAAACTCACAAAGATCCACTCGCCTCTACCTCCCCAAGTGCTGAGATTACAGGCGTGTGCCACGGCTCCAGGTGCCAACTGCTAATTATGAGGAAGTGTTACTAAAAAGAAGAAAGAAGTGGCCCAAAGCAAAGGAAGTTGAGAACTCAGAAAGCTACCCTGGGCCACAGAGGGTCATGGGTGGCAAGAGGGGGACTAGGGCTGGGTCAGTAGAGAGGAGTGCAGCAGAGCCATTAACAACAAGTCCAAAGTTGCCCATTTCCCTCTGGACCAACCTATCACAGGTTCGTGTCTGAGGGTATATGGTGGAGCCTCACGGACGACGAATCTAAAGAACCGCAGTGGCGCAAGCTGAAAGGTGGTTTAGTTCTTTTTGGGGGGTTGGGGGGGAGGAGGTTTGCGAGACAGGGTTTCTCTGTGTAGCCTTGACTGTCCTGGACTAGCTTTGTAAACCAGGCTGGCCTCAAACTCGCAACGATCCGCCTGCCTCTGTCTCCTGAGGGCTGGGATTAAAGGCTTGCACCACCACGCGAGGCCGTTTAGTTCTTTTAACTACAGCTTATTTCCTCCGCTTCATTTCCTGCAGTCTCCACACAACAGAACAAGCCTTGTACGCCTGTGTTCTCACTGCTGCCCAGTGTCCATCCTTTTATCCCTTTTACCTTTGGTTTTCCTCTCTAGAGATCGTATCACCAACACCATGACCCCCCCTACCCCCGGAAACAATGAAAATTAGAAAATTAAACTAGATTCTAGGAAGAATAGAATATAGCCTTGTGTATTTTGTATGTCCTTTCCCCCCCACCCAAATGTAATTCTTTACTAAAGTCTAGGACTGCTACAATGATTCAAGATAACACTAGACCTAAGAACACACTGCAAAGACTCAACCCAAGTCTGTCTCGCTTTGTAGGTAATCGCCATGTGTGTGTGCCCAACTGACATCAGCGCTACCAATCCTAAGAAGAAAGCTCTCTTCCCGGTAGTCCTTGGCCATGAGTGTGCAGGAATTGTAGAAAGCGTGGGGCCAGGAGTAACCAACTTCAAACCAGGTATTTCGCCTTCTGAGTATAATGAAACAGACAGTTCCTGGTCTTTCCTGTGATAGCCTCTGACAACTGCCTTTGCTTTTGATGCTATGGCTGAGCTTTGCTCACAGAGTTCCTCTTTCCTGAAGGGGCACTGACACAGTCTCTCACGTTGTAGCAAAGAAGCATATTTCAAACCAGAGTAGCCTAATAAAATCCTGGAAATATAGCCACTTTATTTACATAAAAGGAGAAATTGACCTATAAAATGTAGCTATAGGGCTGGTGTAAACCAAAGCTTCCGTGGTTCACAAATACTTTCTCCGTGTGAAATGGAAATTTATTTTATGTTATGTAAAGAGTGGAGGCTTGCAGGAGGCTTAAGGGGAAAGCATCACACATGTCAATGTTAGGTTAAGTGCCATAAGTTCATAAAATAAAACCTACTACCCTGAAACAAGTCAATGACTCATCATATTTACAACATATACAGCGTGTACTGGTGTGCAGGCCATGTCAGATCTGATGAGCCATATCACCCCTGCACCCAAACTCAGATGTATGTCAGCATTTTTCAAGTAGGAGCACAGAAGCAGATTCCTCCCTCAAACCCCGCACCCTTGAAAGCATGACCAGTGCGACTGGCCTTGGATTTCTCTTTTCCAAAATGGCAGATGTGAGAGTAAAATAATAACATTCAGTAGCCGAATGGTCACTGTGGTCATCAAAGAACCAGCGCCATCACTAAATGGGACCCTGAGGGGGAGCTAGAAAATGATGGGATGAGTCTGAATGGTACACATGGGCGGTAATATGAAGTCGATGCTCCGCCTCTCACCTAGCATGCCCCACCCCCTGTGTCCTGCAAAGATGCTCTCCGTTCCGCACAGTGCTTAGACCGGAAGTAAACAAAAGGCATATGCAGAGACTTCATTGAGCAGACTCCCAGCCAGAACTCCACACCTGTTAAAGTGCAGTGCTTGAAAGGACCCACAGTCTTACTTTTGTTGAATATAAAACGTATACTGTACAAAATGGTGTTCTGCACTGGCTTATCTGAAAGTTTTTTTAGGGCTAGGAATCGAGCCTGAGACCTTGTATAAACTAGGCAAGTTCTCTCCCAATGACTTCTAGAACCTGTGAGAACATCTGAGGTACCATCTAACATCTGGCCTTTCTTTCTAGGTGACAGAATAATCCCATTCTTTGCACCACAGTGTAAAAAATGCAAGTTCTGTGTGAGTCCTCTCACAAACCTCTGTGGGAAACTCCGGTAAGCGTTCTTCCCTGTTAGCGAGAGTACACGTAGGCATGAGTGCCTTAAACGCACTGGCCAAGCATAAATGGAGGCAAAAAGATGAGACCCTTCCACCTACTAATTCTCCTCTGTGCCTATAAGACACTGTTCCAAACACACAGGAAGAGAAACACGCTAAAATGTCCACCATTGGGAGGCTTATAATAGCGATCCAAAACCACACGAGTGTGCTTCAATGAAAACATAAATTGACCTACTGCTATAGGGTAACACAGTTAACTGCCATATACTGAAAACAACTAGGCTTAAAATATATACACTACCTAATTTTACACACATGTTAAGGAGAAGAAGACATAGCACACAGTGCGGCACAGAAAGACAGTGTCAGAGTTTCCGGTTACATGTATATGTAACAGAAGGTACAAACACATCCCGGGAGGGATAAATTTCAAGTTAAAATCACATCTACTTATAGGGGAGTGAGAGGAAGTACAGAGAGGTAGGTACATTGCTTACTCCAAGGCCGTACAACCTCAGGTCCTGAAACAGACACTGTGGCTCAACAGTGTGGGTCGTAATCACGTCAGACTGGTTTTATTGAGACCATAGACTGCTGATCGAAACCTGGGGGGTGGGGGGGGGGGAGGGATGGCTCAGCAGTTAAGACTGTGAGGACTTGGGTTCAGTTACCAACACCTACATAGTGGTTCCTAACCACCTGTCCCACCAATTCCAGGAGATCCAGTGCCCTCTTCTGGCCACTGTGGGCCATGTGTGGGCCATGCCCATGTGTGGTGCATATAAGCAAATCTTTTATAGAAATAAGTTAAAGCCATATTACTCATGTCTACGCCTTTGTTTCTCCGTCTACAGTTTGCAGGGTTAAGTTAAAACTATACTCTTTTGCATAACTTAATGAAACGATGGATTTAGACAACAGCCATGAATTCTAATTATATTTAAAAAAAAAAAAGAAATAATCAGATACAATGACCCCTCCAGGTGTAGGACACCACCTTTGAAATAGTTCCACACAAAAAAATGTGATATTTGAATCAGACAGTTTGTTAAAACCTTCTGATCAAAGAGGCAATGCTGAGACAGAGAGACAAAATAAAGCAGATACCAGTAGAAAGCTCAGCAGCACTTGTGAGGAGGGACACTCTATGCGACTGATGACTCCGGTTTCCCACACAGGAGGTACAAACAGAAAGAGACATCTTAGTAAAATGCACTCTCTCAACTTTAAGGAGTCCTTGAGAAATGTGTCCTGAGACATTTCAATACAGATGAAGCGGTATGATACTGGAGAAAAGGTGTGTATTGTGGAGGGCAGCCAATGAAACTTGACTGACAAGGACTGGACAGTTAATTAAGATGTAAGGTCCTTGTACGAATCTATTTTTATTTTTACTTGAGCTTTCTATTAGAAAAAAGATCAGTTAATAATATAGCCCTTAAAAGAGCCTCTGACATACAGAAAGCACTCAACAGAAGTTTGTTGCTATTAACATTAAAATAGCTCAACAATACTATTTATGAATGAGAAAATATCTAATTATTTTCCCGGCTTTTCCATTTGATTGCACGAAAGTTTCATGACAAATATACAATGTCCACTATATCTTCCTCATTGTCTCCTTTTCTTTTTCTAGAAACTTTAAATACCCCACTATTGATCAAGAGCTCATGGAAGACAGAACCAGCAGGTTTACCTGTAAAGGGAAACCAATTTACCACTTCATGGGAGTCAGCTCATTCTCTCAGTACACTGTGGTTTCCGAAGCCAATCTTGCCAGAGTCAACGATGAGGCAAACTTGGAGAGAGTTTGTCTGATTGGCTGTGGGTTCTCATCAGGCTATGGGGCGGCCATCAACTCTGCCAAGGTACACTGTTAAATGCTAGGCTGTCCGCAAATAGAGGTTGCTGGGAGGCAATGCCGTATAAAGGAGTTAGAATTGTCCTCACACTGTGGCTGCATTGCTTATTGCCACTATAATTAGCTATATCTCTGTGATTTTTTTTCTTATGCATCGGGGATTGAACCTCAAGCCCTGCACCTGTTAGGCAAATGCTGCACCAGTGAACTACACCTCTAGTTCAGCCTCTGTGAGTTTACATAGGCTTTTAGGGGTCTCTAAATAATGATATCAATAGGTGTGAGCATATAAGTTATGTTGCATATATAAAACCTTGATTTAATAAGCTACATATAGATGTCCCCTGACTTAGATAAAGACCATTTAAACATGACCTCTGCATATGAATGCTCATCTGGGGGACAACAGCAATTACAGAAACCCCACCTACTTCCACTTTGTCACCCCTGCTTTCTCCGTGATTATGTATTAAGGGAGCTCAATAGTAATTTACCAATTTCCAATCCCTTTGTGGTTTAAAGAGAGCATATTCTTACAAGATGTGTTCCTGGGATCCTATTGGAATTTGAACACTCTTTCTAGGCTAACGGGGTTGCAGACAAATAGAGAAGGTGGTTAAAAGAAGAAGAAGAAAGATCTAGGCATTTCTGAAGCAGGGCAGACGCCCCATCTCTCCCTGCTGAGTCGACTTGATACATTAGATACATGCCAGTCTATCCATATATACATGATCTCCAGCTCACTCATTCATGCCTCCCAAACAACACTGCATCGACCAGGCCGCCCTCAGACTCCCGTTCCTCCTGACTTTGCCTTCCAAGTGCCAGAATTGACGGCATGAGCCACACTGGGCTGGGTTTCTGTTTTGAGTGATTTAGATTTTAATGGGTTGGGTTTTTTTTAACTTTTGGTAAAATGTATTTTTTTTATGTGTCTGAGTGTTTTGCCTGCATGTGTACGCACCATGGAATATATGTGCCTGTAGATTAGATGAGGGCATCAGATCCAGTGTAACTGGAATTACAGTAGGTTGTGAGCTCCCATGTTGGGGCTGGGAGTCAAACCTGGGTCCTCTGAAGAACAGCAAATACTCTTATCTGCTGAGCCCTCTCTCCAGTCCCTTGAGTAATTTTAGTTTTAATCAATGAAAATTATATATGGAGTACAGTGTTCTGACTTATAGATGATGGTGATGATGAAGATAGATAGATAGATAGATAGATGATAGATAGATAGATAGATAGATAGATAGAACAACATACCTATTTCCTCACAAAATTACCTTTTCATAATTTTTTAAAAATCCTTTACATGTATCCCTAGAAATATTAAGTGTAGATGATCTGCAGTGAACACTCCCATTCTGCACAGCAGGTCTCCTTAGATGGTTTGGCATTGGTGCTGAGTCAGGTGTATGGTTGCAAAGTAGTCTCCCATATCATATGTTACCTCAATTCTGTTGGGTGTCTCCTTGGTTATGCAGAAGGGCTTTATATTATATAACCCCATTTGTCTATTTTTTCTTTGTTTCTTATGCTTCTGTTTTATGTTTTGTTCTGTTTGGGGAGATAGGGCCTCACTAGACAGCCCACAATGGCCTTCCTTGACCATGTGACCTCGCTCCAGCCCCCATGCTCTTCAGAGAGAGATCCAAGTCATCACTGTGCATATCATGGCCATAAACACTTCCCCTTATGTTCCTCCTAGTGGATTTATAGCTTTATCTGTTGCTTTTAAACCTTTAACCCTCTGTGAACTGAATTTGTATATGGTACAAGAGTCAGCTGGACATGGTGGTGCACGCCTTTGATGCCAGCACTAGGAAGGCAGCGGCAGACAGCTCACTGTGGGTTTGAGGCCAGACTGGTCTACATAGTGAGTTCCAGGACAGCCAGAGCTACCTAGAGAGACCCTTGTCTCAAAAAGAGAAAAAGAGGAGGAGACGTCTACTTTTTTCTTCTACTTGTTGCTATTGGCTTTCTCACACAGCTTACTCAACAGCCTGTCTTTCCCCATCACATAAAGTAAAAGATGGGAAACATCTGTGCTCCCATCAATCTTGTTTCCAAATTAGATGACATCAACATCAACAGATTTTATCTTCTTTTTGTTTATGCTTTAATCTGAACAGCTGCTAATACTCATCAGAAAATATTAATTAAGCTTTTTTCCTCTGTCTTTTTTTTTTTTTTTTTTGGCCACTCTTCTACTTCTAAGAATTTGTGCCAGCTGCAGGGCTTCTCTTACCATATTATATGCTATGTAAGAAGCCCTTCATCAAAGACTCCGTAGACAAAAGTCCTTACTAATGCAGGGGATTGAACAAGCCTCTGCCATTGAGACCCTGGCCATCCGCGGTGGCTACTGCCTGTATTCCCAGTATTCAGAGAGGCCAGAGATTCGCCATGAGGACAACAGAGGCTACACAGTGAGCTCCAGGTCAGCCTGGTCTACAGTGCCACACCCTGTTTCAAAAGCCCAAGTCAAGATGGGGGAAATCACAAGTTATTATGTATGAGGAGAGCAAAACGGCATTGACTGCTGACTGAGGAACCAAGAACAGTTTTGTGGAGAGGCCTGGAGGGATAGGTTATGCTTCAGCTTAAGAAAATAGTATGCCGCCGGGCCTGGTGGCGCACGCCTTTAATCCCAGCACTTGGGAGGCAGAGGCAGAGCAGGCGGATCACTGGGAGTTCGAGGGCAGCCTGGTCTACAAAGTGAGTCTAGGACAGCCAGGGCTCCACAGAGAAACCCTGTCTCAAAAAATAGGATGGCAAGTACACTGGCTGAATTTAGGAAGGGGAAGATTAAGACACAGGAGAGAAAAGCGCCACTATGTTGTGGAAAATCATGGGAATGAAGCTGAAAGGGAAGTGAGGGTCATCAAAAATTCAGCAGGTGTGGTGTCACGTGCTTTGCTGTTGCAGAACTGTAGAGGCTAAAGCAAGATGGCCTCAAGTTCAAGGCTACTGCGGCCTCCATAGTGGGAGTGTGTCTCCAACAAACAAATAAGCACCCCTCAATTCCACGCAGAGACATCTGCTCTTCACCCCACTTAAATAACGTGATACTCTGGAATGATCAAGTGCACCTATTCACACTTAGAAAAATATTAATGGTCATTCAAGAACAATTGCAAAGCAAAGTGAGATCCTTCACAAATATGGATGCCAGGCAGTTAGTGTTGCATGCCCTTAATCCCAGCACTTGGGAGGCAGAGGCAGGTGGATCTCCGTAAGTTGAAAGCCAGCCTGGACTACAGAGTGAGTTCTAGGACTACATAGAGAAACCCTGTCTCAAAAATAAACAAACAAACAAAAAAGGAGGGTAGGGAAGAAATATAGATACCAATTACCTCTGGCCTAATTTCAATGGGGGTGAAAAACAACTCCTTTGGAATTGTGTGGGCTTAAATTGCTTTCTAAAGTCACTGAAGGGAAAAGTGAGATAAGAGACTTCTTTCCACTTGGGTGTGCTCCTTATGAATTGACATGTTATCGTCCATCCCTTGAGTAATTTTACAAACTTCGCTAGGAAGGCACCTGTCTTCACACTGGCATGCCCTCAGCACTGGATGCATCATAGCTTCATAAGAGGCATTCTTTTTAATTATGCGTCTCTCATCCAGCCCCCCCTTCACACACACACACACACACACACACACACACACACACACACAAGAAAAGGCTGAGAGTATCAGCTTTAAGTCTCTCTGTACTTTTCCTGCCTGCAGGTCACCCCTGGTTCCACCTGCGCTGTCTTTGGCCTGGGGTGTGTAGGTCTCTCTGCTATAATTGGCTGTAAAATAGCGGGCGCTGCCAGGATCATAGCTATTGACATCAACAGTGAGAAGTTTCCAAAAGCCAAGGCCCTGGGAGCCACCGACTGCCTTAATCCCAGAGACCTGGATAAACCTGTCCAGGATGTCATCACTGAACTAACCAATGGCGGTGTGGATTTCTCCCTTGACTGTGCAGGAACAGCCGAGACCATGGTAAGTGGAACACTCTCCCCATCCATCCCCCAGCCCTTGCTCACTCCTAATATGCTCTTTTTTGTTTGTTTGTTTGTTTTTTCGATACAGGGTCTCTCTGTGTATCCTTGGCTGTCCTGGACTCACTTTGTAGACCAGGCTGGCCTTGAACTCACAGCGATCCGCCTGCCTCTGCCTCCGGAGTGCTGGGATTAAAGGCGTGCGCCACCATGCCCGGCATACTCCTAATACACTCTTTAATCACCAAATAATAAGGGAAAGTGGCCGTGTTCATAGCAGTAGATATCTTTCTTACTATGAGTATTTTCGAAGGCCAGACAGAAAAGCCGTGTCAGCTATAGGCATCAGCCTCTGCAGCTGGACTAACTTTCCATCTAAGCTCACTGATGCGGCCTCTGTCGGCTTGTTTTATGTTAGTTTCATGAACTATCTGTGTTTGGGGGCGGGGGAAGCATATTAAGAAAAGAGGGTGATTTTGCTTACGTTTTGGAAGCTGGAAAACTCGATGGACAGCACAGAGCCAACTCAGGTGACTTCCCTAACCTGCATCCCCTGCCCTGAACGGGGTGACATCGGAGGCACTAGTGTCCATCAGACCCCGCCAGTCATCAACACTGCCACACGGAAGGCCGATGCGAGCTGAGCATGGTGGCACACGTCTTTAATCCCAGTACTCAGGACAGCCAAGGCTACACAAAGAAACCCTGTCTCAAAAACCAAAAAACAAACAAAACAAAACAGAAGGCCGATGCCTGAGTCCTTGGAGGACACAGTCAGGCCAGTTCCCACAGGGCAGCATGATCTGGGAGCTCAGGCCTCCAAGACAAACAGCCGTGCCACTCACGCCCACGTGTTTGTGCTTCTGAGATCTCTTCTTAGGAGAAAATAATTTTTTGCGATTTTGTTTGCCATGATGATTCTAACTATTTCTAATGGGTAACTTGGGGGTTTCTTTATATCTACTTAGCTGGGGAAATTCTCCCACTCTATCAAATCAAATAAAAAAAGCCATGAGCCGCCTGTTGCAGATAGGCTATCGCTGTAGTTTCTGCTTGTGGCTGTGGCCAGCTTTACTCTTTGGTGAATAAGCCCTAGTTTGTGTTTGCCCAAGACACTAATTTTAGTTTTGTTTGTTTGGGGATGAAATGACCACTGTATTTATCAGCTTAGTTCTCTGCCTCGATTCTTCCCGTTTCCCTGTGAGAAGCAGTCATGGTGTTTTTCCTTTTGCGTGACACTGCCGTGCAGCCTGGTTACTAAAGCTCCTCGTAGAGATGGTTACAAGGAGTAAAAGCCATAAAGAACTAGACTTTGTGATATTTCCTTCGCTGGGTCTTACCTGACTAGAAGAGAGTGGAGACCCAGGAGAAAGCAATTCATCGGCCACATGCACACCTGGCAGCATCCAGCAGGTAGTAAAAGCTGGTGAGCACTGTTACTGGGCACAGCACACACTTGGGGCTTCTAATCCTGTGCTGTGCCCTCGATTCTGGGCCTCCCACCCAACAGCCTGCAATGCTCCCTAGCCACGCTGTGCTTCCCACAGCTCAGTTTTTACAATGAAAAGCAGCCTACCTGCCTTTTGCACACATGTGTCTATGTTTGTGTGTGTATGTCTGTGTTTGTGTATGTGTGTCTGTGTCTGTGTGTTTCTGTGTGTATCTCTATGTGTGTGTGTGTTTCTGTATGTGTGTGTCTCTGTGTGTGTGTCTCTGTGTCTCTGTGTGTGTGTGTGTGTGTTTCTGTGTGGTGTTTCTGTGTGTGTGTGTGTCTGTGTGTGTGCCTCTGTGTATCTGTGTACGTGTCTGTGTGTTTCTGTGTGTGTGTGTTTGTGTGTGTCTGTGTCTATTTGTGTGTCTGTGTGTGTTTCTCTGTGTGTATGTGTCTCTGCACCTGTGTGTCTCTGTGTATGCATGTGTGTGTCTCTGTGTGTGTCTGTGTGTGTGTGTGTTTGTGTGTGTGTGTGTGAGATGGTTAGCATTAGACTTTGTCTTAGTTAGGTTGCTGCTATGAAACACAATGAGCAAACACCATGGGAAGTGAGGATTTATTTGCCTTATACTTCCACACAATAGCCATCATTGAAGGAAGTCAACCAGGGCAGGAACCTGGGGGCAGGAGCTGACTCAGAGGCCATGGAGGAGTGCTGCTTACTGGCTTTCTCCCTATGGCTTGCTCAGCTTTCTTTCTTATAGAATTCAAGACTACCAGCCCAGGGATGGAACCACCTACAGTGGGCTGGACCCTCCCCCAACAATCACTAATTAAGAAAATGGCCTACAGTTTTGCCCAGAGACAATCTTATGAAGGTATTTTCTTAATGGAGGTTCCACCTCTCTCAGATGACTTTAGCTTGTGTTAAAAAGATAACATAAAACCAGCCAGCACAGACTTCCTGAAAGTTTCAGTTGTTAGCTATTATCTTGTTGTTTTATAAAATATCAATGATCAAACCATTCTCCAGAATATGTGCATGAGCTGGGGCCTCATGCCACAGTTCTGGGGGAGTTTTACTGTTGCTTTTTTGTTTTGCTTTGTTTTTCAAATAAAAACCAGTGATATAAGTCACTTAATAGAGCATATTAATTTTAACACGTTCTATTACTAGCTGCCTTATGAGTGCCTTATGAATCAGAATTACTCTAGAGAATGCAAACGATACAAGATAGATTTAACTAAGCCTGAAAAATGAAATGCATATTCTTCAACCAAAAATTCTCATACCTAAAAACACAAACCCATGTTTGGGGATTATAAAGCACCATCTAATTATAGGTATACATTTGAACTTAATTACATCTAATTCTCTGGAGCAGTCTATAGGACCTAATAGAACAGTGCAAAAGTTATACAGCATTAATAAGTTTGTAATGTTTTTCTAATTCAAACAAAAATATTCTTTGTTTGAGACAAGGTCTCACCATGTAGTCCTAACTGTCATCCAACTCACTACACAGACTAGACTGACCTTGAACTCACAGAGCTCTGACTATTGTGAACTGACAACATTGTACACATTTTCCTCACAGTTCATTGGATGATGTGATGACCCCTTTATTTGAGCCTATTGTGTAACTGGCAACACAGTACACAGTTTCCTGCACCATGTATGTAGTCACACTAGAGTTCATGTTTCTGTCGCTGCTTGCCCTTGTCATCTTTTGTTTGACATTTCAGAAAGCAGCTGTGGACTGCACAATAATTGGCTGGGGATCATGCACTGTGGTTGGAGCCAAGGCTGACGAAATGCAGATATCCACTGCGGATGTTATAATGGGCCGATCTATAAATGGAACGTTCTTTGGTGGTCAGTTTTTTTCTTCATTGTTTTAATTTTCTTCACTATAAGGTGAAATTACCGATTACTAAATTCTGAAACAGAAATAATTTGTATATCCACTGAATGTTTAAAAACTACTCCAATATTTGAAAAGTAAATGAAGTTTATATGGAAATATGACTACAATTTATAAATTGAAATTCAATTTAAGTAGCTGAGCTTCCTGGTGCAATCCTATAATCCCAGCACTCAAGAGGATGAGGCAGATAGATCATAAATTTGAGACAAGTCTCATAGAGTGAGTTCAAGGCCCACCTGAGCTGCATAACAAGAACCTATCTCAAAAGAAAAGGAAAAAAAAAGTCAAGTGGTATGGAAACAAGCTAGTCAACTGAGAGGAATAAAAGGCAAACGTTGGTTTACTTAAGATAACTTCTTAGCTAGAGTGGATAATAATCTTGAATTTTTTCTCTTCTTTCTTTCTTTATTTTTATTTTATGTGCATTGGTGTTCTGCCTGAATGTATGTCTGTGTGAAGGTGTCAGATCTTAGAGTTACAGACAGTTATAAGCTGCAGTGTGGGTGCTGGGAATTGAACTCAAGTCCTCTGGAAGAGCAGTCTTAACTTCTGAGCCATCTCTCCAACCCCTTGAATTTTTCTTATGAAGAAAAAAAAAATTTTTTTTGGTTTTTTTGAGACAGAGACTCTCTGTGTAGCCCTGGATATATTGGAACTCACTCTATCGGCCAGGCTGGCCTTGAACTCAAGGATCTGCCTGCCTCTGCCTCCCAAATGCTAAGATTAAAACCATGTGTCACCACTGCCTGCAAAGAAAAAAACTTTTAAATAAAATAAATCCACAAAATTAAAAATTGAGCAAAGCTTAATGTATTTACAGCAGCCCACATCTGACGTAATAATTTCACCTCTTCAACAAACACTTTTGAGAGAGAGAGAGAGAGAGAGAGAGAGAGAGAGAGAGAGAGAGAGAGAGAGAGAGAGTTTCTCTGTGTATCCTTGGTTGACTGGATTCATGTTATGGACCAGGCTGGCAGAGAACAGACAAAGATCTGCCTGCCTCTGCTTCCCCAAATTCTGGGATTCCAGGCACGTGACACCAAGCCCAGACAACAAACATTCTTACCTAGATTTAAATAAACAAGAGAAGACATTAAACTAGAAGAGGACCAGCAAGAGGTGGGACAGGTAACTAGAGAGTGTACAGGATGGAGGAGGGCCTATATATTGGCAAAGTACATTATGCACATGTATGAATGCCATAAAAATGTCTTTAAGGGAAAAAATTAAACTACTCCTATATGTCAAATTGCATGTCTGTCTTTATATGACATTGTGGCCAAATTACAGGTTGGAAAAGTGTAGATTCTGTCCCAAACCTGGTTATTGACTACAAGAATAAGAAATTTGATCTGGACTTATTGGTGACCCATACCCTACCTTTTGACAAAATCAATGAAGCAATTGACCTGATGAACCAAGGAAAAAGGTAATCTGCCAAGTCCTTTATGATTTTTTTTAGTGTGTGTGTGTGTGTGTGTGTGTGTGTGCATGCGCACACGTGCACATATAGGTGCCTGAAGAAGCCAAAAATAGGATGTCAGATCCCCTGGAACTGGAATTAGAGGTATTTGTGAGCCCTCTGACGTGGGTGCTGGGAACTGAACCTGGGTCTTCTGCAAGAGCATCAAATGCTCCTAAACAGTGAGCCATCTTTCTAATGCTATTAATGACGTGTACTTTCCCAATTTCCAAACATGTTAGCCACAGCATATCAAAAAGCTCAAGGAAGAGAAAGAAAAATAATGGTTATTTTTAAAGCTCATTATGTAAACATGGCAGATAAACCCTGCCCTATCTCATACACTCTCCACAACACAGTGAGTGTTTCTCAAGTTAGAGGTGGGCTTGGGAGTGTGGTTGGGAGGCCTGAGAACCTGGGGTCCATGGCTCCTCTGCTACAGCCCTGTTCCCCTGAAGTTCCCAGGCACAGTATATATCCACAATGAACGCTAAGGGGTAGTAGCTAAGTGAAAACACCACAGTGCGTTATTAGCGGACGGATAAATCTCCCATGATCCACAAGGAATTCCTAAGCCATTGGCGGTTGAGTAGAAGCTTAGGTGTTGGTTTACCTGAGGCGACTCTCATACTCCCCTCAGGGCCCTGAGGGAACCTCCTATCTGTCACAGATGGGCAAGAGGCCTTCACCACATAGGCACAGGAAGCACTTGAGAGGGAAGTTCCCTGCCTTCCTAAGTACACCGGCACATTTAGCCAGGGCACCCTGCATGTGTCAGCATCCTTTAGCTCCTGCTGTGGTGTCTGAGATAGGGTTTCTGTCCTTTTCCACACACCAGGGTGACTCGGGACTGCCATTAGTTGGAGTTTTCAGACAGCGTAATCCCATCACATCAATCTTGCTCTCCTTTGATGCCCAACTTCGCCAAGAGTGGTGACTTCCCAGCACTATGGCCTCTTTCCCCAGCTGGCATGCCTTAATTCTCAACCGTCCCACTAGAAACAAGGGCCTCACTGTGTCAGGTCAAAAGTCCCAATTTCTGCCTCCCCAGTCTATTAACACTGTCACAAATATTATTAATGCCATGAATGGAGAAAGATGACAAAATAGAGGAAATGATTCTTAACGATGTGGGCATCTACTAAAGGAGGAACAGAGTAAGAAAGGAAGTGGAGTGAACAGGATCAAAGGACATTATATACATGCCTTAAAATATCATAATGAACCCATTATTGCACATAAATAGCACACGCTAATTTTTTTAATTTATTTATTTTAATTTATTCACTACACATGCTCATTTTTCAAAGGTGTCTCTAAAGAAAGATTAGCTCAAACTCTGAAGTGAAAAGAAAAACAACCTGTGGACTTTGGATAAAATGTTCAGATGAATAATATTGATTGTTGTTTTATTATTATTATTATCAGCATCCGAACAGTCCTGACCTTTTGAAGATGCCAAGAGCAGTTTGGAATATTATCTAATTGGATCCAAGCCTGTATGGTTAACTTATTACTTCACACAATGAGCCAAAGAAAACTATGCATTTAAGCATGCATTTACACTTCGTAATAATATAAGTTAGCTATAAAGTATATATATATATACACATATACATATCCTATAAATATATCCAGATTTCCTATATTAAATAACTGTCATTGTGTATCATGGCTCAGGAGCACACCCCTTGCTTAGCATGTGCAATGTCTTGATTTCAGTGCCAGGAAAAACAGATGGATGAAGGAATAAATGAGACACCTGAAGTGTGTGTAAATACATTCATTTCTTTAGAACCTGTTCAAAACTATTTCTCAGATGTGAGGGTGGAAAATGGAAAAATAAATGAGATTTGATTACATGTTTGTAACTTCCTAAAACTGGGGGACGAATACATGGAATTTTATTATACTGTTCTTTCCACTTTCGTCTATGCTGGCAGTTTTCCACAATAAAAAGATTTTTACTGGAAAAATGTAGTATATAGTATATGACTGTATGTGTATAAAAATTATTATACGTTTCTGTGGTCTAATAAACTATAAGCTATTCCTTTTTTAATTTATTTATTATTTATACAGCAGTATGGATCTGATCACATTATAGATGGTTGTGAGCCACCATGTGGTTGCTGGGAATTGAACTCAGGACCTCTGGAAGAGCAGTCAGTGCTCTTAACCGCTGAGCCATCTCTCCAGCCCCCACTATAACTTATTCTTAAATCAGATGATAATTTCTATTTTAATATCTGCTCTTTCCTTTCTATTAGCCCCATTTTATAATAATTCACTACAATCATAAGTAATGGGATATTAAAATCTACATAAAATTTTTAAAAACTCATCTAAACCGGGTATTGTGACACATGCTTTTAATTCGTTCACTTGGGAGGCAGAGACAGGTGGATCGCTGTGAGTTTGAGGCCAGCCTGGTTTGAGTCCAGGACAGCCAAGGCTACACAGAGAAACACTGACTCGAAAAACCAACAAAACAAAGCATCTACACTCTCAACTTCACTCTATAAAAACTGTCATTTTATTTGATAATTTTAATTTTAATTTTAATTTTAATTTTAATGTGTTTGCTCACAGGCCAATAAAATTGTAATTAGCACCAACTGAAGCTCTTTTTTTTTTTTTTTTTTTTTATGGTGTTTGTTGGTTTGTTTTTGCTTTTTGAGACAGGGTGTTTCTCTGTGTAGCCTTGGCAGTCCTGGACTCGGTTTGTAGACCAGGCTGTCCTGGAACTCACAGAGGTCGGCCTGCCCTTTCCTCCCGAGTGCTGGGATTACAGGCCTGTGCCACCACCACCCAGCTGAAACTATTTTCTAAAGTCAACTAACAGTAATAAAGATCAAGCCAGGAGGTGGTAGCACACACCATTAATACCAGCTCGAAGAAAGCAGAGACAGCTAAACATCTGGTTTATGGAGCTAGTTCTAAGTCAGCCAAGGCTGCAAAGAGAAACTCTGTTTTTGTTTGCTTGTTTGTTTGTTTGTTTGTTTGTTTTTTAAAAAGGAACAAAGAACAATGTACCAATGTACTTAAAATAAAGTATAAAGTAGATGGGTCTGGGGGGTGGCTCTGCAGTTAAGAGCACTGGCTGCTCTTCTAGAGGACCCATGCTTATTTCCCAGCAACCACATGGTGACTCACAACTGTGCAACTCCAGTTCCAGGGGATCCAGTGCCCTCTTCTGGCCTCTGTGGGCACCCTTACATACATACATGTAGGCAAAACACTCAAACTCAGAAAATAAAAATAACTAAATCGTCGGGCAGTGGTGATGCACACCTTTAATCCCAGCACATAAAGGGCAGAGGCCGGTGGATCTCTGAATTCGAGGCCAACCTGTTCTACAGAGGAAATTCCAGGACAGCCAGGGCTACACAGAGAAACCCTATCTCAAAAAAAAAAAAAAAAAAAAAAAAATTTAAAAATTAGAAAAAAAACAAAGAAAGAAATCTTGCCAGTGTTTTAGTCCAAGGATTAAAATTTAAAGCACATATACCATAAGCCTTCTTCAGAGTATTAAATCTGCATATCAAAATGTATATCGTGGTGTCTCTTCACAGCAATAGCGCACTGACTAAGACAGGTCACAAAGCTGGCAGATTTCAGAGATTTTTTTTTCAAGTTGAGAGAGCTCATGTTTATTACTCTGATCTGAACATCCGGTCTCACCAGTTTGTAACTTCAAGAATATAGTTCAGAAATTCTTATTTACTACCTTTTATACAAATCTTATAATCTCTTAAATCTTATAAGTCTGAATATTTTAATCTTACGCTGTCTTAGTTTTTCATGTTAAATTAAAAATAACTTGTATCTATTTGTGTGTGTGTGTGTGTGTGTGTGTGTGTGTGTGTGTGTGTGTGTATCTGTATGTGGGCAGTGGGCTCACATGGAGGTCAGAGGCTAACACTTAGGACTTAGTTCTGGAAATCGAACTGAGGTTGTGAGGCTTGACAGCAAATAGCCTTACTGACTGAGTCATTTCGCCAGCCTTACTTTATTTTCATATATTTGTTTGTTTATCTAGAGACAGGGTTTCACCATTTGGCCTTAGTTGGCCTGAAACCATAGCGATCCGCCCGTCTCTGTTTCTCAAGTGCTGGGACACAGGGCACGAGCTAGCAAACTTAGCAAGATTTCTTTCTTTTTTTTTTTTTTTTTTTTTTATTTTTAAATTTTTGGTTTTTTTGAGATAGGGTTTCTCTGTGTATTAAACCTGCATATCAAAATGTGCATTCCCCCAACATAACAAGGTACATATTCTATTTCTAAAAGCTAGTTTTGTGGGCCTTAACATTAGTGACAATATTTATGCATTCCAGTCATCGTGTACGACACTTTAAGTTTAGTCGGCAATCTGATCACAGTACTACTATACATTTGTTTGAAAAGCACAATGGGTTTTCAAATAGTTACTATGCCTTCGGGCACCTTGGTTTTCAAAACGCTACCACAGCGCCCTCTGGTGTTACTTTAAATTTTCCATTTCGTAGATGGCCATTTTGACTGAGAAAAACAAATCAGGAGGCATAGCGATCTCTATTAATGTCAAAGCTATCATTTTAAAGGGTCCTTTCCTATGTATGATAACATTATCCTCAAACACTTTTGTTATAAGCCCCTGAAGGCACGGCCATGCTCCTAGCCCTGAGCACCTTGCAGACAACAGGCCCTCCAGACAGTTGCCCCGGGAAGTAGACAAGGCAGACTTTTTTTTTTTTTTTTCACACACACTATTCTTCCCACTGACTTATGAGGATGGTGACTGTGAAGGCTAAACATTTTTTTGTTGGTTTTGGTTTTGATGATAGATGTGTGGTTTGATTTTGACGTAGTTTACTTTGCTTGAATAGACCCTGTCTCAAAATATAGACCAGGTAGGTCTGGAATTCACATAGACCCGCCAGCCTCTGTTTCCTGAGTGCTACAATTAAAGGTGTGGGTTGCCAACACTAGCCCATGTACCTGTCACAGACTGCTGTAAGTAACTCAACAGACACATTGGTTTACCGTATTGACACTTGGGCTAACTCATTTTCTTGATCTCTTAATGCTCTATCTGAGGTAAAGAGAAGTCTCTCTATACTGCCCATGAAAAGTCACGCAGCTAGCCTTCTGTCCATTTCTGTCCATCAAAAGCAATCTACAGATTCAGTGCAATCCCCATCAAAATTCCAACATGACTCTCCACAGATCTTGAAAGGACAACTCTCAGTTTCATATGGAAAACACACACACACACACACACACAAACACACGCACACGATAGATAAAACAATTCTGAACAATAAAAGAATGGCTAGAGGTATCGCCATTTCTGATTTCAACTTGTACTATAGAGCTATAGTAATTTTTAAAAGCAGCATGGTATTGGCATAAAAAGGGAAAACTTGATCAATGGAATTAAAATGAAGACCCAGACATAAATATACACACCTATGGACACTTGATTTTTATTAAAAAAAAAAAAAAAGAAAAGAAAAGAAAGAAAGAAAGAAAGAAAAGAAAAGAAACCAGAAACACACACACACACACACACACACACACACACACACACACACACACAAGACAGCACCAGGTCAACTGTGTGGCTGCATGTAAAGAATGCGAATTAATCCATACTTATCACTCTACCCAAAACTCAACTCCAAATGGATCAAAGACTGCAAAATAAAATAAAATCCACTGAACCTGATAGAACAGAAAGTGGGGAATAGCCTTGAACTCATTGGCACAGGAAAACACTTTCTGAACAGAACACTGTTAGCTCAGATGCTAAGCTCAATGATTAATAAATGAGATCTCATGAAACTAAAAAGCTTGTGTAAGGTAAAGAACACTGTCATTAGGGCAAAGTGGCAGCGTACAAAATGGGAAAACAATTTTACCAACTCTGTAGATATTAGATACAGGACTAATATCTAAAATATATAAAGAACTCAAGATACTAGATATCAAAAATATGAACCAATTAAAAAATGGGGTACAGATCTAAAGAGAAAATCCTAAATAGAGGAAACTCTCATGCTGCAACCCTTAAAAATGTTATAGTGACCCCCAAACATAAAATACTCTTATTGTTACTTCATAACTGTAATTTTGCTACTGTTATGAATTGTAATATAAATACCTGATATACAGTATATCTGACATGTGACCCCCAAATGGGCTGCAACCCAAGATTGAGAACCACTGTCCTTAGTCATCAAGGAAATGCAAATCAAAACTACTCTGAGATTTAATCATATACCCATCAGGATGGCCAACATCCATGAGTCATGACAGCTCATACTAGTGAGGATTAGAACACTCAACCATTGCTGGTGGGAATCTAAATGTGTATAGCCACGATGGAAATAAGTGTGCCAGGTCCCCAGGAAGCTGGGAATAAATCTACCTCAAGTTCCACCTATCCCACTCTTAGGCAAGTACCCAAAGGACCCTTCATCCTAAATACAGAGACACCTGTTCAACCATGGTTATTGCTGCTCTATTCATAATATCCAGAAACTGGAAACAACCTAGATGTCCCTCAACTGAAGAATGGATAAAGAAAATGTGGTGCATTTACACAATGGAGTTTACTCAGCCATTTTTTTTAATGACATCATGAAAACATAATCATGAGTGAGGTAACCCAGACCCAGAAAGATACATGTTTTTACTTGTATGTGGATGTTAGCTGCTGTCTTTTGTTTTTGTTTTTAAGACAGGGTTTCTCTGTGTAGCCCTGGATGTCCTGGAACTCCCTCTCTAGACCAAGTTGGCCTTGAACTCAGAGATCCACCTGCCTCTGCCTCCCCAGTGCTAGAATTAAAGGTTTGCGTCACCAGCCCGGCAACTGTTACATGTTCAATAAGCAAACTACAAGGCATATAACTATAGAAGTTAGGTATAGAATAAAGGTCTAGGAGGACAAGATGGATATCCCAGGAAGGGAAAATAGAATAGATAGTTACAGATGGATGGATGGATGGATGGATGGATGGATGGATGGATGGATGGGTGGATGGATGAGGAGGGAGTTGCATGGATGGGAGAATCAAATGGGAATGGGAGGGAAAATGAGGTAAGGGAAGAAATATAGGGAGGGATAAGTAAAACTATGACCATGTGAGTGGTTATATGGAAACCCTCTACATTAGAAGCTTCCTAAAATGCATACATATATGTAGGTGATCAAAATATAATTGACAAATAATGGAGAAAACGGATCCCCAACTGGACATCTCTCATCATCAAATGAAGCTCCCAGTACCAGGAATGAGCTACATCTAATCGAGTTGTTGGCAAAAGGGGCCCCATGGAAACCCCCAAACAACCCAAGCTATTGGTTAATCTCCACCACACTACTCGGGTGGCCAAGAATCTGGTCAGGTGACCAGAAAGGCTAGCTACCTAAGGGAAAGCAAAATACTATTTCTCTGCTAAAGAAACATAGCCATACAGTGACTCCTAACAACAATCTACTATACTAAAAAAAAATGAGTACCTTGCTTGGCCATCATCAGAGAAGCTTCCTCTTGCAACAGATGGGAACAAACACAGCTTCACAGATGGGCAATGTGCAGAAAGTGAGAGACCTAGAACACTAGTAAATGGCATGTCTCCATCAAAACCCGCCCTCAGGGCTCAGGAAACCCCAAAGAAAAGGAGGAAGAAAGACTGTAAGAGCCAGATGAGATGGAAGACATGAAAGAAGGCCCTTGTATGCATAAGGTTATTGTGTAATTCAAATGTTGATTTCTGTACGCCCCAAGTCTACTTGCAGTCCTTATTCTGAGAATCTCCTGTTTCAATGTTGGGTAAACACTGCTCCCCAATTGTCCCCTGATATGCCAATAAAGTTGTTTACAGCCAATCAATGAGCAGAGAAGATAATAAGGCTGGACTTCCTGCCAGCCAGGGGAGGAAGAGTTAGAGGAGGAAGTAGGGGATTGAGGGAAGGTCTAAGAGACATCAGGAGAAGGAGCTGGAGCAGGAAAGCTACAAAGTTGAAGCATATCTGGGAGCAACGCTGGAAGAAAACCAGATTAGCTTAGAGGGTTAAGAATAGAGTCATTTGTTCAGTTATTGTGCTATGAAGCTTATTATTAAACAAATATCAAAGTCTCAATTACTTGTGTGATAGTCAAGTTAGGAGAAAAACTGAGAAACAAACACAGTTTTATAAGGAAAAAAAAATAACTTTAGAGGCCCTGTAAACACAGTACTGAAGCACATATGAACTGGCAAAGACTGTGGCATTTATGCACAGTACCTGCACCCTTCTGGGCCAAAGGGGGTCTCAGGCCTGACAGAGAAAGTGAATACAAGCCCCAATCTCTAACCCACAATCTGTCTCCAACTGATAACCATTCACAAATGAAAAATTAGTTCTTTCCAACAAGTTTCACTAGGGACACAAGCCACTCTTAAGGGCAGGTCCCATCATGCCCAACAGTTGGTGGGCTACACAAAATGAACTCAGTGAAATTTTTGGAGGTTCTTTGTCTCATGTCTTGCCAGACTCTTTTTTTTAACCTTAAATATCCTTTGTGTATGTCTTATGGCTTCTGGCTTTGTTTTTAATGGGATTCCTATGTGTATAAACATTTGTGTCTCTTGATGTATTGTTTCTTGTACTTTTCCTTTGGCCCTTTTTCTTCTGTTTGTTTGTTTGGTCTTATTCCAGTTTTTGTTTATTATTATTATTATTATTATTATTATTATTATTATTATTATTATTATTATTATTAAGGCACCTGTTTCTTTTCTAACAAAAGACAGAAAGGGTGTAGATTCAGATTTCGAGGAAGGTAGGGAGACTCTTGGAGGAGTTCAGGGAGGGAAAACTGCAACCAGAATATATTGTATGAAAAAAATCTATTTTCAAAATAAATGAATAAAATGCATGACCTGATGGTTCCAGCACACCTGCCATCTTCTAGGTCTACGCCAGATGCTTGCCTTGTTCATTCAAACAGTGTTTTTCCTTTCTGTGTGCCTTGGAATTTTTTAATTCAAAGACAGATATAATTTACTGTGTAAAAAGAATCATAGTAAGTATGATGTTAGTAACTGTGACAGGAAAAGAGAAAACATTCTACAGTTTTAGCTCTTTATTTTATCTGAGTCTTTCGGTGAGTCTGTAAACTTTATTCTCAGTTGTGTCCTTTTTTATTTTCAATCCTCGTCCCTTTAAAAGGTACAAGATCCTAGAGCTAGTGGACGGCTGAAGTTGACCCATCTCCCGTCACCTCTGCTGAATGAGCCCAGGGAAACCTCATGCTAAGGCCTGGTAAAATAATTTTTGAGGGCTAGCCTCCTTAAGAACAGAATTGTTTACATGTCTACTCTCTCTAGAGAGTGGTCCTCAAACTCCCTAAAGCTGGGACCCTTTAATAGTCTTCCTTATGTTGTGGTGACCCCCGACCATAAAATCATTTCATTGCTACGTCATGACTGTAATTTGGCTGCTGTTAAGGATCATAATGTAATATCTTATATGTAGGATGTCTGATATGTGATCCCAGTGAATGGGTAGTTTGATCCCCAAAAGGGTCATGACCCACAAGTTGAGAACCCCGGCTATAGAGGAAACTGTAAGGGGAAAGAAAGTCTCCCTGCTTCCCTAAGAAATCATGAAGATAATATTCCCAAAGCAGAAGGCTTCCCTCCACTGCACACGACTGCATCCTCCCTAGACTTTACAAATGTCAGACGAAACTAAAGGAACCTCCAGCAACATGACAATCGCACTTCAGCATCTTACCCCGGAACTGGTGCCCACAGGGGAAGGCTTATAGTCTGATTAAGTTGTGAAGCAGCTCTCCCTGTGTGAGTTCACTTCTGGATGAACCGTTAATTCCTCGACTTGTTCAACTTACTGGGGTATAATTCATAATCTCCGTATGTGGTGGGTTTGAATAAGAATGGCCTCGTAGGCTAATATAATGTATTATTAGTCTTGGATGTAGCTCTCAGCTCCTTCTCCAGCACCATGCCTGCCTGCCGCCGTGTTTTCTGCCATGGACTAACCCTCTGAACCTGTAAAAAGCCCACAATTAAGAACTTTCTTTTTTAAGACTTGCCTTGGTCATGGCATCTTTTCACAGCAATAGAACGGTGACCAAAACGCCATACTTGGCAAAGCAAAATTCAGAGGGTTTTTTTTTTTTTTTTTTTTTTTTTCGGTTTTGTGTTGCTGTGTGTTGTTTTAAGGAGAGAGGTTCTAACAAAAAATGCAAAGTTTAAATAATAAACCTACAATAGGGGAAGAAAAAAATAATCTCACCAGAATTCTAATTCTATCCTTATCTTTACCCTTAAATATTTTTAGAAATCAAAATCCAGAAAACAAAAAATTAAGAGGAAAGAAAATGCATTGATGAATGTATGTTTTAGAAAGATCGCAAAGAGGGGGCATTAATTTAGAAGTGTGTTAGAGATTCGGGCTTCAACATCGTGGAGAATCGACCTTTAAGGTGTCTTCGGGAAATTAGCCTTGAAAAAAAGGGGCGAAGGAGGACAGAAACACTTGGCTCGCTTCTCACGTGTTTCAGTGGCTTTCCGGTTCCCTCACGCTGCACTTCTCTCACCTGTAACGAACAACGACTGCACTGAAATTAGACAGGAAAATAGCACAGAAAGGCTTTGCAGCGACTCAGTCAGGCCAGCCAGGAATAAACAGCTTCACCCCAGGACAAAACGAGCCTTTCCACCAGCGGAACACCGGAGCCAAAGTCCGCGGTCCACCCTCCGGCACTAGTCCCGCCCTACCAGCCCCACCTCTCACGCATGCCCCGCCTCCCGCACTCAGCCCCTCCCATCGCGCACGCCCCGCCTCTCGCACCCGGCCCCTCCCATCGCGCACGCCCCGCCTCTCGCATCAGGCCCCTCCCCTCACGTACGCCACGCCTTTCGCACTCAGCCCCTCCCATCACGCACGCCACGCCCTTGCCCGGGTTCCGCTACACTTGCTGCGAACGTTCTGCGCCCGCACCCGAGCTTGCAGAATGGCGAACCAGGTATGGAGGCACGCGATGGGCCGGAGCCGAGGAGGGGAGCGCCAGGGTAGCTCGCTGCCCCCCACCGGGGATGACCAGCGCAGCCGCAGCAAGGCCAAGGAGGCTTTGTTTCGGCCACGCGCTTAGAGAGCAAATTTGCTTTGTGCTCTGTTCGGCCTGAGCTGGTGGGAAGAGGCCCGCGCCCTCCACACGGCATGGAGTAGCTTGCCCGGGTCGCACTTGCAGGATGGCGGAGCTGGAGCCCGGGCTGAGCTCAAAACTATCAAGCAAAGTTAGTCTCTTCCTTTGGCTTTCGCTTCCTGTGTGCAGCACCATGTACATGTTTCTTTAAATCACGGTATTGACTTTTAAGCCCATCTCCTATAAACCCAGTGACTTGCAACCTTTATTCTGTCAACACATTTCGTAAGCATCAAGTGAACTGATCAAAACCCAACATTCTTCATTAGGCTTGCCTCCGCGGTAAGGAAGGCCTACACTGAGTGTAAGCGCTGTGATAGCTCATTGTTTTAGGGGCACGATTTAAATTGCATATGGAATTTTAAACTTTCCGGCAAACACATTAAGAACACATAAAATTAGTTCTAATGGTATGTTTACCCAGCCTACTAGTCAAAACAGTATTTCAACATGTTATCAGTATTTTTAAATATTTTTACTCTTAGCCAAGCGTGGTGGCACACGCCTTTAATCTCAGCACTCGGGAGGCAGAAGCAGACGGATAGCTGTGATTTCGAGGCCAGTCTGATCTACAAAGCGAGTCCAAAAAAAAAGTTTTGGTTTTTTTTGTTAGGGTTTTTCGAGACAGGGTTCCTCTGTGTAGCCTTGGCTGTCCTGGACTTGCTTTGTAGACCAGGCTGGCCTCGAACTCATAGCGATCCGCCAGCCTCTGCCTCCCGGGTGCTGGGATTAAAGGCGTTCACACCATGCCCAGCCAAAAAATATTTTTACTCTTCTATACTTTCAAAATTTTACATTTATAGCCGATCTCAGTTCCCACTGGCCTTTTTCTTATGTTCAATAGCCACCCATGGTAAATGGCTAATGCAGTAGCTAGCACAGTTTTTAAGAGATAGTTGTGTTTTTGCATATCCCGCATTAGGATATTTCTTAGGATCCTTTCCACTGTGCAGTTTTGCAGTAAGGCAATGTTTTATAAGCGATCCCAAGGAAAAGATTATTAGGACACATAATATTAAATTTGTGATTTCATGAAGTACTTGCCAAACCTTCTGACAGAACCCGGAAAGGGGGATTTTTTTTTTTTTTTAATGTTCTTTGCTTGTCTTGCCTTTTGCTGTGTGTGGGATCAAATACAGGGCTTTGTGCAGTCACGACAGATGCTCTTCCACTGAGCTACATCCCTAGCTTAGGACCTGTATGCTGTATTCATTCTTCTCTCTCTCTCATTCTCTTCCTCCATCTTCTACAGTTTCTCAACTGTGTGTTGTGTGTGCCGGTGTGTGTTTATACACACCACATGCATGCAGGAGCTTCAGCAGCCAGAAGACACAGGTCCTCTGGAACTGCAGTCACAAGTAGTTGTGAGCATGTAAATGTGGAGCACAGAACTGAAGTCCTCTGCAGGGGCAGCAAGTGCTCTTAACCACTGGACCATCTCTCCATTCCTTCATTTAATTACACGCGCGCGCACACACACACACACACACACATACACGTTGTTGTGGTTGGTGGTGGTGGTGGTTTTGAAGGGAAAGGTTTGAGATGGCTGTCTCTGTGTAGCCTAGGCTGTCCTGGAACTTGAAATGTAGACCAGGCTGGCCTCGAACTCACAGAGATCCACTTGCCTCTGCCTCTAAGTGCTGGTACTAAAGGTCTACCTCACTATACCTGACCCTTTAATTATATATTTTTAACTATATTATTTATATGACACCTAAAAACAATTCTCCATTTCACGTAGAGGTAATACATCTTGCTGTGAATGTGCTGTTCCCTTTATTTTAGTTAGTTTTGCATGTGTCTGAGTTTGTAGTGTGTGTGAGTGTGTCTATGTGTGTTCAAATGTAGGCACATGGAGGTCTGAGGCTGACATCAGGCGTCTTCTTGCAGTTGCCCTCCACTGTGTGTATTGAATCGAGATCTTTCACTTGAACGCGCAGATCACCAGTCCATTTAGTCCAGCCAGCCAGCTTGCTCTGAGGAGCCCATCTCCGGCCCTCAGGCTTGCACAGCCAGGGCTCTGCTCACTGGGCCACCTGCCCCACCCTGGCAGACCCTTAACATTAGCATTCATCACCATCTGAACTGACCACGGAGTAATTATTAATTTAGGAGGATAAAGCGTTTACTCCTGTTTCCCCCGCTCCAGGTGATCAGGTGCAAGGCTGCAGTCGCCTGGGAGGCAGGAAAGCCTCTCTCCATAGAGGAAGTAGAAGTGGCCCCTCCGAAGGCCCATGAAGTTCGAATTAAGGTAATGTTACAGCTAAGGCACTGTGGGGAAAAGCTTACGACTAGGTCTCCGGATAGAGGAGTGGAGCTGAAGCCCACAGAGGGTAAACCCCAAAGGGCAGTCAGTGTCTGGGAGAAAGCACTGGAAGCCTTCCAGCTACAGAAAGTCACGATCCTTCTCCCACCTGCCCCCCTCCCTCACAGCAGCCCTCCCTCTGCATGTCAGCTCTGGGGCTGAGAAGCCAAACCTACAGATTAGCGGGTTACCACAATATAACTTTATAGTTTAGGTTTCAGGTGGCTTTACACGGTCCACACCCCACCCCCACCCCCGCCGCCCCCTTTCTGCCGATCCCCGTAACTCACAAAGCATGGTTGTTGGCGTTAGAACCAAAGAATAGACACAGCCTTCAGGTTTGCTTCCAGAAAACTACAGAGAGGTTCTTGGCTGTTTACGGCAATGGACAGATGAAGTTCCTGTGCCTAGAGAGCTTTAAAGTGCCCTGCCCCTGATGGTTGTGAGCCTGGCCTTTAACGGCTGAGGCATCTCTCCAGCCCTCCTGCCCCTGATGGACAAGGTAGGGTGCCCTGCTCCTCACCCTCCACTGTGACTAAGAAGTGACCCCCAGAGAGAGGCAGAAGATAGCATTCCCAAGACCTTTGACCCCTTGACATTTATAAAACTTTGTTTTTCCCCTCTGCTCCCGGCTTGTTTATGATAGAGTTAATGCTTAAAGTCATAACTGTTGTATGTGTTTGTTCCTTAACATTCTGGAAGAGTGTTTCCCGCAAGGAAAAGAGTCACGGCTCTCCTGCATCATCATGCCAGGACTGTGCACACTAGCCTGCGTCCCAACGTTCGCACGTATCCGATTGAGACACACAAAACCTTTTCAAGGCCCTTTTCAGCCAGGGTCTGAGAATCTGAAATGTTTTAATACTTTGTGTTGCTTCCCTTCCGACCAGCGGAAAGTAAGGACACGACCCGAGCGTTCTTCTCCAGGCAGTTTATTCAGGAACCTTTTCAGCAAGCTTCTTCTCCCGCTCGCTCGCTTCTCCTCCCCCAACACCTCCGCGCCCCTTTATATCCTCTGTCTCACCCAATCAGCAGCCCTTACATCGGTAGCTCCAATTGGTTCCCGACAAGGCGGGATGCATACGTCAGAGCAAAGCACGGCCCACAACCCGAATAAGGACTTGTTTACCAGGAGCAGAATTGCAAGTCATCCTGCCTGGCAGGTTGCCAGGTGCCATCTTAGTGAGGGCAATAGCTTCAGCTTCCCACAGTTCCCCCTTCTTTGTTTTAAAACGCAACAGGCAGGAGTAGAGGTCTGATCTCCAGCCTCTTCGGGGGCGTGGGTACTTGATGGTGCTGTCGCAGATGTAGCACTCAGGCATCTGCCAGAACTTGTCGCCATCCCGGGACATGTAGATGACCTCCCGCAGGTTGATGTTCATCCAGTTGTCGCAGTTTACCAGGCGTCCGTTGTACGTCTCCCCATTTTTTAGCTCCACCAGCATGGGGTGATTCTGTGTTGTCTTCAGCAGCGACAAGGGGAGCATCTTCTCAGCGGAGACACCTCCGCCGCCGCTCAGCCGCTCGTGCTCCCGCCGGCGGCCTGCCGCGCGCCACGGGCCCGGAGGCCTTGTCCACTGTCCTGTCCCTGAGCCATTCTCTCGAACGTAGGGAGGAGGCCGAGGCAACTCAGATAGAGGCGGCCCAGGAGCCGAAGGCTCCACCCTGGATTCCAGCTTCTCCATTTTCCAGATCAGCTTTTCTACTTCCTCTTCTGAGTCCTCCCCCTCTGAATCTGATGATGTTACAGATTTTGCACCTAACAAGTCCTTAAGTGCGATAAACATAGGGCCGAATGGTAAATTTCCCATTTTACTTTCTGTTTTACTTCGTCCTCTACCGGGAACCTTATTGCTCTTACCGAGTCTTTATAGTCCTAACCGGAACCTTATAGTCTCTGTATCCGAGAACTTTATTCGTCCCTCGCTTACCAGGGAACCTTATAGTCTCTGTATCCGAGAACTTTATTCGTCCCTTGCTTACCAGGTAACCTTATCGCTCGTACCGAGTCTTTATAGTCCTAACCGGAACCTTATAGTCTCTGTATCCGAGAACTTTATTTGTCCCTTGCTTACCAGGGAACATTCCAGTCGACTGCCCTGACCACCAAGAGTTCTGAGCGCTTGTAAATGACAAGCGTCCCCGTACGGGCCACCACTTGTCGCGTCCGTTCCGACCAGCGGAAAATAAGGACACGACCCGAGCGTTCTTCTCCAGGCAGTTTATTCAGGAATCTTTTCAGCAAGCTGCTTCTTCTCCCGCTCACTCACTTCTCCTCCCCCAACACCTCCGCGCCCCTTTATATCCTCTATCTCACCCAATCAGCAGCCCTTACATCAGTAGCTCCAATTGGTTCCCGACAAGGCGGGATGCATATGTCAGAGCAAAAGCACGGCCCACAACCCGAATAAAGACTTGTTCACCAGGAGCAGAATTGCAAGTCATCCTGCCTGGCAGGTTGCCAGGCGCCATCTTAGCAAGGGCGATAGCTTCAGCTTCCCACAACTTTGGGTATTTCTGTTCATGTTTGGAAGCTAAGCTGATTGTGCTTTTGCCAGTAAAGAAGGCAGCTTGTCCCAGATGAGCTAAAGATGAGTAGTGTGGCTAGCGACAGCTTCCTCCCCAGGAAACGTCTGGCTTACAGCAGAGAGTGAATTCGTAGGACAGAAGCAGAAAAGCACACATACAAACAAGATTTTGCCTTTAATTGATTTTTTTTTTTCTTCAGTGTATATGTTTATGTGCCTGTATGAGTTTATGTGTGCCACATACATGCAGGTGCCTGAGGAGATGATAGAGGGCACTGGAGCCCAGAGGAGTTGCAGGAAGTGAACTGCCTGTTGTGGGTGCCGAAAACCAAAAACTGGCTCGTCTACAAGAGCAGTAAGCGCTCTTAATCACTGAGCTGTCTTTCCAGCCCCCAGATATAATTCTTAGAAGGCAGAGAGAGGCCAATGAAAGGCTTATGTGAGTAGAAAGTGTGCATGTTAGCAAAAAGGACTCAGTCCCACCAACAGCGGTATAAGCCAGACAGGCTTCTCTCAGAAATAGTGCCGTCTTAGGCATCATGTTCCCCAAGTTCGAGGCCAGCAGTGGGATGGCCCCAGCTGTTTCCATCCTCTCTACAACTGCAGAAGGCACAGTGCTGGTGAAGCCACCAGCTTATCCCCACTTGCTCACGTTGCACCAAAAAGGAAACTAGCTGTGCTGCACCGCCTTGCATTACAAGGGTCACTACAAGGTCCTTAAGGATGCCATGGTTGTAAGCATGCTGGCCTGGGAGAAGTTAACCAGTAAAAGAAGTGTATCTACAGGTGTGCACAGTGTGGCATGAAGCACGGGACCTTTTCCTTGACTCGTGTCTCTAGCTAAATATGCATGCACACTTAGATGCTTTTCTGAACATCCTGGCAGATCATGGCCACTGCCGTTTGCCACACCGATGCCTATACCCTGAGCGGCGCTGATCCCGAGGGCTGTTTCCCGGTGATCTTGGGACATGAAGGTGCTGGAATTGTGGAAAGCGTTGGTGAAGGGGTTACTAAACTGAAGGCAGGTAAGGAAGGCGTTTAAAGCACTCTAATGGCTTTGGCTTGTTTCTGTGCGGACACTACAACTATTTATTTATTTATGAACAGTAGTCGAGGTTAATTTCACTCATCTTGGAAGAACAAGTATTTGGGTTGATTTTTTTCCCCGTCTGATTTTGTAGTATATTCGTTTTAAATACACTGCCAAAAGCAATTCTGGCAAGTTAAGCAAGAATTTATTGGAGTCATATTAGTGAGTTGATATTTTTGAAATACGTCGTTATCCTCCACAATTATTTGGAGTTTCATTTAGATCAAAAACTTTGAAACCTACTTTTGTGCATGGCTAGTCAGTGTCTGAGCCGTGTTCTCTAGTTAATGTCCCTGAAAGCCTTGAGGTTGTTCCTTTCCAGAGTCATCTGATGAGAGTAATCGGACTGCCATGGCCACTTAGAGCAGTGGTTCTCGGCCTTCCTAGTGCCACCACCCTTCAATACAGTTCTGATGTTATTGTTACCCCCAACCGTAAAATCATCTCATTGCTACTTCCTAACTATAATTTTTCTACTGTTATGAATCATGAAAATAATTGATGTGCAACCCCTGTGAAAGGGCCATTCAGCCCCCAAAGGGGTCAGGACCCACGGGTTGAGAACCACTGACTTAAAGCCAGCTACACCATTTGAGATGACAATTTTACATTTGCTTCTCAGGTGACACTGTCATCCCGCTTTACGTCCCACAGTGTGGAGAATGCAAATTTTGTCTGAATCCTAAAACAAACCTTTGCCAGAAAATAAGGTTAGTATCTTTTTATATTTGCATATATGTGTATGTGTATATATATATATACACACATACATACATATATACATAAATACATATCTTTTTTTTAATTGTGTGTATATGTGCCCATGTCTGTGATATATCCTGGGGCCACAGTAGGACATCAATGAGGCTCCTACCCCCTACCCCCTTGCCCCTGGTGTGTGGCAAAACTTTTCCTGGGAGACAGCAAAACACATCTATTCATCCCAGATATGAAGCCCACAACAGACCAAAGTTCAGCTGCCACCAGAGTCCACCTTGGTGAGCCAGCGGGTTTTGTTGGGGTTACTTAGAGGAATATGGGTGAGGGGTTCCTTAGAGGAGCGGAAACACTCAAAAGACAGCTGCATCAGCCTGCGCTGGGTCAAGGTCGCCAGATATGGCCTTGAGAAATTAAGTCAGGGCGGCTGGAGAGTCCACAGCACTGAAGCTGTTTTATTGAGAGCAATCAGATATTGTACACCTTTATCTGAAACAATATAATGGCAGTTGCCAGGATACAATGTACTTTGCAAGCTACATAGAGTACACAAGCTTAATGTCTAAGGCCAATTGTCCTGTAAGGCTTCTGTGCTTCCCTGATTACTAAGGGAACACAGAAACACAAAGAGACCTGACTACTGCCTGAGGGAGTGTGCATTGGCCTCTCGGGAGCTGGAAGGCATATCTAACCTAAAAACCCATGACACAATCAAGGCAGCAGACCAGGCCAGCTCCATGGCTCCCTTCACCAGCAGCCTGCTCAACAAGTCAGAGAGTGTCCTTTCCAAGAGGCTCCAATTTAAACCTCTCCTTCCAGCCAGCGCTCTGGTCTGAGAGGGTTCTTGGCAGCTTAGCTCTCTTGTCTGGGGGATACTCAACTTTTATTGCTTCCGCTGGCAGGGAGGGGGCCTAGTGGATCTGGCAAGTTCCAGGGACCTCCTAGTGCCAGTTTGAGTTGTTTGCCTTCCAGCTAAGGAATTTCCCTGCAGAATGAAATGTTTCAATCTCAGAGAAGACTGTCACATAGCCTCCCCAGCCCACGCCTTTGGCCCAGGGTCTCTTACTTAAACTGAAGCTCTCTGTTTCAGCTGTGCTGGCTGGCCGGCAAGCTCCTGTGTCTGCCAGGCTCCATTCCTCCCTCCCCTCAGCACTAGGGTTACAAGCACACGGGTTGGTGCCTGGTGTTTTACATGGCCTCTGGGCTTTGATCTCAGGTCTTCATGCTTGTAAGTAAGTGCTTCTAACTGCTGAACCCTCTCCCCAGCCCTCTCATTCATGTTAACTATAGTGCTAGAGCGATGGCTCAGTGGTTAAAAGCACTTGTGCAAGCTGCCCTTCCGAGGACCCAGGTTTGATTCCTAACACCCACATGGTAACTCACAACCATCTTTAGCTCCAGTCCTACAGAAAACACCGCCCTCTTCAGGGTGTCAGACACACACACGGTGCACATACATGCATACAGGCAAAACACCCATACACATACAAAAAAAAGATCTCAGTGTAGTGATTTATACAGCACATATACAGGAGATAGTTAATGCTGTCTTTAAAGGGGCCTTCCCTGCTGTCAATGCTACTGAGCTCTTTCATTTCAAGCATGAGAAAAATCAAGCCTCAGCAATCTCAGTTTGCCCATAATCACCAGCCATTAAGATATAAAACAGAAGCTTGTTACAAGGCATGGTGGCCCAATCCTGTAATCTCAACACTCAGGAAATAGAGGCAAGAGGCTCACAGATTTGAAGCCAGTCTAGAATACAGATATGGCCTTATTTCAAAGATTCAAACAAGGGGGGAGGAATCAAATTTTTCTCTTCCTGTAACAATAAGCTAAATTTGCAAGGAAAGACATGTTTTTTGAAAGTGAAATGAAGTCCTTTTTATGAGCTGTTTTATATTGTCTGTTAAAGCAGAGTAATAAAAGTTACCACATAGGGCGAATGTGACGCTTGTAGGACATAAGAAATCCCTTGACACAGAAAGGGTGCTTCTGTTGTAAGGGGTGGCCCGCCATTTGAGGACCCTCTGAGGCCCTTTAGAGCTTGTTTGTTGCCTTTTTTTCTTGATGTAGACCATGCCTTAATACAGGACTCACTGCTGTGGCCAATTTAGAAGTGTGGCCCAATAGATACTTACTACTATGCTATAGCTATGATGGTGGGTCATATTAGCTAACCCACTTTTACAATCAATAAAGAGACAGACACCTGATGTATTTTAGAGTAAGCCTTTAGCTAGGACAAGGCAGATATTACCTCCTAAACCATCCTCCAATAACTCCCAGTCTCTATCCCATTCCATCTGCTTCTAATAATTTCTATTTGGGCTACCTCCATAATCCCATCCATAATGCCAAAATTCTTGCTAATGTTCTGCATTTCTTTCCACGTGGAAGTTCAGACTTCCTCCTTCTCTGGGGCCATGTGCCTCCTTTCCTTCCCCATAGCGATTCTCCTCCTCCCTCCTCTGTCCTATCTTCTCTCTCCCAAGATCCTCTCTGTCTTCAAAGCCCTCGAACCTTAGGCTCTATCCCATTTGCCTGCCCAGGTGTGTTGGTCAAACAGGAATAAGTTTGTAGACAAGGTTGCATAGCAAAAACTTGGGGCACATTAAAAGCCAGCAAGCAGTGGTTAGCATCAAAATACACCAGACCAACCTCCAACAACTCATGGTACACAAACTGTAAATGTGCAGCCTAGTTGAATGTTTGCATGTGTGCGTACCTGCTGGATGGACAGACGCTTCTCCCAGATCCCTACCAGCATCCCTCTGTTTTCTACATGTCCCTTCCGAATTCACACCTGACTCCTGCAGAGGTCGCCGTTGTCCTGGTAGCTTTCCCTGTAGAACTTTGTAGTTGGAACCAGGGCCATGTGCTGTCAGGTTTCTTCTTCCATTCCTGTCTCTGAGCAGTGTGCGAGTTCCTATTGCAGGTCTGTGTTGTGTTGCTCTGTCATATTCCACTCCAAATAACCAAGGTTTGTTCACTTGCCTGTTGGTGGGCACGAGGTCATACCACCAAGCAGGACTGTTAACACCAGTGCTATGTTCTTAGGTGTTTCATGTTGGGTATGTGTCTACCTTCCCCTGCGATTTGATTGGCTGAGGTGTGAAGTAGACACACATAGCTCTCCATTTGTGTATTTATTCATGTTATATATGTCAAAGTGTCCATCTGAGTGTACATTGGGTTATTGTGCTTATTAGAAAGGATGAACATTGGTGGCTCAGTTGGGAAAATTCAGATCCCCAGAAACCACAGCAGAGCCACTGCGGAAGCACACATGTGTGAACCCGGCATGCCCATAGGGAAATGGGAAGAGGAGACTGGCCAGTCCGGACTAACACAGTAGCAGAGACCCTGTCTCAAACAGGGCGGAAAGGCAACGAAATTGATGTTATGGTTGGAAGAGCGATGAAAGGCCAGTAATTAGCATTAGAATACACAGCACCAGACCAACCCCCACCAAGGAAGGTTGAGAGCCACTGCATTAGAAATTAGGGAATTTTGTCCTAGTAATGCTTTTCTGAGTATTTGCTGATCATTGTTTTTAAAAGCGATTTCTTTTCCTATTGTGGGAACTGGACAAGGGCTAGCTTCCCTGAGCAGAAGCCCCCTCCCTGCCCTATGCTCAATCAGCTTGAAGTCAACTTCCCTGGGAGCTAGACCAGGGGCTCACTTCCCTGAGATCCAAACACAAGCTGCTAGACCAGGGGCTCACTTCCCTGAGATCCAAACACAAGCTCACTTTATCAGATTAGGGCCAGCTTCCCCTTCCCCAGTTGTGTGGGAGACCTGCAGTGTAACAGCTGCAGCAGATGAAAAATTTAGATAAGTGTCCCCCTGCAGCATGGCTCAAAGCTCCTCTGCCCTGTACCTTATCAGTTAAGGCCAACTTCCCCTATGCCCCTTACCCAATTATGTGACTCCAAGGCTAGAAAAGCCCCACTTGCTGTTTCTGCCTTTAAAAACCTTGTATTGGAAGGAGTCAAGGCCGCCCACCTTCCTGAGCCTCTGGGGAACCGACTGTCCTTGCTCCGGAGCAAGATCAATAAAAAAGACCCTGTGTACTTACATTGCGTCTGGCTGGTCTCTGGTAGTCTGTGAAGTCTCGTGACTTGGCCATTGCACTATAGAGTTAAGGAAATGAGTCTACGCTTCTGTTTCTTGTCCTCCTTCAGAGTCACTCAGGGCAAAGGATTGATGCCGGACGGTACTAGCAGGTTTACCTGCAAAGGAAAGTCTATCTTTCACTTCATGGGAACCAGCACATTTTCCGAGTACACAGTAGTGGCTGACATCTCCGTTGCTAAAATTGACCCTACGGCGCCTTTGGATAGAGTCTGCCTTCTCGGCTGTGGCATTTCAACTGGCTATGGTGCTGCTGTGAACACTGCCAAGGTAAGAGACCGGCTCCTGGCTTCTGCTTCTGCCTACATTCAGTTCAGTGAGACCTTGCTTGAACCCCATGGCTGGCTGGGCGGGGAGGCTGTGACCCTTCGCAGGCTGCTTACAGATGGTCTCTGACGGTAGGTGGAGCCCGGTTCTACCTGTGCTGTCTTTGGCCTGGGAGGAGTTGGATTGGCGGTGATCATGGGCTGCAAAGTGGCTGGTGCATCCCGGATCATTGGTGTCGACATCAATAAAGACAAATTCGCAAAGGCCAAAGAATTTGGAGCCTCCGAATGTATCAACCCCCAAGATTTCAGTAAACCCATCCAGGAAGTCCTCGTGGAGATGACGGATGGCGGTGTGGACTACTCCTTCGAGTGTATTGGCAACGTGAAGGTCATGGTGAGCATGTGTGCCTTTCCTTTCTGCACTTACACTACTTTTTTTAAAATGCAGTTTACTTAAGATTAAAGGTTCTTTTGTTGTAGAAGGAACAGCGTTGACAGGAACTAATTCTAAAAGCAGGGGATGGAAGTAGCTACTTGGACTACTGTGGCTATTTGAATGGGAAATGATAAAACAAGGGCTCAGGGAAAGGTGAACAAATGAAAACTGTTTCCAAGAACCAAGGACCATCATCCACGCGGGAGCCCAAATTCCCACCTGCCAAAGCCCAAATCCCCACCTGCTCCATCCCTTCTTTTTTCTTCTTCTTCTTTTCTTTTCTTTTTAATAGAGACAGCATTTCCTCTGTAGCCCTGGCTGTCCTGGACTTTGTAGACCAGGCTGACCTTGAACTCACAGAGATCTGCCTGCCTCTGACTCCCTGAATGCTAGAATGTGGCACCTGCAGCATCCTTAGCTGCCTCCTTTCCTCCATTTTCATATAATTCCCTTGTGTTGGAATCAGAATCTCAGAAGCTTGAGAAGTCTGTTTAAGCCCTTCTTCTCCCCCAGTGCCCCCCCACCCCCTCCCTTTTATGTTCTCTACTGGCCTTTTGTAAGGATTGTGTTTGACTATCTATCCCCACCACCACCAAAAAAAAAGTCATAGTGAGTGGTTTTCTTAACCGTATTTAAAGCCAATGACCAAGCTGAGGCCAGAAGGGTGGACAGCTCAGATAGCTCCTGTTCCTTCTCCTTTCATGCTGAATTCTAGAAAGTTCTTCTGCAACCATTCTGATAACTGTCGTTCTTACTGGAGTGGGTATGTTTTGGTTTTGAGTCCCTCTAGTGACTAGTGACGCTGAACAGTGTGTTCCCTGTACCTGTTTACATCTGTGTCTAGTTTTGAGGGAAAAAAAATTTTTTTTTCTGTCCCTTGCCCAGGCTGTTAGTTGTTGCTAGGTTTTTGGGAGTTTCTTGTAAATTCTGGGTATCAGCCTATTGTCAGATGCATGGCCTACAAATGGTGTGTGCAGTACCTCTGCGCTCTGTTGTTTTCTGAGATACTTGTTAAAACATAATTGCTCAATAAAATTAAAATAGCTAACCATGAAGATTGGGTATTTGTTTGTTGCTATTTCTTTAAAAGGTTCTGTGTCGCCCCTGCTCTACTTAGGTGTCTGGGGACAAGGGCGTTCTCAGTGCGGTTCATGCATTATCTCTGTGCTTGCAGAGAGCGGCCCTTGAGGCAGCCCACAAAGGCTGGGGCGTCAGTGTGGTGGTTGGTGTAGCTGCTTCAGGTGAAGAGATCTCCACTCGTCCGTTCCAGCTGGTGACAGGACGCACATGGAAAGGCACTGCCTTTGGAGGTAACACAGCGGATGAGTAGATTTTCCCTAGCCTGTTTCCAGTGGCATAAAGTAAATCCCAGTTTCATTTTCTTGTATTAACACATACCATTACGAGTTGTCTGTATCATGAATTGTTTCATGGGAGGCTTGAAGAGGCTTTCAGAATCAGCCAGTGTTGACTGCTGGTGCTGGGGCAATATTCAGCTTCTTACAGAGTACAGAACCAAACAACACAGCACACGCCGTCAACAGATGAGCAAGAGCCGGATGTGACCATGCATGCCTTTAATCCAGCACTTGGAGGCAGAGGCAGGCTCAAGGACAGCCTGGTCTACAGAGTGAGTTCCAGGACAGGCGGGGCTACCTAGTGTCTCTGAAAAAAAGAAGAAAGAGAAAGGGAGGAAGAAAGGAAAGAAAAAAGAGTTAGTGAGCAGGAAGCTGGAGTCGGGCTGGGTAAGCTGTGCCCGGGGCTTCTGCGTGGTTTCCTAGTTATCCTTTTCGCTCCTTTCATAGAGGACACAGCTGTCACTTGATGTGATTAGGCCTCTTTCCAAATAATCTTGGTTTCGATATTAACCGATACCGAGTCCTAAACTATTGACAAAACTTTTTAGCAAATTAAAAGGTTATGAAGCTGATCATTTCCCCTGGTGTGACCCTAAGAGGGGTTTGGTCATTTGACGTCATCCAACCATAGGTAAAGGTTGGGGAGTTCTTTTGTGGTGCTCAGCTGGGGAGAAGCTATTAAAGCAGGTCTCACAGCCAATGTGTGACCTCCACAGTTCTAGGCTGTCAAAAAACTGAGCATCCCAGGCGTTCTGAACGATCTGAGAGAACTTGTGTAGAGGTCTCATGCTGTGTGTTTTGCCAACCTCTTTGAAGCACATAAGAAAAGCTTTGGAAAGTAAGCTAAAATGAGGGCGTGACCAAAATTCTCCTCCTTTTGTGAGACACTGTCTACCTTAGAAGCTGTCAGTCTAACTAACTGTGCTTTCTAGTGTCCTGGACTATTTAACCAGCACGTGTTCTGGGGGCACCAGATCTCAGGGGCTGAATGTGAAACGGCCTTTGAAGCCAGGGCTGCGTATACTAGCCAAGCAAGTGCTCTCTATTGAATTGTACTGTAATTTATTTGTTTGCTTTTGAGACAGAGTTGACCAGGCTGGCCTTGAACTTGTATCAGCCTCCACTGTAGCTGGCTTTTCAGGCCTGTGCCATCAGGCCCAAGTGTTTATTAACCCTAATGTAGGAAAAGAACAACTCTAAAATGTTTACTTTTTCACAGCTAAGGATATATCTGAATGTTCTTTGCTTCGAGCCAGTTTTAGAATGTCTCATTGCCTTTGAATTCCACTTCTTCTGTAACTGCCTCTGTGTCACCTGGGAAGGGAAATGACTAAGCAAACTGTAGACACTTGTGGTGTAAGTTTTCCATAAGAATGTGATTTCTTTTAGGATGGAAGAGTGTAGAAAGTGTCCCAAAGCTGGTGTCTGAATATATGTCCAAAAAGATAAAAGTTGACGAATTTGTGACTGGCGATCTGTCCTTCGACCAAATTAACAAAGCCTTTGACCTGATGCACTCGGGGAAAAGGTGAGTTTTCAGTTCAGCTGCGTATTAAAGAATCAGTAATGACTTGACACTTAGAAAGGGAGGGAGGATCAAAATGAAAAGAATGTTGGTGATCTTAAAAGTTCACCAATTGGGACCCATGAGGTGGATCAGCGGGAGAAGGTGCTGGCTGCCGAGGCCAACAGCCTGAGTTTGATCCCCGGGACCCACATGGTAGATGAGAACTGACCTCCACAGACATGCCAAGGTACACACACACACACACACACACACACTCATAGAATAAATAAATGTAATTATTTTTTTAGTTCATCTTTCAAATTTTATTCATACTGCTTCTCTTTCACAGCATTCGAACTGTTCTAAAGATGTAAATTCTGAAGAGAACACTGTCCATCCTGTACCTTTTCCGGTGATTGGATAGGAACAGTCTGACAGATTTGCAAACTAACAGCCTCTTAAGACTTCAAAACCTAGTAGAAGGAATGTGTGTTATCATGGCTCTAATCAAGGACAAGGCAAATAGTCACTTTCTGAACTCTCCACATAATAATTGCTGCTCATCAAGGGATATTTTAACATAATAAAAAGATTTTCTGCATTGTGTAGAAGTTGAACATCTTGCCCTTTTTAAGTTGCCCAGTAAGCTGATGATCAGTGGTGTTTAGAAACAGTGCTGACCAAAAGAAAGGCTGACTTTTCATTAATCAGCATGGGTTTAGTTAACAAACCAAAATCAGAATATTCTTTCCCCACAAATACCTTTTAGAAATGTATACTATCAAGTATTCAATAAACTTTTGTTAAATTTTGTTGGTATAGTGTTATTGTGCACTGTATAAAGATTACCCTTGAGTCATTCAAATGCTGGTTTTTCTACCTTCCTTTCTGTTTGCAATCTGGACAAGGTGTTATAACGCTCATCTTAAGAAACTCATCTCAAATTTGTGTAAACATTGTTCCCCACTTAATTCTCTGATTTGTCAATAAAACTGATCAGCCAATAACTGAGCAGTAGAGAGATAGGGCTGGGCTCCCATTTCCAGCAAGAAGAGGCGCTAAGGGGATTCATCTATGAGCAGAAGTATAGGAGAGAGGATGAGAAAACTGCTGGAGCCAAGAAAGCCATAAACTGCAAGTATCTAGGAGATTTATGCTGGGAGGCTGTTAGATTAGCCTAGAGGATAAATTTAGACTGGTGTTGCTCAGTTACTGTCTGTAGAAAAATGTTGAATAGAACTTGAGGCTCTGTCTCAATTATTTGGGGCTAGCTGGGTTAGATTAAAAACTGCCAACTTTAAAATTCATGCATTAAAGTTTATTTAGGCAGCTATTTTGATAATAAATGCATACCCTTGTCTTGACAACAACCACATAGCCAGGTGAACCAGCCATGCCCGCTCCATAGGGCTACTTTTGATAGAATTCTGAGAACAAAACAGTGGGCTCAACTGAACACTGACAGTTGCATATGTGTGAGGTAAAGGTGCTCCTTGCAAGTAAAGTGCATGCAGAATGCACCAGAGGACTACCTCCCACTTAGATGTGTATTCAACGACTCCCAGCAGCCCAAAACATGAGGCTATGCTGTGGTAGCCACAGAACACGGCCCAGAAGCATGACTGTCATTTGTTCTCTCTGCTCTCAAATACACTGATTTAAGTTTAAACGGGGGCCCTGAATTAACTAGTGGCCTACCCAGCTACTGATAATATAAACTGGCCTCATACTCACATTGTCATATAAACTGTTACTAGGCTGTGCCATCAATGCACAAAGGTATAATTTGTTCCCCCAGCCAGGCAGTTCAACTCAGATCCCTGGTGTCTTGGTCATATGCTTCTCTCAAAACACCATAGTACAAACGTGCTCACAAGTTCTTGAAAACAGCATCTTTGGCTTGTTACTGGAAGTTGAGTGGAGGAGGTGGAAGACTGTAACAGGGCTTGTTACTCAAGAAAAAAGTTGTTTGTAAAGTAAAAGCTTCGCTTTTTTTTTTTAAAGCTAGACATAGGGATTTCTCTCAGTGGTCTTCACAGAAGCTTCCTGTAGGTGGCAATTAACAGACCCTCAACTGGTCAACTGGCAGAATAACTGGATTGCTCAACTATAAATGAGATGTGTCGTACCTCTCAGAGACCTTGTAGAATATGGGGTAGAATTAAGAGCCAAGGGTGGTGGGATGATTTGGAGGAAACTTCCAGACACAACCTAGAAGTTGAACATTGATAGCAATTTGTGACAACATACCGAAGTCCTGCACACACTTCCCAGTGTGAAGACAAGTGGACACAAAATCCTGTCACTAGCTGAGAAGTGACTGGCCTTTGGACGCTGCTGGGAGAAGTGAAGTCAGATTTAATGGCCTGACCCCTTCTCTCTCCAAACCCCCTTGAACCTTTGCTCTGCCCCTTCCTCCTTCCCAGGCTTCAGGGTATTCTGTTAATTTCAACCAAACAGAAGTGACTTAGAAGACTAATTAACAATAGGAAACACCCAGCATCCCTGTTTATAGGGAGAAGAATATTATACATGGTGAAGGAGTTCTAAACTGTATCAGCAAAAGATAAACATGAAGATAAGAAATGTTTTATTCTCATTGCCAAATTTGACTGGATTTGGAGTCATCTATGAGGCACACTTATGGGAGTGTCTGGAGTGGTTCCAGAGTTTTAACTGAGGTGAGAAGACCCATCCTGAATGCAGATGGCGCCAACCTATGAACTAAGGTCCTGGACTGAATACAAAGAGAAAAAAGCCAGGTAGGCAGCAGCAGCAGCATCTCTTCCAGGAGCAAAAAGTGGCCAGTACGTTGATGCTCTGCCACCAGGCCATTCCTCCAAGGTGTGCTTTGTCCCCTTTAAACTGTAAGCCCAAAAATATCTTCCCTTAGGTTCTTTTGTTGGGTATTGTCATAGCAACAGGAAAAGCACTAATACAAAGGGCAGGCATGTTTTTCTTCTTTCCAATTCAAACTACAGGAAGTGCAAGACAGACAAGAGGAAAAAGACCAGCTTACAAGTTAGCCTGGATATGTTGCAGCAGAGTAGAGCAGAGTTGCCTACTATATACAAAGCCACCAGTTCAATCCTAGCCCTGACAAAAAAAGTTAATGTTAACTTACTGTGGTTTTACAAGGATAAAAGATGTTTTGTAAACTAGCATTAGTTCAAGATTAGACTAAAGCCTACATTGTTTAAAAAGACAAAACAAAAAAACAAGGAAAGCATTCCCATCAGCATGTCTAATCATCTTTTCACAAAACTGCCAAGATTTTGTTCTAGCTCTATTTTCTAATTATGTAAACTGAACACCCCACCACACCCCAGTACTAATTCTGCTGTCAGAATATAAAATGCTCCCCTAAATATGCCATTCTTTTGGCCTTAAAAGCTCTCATGATACAACTACGCTTCAAGTGGCGCTGGCACTCCGCTGGATTAAACAACACGCAATTGTGGCACACTATTATGCCTGAAAATGCTCCAGTGGTAGTGAGTTCAGCCTGTGAAATGCCTCATTCCCATCAGTTCCCTCTGAAATCCCAACAAATGCAACTAGAGTAAGTGGGATAATCGTCCAAACTTTTAATCTCCCTTTACATATTATATTAACATTCATATTACAAGGCATTCCATTCACAAATATTACAGTTTGATAAAAACTTTAAACACACACACACCCAGAAGTCTACACCAGATTCAATCACTTTACTAAATCATTAAAATAAAGTCATGAAAACATCATCATTCTCTTAAAGCAATAAGGTGTGAGGCACTCTGGGAAAGATGTATGTGTCAGTGGTATCAAATTATATTACAATAAAGTCACGAGACACCCAGCAACCAAGGATACTCTCGTGACAACTTTATGATCTGGTGTGTCTCCACTGCACTGACTCATATTGGAACATCCGCTGAGGAGGAGAGATTCGGGCACCAGGGTCATGCCTGATGAGGCTCTAAACGGAGGTGAGGTGCTTTTGCAATACAGGACAGCAGCACCCATTCTGAGTGTTTACAGCACTGCAACAAGTTCCTTTCTCATTACTGTTTATTGTATGTTAAAACTCATAGCCACAGTGCCCGTGCTCACACCTGCGGACATTTTGGAACGCTCCCCATCGTCTGCCACAGGGCAACTGCCACTCTGCTCTGAGAATATGGAGATGTTCCCTTAGAACATAAGGCTTCTGAAGAAAGGGGGCTTCTCCCCTCACATTTCTGACTAAACAGACGTCTGAAGTAGCAATGTATTGTGAAATTACTCTGCAGCTGCCATCCATTGCCTGCAGCATAGCTATTTTCACCAAACACCAGCCCTGACAAAGTCTGATAATCTCCCAAGTGAATCTTAACATTCATTCCCTAACACAGTCCACACTGCAGGGGAGTCGTCGTCCCTACCACATGCAAGGGTAACTAACTAGCATGGGGCAAGAGGAGGCCAATTCCCAAGTAGGAATTAATCACTAACAAATTATGGATCCATTTATGACAGCAGATAATCCTGTCAAAGCAGAATCAACCCAGACCAAAGGTAATATAGTGTTCATTAATTATGTATATGGAATTTTAAATGTACGCATATATATTTCCATATATATATATATCAATATATAATTAAAAATCTGGAGCAACATGTTGCTAAAGTTTCAAGATTTCTCATCTTCAACATTCTCCTGGACAGCAGCTGGCCCTTGGCGCTGGTCTGTGGCAGTGATAAAGCAATGAGAAGCAGACTTAGGTAAAAGTACTCGAGGGGCAAAGAAGAAAACACAGTACAGAAAACTGAGGGGGTGAGGCCAAGGACTGAAGGAAGTAAGCCATGTTTCCTTTATTCTTCTCAGCTTTTTCAGACCCAAAAAAGCTCTTGAGGACACACACCAAATGCTGTAGTCCATTCTTATCCACAGTCAAAACAAAAGGAGTGATTAAAAAAAAAAAAAAAAAACTTCGTTTCTGTACTTTCAATAAAATGTACAGTACAAGATGGTGTTCAGATGTTAGGCATCTTGAGAGAAATTAAAACTGGGACATAAAATGAGGCCGAGAGGTATCGAGTCTCCGGGTGAGAATTTCACAGCCAGTGTCCGTGACCAGCAGGGTGTGCTCAAACTGAGCAGATCGCTTTCCATCCCTCGTCACTGCAGTCCAGCCGTCTGGCCAGGTTTCATCCTGCCATCCACCTTAAACAAAGCAAAAAAAGTTGCTTAGTTTTGTCATTCACATTCCTAAATAGTCTCTAGGCAAATCAAGAGGAAACAAGCAGTCAAATTCACGATCACGATCCTCTTAATACTTGGTTTTAGCTAAAGCCTTTCCAACTTCTTCCCATCTGGAGCACTAATGAAGTAACACTGTCTACACTCGTTCATATGTGTAGTAATTTGACAATTTTCTATCTCTCAATATCAAGTCAAGATGGCGCTTCCAAAATGAAGGCATCAGACTGCAAACTCCTCCCACAAAACTGACAGAAACTTAGACCGGCAACTTTCCAGGATAAGAGAGTGAACTATCCCGGTGTGTAGGTGAACCTGAGTTCCTGCACTGTCACTCCTGAAGTAACTGTCAGTAAACGGCAAGCTGAGGGCAGATTACAATATAAAATCCTTATAACCAGAGAAAGAAGGGCAAAAGGAAGTAGGTTTTTTCAAGTCTATGGAAATTATGAGGGCAAGGAGATAGCTAAGTTGGCAAAGCATGAGACCTGAGTCTGATCCCAGCACCACGTAAGCAGCGGGCAGGCTCTGGGGAGGTAGCACGGACAGCTCCTGCAGGGCTTGTGGACAGCCAGACTAGCCTAACTAGCAAGTCCCATGTTCCAGTGAGAGGCTTATTTCAAAAACAAGGTGAACAGCTCCTGACAAATAGAATGTGGGGTTGACCTCTGATCACTCAAGCACACATGAGTCTTTACACCTGGCAGATCTGGTAAGGGTGTGCTTCACCAGCACTCCATGTTGCCCTGCTTCAATGAAGAACTGGCAGAAGGATCTCCCAGTTACAGTCTCATAACAACAAGCCCACCATCACAGCCCATGCCCCCACAGAGAATCCTAACAGAATGGCTACAGAGATTAGTGTGTCTGTGATGTGCATCCTTGTGATGCTGCAGCAAAACCACAAGACGTGAGTGCTGACTGTAAAGGGCTGGGTGGCTCATCAGTCTGGCAAACTTTGCCCCACGAGCAGCTTTGTGACCTGGGCATGTTATACCCTCAAGGATCTGTTTACTCTTCTAACAGCTTCTCCATTAACTGGAATTAACTTGTACAACTGTCTCCTCTCCCCCTCCTACTGTATCAAGCAGGAACTTCCACAGAGGCTTGACCTAGGATCTTGTTATTACAACTCATCCTTTGAGAACATTTTTATGAATAGGCCCAAGATTCAGGTACTTTTAATGACAACAAAAAATCCACTATGTAAAAGTCTGACCTTGTTAGAAACCCTTAAAGTGTTCAATTCTCTACATATTACCAATCAAGATGCAACAGGGAGAAGGAAGAAAAAGGAAGCAAATAGAACCAGTTACTGACGTGATGAGTAACCAATAATACAAAATAAAAATTCAACAAATGTTAAAGTCCGGCAAGTCAGCATCTGAGGTTGCTTACCACCGTGCTGACAACCTAAATTTGATTCCTAGGCCCCTACACTGTCTGACCTCTACACCTTAAGTGTGCACTTGCAAAAATTAAATAGACAAAAATGTAAAAGAGCCAGGCGCAGTGGCACATGCCTTTAGTCCTAGCACTCGGGAGACAGAGACAGGCAGACCTCTGTGAGCTCAAGCCCAGCCTGGTCTACAAAGCGAGTCCAGGACAGCCAAGCCTACACAGAGAAACCCCGTGTCTGTTGATAAAGATAATGATAATAATAACAACAATAACGACAGCAAGAATAAAAGAAATGTTTCAAATTGTGGTGATTTGAACATGAATGTGCCCTACAGACCCACGTGTCTGAATGCTTGGTCACAGGGAATGTCACTCTGAGGACACTCAGCTCCTTCTCCAGCACCATGTCTGCTGCACACTGCCGTACTTCCGCCATGACAATAATGAGCTAAACCAGTGAACCTGTAAGCCAGCCCCAATTAAATGCTTTCCTTGTAAGAGTTGCTGCAGTAATGGTGTCTCTTCACAGCAATAAAAGACTAAGACACAAATGCAGTACAGGAACACACACTCACCTTCACAAATCATTGGCTCAATTGTAAACACGTGGCCCGACTTCATCACACCAACTGCCTTATTTTCTGAAATTACAAGAAAAAGTCTCAAAAGACACCAAAAGCCAACAGCATGAATTGATCATCTCATAGGAGGGAGCACAGGACTGACGTGTCCAACAGTTCCCTTCATTACTCTCCCAATTCTCCCACAGTCTGAGATGCGGCAGAGGCTGTTTGCAGCAGATTTATTCTAGGCCTGTGCTTTTTACAATGAAATACAGAGATGCCCATGGGCTCCAGATACAATCGCCGTTATTAGATTAGAGGAGGCAATCACTGCTGCTGTGCTGGAGCAGGACTGAATTCCCAGCGGTCAGCAGGAGGAGGGATGAAGAGATGTTGCAGGTGTTACTGACTGCCATACCCAATGCCGGTACCCATCACTTATGGAAGGGCGGGTGACATGTGTAAGGTACCGGAAGCCTCTCAGCTCTTTGGGAAGGGGAGTATGTGTGTACAGTGGGGCACATACTATAGAAACAAAGGTGTGTAAGCAACTGCTTATCAGAATGCAAACAAAGCTGTGCACAGTAGGTGTCTGCCTAAATGAGGAGGAGACATTTCCTTCTATCTGAAAATGAACTGCATCTCATGCTCTAAACTTACTCTGCCTTTGTCCAAGTTCACAAACAAGTGTTCTCAGGACCACCCACCATGGGATATGATTATGAGCGTCCATTACTACCACATTTCCAAACACCAGAATTTAAAGCTAGGAACAATCTTTTTGGAAGACCCTGACAAATATGAAGCGAAGCGTAAAAATGATGACTTTATCAGCTAAATGAACATTTGCTCAGGCTGAGGGCAAACAGGTCAGCCAAGGTTCTCGTCCTGCCAGAGGCATCACAGCAGCAGGCTCACACGCACAAACACTACCTGTACCTACTCCGGGTACCTACTGTGACAGAGCCTCACCCACATGACTTCTGTTCTAGCCCCTTCCTGGTGTGCAGGCTAAAGCCACACTGCTCCCTACTACTTTAGACTTTCCAAAGTACCCTCACTGCAAACTCCAAATCCTGTCTTCTTCCTTTAGTATTTGGCAGCCTTGTAGAAAAAACCTTTCCTAACTTGGTGAGTCTAAAATTCTGAATGCAAATCAGTATCTATCCTATCTCATCTCTATCAACTTAAGACATCTGTCTAGACCTAAACACATTTTAACCCCTGAACAACTAAGCCTAAATGTAAGACTAAACTATCTGATCTTCAACCCCATCAGAGACTTGAGAAGGAATAAAATTAATTACCTGAGTAAACAGGAAGTGCAGGTTAGAAGCTTCCAAAATGAAAATAAAATGACAGAGACAGTTTGTTGCCTGAGCAGTCACCCAAAACTCTCTATAATGTTAGAGCATCGTCTTCAGCCTTCTGGCCCAATGGATCTGACAGACATATCTGTGAGGCAGGAACTATTGAGGACTTGCTTACCCTGTCTTGGCAGAGTTTGGTTGTCAACTCTGCCAAGCTTCCTATTTTTAGGTAAAATTCTGACTGTAGCAGAAACCAAGACATTTTGCCCACCAAATCCTGTTTTCAAACTCATGTGAATCCTTGGAAGCATAAATCAATGAACTAAGAACTATAAAAATTAGGTTTTTCATGTCTAAGAATGTGAACTTTCTCTCAAAATTGCCTGCAAGTTGTGATTTACAAGCCCTCAGTGCCCTGTGTCTATCAAAGAGAAAATGTTAAGAGTCCCTGTGTGGTGTCACAGGAAACAAAAGGCATGAAGGAGTCTAGAGCTGTGTGCTGTCTGATGCTACCACAGGAACAGAGATGGACTTGTAATGTAAAAAACACTGCAGAATTAAAAAACTAAAATAGTAGGTATTATGTATCTCAATAACTTATATAGCTTTTAAATATTGGGACATATGAAGTATACTGTATTCCAAAGGACACAGAGTTAGCCACTTTAACACAGCTACTACAGGTGCTAGTAGACATAGCTAATACTCCCGATTCTGCCACTCATCACTGTTCGTTTAAAAGAGCAGTAACTCTACTACTCATGTCAGAATATTGAAAACAAGTTTTCAGCAAACACTCACTCAACAAACACAGGTTATCTGAGGGGTTGTATTATTGCCAGGTAAATTTTAAAAACTTGAGCCAGGGGGGAATGGTTCACATCTTTAATCCCAGCACCTGGGAGGCAGAGGCAGGAGGATCCCTGTGAGTTCAGGCCAGTCTGGTCTACAAAATGAATTCTAGGACAACCAGGGCTACACAAAGAAACTCAGTGTTAAAAAAGCAATAAAAATAAAAACCGTGTACCTCCTTTCCCACTACAACAATTTAAGTGTGCATGTCAATGCAGTTACTATCACTATGACTTCCATCACTAATAAGTTGGAAACATCCCAAACATGCAAAAAAAAAAAAAAAAAAAACACTGCTTCCTGTTTCAGTTTTCTTTTTAACTTTATCATAATTTTCACTTTTATTTTATATAGATGAGTATTTTGCCTACATGTATGTCTGTACAGCAAGTATGTGCCCTGTGTTTAAGAAGGAGAAAGAGGGCATCAAACCACTGAAGCTGGAATTACACACAATAATGAACTGTCACATAGGTACTGAGAGTCTAACCCGGGCCCTCTATAGTGGCAGCCAGTGCTCTTAGCCGGTAAACCAAGTCTCTATCCCTGTTTCTTTTTAAGTAAATGTTTTAATACGAAACTTAGGTATCTCTGCTATGATCACCACTACTGACTCGCCTCCTCCCACAATATTACTATCTGCAGTCTTACTAATCCATACTTAAACCAGTTTGTTGCCTCTGCACTTGGAAAGTCAATTTTACTCCCTCTCTGTAGTCTCTTACACACACAGCCCTGAAGATGAGAACAACACTTTAGTTTTGTGAGTGGAATGGACACCCAGGTTACTTCAGAGTTTAGTATGTATGAATACAGTTGCTAGTTGTTTTCCAATGCTAATGTCTTCTTTCTTTCTCTTCATTTTTTCCTAACACCACAACGATGTGCTCTACAGATGCGTGCTGGCTGATACCCTCCCTGCATGCTGTAGCACGGCAGCAGTGCAGCTTCCCCTGCCAGGCTGCCCACTCTCCGCATTTCCTCTTCAGAGTCATGCAGCTAGAACACAGTTGGCCCTCAGCACCACCTCGAGCAGCTTTCACTGCGACAACCTAGATCCCAGTGCCAATTCAGTCCTCCCAAACTCCCAGCATCATGACATTCGCTTGTACACATATGTGTGTACAGGGTTTTCTTTTTTTTACTTTATGGCAGGACCACACTTCTACACGATGCACTGTGATCACAGTGGTCCCCACTACCCTCTCATCCCCCCCGCCACTCCACCCCTTCGCTTCTTCACAGCTAGTTCCTCTCTCCTCCTGCTTCTCTTCCCCTTTCTTCTCAGACTCCATGTGAGCAGTCACAGTTGCTGTGTGCTCATGATTTCAGCTGCTGGCTTATATCTAGCTAACAGCACTCTCCCAATACATGTCTAAAGATTCCTCTATGCGCAGTCAGAACCCCGCATTTTCTTCCTGAGACTGCCTGTACTCAACCCTTAAAACAACCTCCAGCCAAGCTTAGCTTAGGTCTCAGCTCAGAGCATCTATTCAGGACTCTCTCCACCAACAGTGCTGTGTCATCTCTTCCACCACACCAAAACCTCAGCCACGCTTTAGGTAAGCCCCAGGGCCCAGTCAGCAACTACTTCATTCCTTACTGTGAGAAGCATTAAGTACAGGAGAAAAGACTGAATGCAGAGTCAGAGAGAACCCGGATCCTAAAGGGCAGCCAGAGCATGTGTTCACTAGACTGCCTAAGTCTGAGCAAATGTCTATGTGAGCACATATCTGCTTTTAAAGGTGCGGCTGAAAGAGAATGGAAACACAGCTCAGAGTTGGTGCTTGCCTAGCTGGCACAAGGTCCTGGGTTCAACACTAGAATAATAATAAGCAGAGCTGAGAAATGATTTAGAGATGTGACAATCAAATGAGAGAGTGCATATCACCATCACTGTCATACCAAACACCAAGTCCCAGGTATCAATTCAATCGTAACGATTCCTGGACGTTACCATTCCCTACTACTGTGCAAAGAGAAAACCTAACACAAAGACATTACAGAATGTTTTCATACAACTTCAGAGACAAAGAGGAAGAATGTATGTAAGTACATACACTCATGGACACTAAATTCCTTCTCTTGCTCACTTTGATGGGCAGCTTTCATTTCTAATACTAAATAACAGATACACTCCTGCAAATGGCTAATTTTCCAGAGATCTTAATCTCTGGAACACAATGTCTCAGACTCTCTCTGCTTTCCTTTCACACCACTCTCAACATGAAATAAGTACATTATTCTCCTTTATTAAACCAATAAATAATGCATGGCTCCCAGCAAACCAAGTAAGATGAACTGATTTATCTAAGGAACCAGAAGGGTGATAGCAAGACTTATTATAGAAGACAGCTGATTAGCAAAATCGGTTTTATGTTTGTCCAGCAGCACTCAACGCATTACACTCCCTATGTCCCTTGCAGTTAGATATAATTAAGCACTGAAATCCTGCAAACAGACACAAATACAGGTGATTTAAGCCAGTCCCAGGTTGGCTGATTAGAATCTCAAGCAGATTCTTGCAAGCCATCTCTGCTCCTGACACACTCCATGCTGAGCAGGAGACAAGCCAGAGTGACCTGAAAGGATGAGCTGAAGACAACAGAGCGTGGCCTGGCTCTCCTGGCCAGACATCTGCTCAGGCTGTCACAACAAAGACTTCACCTTGGCTTACGTTTGGACAGTGCACCTGGGAGGGAAAGGGGTGTGCTCCCAGCTTACCCATACTTCAGTGAACACACAGTAGGAGGCCCTGACTTGTATTTGAGTATTTGCTCATAAACAGAGACGAACAAGTATTTAGACAGTACTCACTGGCATAGTGTGGTACATTGGGGGCTGTATGGAAAAGTTTGTGGATTCCATGCCCACAATAGCTTCGAACAACCGAGAACCCGTTTGCTTGGGCGTGTTTCTGAATGATGTTCCCCAGCTCTCTGTATCGAACACCAGGCTTCACTGAAAAGAAAAAGAAAAGACCTATGAGGAAGAGCAGCACTTAACTAAGCAGCTGGTGTCCTTGTGGCAAGAACCCTGGTAAGCACTAAGCCTTCATGTCTGAATGTACATATAAGGAAACAAAGACTCAGGAAGTCCAGATGGCCTGTAAATGACAAATCTGACTCAAAAACATGAACACGTCCTTTAATGCAAAAAAAGGAGAAAGGGGGGGCGGAGGTCAAGAAAAGCACCTTTTGTTTTTCTCTAAGAATAAACACTAAAGAATAAAATGGAAAGCATTTTTTTTTTTAATCTCTTTCACTAAGGGTTTATCAGTCAGGGTCCTCTAGAAAAACAGAACTTACAGAAATACATACATGCACGCACGCATGCACGCACATGCACGAGGACTTATTAGAACAGCTAATAGGCTGGGGTCCACCTAGTCCAACAATGACTGTCTACTAACAAGGTCCAAGAATCCAGTAGTTGTTCATTCCCCAAGGCTGGATGTCTCAGCTGGTCCGTCTTCAGTATGTGCTGGAATCCCGAAGATGTAGGCTCTATTACAAGTCAAAGAACGGACTTACTAGCTAGGTGAGAGCATGCAGGCAAAGACAAAAAGCTTCCGTCTTCCATGCCCTGCACTTTCCTCTTCAGCTTTCTAAGCTACTTCACCCAAAGGTTTCAGTAAAACCTCCCCTAAAAGAGACAATCTTCTGCATATAGTTAAATGCCTGTGTAACCAGCTAGAGGGGTATTTCAGACAGCACTGCTGAGTTTTGAGGAACCAGTGTGACCCAGGGCTGAAGGAGGTGGTGCATGACCAACAAAGTTTCAAGCCACAGAGCACAGTACATATAAAATAAATCCTCATTCAGCAATAAAGGCAGAGGAACAAGGAGGAATTCTTGCCCAAATATCCAATTGGAGACAACCTAGATCTCAAAGGTCGTATCTGAAGACATGTGGGTCACATAAGGTAAGAGGGCTGGCAACTCCATCCAGTGGGTAGTCACCAGAGATAAATAGCTTATAATGAGGTAAAACACTAACAAACTCAAAATGCCATTAATAGATATACCCAAGATTTCTACTCTAGAAATTTTAATCTCTCTCAAACTTTCCCCTGGGGTAGGAGGGCTGTTAAAAGCACTGTTGGACTTTTCTTTAAATATGGGAACCCTGGCTGCATTTGTGTCATTCTCACATCAGGCCCGTGCTTATCGTCTCTACAGCCTTCCAGCCCCGTGTGCCGCCAGGGCAAGCGGTGAGGTCGAGGTGCACACAGAGGTGCCACAGCTGGCTCCAGGGCAGGCACCATCTATTCCTTCCTGACTTCTACTACGAAGGTCAGTTTCTAGTCACTTTTTGCCAAGTTCTAGCCACATGTTTCTATGAAGCACTCTAGATTCCTGGTTATGTTAGTGATGTCACAGAGGCAGAGGACAGACACACTGAACAAATTATTTGGTTAAAAACCTTAAAAATAATTGAAAACTGAAGGTCTCACAAATGAGAACATTAACGTTCTTATAATACCCCCTAAAGTTCTGAAGTTTTAAATAATCAACAGTAAGTAAGCTTAGAGGGGAAAAACCTTCCCCACACTAATACTTATTTTCATTTTAACCCATGTAGCCTTTACATGAATCAGTAAAAGCTTCTTGTATCTCAAACAGGTCACTGCACACAGTCAAAACAGATCAATATTAGACTTAACCGTGTATTTGTCAAAGAATCTCTGTTCATCACTCTGCCAATGGCATGTCAGAGTTCTGGTGAGAATAGAGCGTGACAAAAAGGATCACACAAGGAATATAAAAATTCAAAGGCTATGGGAACGTTCCAGAAAAATGCTCCCAAACTATCCTTTTACCAGTAGTTCCAATAACAAGCACTGCCTGTTCTGCCATCCCCAAAAACAATAGAAAAAGGCCTGGACACATCATCTGTATGAACAAAGGCAGCATACATACAAGTAATTTTAAAAAGCGTTTTAAAGGAGATACATCTATATATTCAGGTAAATAGACTAATTTGGAAGGATCTTTACGACGTTAGATTTTTTTAAAAATAGCAAATTAAGAGATAGCTTCTCCACAGTTGAGTGGAGAGTGGGATATGACTTTCTCACGTACTCTGGTGCCTCACAGTTGACCACATCCCCTGGAGGGGTGGACCTGGTAGCACTCAGAGGAAGGACAACAGGTTACCAAGAAGAAACTTGATACCCTATGAGCATATACAGGGGGAGGTAATCCCCCTCAGGAACAGTCATAGAGGAGGGGAATAATGGGAAAATGGGAGGGAGGGAAGAATGGGAGGATACAAGGGATGGGATAACCATTGAGATGTAACAAGAATAAATTAATAAATAAAAAAAGAGAGAGAGAGAGAGATAGCAAACAGGGGTTGGAGAGATGGCTCAGTACTCAATAGCACCGGCTGCTCTTCCAGAAGAACTGGGTTCAATCAAACGTGGCAACTCACAACTGTCTATAACTCCGTTCCAGAGGATCTGACACCTGCACAAAGATATACATGCAGGCAAAACACCAATTCACATGAAATAAAAATAAATAAATCAATGTAAAAAGAGAGATAGGACATTCTGTGATAGGCATATCCACTACCTGTATATGGCTTAAAGCACAGCAGAAAGAGAGAAAAAGACCCTGAAGGTACCAAGGATACTGGAGTAAAGAGCCATGAAAAGAAAAGAGGACACAAACATCAAGGAGGCTCCATGCCCGTACACCCAAATCCCTATCCTTGTTTTTCCTACAAGAACACAATGTTAAGTGAAAAGAACCAAAAAGGCAAATACAAGTGCCCTGAACACTGGTGGTGTGTGGTGCGTTGCCATGTGCTGCCAGTGGGTGCCACCGCTGAGGCTGACCTGCATCGATGGCTTGCATCAAGCATTCATATGTAGTCTGAACAAGTTTCCGAGCTCCTTCATCAACATCTCCAACAAAAAAGGTCTCGTTTAGATCCCCATGGTAACCATTTCGATAAAGAGTGATGTCCACTGGAAGGAAAAAAGAAAGTAGATATAGAGTCTATGTTTGTTTGTATTTTAAAAATCAAGCATAACAACTTCATGCAACAGAATGAAAACAATACCATCTGCATTCTCAAATTCACCAGTGAGTGCAGTGCTGCTAAGAGGACACCCTCAGGGGAAATAGGTCACTGTAGAGACCAAGAGCACGGTTGTACAGCACAAGACAGGTGCAGGCTTTTATGCTAGTAATAAGGTCCTTTGTGGCAAAAGAAACATTACATAGAAAACAGCTGTGAGAGATAAACAACCAGGTTAGTAAAACTAAACTGATGATGTCACTAAGTTCTGAAATTAAACAAAAAATATTTCCACTTATCTTTAGCTCACTCTTCCTCCTCCTGGGACACAAAAGCAAAGCTTAGGTTGTTCCAGGTTTTAAAAAAAAATCTCTAGGTCTTTCATCCATCTGTAAGTAATCAAGAGTCTTTATCCGGGATTGTTGTGTCACTACAATAAACTATGTGTCTATCTAGAGAACATAGTAAATGAGTGTTTTACATTACAGATTGCAGGCAACCTGTATTCACCACTGCAAAGAAGACAATTCATTCCTTTAAAATGCCACATGCTATACACATAACTAAAAGAGTAAGGGTTAGCCAGGTGTGGTGGTCCATGCCTTTAATGCCATACTGGGGAGGCAGAGTCAGGAGAATCTCTCTGAGTTCAAGGCTGGTGAGAGCTACATAGTGAGAGACTCTGCTGCAAATAAATAAATAAAGTTTATATGAAAATCAGGGCTGAATTAAAAGCTTATAAAATGTTTATAAACAAGAACCCTACATAAGTCAATAACAACATAATAAAGACAGTATTATATTTAATCTCTCCTATCTACACTGGCTCTAACATTTGGATTTTTGCTCCTTTTGATCCTAAAAAAACAAAATTCATTAATAATAAAAATGTCATTTAGAGGCCTATAGAGATGGCTCAATGGATAGTGCTCTCTGAGAAAGAATGGGGACCTGAGTTCCTATCACCAGCATCCACGTAAAAATGAAGTCACGTGTGGGGCACACACCCAACCCTGAGAGAACAGACACAGAGGGGCCCTGGGGATGCACTGGCCAGCCAGTCTAGTTAAAATAGTAAGCTCCAGGTGAAGGGGGGGTGGGGGAACACCCAAAGTCAGTCTCTGGTGTCCACCTATGTATGCACAGGTGAGCACAAACACATACAAGAACACACCCATATGCACACAAGCTTTATCTCATAAATGTTCCAATTTTTAAGCTGAGTTATATACATGTATACATTATGCACCACACGCACGACTGTACCTAGGAAAGCCTATCGGTTTTTAATATTTTTGTTTTGAGAACTTCATACATCTATATAATATTTTTGATCAAATCCATGCCCTATTCCTTCCTCTCTTCCATCCCCAACTTTAAGTGCTGGTTTAAACACTCGTAGTGCTCGTGCATATGCACAGGAGTGGGACTGTCTCCTGGAGCATGGGTAGCACCTCAGGGACCACATCTCTCACTCTCCCTCCCTCAGAAGTCAGGAACTTCATGAGCTGCCCCTCCCCCATGCTGGATTTTTGGCTGGCTTGAGCTTGTAAAGGTCCTGCATACAGTCACAGCTACCATGACTTCATGTCTCTATCACGGCCAGCAAAAGCTGTTTCACTGTAGAGGTCACAACGTCTGAGTCTTAGGATCTTTCTGTCCCCTCTTCTGAAATGATCCCTGAGCCTTGGCAGGAGTGGAGTGAGGGGGTGAGGGTATAACAGCCATTTAGAGCTAAGCATTCCAGTCTCGTGTTTCTCTACATGTTGGCTAGTTATGAGTTTCTGTATTAATCATCATCTACTGCATTGAAGCTCCTCTGATAAGAGGTGGCAGCTGTACTAATCTGTGGGTGTAAGACAAGAACCTAGGGTACTGTTTATCTCTGTGTCCACTTAGCAGAATGGGAGTGTCTTAGGTCCTCCCTGCAGCCTATGACTTGGCCAGCTATGGCTTTTGGCCCAGTAACAGTATCAGGCACTGTTTCTTAAATCAAATCAAATCAGAAAGTGGCTGGTTACCCCCTCACCCTTCAGAAGACACCTCTTGCCAAAGCAGCTGCTGCTGTAGCTTACAGGGTTTACACTGGGGCATGCCTTGGTTAGCCTTTCTCTAATCAAGAGCTTGATTTTCTCTAGGGGAGCTTCCTTCACAGATACCTTCAATCCCAAAGGGAAATGTTACCATAGCTCCTCCACACATGTAGTGTTTCCAGGACAGGAGAGTACAGAACCCTAAAGCCACTTCATTTTAAAAAGGCACGTCTGTGAGAGTTTTTCCCTTTTCTTAAGGTAGGTCTTTGTAAGTCACAACTAAGGGTTTCTCTGAAACCACTCCTAAAAACCTACCATGATCTTTTCATAACCTTTAGTAAATACTGGCAAAAGAAAAAATTATATAATAGGTTCATTATTACTTCTACACCAACATCTTTTGCTTACTGACCAGTCACATGTAAAACAGGCTGTGAAGGCATCTAGGTTGTACAGACCATATACTAGACATATGCTGAAAGCAACACACACACAACCATTAAAAATGGGTTTTCTGCCGGGTGTGGTAATGCACACCTCTAATAATCCCAGCACTTGGGAGCAGAGGCAGACAGATCTCTGAGTTCGAAGCCAGCCTGGTCTATGGAGTTCTAGACAGCCAAACCCCGTCTCAAAAACCCCCCAAAAAAGGGTTTCTTGCTGAGTGTGGTTGCCCACGCCTTTAATCCCAGCGCTGGGAGGCACAGGCAAGTCGATCTCTGTGCATTGAGGCCAGTCTGGTCTACAGAGTTTCAAGACAGGCAAGGCTCTATAAAGAGACTCTATCTCAAATAAATAGATGATAGATTGATAGATAGATAGATAGATAGATAGATAGATAGATAGATACAGACATACAGACAGACAGACAGACAGACAGACAAACAGACAATATAGAGATAGAAAGAAAAAAGTTCCTTCAATTTTGAGTGACAGGAGTTTTAATTAGGGAAAAATCAAGTCAAGAAAACAGAAACCTGTAAGTGGTCTTTGCTACTTTGTGAGTTCTTCTTTTTCCCAGCTTTTCCCCCTTGGTTTCACCCCCATCACTGGACAGGAGACAAGGAAGGATAGAGGGAAGAGAGATAGAGATCCCTGAATCTAATTTCTTTCTTGTTTCTTCTATGAGTATCAAATCTTAAACCACAACCAACCCCCCAACAACCAACAACTACCAACCCCACCTCTGACGGCCTAGCATTTATATATGCTCTGAAAAGTTCCCAGAATCCCAGATGTCACACAATCACAGAAACTATCTGCAGGTGGCAAAACCACACCTCTGCTAGACCTTTAAGCAAAGCATAGTCAGCTGCCACAGACAATTGAAAGTGGGCCCATATCCCTACACCTGGGATAAAAAAACAAAAACATATTCTTAAAATATTTCTGTGGTTTTTAAAGAAACCAAAATTCCAGAATTCTTACTACAAAAACCACTTAACAGACTCCGGAAACTTGTTTCTTTGCTCACAATGACAAATGTTACACATATTTCTCACCATTAACAATATCACCATCTTGCAAAGGCCGTCTGTCTGGAATTCCATGGCAGATGACTTCATTCACTGAGGTACAACAGGACTTTGGGAAGTTATAGTAATTCAAGGGAGAAGGATAGCAATTTCTTGCAATGCATGCCTATAGTAAATGAAAATACAGAGAAAATAATTTGGAATGTACAAAAGGAATCAGATCATAAAATCTGAAGAATTTTATGATGATGCCACCATTAAAAAACTGATGAAAATAGTGATGGGTGTGCAGGTCTACGTATGTGTGTGCACGTGTATGAACTGTACAAGTTAACACACACAGAAACACCATGTTGCTGCCATCCAGGCTTTCTTAAAACTCATAGGCCATGAAACTGGAACTAAGGAATGTGAGATGACACCATGCCTGGCTGGCAGACATAATCTTGTTCAGTATCTAGCAGGCTGTATGCCAGTTAAATATAGTGTGTGTAAAGCAGTTTATTGACCTTCATGTAAAAGAGAATCAGATTCACACACTACAACTATATACAAGTGACACATGAAGATTCTACTCTGATCCAACTACTATTTGTTAAGTCATATTTTCAGTAAAAATAGCACATATGAATAGGCACTTTCAATAATACTGCCTTATATTAAGGCCAATTAAATCCCTATAACCAGAAAATGAGTACATGTATAATTAAGATATAGTAAAGAGTTTCTGGAACATTTGATAATCACTACACTCTGTCTGATCAAACAGCTCTGTTTGAAACTTTACACACTGGACATGAGTGTGCTGTAAGTTCTGTGTCCTCACTACTGTGTGGTTTTCAGTCCAGTAACTTTCTAACAGCTGCCAAAATACTATGGAATGGTCTATAATTTTACTAGCAATTCCACTACTTCCAGAAATCTGTTAAGTAATATGGCATTCCCTCAGGTAGAAAATACTCTCACAGCAAATAACTGCATCCCTCCGGTACTGGCCTGGCATGTACCGTGAGACTCCTGTGAGTCTCACTGTTGGGCTTCCGACCAGGGACAAGGAGCTGAGGTGCCTACTTAACCAGGTTCTCCCAGCATCCCTCAGTCCCAACCTGAACTTCCCAGGCCAGAGGCTGGGCTTCCTCTCCCCCAGAGGCTCTTCACTGTATACTCGACATTTTGGTTCCTCTCTCTCTGGATTTCCTTTCTTCCCTCTCTCCAGGCCCCCTTTCTGTCTATCGCCCTCTGCATGAGGACTTCACTGACCGCCCCCTCCTGTGAGGTTGGTGAACAGCCTCCAGTGAGCCTGCCTTATATTTAATTTAGCTTAAACTGGCTCATTTCATCAACAGAGAATACCTATCAATCATATCAGTTTTCATCCTCTTTAAGTTACATGACCTTGGATAACTATAAAATTGAGATGACAGTAGCACCTACTTCCAGAAGATGCCGGCAACATTAAATGAGCACATTTCAAAGTACTTTAAAGACCTACAGGAAGTGCTCAAAATGCTTACCCATGATATACTAATATACACAGTACCCTAAATCAAAAATCATCTAAGTCTGCATAAACAATCCACAAGAGGGAGGTGGAGGCACTTGCCAGCAGCCTGACCACCTCAGGACCCATGACAGGAGAGAACTGGGTTGCTTTTTTACCCCCACCTGCCTACACACACACATCTAACTCCCACCCACACAAACCAAGCAATAAATTTAACAAATTCCAAAGTGTCAAATAATTTTTAAAGCATTTTTTATGAGTTCAAGACATACGGTCGAAGTCTTTCAGGAAGGTTGTCCCATTTACAATACCAGTATCAATTTCATCTTTACCTAATAAATAATAATAAATTGTCCATGTGCTTAGACTACTTAACCCTTTTCTAAGAACGTAGACGTATGATGTACGCACTAGTCTATATCTGAAAGACTCTAATTGCCTTATTAGTGATATTAAAGATATCCATGGTGGCTTGAATTAAGCCCCATAGGCTCATGTATTTGAATGCTTAGTCACCAGGGAGTGGAATTCTGTTGGGTTAGGAGATGTAAGTCTGTCATTAGGAGTGGGCTCTCTCTCGTCTCTCCCTTCCCCTCCACACCTACCTTCCTCCCCGGCCCCCACCCTCACCTGCCTGTATGCTGCCATGCTCCCCACCATGATAGTAATGGACTAACCTTCTGCAACTGTTAAAAAAAAAAAAAAAAAAAAAAAAGAAAAGCCAGATAAAATGCTTTCTTTGTTAAGAGCTGCTGTGGTCTCTTGCCAGCAAAAGAACACTAAGATGGCATCCTCCTATCTGATCTACTTATTGCCCTTTTTCTGTATGTACAAAAGGAAAATTGATTTCTAATCTAGTTTCTGCAGCTTATTCTGTATTACCGAACACCTGGCATAGCAGTAATAATTTATTGGAAGCACTGGTTAATCAATTCTCTAGAAGCTGACCTAAATGGCTGAGGTTTCAGAATAAGAGGCCTCAAGCACCCTTGGATCTCAGCATAACAGATACAATCGTGCCTAAGTATCTATGGAGGGCTCGACCCTCAACTCCTAGCTGGCTACCAAAATCCATAGATACTCAAGTTCTCTACACAGTGTAGTGTAGTGTTTGCATATGGCTACACACATCCTCCCATTCACTTCAAACCATCACTTTCGCACTTACTACTACACTTTAACACTTTCTGTTTAGATAACAGTATAAAAAAATAAGGAATAAAAAAAAAATAATAATAGTAAGCATGATTGTGTTTTTCCAAAGATTTTCAAATGGAGTTGGCCAAATGCCTAGCTGCCCAAGCTCTAGGAATACACTGACTGACCACTGTAATAGCTATAGAATGTTCCCACATTGGAGACAATACAAAAGTAAGCTTTCAAATTAGCTTAATAAAGTTACTTTGAACAATCCAAAAATTAAAGAAAAAATGTGACAATGTGAAGCCTCTGACATAAGAAAGTAAAGCTCTTACTAAGTGCACAGCGTGATCAATCTCTTCAGTAGTTACGCCTGCTTTAATCATCCCAGCAGCTATGTCCAAAACTTCTCGGGCAAGCTGAAAAGGAAAACTAAGTACATTCAAGGAGAAATAAAGTACCTATACTCTGTACTGTTTTTGATTTTTGTGAAAAATTAAAGTCATTTGATATCACTTAGTATGCAATATTAAATGTCAGAAATATATAATATGAAAGTACATAAAAACAAATTTACTTAAAAGTTGAGATAAACAGACTTGTAATAAGTAAACTTAATGAAGATGTATTTCCTAAATTAGGTAAACAATCTACTAATGAAGGTCTAACTTGACATTTCTAAAACGGGGGGTCATGAAGGGAAACACAAAAAAGATTAATAAATTTCCTCCAAAAAAATCATAGCAAGTGAAAGAAATATAAAATTCTCCATCACATCACTTTTCAAGCACTGCACAAAAGTTTTAAGTCAACATCTAAGGATTGTTTTTTCTTTAGAAAAACATAAGGCTGTGATTTCTTTTGATTAGCCCCTCCCACCCCTCCATCCTGAAAGCGTAAGTATCTCACAAGGCTTTAGTCTAACTCTGCGTGAGCCTTGGGCTTTGTCCTGGCCTAGAACATCTGTAAACACAGAACAACAAAGTATCATAAAAAATTTCACTCTTAAAAATAATGTTGCAAGCCAGGCATGGTGGCACACACCTTTAATCCCAGCACTCAGGAGGCAGAGGCAGGCTTCCAGGCCAGCCTGGTCTACAAAGAGAGTACAACCCTGTCTCAAAAAAACAAAAAGCAAAAACAAAAAAAAAGCTGCAAAAACAGAAACAATATCAGGTGTAGTGGCGTAGGCCCTTAATCCTAGCACTCCTGAGGTAGAGGCAGGCGGATCTCTGTGGGTTCAAAGCAGCCTGATCTAAATAGTGAGTTCCAGGACAGCCACGGCTACAGAAAAGAGACTCTGTTCATTAAAAAAAAAAAAAAAAACAAGATACAAATAAATAATAATAATGCTGTAGAAGTTTTTGAGGGTAGAATACAGTCATGTTCATCTTTCAACCTTCGTAACTCAGCAAGTGTTTATGTAAATGAACCAACATACAAAGGTGACCAAAGAAAATGACAACTACAGATGACTTGCTCAGTTTTATTCTAAATACACTAGATTTAAATAAAGTATTATTTAAATGTAAAAAAAAAAAGTTTTGAATATTGGTGAAGAAAAGGGATGGCTTGTAACAGCTGACAATGTTAATACTCTTACAGCCTTACGGACCACAAATCCCAGGCTTCCTGTCTGTACTCTTAGCCCTGTTCTACCAGCAAGGAGAAGGTACCACTTACCCTACACACAAGCCGCATCCCTTCTATGTCTTCAGCTGAGAGGAGCTTAATCTGAGACGTCCCTTTAAGAGCCTGCTCAGATTCAGACATTCCTGGAATGGAGAAAGAGTGAGTAAAACCCCAACACACAGGGGCAGGGACAGCACCCAGCAGCTCAGCACCCTGACATCACAGTTACACCGATTCTCCTTACGCACAGTACTATTTCACACTGACAGAGTCCAAGTTAGTTTTTGGGTTTGTTTTTTTTTTAAATATTTTCAACACAAAAAAAGAATAAAAGAAACTGTAAAGAAATTTTTTCTAAAAATTCTACTAGGTATCAGTCAATGTTTTTGAGTACTTACTGTATGCCAGGCAGTGTACTAATAAATTCACTAAATGACACATCTTGTAAGTTCAGCACAACGTACAAACTTTTCATGACCATGCCACAAAGCATCTACGCACCAACAACTAATCATCAACTATACTGCTGTTCTAAAACACGAACCTAAGTCTATGTCACTCAAACTACAGTTTATAACTTTACTCTTTTTGTCCTTTTTTTCCTTTTAGGTCCACGCGCACAGGTATTCTGCATGCATGCCTTGTGGCCTTGGAGGCCAGAAGAGGGCATCTGGTCCCCGGGAACTGAAGTTACAGGAGGTTGTGAGCTATGGGGGGGGGGATGGGGGGCTTGCTATGAATTGTACCTAGGTCCCCTGGAAGAGTGTCAGTGCTCTCTTGAGCGCTAAGCCACCTTTCCAGCCGAGTGCGTGGCTTTTAGCAGGCTATAGCTTACGTTTGGAAAGTGAAGAGAGGGATGGAAAACGGCAGACTCTGTATTATACAGCCCCACATAAACGCTGCTGCAGAATAGTTCATCATTGCTTTCTGGTTTGGAGGAGAGTTGTTTGTTTTTGAGACAGGGTTTCTCTACGCACCTTTGGCTTTCCTTGACTCACTCTGTAGACCAGGCTGGTCTAGAAATCAAAGAGATGCACCTGCCTATGCCTCTGTGCTAGGACTATAGGCATGGACCACCGTGTCCAGCTCTCATTATTTTTATGCACACAGATTATCATAAAACTCACTTCTCACTCAGGGTCATAATTAAAAGTTTGGGAAATACTGACCAAATAGCTTTCAATAATTAAAGTAGTCTAATTCAAGTTTTACATAAACTTTAAAAAAATAGTCAATATAGCAATTATTTCAAAATTTTGGGAAGGGGCAATGTAACACATTATCAATACTGTTTGCATTCTCTGAAATGGAAAATGCCCAAACAAACTCTTGTACAACTGTTTTATGTGTATATCAAATGTGTGTGCTGGTACGTGGGGGCCAGAGAGAGTGCTGGACCCCCTGGAACAGGAGTGGGTGGCCACTGGGTCCTCTTAAGGGGCTGAAAGTGCTGTCAGCACTGTGGCAGCTCTCCAGCCCCTAATCAATGTTTTTCATTACCATAAACTAGGAAAAGATTCACACCAACATTAGAGAATACAGACAGCTGGGCATGGTGGCACAGGACTATAATCCCAGCACTATGGGAGGCAGAGGAAGGAGAACATTATGAGTTCAAGGCCAGCCTGGTCTACAAAGCATGTCCAGGACAGCCAAGGCTACACAGAGAAATCCTGTCTCAAAGCCAAAAAGAAAGGAAGGAAGAAGGAAGATAAGTGACTATCCAAAATGATAATAATCCTCACAACATGGGCAACCACCACCTTAAAGTATAACCTTCAAGTCAGAGCGAGCATCACTGCTGTTCTCGTCTGCTACAATGCTGCACTGGCCGACATAAGTGCAGAACAGAAAACATAAAGCTTAAAGGATAAAAGATTTATCAATTTCAAATATTACATAGCCCTAAAACAAAAGACTCATCTGGTAAATGGATGAAGGTAAAAATTTAGCAAGTTAACAATTAAGATGTCCAAAGTAGAAACTTTACCATAACACAAACAAGCTAAAAACTATTAAACAATAAAATACCCAGAACAAATATAGCAATAAAAAAATTCCAAAGCAGAACTCTGAAAACTCCACATTAGATACAAAAGGAGATTAATAAAACAGAAACTATACTCTAATTTTAGATAGAAGACTTGAACATTATCAAGATATCAATTCTTCTAAAAACCAATCTGTAAATGTAGTATTATCCCAATAATGAATGCCAACAAAATATTTTTGGGAACCAAAACAAGCTTATTATAAACTAAATTCAGAAAAAGAAATATGCAAGAATATTCAGGAAATTTGTGAAAAAAAGCAAAGGTGATAGCAACAAGGCCTATAAACCCAAAAACATATCCAATGGTGAAGTTTGGCAATGCCATGCAATTACTCAAACATGCTAATCAAACACCAACCAAAAGACATGTGAGAATTAAGTATAATACAAGACACATTCGTCTTACTATGCATATAAACACTGAAAGTGTATCATTATATCGTGACAAAATGTTAGTGTTCAGATGAAGAAAAAAATTTTACCATATAGCTCAGAGTGTTAATATACAAAGAACATTTTAGAAATTTGAGGGGAAAAAAAAAATCTAAAAGTCCAACTGGGAAAAAGGGTAAGAATATAAAGACATTCAAAAGAAAAGAAAACACAACTTTTAGTACACAGATGTTAAACCTTATAATTTAAAAATGCACGCTCAAAGAATATATACTTTTTCAACCTTTCAGATTTATAAAGTATAAACTTTGATAACAAACAATGCAGATGACAACTGAAGAAAACAAAAATCTCCTGTTTTGTTTTTTAAAACTTGAACTACTTCATAAAACTGTATGTCATCATGCCACAGGGATCATGACAGTCGTCACTGTATCGTTCCAATGTTAGCATATATTCTGTCAGAGCAAGTACACTCATGCTTTTAATGAGAGTAATAATTGGCAAAATGCTCTGAAATTTTTAATATCTCAAAATAAAAATGCATATATTCTTTGATCCAAACCAATACTCTAGGCTATTAACCAAAAAAAAAAAAAACATTTTACATCTCAGCAAAGATGAAAATACAACAATAGAAATTACAATCAAATTCACAGAAGCAAAATCCTGCAAATAAGTTAATCTAGCCATTCATTAGTAAGGGCCTAGATGATAATTATGATACATCCACACAACGAAATTAAAATTATTGAACTGAAGAACTTACATGAACTCATATATGTCCAAGGTAATATATTTACATATTAAGAAAGAACAAAAAGGTGTGTATGGTATGTTCACTTTGTATAGAAAGCAGATCTAGGTCTGCTGTGTACTCACTAAAGACTCTTCTTACACCAGCTACCTCTAGAGGGCAGGGTTTCTTTTCAGTGCATAGCATTCTATTCTATTAAAAGTTATATATACTTTTTAAAATAAAAGTTGTTACTATATTCAAAAGAGAATAAAAATTACAAGTTTCTACATTATTGTATCATTCCTATTGTCTTTTCCTTAAGTTTATCTACAAAGAATTTAACTAAAATTTTAAATTACATATAGAAAAATAATACTATGGTCTTTTTGAGTCTTAAAACTAAACTTATATTCAGTCATACATGGTACACATGGCAGCACAGACATGTAATCCCACACTCAGGAGGCTGAGGCAGGATAACTGTACAACTGAGGCCAGCTTGGGCTAGGTAGTAAGATGTCTCAAAGACCAAAAAATATTTTAATGTTTTAAATTTAAAAATAAACAAATAAATCACGTAAAATCGCTGGTATTCAACCATTTCTCATTTCTGACATGCAAATCAGTCAACCCTTAGTCCAAGCTGAATCCTGTACGAGTCCACAGGTCAGAGACTCCGTCCACTGACCTTTGTGGAAATCACGCATCTCTGCATACCTCACTCTTATTGTCTATAAAATAGAGAAGACAACAGAACCTACCTCAGAAGTGTTCAAAGTATTAAATGGAGTAACACGCGCAAAGAACTTAGCACAGCCTGACACATAGTTAAGCAGAAAATAAATATGAGTTACTATTAAAGCATCATCAGCACCATGCCCATCTCACACCAGCATCGCCACCATCACCTATTCTTTCTATTACTGCTACAGCCCAAAGTGTTTAGTGAGGCATTCACTCAGGCCTTCACAATCCACTTTTGCTTAATTTAAGTAAGAGCAAAAGGAAAGATCAAAACTTTTCCCTCCCATCTGGCAGTTCACTTAACACAAAACACAGTATTTTCTGAATGTAGCCACATAAACACTGTTTCCAGAACTGGATAGATTCCTAAGGAGGGGAAATATCTTTATCTTAAATGCTCTCATGTGGCTTTTTAAAAAGAAACAACATTTACATTACATGTGCAGCACTAAAACCTCTGCAAGAACACTTCTTGCTTTGCTGTGATGTCAAGGCCAAACTGAAAACTGCAGAGCTGAGCCAATCAGGACTTACCTAAGGGATGATCAGCATAGTCAGGCCTTTGGATATAACTGGGCACTGGCCTTGTTGGCATCTAAAAACAATAGTGAGATCAGTTCAACGCCTGCTAACTAGTACCAAAAATAAAACTGGGAGTAAAACTCAAGAGTGGAGTTCAAGCCAAAGCTTTTAATAGTTAGTTTCAGTTGACACGTTATTATCATAAGCTTACTTTCTAGCATTATGTTTGAGAAAGAAGGAGAATGATCAAGGTGTCCATGCTTTAAGATTAGACACACAGTCTGGAGAAGTGGCTCGGTATTTAAAAAGGACACTCATCATGCCTCTGACATGAACTCTGGTGCCCCAATGTGACCACTTCCCCTTGGTGGGGAGGCCTGGCAGCAGCACACAGACAAAGGGGAAGCAGGCTATCTGCATGAGACCTGGAAGGCTGTGGTCATCTGGGTGGGGAGGAGGTCCCCTCTGTCAGAGGTGTAGGGGAATAGGACCAAGGAGGTAGGGGCAGGAAAATACAAGTGAGGGGATAACAATGGGGATGTAATCTGAATATGCTCATCAGGTGGCTTACAAACACTGTGACTGTAGCTCCAGAGAGCCTGGCACCTCTGCTCTCTGCTGGCACATGAATTCATGTGCTCATACCCACACGGAGATATAAACACGGATTTAAATAATAGAAGTGGTGACCTTAAAAACAGCAACAAAAGACTAAAAATCACCAGGCACCTGCTGTTTCAAACTGGCAAGTGGGTGACAATAATAAAGTGGCATTTCAGAGTAAAATTAAACATTCCTAGACATGACTACTGGGGGGTGGGTATACAGAACTTTCTTATGTATCTGGTAGTTTTCCAATTTTATATTAAAGACATATTCATTTTATTAAATGTCAAGCCAGGCAGTCCCAGCACTCGGGAGGCAGACGTGGATCTCGTGAGTTTGAGGCCAGCCTGGTCTACACACACACAGACACACAGACACACACACACACACACACACATCACTCCTGAGTCCTGTGGAGAAATCAAGCTTTACTGAAATGGAAGCTTCATCTACTGGTTAGCTTTCATAGTTCTGGAAAGCGCTGTGCGTGCTCCTGACAAGGGAAAGTAACCAACAGCCTTACTGAGCTATGAACCCTTCCAGCTATAGCAATGACCAGGGTCTATTTCTCCTTGGATTTAAGGCCTTCCCCTCAAGGCAGAAACTGTGGACATGTTCAGTAAAACAACACTTACTGTACATGAGAGGGCTGCTGCAAACAAAAAGTGACTGCATGCACAAGACATGTACAAGATCAAACCAGCCAAAATTCTGGTATGGATGGGGGAGGGGCTCATGGAGTGCCACGCACAGCAGAGGCGCTATAGGCAACTGATGCCTGCTAGAAACGTGAGTCAGTTTTCTTGGGTTGCAGCCCCTGAAAATTTGCCTATGTTCTAGTGGACAGCCCTACACCCACGGCAGCATGAAGTAGACTCGGTAATTTTTTTGTAAGTACATGAAGTAGAGAAATAGGGGAGCTAGAGGGGAGAGAGGAGCTGCAGGTGAGTCTGATCAAAACACATTGTGTTCATATATGTAACTCTCAAACAATTAATTTTTGAATACTACAGGAAGGGATAGGAGTAGTACTTAAGCCATGGTAATTAGGCTACAATGTGTCACATTTAAAAAGTATAGAAAAGTAGTAACATACACTACTCTCATCCCAGCCATAAGAATATTAATCCCAGGGCTAGAGAGATCGCTCAAAAGTTAAGAGTGCTGGCTGTTCTTCCAAAGGTCCTGAATTCAATTCCCAGGAACCATACGGTGGCTCATAGCCATCTTAATGAGATCTAGTGCCCTCTTCTGGCATAGAGGCACACATGCAGGCAGAATACTTTATAAAGAATATTCATCCCATTCTTTTATAAAATTAATAAACTTTTAATCTTTACATCTAAAATTTTCTCCACTTCTTCTACAACTGCCAATTATCCCTTCTAGCTCCCAAATAATATACTCTGAGAGCTAGAGTATGCAAATTACAAGCATCAATTTCAGAAAACTGAAAATTGGTTTAAAGACAATGTTGCACTCTAATTACTTTCCATACTCACCAGTGGATAATGCGGTCTGAGTTTACCCGTATACCGATAACCTGCCCATGGGTCAGTGTTAATATCACCTTCCACAGTCCAGGAACACACTTCTCTTTTTGCCTTTTCATCTTCTGGGAGAAAGAGATGAATATGTGAAAGAGAGGAGAGAAAGGGACGCTTCGCTCATCAGGCTACTGAACACAGCATTAGTTGAACCAGAGAGCCCAGACACAAATATCCAGCAATCATCCTATCTAATGTGACAAAGCAGCTTCTTTCCTGCTCTGCTCACAAGCCTCCCAGACCCTCTCAGATCTCAGTGCTTCTCCGGAAAGAAGCGCTACCTAGACACACGCTCTACACAATCTCAAGCAGAATGGCGTTCAATGGTAAGCATACGCTCTCTACAATATGAGTTCACACAAACTTAATTTTAAAATATCGAATATAAGCAAACTTTCCCATCTGAAATCAGACTTGAGGGCTGAATTCTAGGCTCTTCTTTAAAAACAGTGATCTTAAATCATCCCAAAGCAAACTTACATAAAAACAACTTCCATTTAACCATTCAGTGGCTTTTATATGAAGGTTTTTAATCAATACAAAACTATTTCTGAACTCAAGACAAGAACAGACTCCATTCACTGTCACTAGATTCAAGCACTACTGACAACTCCTCAACACGACACATGAAGACCACCGGGAACAGGAGCCTCTGGGATGCGTCTCTTTAAAGCTAGGATGGAAGAATCATGACCCAGGCCTTTGCTAAGCACAGTGGTACAAATCTGTAATCCCAGCAGCTGAAAGTCTGAGGCAGGAGGATCATTAAGTTCAAGTCATACAGGCTGTTCCATCACTAGATTCCAGGGCCGTCGCGATGGCTCAATGAATAAAGGAGGCACTTGCCACCCCAGCCTAAGCTTGACCCCTAACATCTCATCATGGTAGAAGGAAAAAATCGTATCCCCCCAAAAGTTTCAACTTCCTTTACTGATACAGCATGTATTCATGCATGTGCATACACGAAAATACAAAAAAAATGATAAATGCAATACTAAATCTAGATTCTGTCTCAAAACAGATTCAAGATGGCTTTTGCTTAACCATACTCAGGAGAGGAAGCAAGGAAAAGGAAAGGAAGTAAAGCCTTTCTATCTAAATCTCCCTGTTGATCTGCATTCCTGCCCTTCTATGAACAGTATTTTCAAAGGAGAATTGAAGCAGACTTCAAACAAAAAGCACAAAAGCCATCAAGGCAAACAAGGCTAGAACACAGCTAATTCCTTTCTAATCTCCATAAAGAACTCACTAGAAATTGACACCTGAAAATTTAAGTAAGCGTACACTTCAGAACCCATTAATTCAAGGTCCAAATGCTAGATAAGCACTGGATTCCCAGTAATCCTGAAACAAGCTAAGGCTGGAAGCAAACTTTTTAAACAACTGTGAAAGCAAAGGACACGGTAGGCTATTTTTCAAAAGCCATGGTGCAATAGACCCAGATAAGATAGAGGCAGTGTGCCAAAGAGCATCAGACTGCGATGTACAGCCCAAAGTACATGACCTTCAAAGCATGCACTTCTATTAATGGGAGCAAACCAAAAGCAGTTCATCTCTTCCTTTATGTTTTAATGAACTTTCACTTACAGTATTTCCCACTCGCATACTACATTTACTCCCATGGATAACCCAGAACTCCCATGAAGCACAAATATCACTTTATACCACCATGAAAAAATACATCTTTTTAAAATTTTCATTTCCTTTTCTTTCAAAGGTGATTTGGCTAACTTCAGATGCTTTGGTAAAGCAATCAAACAAAAATTATTAGACCAACTAACTCCTAGAAAACAGGCAGTTGTATACAAGGCACCAAAATCATAAGACAGAAAGTTTATACCAACTGCCATGTACCACCTGCCATGCCTGCGTCCATCAGAGGGCAATGCTTTATGCACAGCAAGTCCTTGTCAATTTCCAGGTAACCATGGCAGGATGTCTGAGGTCAGCCACACTAATGACTAAATTTACACGATGAGGAGCTGATACAGAAAGGCTATCTTGAAAAACTGCCACTCAGTGTGGCTGAAAACAGCTAAGAAGCAGTTAATAGTTTCATTTTGGGGGCTCATATAAGACACCTCCATATCAACAGGGTATGGTGACACATGCCTATAATCCAGCACTTGGGACGTAGAATCAAGAAGGTCAGGAGTTTAAGACCATTCTCAGCTGCAGAGTAACAGAGATCTGGCCAAATAAAATCCAATAGCCCTTGTGTCCTCAGCCTAGAATGTGCAGATACTTCTACCAAGACAAGAGGGTGTCAAAAGATTAGGGCACTGTCAGGTACTAGCCAAGCTAGATCCACCTATCCTAGCAAAAATCTCATGTTTTCATATTAAATACACGAAACAAGATTAATCAGATATAACTTAGACATATTTTATGCATGCTACCGAAGATTAATAATTCCGGATGTCAGAATTATGCTTTCAGGACACTCAAACACATACTTTCAGAAGTCCCAACACTAGCACAAAGCTGCACAAAAGGCAAAGGGCCTAAGGATACGCAACATTACTCACTTGCTTTCTTATGCAGTAACTTGTGAGTCGCCCAACTTCCTTTAAAGCATTCCTAAAAAAGCAAACAAGGAAATCAGTTTCAGGCTTTCCTTAATCAGAAACATTTTTAAGGACTGCTACACAGGAGAAACAGTTACTGGCCAGGCATGGTGGCACATGCCTTTCATACCACCCCTCTGGAGGCAGGGACATGCAGGTGGGTTCCAGGCCAGCCAGAAGTACACATTGAAACACTACCTCAAAAATAAAAATAAATAAAAAGACTAAAACACATGGGTTTGCAAGATAAATGTCTAGAGAAATCTTAATAAATGATATCAACTCATCAAGTCAGAAAGTAATCCACAGAACGGCAGAGCATTTGCATGGAGTGTGAAGAGCCTTCAATACCTATTATGGGTACCCCTCGCCTACCTCACCCAGTACTGTGTTTGAACACTTATTCTCTAGCTATCAGTACTATTTGGGAAAGTTGCAGAAACCTTAAGAAGCCCTGAGGGAAGAAGTGGTCCTGCTTCCTGACTGCAGACACAATGTGACCAGCTGCCTCATACTTGGCCCACCAGCTTTCCTCACTGTAATGGACTATAATATCCCTTCTTAACTATAAGCAAAAACAGCCAATTTCCTGACAGAAGACGTATTTGTCATTGCTATTTTGAAAGAACTACTGTATTTTCCAGTGTATAAGATGATCACCAACTTTAACTTTTCCAGTTACAATATAGCTTGCAGCCCGAGTCTGCAGTACAGGCTGTGCGTTGGGAGAGTTTGGGAATGTATTCACTGTATAAGACTACATCTCTTCCAACACACACCCCGTGCAGCAGACTCGGGCTGCAAGCTCTACACTTTAACTGTAAAAGTTAAAGTTGGGGGTCATCTTACACGCCAGAAAATACAGCTGTTATAAGAATTTGTCAAAATATAAATTAGGCATGGGCCTGTAATCCCAGGATAAAAAGCTAAACTAGGATTGCCACAAGTCCTTAGGGAGAACCTGGCCTGAACTACATAATGAGAATGTATCTTAAAATAAAAATTTTACCCAAAATTTTTTCTGTGTAATAACCCTGGTGGCTTTGTAGACCAGGCTTGCCTCAGAACTCACAGATTCATTGGAATTAAAGACATGTGCCATTATGCCGTTACCCAAACGTGTGTGTGTGTGTGTGTGTGTGTGTTTGTGTGTGTATGTATGTATGTATGTATGTATGTATGTATGTGTATATATATACATATACATATATATAATTTATTTTTATTTTATGTATACTGGTGTTTTGCCTGCATGTATGTCTGTGTGGAATAGGAGTCACAGAGAATTGTGAGCTGCCATGTAGGCGGTGATATTTGAATCTGGGTCCTCTGGAAAAGCAGTCTTCTCTTAACCTCTGAGCCGTCTCTCTAGTCCCTACCCAAACGACTTAAATGATACTTATTCTCAAATATTTTAAGCTTTCTGTAGGTCTGATTTCAATATATAAGGCTGGGACCAGAGCAATGCTTCTGCAGGTAAGAGCATTTGCAGAGGACCCTAATTCAGTTCCTAGCACCCACACGGTGGCTCACAACCATCCTTAACTCCAGTTCCAGGGGATGACAGCTTGACCTCCTAGAACACCAGGCACATGGTACATGTGCATACATGTAGACACAAAACTCTCACATGTGGTAAATAAAGTGCTAAGCATCTTGAAATCACTTACCAACACTAGGTTAGGCTGTTTACATCTTCTTGTTATTCACCCTCTTCCCAACTCTAAGAATGGTACCATCATCCATCCATCCACCGAGAGGAGCAAAGACTGAAAGTAGGTCTCATTGTAAGTGCAGTCTCCTCCCACTTAGCTACCATCACTGATTTTCTAAGTTCTGATGGACACAACAAACAACACATCATTTAGTTCCTTCTCAGCTGATTATCTGGCTCAGGATAAGACAACAAACAGCACAGAACCTTGTCAAATAGCAGCAGTTAAGAAACTGAAATTTTGCCAGGCGTGGTAGCACACACCTTTGAGGCCATCCTGGTCTACAAAGCGAGTCCAGGTCAGGCAGGGTTACACAGAGAAACCCTGTCTCAAAAAACAAAAACAAACCAACAAATTTTCAGTTCAGCCATAATTAATAAATGACAGTAATTAATAGACACCTTTGTCCAGTATATTATCTATCCTTCAAAAAGATAATGGCGGGGTGCGGGGGGAGAGGGCGCAAGTAACAAGCCTTTAATCCCAGCACTCTGGAGGCAGAGGCAGGTGGATCTCTTAAGCCTAAAGCCAACCTGGTCTACATATGAGTTTCAGGACAGCCAAGAGAAACTCAGTCTTGAAAAACTTTAAAAAAAAAAAAAAAGAAAGAAAGAAAGGAAGGAAAAAGATAATATAAGTGTAGAATTCCACTTTCCACAAAAGACCCATTCCTACCTTCTTTCACTTAATGAACTGAGCACTGAGCACATACTGACAAGAAACCTCAGAAAATACAATGAATAAACCTCAAGCCCCATCTCAAAAAAAAAGAAAGAAAAAAAAAACCTCCTACAACTGAAGGAAATAGGCACATACTATTACTTTAGTAAGATGCTCCAACATCCCAGCCTTTGGAAATTTTAAAGATAACGGGTCTTAGCCAGGCAGTGATAGTGCACATCTTTAATCTCAGCACTCAGGAGGCAGAGGCAGGAGGATCGCTGGTCTACAAAGTGAGTCCAGGACAGCAAAGGCTACACAGAGAAACCCTGTCTCAGAAAACAAAAATACATATATATAAAATGGGTCTTATTCCTTTAAAGGGGAAAAAAATGAAACAACTCAGATAAAAATCTTTTTATGTTTTTAAACACAAATACAGCATTACAGTGAATAAACTATTATTTATACAGCTACTTTTCTAGTGGGTGCCTTACCTGCTCATTTCACCTATCAAAACCCTATGACAGGAACTATTAGTGGCCTCCTTTTCAAAAAATAATGAAATCTAAAAGTTATACACATGAAGTCACACAGCAGAGGAGCCTCTGTTGTGCCTTTTCCGTCACTCATTCATTGATGTGTTGACTATTGCTGCATACAAAGTGCCGTACAAGAAAATGAGAACTCAGCCGTGACAATGACAGCTCACCTTCTGATCAGAGACACTGTTTAACAAATAAGGTCATTGCAGGCCATTAAAATGCTATAGCAGTGTTATGGTGTTATAAAAAAGGTGCCTGTCTAGTTTGGTCTGGTTTGGTTCCAAAGACAAGCTGGCCAGTATTAGGGAAGAATGAGAGGTAGAGGAAAAAACTCTGAAAAGAACATGAAAGGAGAAGCCTCAGGCTCAACACGGATGTAAACTGTGTTTAGAAAAAGTTACAGGGACAAAGGACAAGTGACATTTTGGGTAAGTAAAGAGTATAAACAGCCCATGACTACAGCAAGATAACCCGGCTCGCCTGGGAAGAGCTACACTAACTGTGAAGCCAGAACACCAGAAGCAGTAAGCACCTCATGACTAAAACAAGTTCGATCCAACTGTGGAAGCGCTGTCCATCTGATCTAGTGTGGTTCGGTTTGAGTGGTTTGTTTACAAAGTGAGGCATCAGTGGAGAAATGGATCATCTACTACAACTGACTCAGTGGCAAATTTTACAAACTGGCCGTGGGAGGTAACAATAGGAATGAGAAAGGCAGCGTAAGCCACTCTGGATATTTGACTGCAGGTATTAACAGTAATACTAGTAATATACCTACAAACTCCAGCCCAGGTCACACTCATTCCCCCACACTGAATAAATGTTGATGCTCTGTCAACTCCAAACTAAAACAATTCATTATTATTTATAATAGAATCCAACTATGCTTGATGAACAGTTTTCCAAAACCTCTTAAACACTTAATATATTTTTAATTAAAATATAGTTACATCGTTTTTCCTCCCTCCAACCCTTCCCATAACCCCCTTGTTCTTTCTTAAATCCATGGCCTCTATTACTTTGCAAACACACGCATATGTGGATTTCTAAACATATAAATATGACCTTCTCAGTCAATTTAATGATCCTTGTATGTGTATGACTTCAGTGCTCACCATCTGGCATTGGATAATCAACTTGGGAGCAAATGTCAGTGTTAATGTAAAGGTTCCTCCCTCCCTGGTTCAATTCGGTTTGTCAGCACCAATGTTAAATATGCACCACACACATGCAAGGTAGAACATTTATTGTAGAAGCATGGGAGAGAAGGAAGGGGGAGGGGCAGAGACAGAGAGATTGCAGAGAGAAAAGAGAGACAAGGTTGCAGGCTGGCCCTTTGTGGTCTGGTACACCCTGAGGCTGCAGGCAATGACATCACAGGCTGCTAAGGAACCTAGAGGCAGGCCGTTTATATGCCAAAAGTCAGTAGTTATTAATCCATGCATCTTTACAAAAATGCCACCCAATTATTTTTAAGATTTTTTAAAAATATTTTTATTTTAATTTTTAATGTATGTGTGTTGGTGTGAGGGTGTCAGATCTTGGAGTTATAGACAGTTGTGAGCTGCCATGTGGGTGCTGGGAATTGAATCCGGGTCCTTTGGAAGAGCAGGCAGTGCTCTTAACCACTGAGCCATCTCTCCAGCCCTATTTTTAAGATTTTATTTCTATTTTATGTATATGAGTGCTTTGCCTTCATGTGTGTGTGTGCACCATGTGCGTGTCTGGTGCCTGAGGAGACCAGTCGAGGCCTGGTGTTACAGGAGGTTGTGAGCTGCCATGTGGTACTGTGCACTGAACCTGGGTCCTCTGGAAGAGTAGCCAATGCTCTTAACCAGTGAGACATCTCTACAGCCCGGCTACCATTTTCTTTTTCTTCTTCTCTCTTTTTTTAAGACAAGAGTCTCACTAGGCAGCAAAGGCTGAACTTGAACTCACTATGTAAATCAGGTTGGCCTATTAGCACTCTATAAGCCTCTGCCTCCCAAGTACTGGGATTAAAGGTGTGTGCCACCACACCCAGCACCTCCCAGCTTTGAACGCTTGTATAAACTAAATTAATCTACTCAGATGGTACACAATTTTCATAGCAAATTTTTGCTTGAAGTCTAAGTTCCAAACAGAACTCCTAAGATAGAACTGGAAAATATTAAAGCTACAAGAGGCCCTTTACCGGGTTGACAGCCCCAATGCTATTTTTAAATCAAGCAATGCTTGTCTTCCATGTGCAGCGTTTTGGAAAATGATATCAGGGTCAAGGATAATCTACACTCTAAAAAAACAAGGCTCATACAACAGCGAAGGTCTCCTACAATGGCTTACCTATACTTAAGGCTTTTAATTATAGGCTTTATATTATATTTATCTTTTCAAGTGCTTTACACTTGAAAATAGTTGGTTTTGCTGCTTTCACATAACCACCACCACCACCACCACCACCACCACCACCATAGGTTTCTCCCGGAAATAGGTTTTCTCTGTGTAGCCCTGGCTGTCCTGGATCTCCCTCTGTAGACCAGGTTGCCCTAGAGATCTGCCTGCCTCGGCCTTCCAATGGCTGGGATTAAAGGCGTGCACCACCGCCTCTGGCCACATAACTACACTTTCGCAACTTTAGCTATCAGTACTAAACTGTACTGGAATCCTTTAAAAAAAAAAAAAGTCTCAAATTGTGGGGCTTCCGGGTCTTAGCTTAATTTCAGTGTCAAAGAACCTTATGAAACACAGAAGGAGGCCGGGCGTGGTGGCACACACCTCTAATCCCAGCCCTCGGGAGGCAGAGGCAGCCGGATCGCTATGAGTTCGAGGCCAGCCTGGTCTACAAAGTGACTCCAGGACAGCCAAGATAACAGAGAAGCCCTGTCTCGAAAAACCTTAAAAAAAAAAAAAACAGAAACACAGAAAGAAAGCTATCCTACCCCCATTCTGTCTGTACAGGGTAATTTCACTTAACTCAAGGAATTAGCATACCGAGGCCTTAGGACAATTGATTAATTCCCTTCTCCCAGAAACCTGTCAGTTTACTAGCCCTTCTTCAACAAAATCTTAACTAAGAGCCTAGTAGCTACTGCTGCCTTATTCTTAGTCGCGAAACGCAAAGGAACACCAATACTGTGCAGTAAACACGCACTTCTGTGAGGGCCCCACTCAAGAGCTGGGTTTGCTCAGCTGCACAAAACTTCTACATCAGAGCCTTAAAGTCCTGCGTTCCCTTGAAGGAACTGTCCTTTCTACTCCGTGGGAACTTCAGTAACAGAAGTGACTCATCTCTTTACCTTACCAGTTCTCTAAATTAAATAATTTGAGATGCCAACGGAAAAGAATGAATTACACAGACTGACCCCCCCCTCCACGCCCACTCAAAGTTGCTTAAATGTCAAAGCACGGTAGTAAAACACAATAGAAGTGAGGCTGAAACCAGCTCTCCTCTCCGGGGGGCTGCGGCCACCCCGAGGCCCTGGCGGGTCGCTTCCGTCTCCGTCCCGGATTGCACAGGCTCCGGGGTGAAGCCCCGGGGAGCACGGCCCACGGCGTCCAGACCCGACCCCGGGCTCGGGCGGAGGGCATGAGCTACCGGTTCCCGCGCGTCCACCCGGCCGCCCCCTCCAGGCTGCGGACGTGAGGCCCGAACTCGCAGCAGGTCAGCTTCCGCCCCCCGCAAGGGCCGGCGGCCGGCTCCGGAGGCCCGGGCAGCTCGGAGGCCGGAGGGGGAGGCGACAAGGCCCAGGGGAGGAGGGGCCGGAGGGGCGCGGGGTGGGTGGCTACCTGCGAGCAGAAGTACGAGCCCTGGATGCCCAGCTTGATGCAGGTGGGACACTGGAGCTTGGCCTCGCTGCTGCAGCCGTCCGTCTCGCACACCCGCGTCTCCACCGCCGCCATGCTGCCTGGCTGCCGGAGGAGGGAGGAACCGCCGGAGGGAGGGGAGAGAGACCCAGCCGGGGAGGAGCTCCGCCCGTAGGCCTAGGCGCCGGACAGAGAGGAGGAGAAGGAGGAGAAGGAAGACCCGCCCCTACGCTGCGCGCCCCGCCCACACCGCGCACGCGCCCCCCGCGCGCGCTCGCCTGCTGCCCCGCCCCTCCCGCGCGTCGGGCCGGCCCCCGGCAGCCCCGCCCCCGCCGCGCACGCGTAGTGCCGCCCCGCCCCCCCTCACCCTGCCTCTCCCTGTCTTCCTATCCCGGCTCGTGGCGGCGGCGCCACGTGAGGTCCCCGGACCTCCAAGACCCCACTTCCGTTCTCTGGAACGTTCGCCTGCCGGCCTCCGGGGTGACATCGGACACGGACCGCGAAATTCCTGAGCCTTCAGTGTTTCCCGCGCTCGCAGGTGGTTGTTGGAAAGGGCGTAGGTGCCTCTGCTCGGTTCACCTGGAGCTTCTTGGAAAGTTATTTGCATTTGCTGAGTTCCAGAAGCTTGGCTCTGTCAGTGCTTGCCTCAAACCTGATCCTCAAAAAAAAAAAAAAAGCTCATTCTCAAAAAAATGCAAATGGAATCTGCCCTTCCTCATTTCCACCCCGCTGTTGAAATACATAGTGCTTGTAACTGCCAGATTGTTCAGTACCGACTTTTTTTTTTAATGTGATTTTACGGTTTGAAACCATTCTAATCAAGAAATGTGGGCGTTAGCCGGGTAGTAGCGACACACTTAATAGCCGACACTAAAGATCGGCAGGCAGGCAGATCTCCGTGAGTGCGTGGCCAGCCTGATCTACAGAATGAGTTCCAGGATAGCCAGGGCTACACAGAGAAACCCTGTCTTTAAAATCCCAAAAAGAAAAGAAATACGACAGTTAAAAAGCTTTTAGAAAAAAAAATAGAGAAAAAAAAAAGCTTTTAGAATTTATCAGATACAAACCTGTGGCCTAAATCTTTCAACTACACATAATCAGTAGACTCCAGAACTACCGTTTTCTAACTTGTGTTTGTCACTAGAGGGGAAAAAAAAAAAGAACTGATTTTTATTTGATCATCAACTAAATGCTGTGGGGGTTTTTTAATCTTTTCCATCTTTATAGACCAGAAAAGCTCATATCTTCTTTAATAACTTTTGCTGTATAACCACCGTCAAAACTTTTAATAAAAATGTACTTATTTAGGCAAAAAAAAAAAAAAAAATCAGTGACTGCTGTTAGCATAAGCTGCTGCCTCTGTGTTACTTAGTAACCTGTAATGTCATCACCTGCTTGGGTCAAGTGGTTGCCAGATTATAAAAGGGCCAATCTGTCTCTCTTATCCTCTCTAAAGTGGGCCCCTACTTTCCCAGTTTTCCTCTATATCTCTCTCTCTCTCTCTCTCTCTCTCTCTCTCTCTCTCTCTCTCTCTCTCTCTCTCCCTCCCTCCCTCCCTCCCTCCCTCCTGGATGTCCTGGAACTTGCTCTATAGACCAGGTTAGCCTTGTACTCAGAGATCCACCTCTGCCTCCTGAGTACTGGGATTAAAGGTGTGCAGAACCACAGCAGGCAAGATTTCTTTCTGAAGAATATTGACTAAGCACATATGTCTCATTAGCAATGTGGATTTGCTTTTATCTTTAATAGAAAATGTTGTGGTAACATTATAGTAGGGGATGGAGAGATGGCTCATCAGTTGAGAGAGCTTTTTACTGCCCTGTAATCCCAGCACTCCGGAGACAGAGGCAAGTGGATCGCTGTGAGTTCGAGGTCAGCCTGGTCTAAAACGCCAGTCTACGATAATTAAGGCTACACAGAAAAACCCTGTCTGAAAAAAGAGAGAGAGGGGGAGAGAGAGAGAGAGAGAGAGAGAGAGGGAGGGAGGGAAGGAGGGAGGGAGGGAGGGAGAGATTACTGAATTCCGTTCTTCACAGTCATGTCAGTAGCTTACAACTGCTGTATCTCAGTTCCTTGGGATCCTGCTCCATCTTCTGACTCCCATGCTCGTCTGTACACAAGCATATACTCACACAGACACATGAAGTGAAATATACAGAGATATAAAGATATTTTTTTAATTACTCTAAACGAAAAAAAAATTTTTCTTACATTAGTGTTTGTGTGAGTGCATGCATGGGTATATGTTGGCCCATTCATTCCGGGGTGGGGGGGCATTTGGAGGTCACTGGACAGGTTGCAGAGTCGTTTCTTTCCACTATGAGTCCCAGGGATGGAATCCACACTGACTGACTTGGCATCATGTGCCTTTACCAGCTGAGTCATCTCATTGGTCCTAAAGAACTGAAATAAATGTCTTCATGACTTACTGTCCATGAATGTCTGATTTGTATACTGTGGTGTGTACCTCTGTACTTAGGATTGTGTAACTATTCCTCAGGCAAAAAAGGTCACAACTGGGAATGATTTATCAAGTCCTGGTATGTATAAAGTATAATGAGGGGACAGGCAAGAGGGCTTGTTGTGTAAATCCCTAAAATACATTTAAAAGGAAGGACAATAACTGTACAGTGGAGAAACACGTCTAAGGGAAACAGTACAAATCAATTCTGTGCATTTTCTTATGTGAACAATGAATAAGTTCGAGTGTCCTCTCTGATTTTCCTATCCAAAAATATATAACTGATCCTAATCAGAAGGCGATATCAGTGTAACTGATCTATTCTCTTCAAAATTCACTTATTTCAAAAGACAGAAAGCTATGGATCATCACCTGCAATGTTCAGAACATGTTTGTATATGGCTCTGTTTCAGTTTATGAACCTCTTCTGTCACGATTATGTTGTGGCTTGGTTATCGTGCAGTGGCTAATTACCCAGTTGTCTGCTGAACATATTGCAATTCCATTCTTAGAGTGTCTTATCATTCCATTCCCCTGACCTGAAGTATCTTTTTCCATTCTTCCTCATCATCATCATCATCAATTGGCAAGGCAGCGTTTACTTTAGCAAAAGAGTGCATTGCTTGATTCAAGCAGCAAGCACATAGCGGGAAACGCGATAGGTTTTTATCCCGACTCCAGAGTACTGTGTCTTTTTCCCACTGGGTGGAGTCCAAGCACACAGGCATTCCAAGTTGCCTAGCTTAAAAAAAAAAATCAGAGGGATAGAAAATAAGGCACCAGGTCAGGCCCTGCAGGCCACCATGCTTCAGGAATGCAGCAAGGCCTGTAAAATTCTTTGCATACAAAACACTTAGATTGCGTCCATTACCCTCAGTGTCTTAGTCTCATTAATAAAAGAATTTAGAAACGGACTCAAAAGGAAACTTGAGAATAACTTTATTAAAGAAAAACAAGGCAGGAAAGCTGCAAATGCTGGCAGCTGCCAAAAGGGAAATGGAAAAGGAGAAGGGAGAGCAGCACATGCCACACCATCTGCCACGGAGGGCTCTCTACGTGGCAAAAGAATAAGAGGCTTAGGAGGAATAGTGACAAAACTCAGAAGTGCCAGGAAAAGCATGCTTAGTGCTGGGGGTGGAGGATAAGCAGTGGAACATGAAAAGTTACATTCTTCTGCGTTAGGACTCAGGATAGCTACCCCATTTGATCCTTTCATGGAATGATTGATGGATACATTTTTTTTATAGATATGTTCTAACTCTCGCCAGAGCTGGTATTGAATTATGACAGTCCTATTTCAATCTCTCAAATGTTAGTATCTCAGACATGAGATACCATACCTGATTCTATTTCTTTAAAGAAGAAGAAAAAAAAAAAAAAAAAAAGATCCAGCCCTGAGGCTGGAGAGATGGCTCAGCGATTATGAGCACTGGTAGCATTTCTAGAGGTCCTGAGTTCGATTCCCAGCAACCACATGGTGACTCACAACCATCTATAATGTGATCTGGTGCCCTCTCCTGGTGAGCATGAACAGAGCACTCATATACATAAAATTAAAAACTAACAAACAAACAAACAAAAGAGCCAGCCCCAACACCACTTAACCCATTAAATTGTTGCTGACCTCTTGCATTCCAGTCAATCTAACAGTGTTTACTGTGCTATTTTTTTAAGATTTATTTATTATGTATAGAGTATTCTACCTGCATGCCAAAAGAGGGCACCAGATCTCATAGATGGTTGTGAATCATCGTGTGGTTGCTGGAAATTGAATTCATGACCTTTGGAAGAGCAACCAGTGCTCTTAACCTCTTGAGACATCTCTCCAGCTCTAAACCTAGCACAAAGTGCCATTGTTAACAATTAAAATTTTTTAGATAACATTTATTTTAAAAGATCAGGGGCTGGAGAGGTGACTTCAGAGCTAAGAACACTTACTACTTTTTCAGAGGACTCATATTAGGTGCCTCACAATTGCCTGTAACTCCAGCCTGTAACTTCCTGATACAGGGGAAATCAGGGTACCGTCTTCCAGGTTCTCAGGCTCAAATGGAAGCCCAGGGGCAATTTTATTAGAGTTTCAAAGAGAAAACCTCAGGGCAATCAAGATATAAACTTCAGCAACTGCCCATAAGAGATAGGAGAGAAGAAGAAGAAGAAGGAGAAGAAGAAGAAGAAGAAGAAGAAGGAGAAGGAGAAGAAGAAGGAGAAGAAGAAGGAGAAGAAGGAGAAGAAGGAGAAGAAGAAGAAGAAGAAGAAGAAGAAGAAGAAGAAGAAGAAGAAGAAGAAGAAGAAGAAGAAGAAGAAGAAGAAAAGCCATGCTATTTACGCTGGCAAATCAGACACATTGGGGCAGGGTGGAGATGGGGGCAGGAGTGCTTTAGAAAAAGAGCAAGGAAGGCCAAAATGTTAGAAAACCCAAAGGCTTAGTGAAAGTTTGTTTCTAAAAGAGAGAAGAAAAGAAAACGCCATACTTTTCTGGAAATTTCTTTTCCCCATTTGTTCGATCTGAATTGTTCTGAAAACGGAACAAATGGAGTCATAAAGCTAAATAACTGTAGCCAATAAGCTAGCCGCAGACTCCTGGGAAGGAAAAGTACAGTACCAAATCTGGTCTTTCTGTCCCAGATTTCTTCTTTAACTCTCTCATGTTGTTCACAGAGGCTTCCATGGCGCTTTACATCCAAGTCCCTTTCAGCTGATTCTACCCATCCCACTTGGCCATGCCCTTGAGATCCCACAGCCCTGGCAGATCTGTGTTTATGCTGTCTGTGTCTTTCTGGAATGGCTGGAGTTGAGCAGCATCTCGTTGACGTTGACATCAGTTGACGTCATCTTGAGGCATTTCACCTCAGGCTATGAAATTCAGCCTGAGGCATGCAGGTGAGGTAACCTCAATCGCAGGCATGATGGTGCAAGTGCACACAGAACAGGCAGTAACCTGAGACTGGGGGACTTTTAAAGTGATGTATGTTTTATATTATGGTACTAATTTATTGTATTGTGTTTTTAAGTGTGAGTGTTTTGTGTCTACAAAGGTCAGAAGAGGGTATTGGCTCCCCTGCCACTGGAGTTATAGATGGTTGTGAATTCTGTGTGGGTACTGGGAATTGACTCCTAGTCCTCTGCAAGAACAGCGATCTCTGAGCCATCTCTCCAGCCCCGCTGATACTAAGACTGTGGGGATGAACAAGAAAGAAAATGTTATGGATTAAAAAATGATGTGTTTGAGTGTCAAGTTGACAAGTGGTCAGTCAGTGTTAGCGTATAGGCTTGCCTCTAGCTTGCCTTTTAGGGGGCCTAGTGACCTCTGATGTTATCACCTGCCAGCAGGTGTGTGCTGGATAGTCTCTCTCTTCAGTCTCCCCCCCCCCCCACATGTGTGTGTGTGTGTGTGTGTGTGTCTGTCTGTCTGTCTGTCTCCTGCCTGAGGATCAAGATGTAAAATGTGGCCTTCCCTGGCCCAGGGAAGGGAGGGCAATGGGAGCAGGGGTGACAGATGAGGACACCCCTCTTCAGGGAGGCAGGTAGATTTTATTCAGGGTGAGTGAGGGTGATGTAGAACTTTGGGGATGGGGTAAGGATATCCAGGGTGGGCAAAGGTCATTGGTTGAAGGGCTGAGGTCCTGAGATGCCTCATTTATGTGGGGAGGCATTCCAGGAATCCTGGGTGCTTGCTGAATGGGTTCTAATTGGGAGAAAGGGGGTTGGACCTGCAATTTCCCTAAGGACTACCTGACAGTCTTCAGGTAGAGGTAGGGGGTGTCCAGGATCCCCAGACAGAGAAAAAGAAGCCTCACCAACAAAGGGGGTCCTCCATTTTATGCCAAGCTTGGGCTTTCCAGTCATGGCAGACTGTGACCTTAGCAGCAGAGTTTCCCAACAGTAAAGCTCTCTGTTACCTCTCCAGGATCGTGCGTGCTTGCCTACTTTCATACTTCCGTGCTCCCTGTCATGACAATAATGAACTAAGCCTCTGAAACTATAAGCAAGCCCCAGTTAAATGTTTTCCAGCCTCTGAAACTATAAGCAAGCCCCAGTTAAATGTTTTCCGTGGTTGCAACTTAGTTTCCAAGTTGCCTTGCATATGGTGTCCCTTCACAGCAATAGAGCATTGACTAAGACACTGTGTTAATAACATCTACTGCAAGAGGAAGCTTCTCTGATGCTTTACTGATGCACTGATCTATTAGTATAGCAATATGTCATTGAGTTGTTTTATTGCTATTTCATTTAGCAGTGTTAATTTTAGTAGGTTTTCCCCCTGGGGGAATCTTTCTAGTCTCAGGTTCTTGGTCTCATTAACAGTGTCAGGTATGAGTCCTGTATCATGGATCAGGCATTAAATCCAATAAAAAAAAAAGTAGTTCATCACTCCCACAACATCCGTGCCACTATTGCCCCAGTGGGTATGTGTTGCAGGCAGGTTGTTATTGGAGCTCACAGGATTCATAGCTAGGTGAGACAGATGACTACTTTTCTCCTCTGGTAGCATGTGTATTAATTACCTCCAGCACTATGAACACAAGTCACTAGTGATGAAGCTTCAAGTTGAGCGGCAGCTCAGCTTCTCCACAGTTGATGACATAGCTATGTGATGGCTTCAGCAATAGGGTCTTACTGTTGAAAAGCTCTAGCCAATGTGACTCCGTTTTGTCAGCGGGCACCATCTTGAGCCTGTTCCTAAGTTCATTTCTGTTGCTGGAAAAACCACAAACTATTCCAGGAAAAGAATAGGCCTGCGCCAATCAGGGGACAGCAGAAAAGTACCTAACGTTCCCAGATGATAGCAATAGATTGTCTAAGCTTCTACGGTCAAGTCTCGACCAATCCCCTAGCGCCAACCCAACCTTGCTAAATGTCAACCAATCCTATAATTGCCAAACTGGAAACTCCCGTTCCTTCCTGTAACCACAATAAAACCCTTCCTAATGATGCCAGTTCAGGGCTCTCACTCCCGGCTAACACTACCGATCTGCTGCTTCCGTGGTGTTTGAGGGCCCTTGAGCTCAAGTTTGAATAAAGGTCCCTTGCTTTTTGCGTATGTTTTCAGTCTGCTGGTGATCTTTGGAGAATCTAGCGATCTGGGCATAACAACCCTTAGGTTGTGGAGGTAACGTTGGCAAGAGCTTGTAACGTGTCAGTGCATCTGTGGGATACTTTTGGCCATCAGCTCAAAAGCATGTAACCCATTCTTAGTTGTAGCTGCTGTCTTTTGTTTTGCTTTTGTCTTTCCAGACAGGGCTTCTCGGTGTAGCCTTGGCTTTCCTGGACTCGTTTTGCAGACTAGGCTGGTCTCGAACTCACATCGATCCACCTGCCTGCTCCTCCCTGAGTGCTAGGATTAAAGGTGTGCACCAACAAACCTGGCTCTGTTAGGTATTGTCTTAAAATGAAGGAAATGTCAGAGAAAAGATATGGTTTAACTTAGGTAATATATTACCATTAGCAAAATAAACTCTACATGTTTTTATCCAACGTTTCTTACTTCGTTTTAATTCATAAATTTCAGATTTCAACTGTTATAAAAATTTGCATCATACAATTTTTAGGAGTAAGAAGGCCTTGGACCACCCACTCCAGCAAGGACACAAGAGCAAGAGAGAAGCCCTCGGCTGCTGAGGAGTCCTTGTTCCAGCTCCACCGCTGACACTGAGCAACTCCCCTCAGAGTTTCCATCCTAGACCCCAGAATAACAGGAGGGGCTCAGGGAGCCCTACTCTCTTGAGTACCATCAATAAAGCTCACTGTGCCTTTAAAAAAAAACAATGAAAAAAGGTATGGACTTACAAGCCAAAAAAAGCTCTACTTTTCTCAAAAAAAAAAAAAAAAAAAAAAAAAAAAACAGGCTTCGGTCTACAATTCAGCCTTAAAATTAATTGACTCAAATTTTCTGTTAAATGCAACTCTGTCATCTGAAATGCAATGCTGAAGATAAATGTCAGCCAAGCACTGCAAAGTTTAATTGGAAATATGCATTCACATCTGGTTCCCCTCTATGCCATCAAGCAAATTACAATGGCAAGTGGCATCATCTGGCCCCCTGTGAGGTTAGCAAGGGACGCCGAAGATTTGCTCCCTCTCCACACAGACGACAGTGAATTACAGCACGACCCCAAGATTGATTATGGACAAGTTGAACTAAAAGTAAGTTTTCAAGTGGGTCTGCAGCTGAAGTATGAAATCAGCCCCACTCTGGTCTTCTGTCCTGAGTGTTTGTAATAAAGTTGGGAAACTCTGAGTCACTAGAATTAGGCAAAACTGTAGGATATTTGGCATATGCATTAATATCATAGCTTCAATGCAAAATTCAAACTTTCTTATTTTAACCATGAAAGATATACATCATCTATAGGGTAGGAGGAACTGCTAGAAAGTGACCCTTGATTACCCAGAATCATAGCATTTACATGTGAGGAAATGGTCTTTTACAATCTGTGTTTAGTCACAACAATCTTTTAGCAAAGAGCAGCCCAGGCAAGAGGAGAGAGGAAACGCTACACCTTTTCACACTTCCAACTTGGCTGCTAGTTGCACTAAGGATTTGTTACTTTCCCCAAGTAGACAGAGTAGATAACCACACAATACTGAGTCAGGTTGGAAATAAAAGACAAGCATCTATTTGGTTTATATATTTACCAGCTTCCCAGACTCCTCTGCGGCAGCCCTACACTGTGTGGTAATGTTGAGCTTGCTGGGTTCCATTGCTTCCTTTCTTAGCAAAGTGGTCCTCTTCTGTCACTGCTTTCTGGTTGGTATGTGCACAGCTTTACATCTTTCAAAAGAACACACACCACGTAGCATATAAATTAGGACTTTGATAGTAGGCATTCATCGGCATTGATTTATGGCAGGATTGCATTTCAGCTTTACTCGGGGCATGTCTGAAAGCGATGCATGAGTTGAGATCCATGGGGAACTGGCAAAGAGGGCTTGAAGAAGAGGTCAAGCATGCTACCGAGGTCAGGATGCCTTTGTCAGAACACGGCTTCATCCAGCTGTGAGTACAGCTGCTCCTGTTAGAATGGCCTTGGTGACTATGCAATGCTATTTAATCAAATGCTCTTGGTAATTCAAAAGCTAGCGAGCGACAGGCAGCCTTGGATTGCACCAGCCTTCTACTTCACTTTGTTTTAGCCTCATCAGCGTCACAATGAATGATGCAATTCAAGCTCCTTTTCCATCTTACAGCAAAATCATGTTTCTCTTCAAAACACTACATTTAGGCAAGTTCCCGTTCAGTAACAGTCTTTGTAACAAAAATATCAGTAATGCATCTCTAGGGATTCTCAAGTGATTCTGTGTTCATTATTGTGATTCCATGTGTTCTGATGGGTTGTATTTTATATATATATATATATATAAAATGATGAACAGGATTGGATTCTAAGTCCTAGCATCACTTTTTATTTAAACCATTGGCATTATTTATAAGTACTTGATCCTGGGCTTCTATAAACTAAATAGGACAAGATGATAAAGAGCTTTTGCAAAACCCTGAAAAGTCCAATATTAATAAAACGGCCTTCCTGGGGCTTTCATCTTACTTGAAAAAAAAGAAAGAAACAGACCGTGAACAGAATAGTGTCATGGCATACTCTGGGGTGACAAGTAACAGAGAATAAACTATTTAGAGGAATCACATCACTGCCTTCTATTTCCCTCAAGAAGAAAGTGTTTGATAAATGTATGGATTACCAGCAGAACCTTCTGTGAGCACTGTCAGCAACAGGCAAAGACTGAAACAGCTAGTGGCTCAGTGGGGACATTTAACTGAACTCAGAGAATCAAGCAGCAGAGATGCTGCCTGTGGAATCAGCAAAACAGAATGTCTGTGTGCCCAGTTTAGAGAGGAAATTCAAAGGTTCAGCATGTTGACTCTGATGGACTGTGTACTAGTTTGCTAACGATGCCATAACAAAACAGTACTGCCCATGGTGCTTAAACAACACAAGCTAATTTCTCAGAGTCTTAGAGGCTAGAAATCCACAGTTATGGGGTTGGCAGGTTTGCTTTCATCTGAGGTCTTTCTTTTTGGTTGGTAGGTGACCTTCTTCTTCTTCTACTTCTTCTTCTTCTTCTTCTTCTTCTTCTTCTTCTTCTTCTTCTTCTTCTTCTTCTTCTTCTTTGGTTTTTGGTTTTTGAGACAGGGTTTCTCTGTCTCACCTTGACTATCCTGGACTCACTTTGTAGACCAGGCTGGCCTTGAACTCACAGTGATCCGCCTGCCTCTGCCTCCCAGGTGCTAGGATTAAAAGTGTGCACCACCACCGCCCAGCCAATGATCATCTTCTTGCTGGGTCCTTCCAATGTCATCACTAAATCTGTACTGTCTGGGTTTGAATCTTTTCGTAAGGGCACCAGGAATGAGATGAAGGTCTGCTTCTAGGACCTTGTCTTACGTCTCCTTAGTTCTTGAAAGGTCATATATTTAAATGTAGCCAGCCGTATTGTGAGGTGCTGGAGATTATGGATTCAGTGTATGAATTTTGGTTGTAACACAACTCAGCCTATAACACTGGAAGATATGCTTTCTAGACCTATCAGAATTAGGACCCATGAAATGCAGAGGTTCTTCACAGTATTTCTCAATGAGCAGTCCTTATTATTCAGACAAAATACTGGGAGACCCGAAGCAAGATCCTCTAGTACCTCTTCTAGCGTACAGCATACCTACTCCCATATCCATCCATATGGAACAGAAGAGCTCATTGTTGTTGCGATCTGTTAGTCTTTAGTGGAGACCCGTGATCATTTACAGTAATTCCTTCCCAGGTTTTTGTCAAAGTTGTTGATGGCATTTCAGTGTCTATATCATTTACATAATTAGACCACCTCTATTTGTCAACAAACTATTATATTATTCTTAAAGGGAGTGTTTTCATCTTATGTTTATTGATTTATACTAACTACTATAGCCATTTTTTAAATCTCAATACTTTACGCTTTGTGCCAGGAACGGTGGTGTACACTTGCAAGCAGAGGCAGGTACATCTCTGTGAGTCAAAGACCAGCTTAGTCTGCAGAATGAGTTCCAGGGATATGTAATAGAGAGACTGTCTTAATAATAATAATAATAATAATAATAATCTGGAGAGATGGCTTAGTAACCTGCTCTTCTAGAGGTCCTAAGTTCAATTCCAAGCAACCACATGGTGGCTCCTGACCATCTATAATGAGATCTGCTGCCCTCTTCTGTAAAGCACTCATATGCAATTAATAATAATAATAATAATGATGATAATAATAATAATAATAATAATAATAATAATAATAATAATAATAATAATAATAATATAAGCTTAAGAATTTATTTCTTCCTTACTCTAAGACGAGTACACATTTGCTTGGTCAGTCCTTCTGGGCAGGTCTTTAGCATGGTCATTCAATTGCAGGCATTTTGAATTCTATGGAGTTACAGTCTTCATCAGATGAGCTACAAGGTTACGGAGGGAGGACTGAGCAAATCACATCCTTGGCTTACAAGTGAGACACAGTGGCGTTGCTGCCATGGGCTAGTACCAATACTCCTCCCACTTAGATCCTAAGAGGAACCAGTGATGAATTTGTCAGGTCTCCATTTTTCTCTTTGAAAAATGAAAACAAAACTGAGACCATCTGGGATGCGGCTCAGGGGCAGGGTGCTTGCTAGCACACATGAGGCCCTAGACTTTGTTCCCAGTATCACAATATTAAAGAAGGAGAAGAAAGCAATAACGCCCACCTCATGGGGAGAAAATTCAGTAAAAATAATGTGAAGTGGCAATCACCTAATATATAATAACTGCTCAATAAATACGCATCTGCCCTCTGAGCTATGTGTCAGTAGTAGCAATAGGTGGCAGACAGGCGAATCTACCCCACCCCACCCTCCTTGCAGGGGAGTGAAAGCTGCTGTCCTCCTCTGGGATGGTTCTCAGCTGGGTATATACTTCCCAGTTACAACTGGATACAGCCAGCGTAGAATTGGGGTCTTTGGTGGTCTCTTACCCATCATTCTCCACCACACACAGAAGCTCCAACAGAAGTTTTGTGAAGTTCACATGCATCACAAATGCAGTGGTCCAAAGCTAATAAATGAGCTAAAGTTCTAGGGTTGTGCTACTGGATACATGATCCCAGAAACATTGCTCCATGCTAATCATTTCCTCCTCCTCTGTGAAGTGGGAACATCATTTCAAAGTACTAATGCTAAAGTACTTGAAACAATTCTGGACCACAATTACCACACTGTAGAAGCTGTTATTTTCATCATCGTCATCATCATCATCATCATCAGTAGTAGTAGAGGAATGTTAATTCAGAACGTGGCTGTTCTGGCAAGAGACCACATCCAAAGATCTTCTAGGTCTGTGTGATCCACTGGAATACAAACACGCCTTTAATCCAGGAAACAGAGGCAAACAGATCTGAGTTCAAGGCCAGCCTGGTATAGAGTAAGTATCAGATAAAGAAAATCTTAGGTCCAGGTGTGGTACATGCCTTTTATCCCAAACAAAGGTAAAGTTACTTTGCAGAAGGAAGTGCCCATGTTTGAAAGTGATATCTAATTGACTGGCAGAAAGGGTAATGAATCAGAGAAGATTTGACAGAATAGGATACGCCCAACTCTCAAGAGAACAAAAAGGAAAGGGAAGCTACTTAAGAGGCAATTTTACCAGGACAGTAATAGAGAGATGGGTTGTAGACATAATCAGGTGAAGACTGAGTAAGCCATAACCTGAGAAGAAGCCAGAAGATTAGAGCAGATTGGCTGAGTTAGTTTGAGGCCAAGCAGAGCAATTCCAGGCCAAGAGAGAAGCCAGATTAAATTAGTCAACTGTTAGAAGAGTTTGAGCCAGAACAGCTGAGTTGAGCTAGACATCCCAGAGCTCAGTCAGAACAAGAAAGGGCAAGCTTATTAAGCAGTTAAGTCTCAGAGGCTGATAACATTCTAGGCCTGAGTTAGATTGTGTGGAGGCTAGAAGCTTCCAGGACTAGGCCTCGGCTAGCAGAAGGCGGTAGTAAGCCTCCCAGACAACAATTGAGCCAGGAGAATAAAAGTCGCTTTCACAATTATTAATATCATCATCATCACCACCACCACCACAACAACAACAATACCCATAGAGTCAGCTACAAACACAATCCCTTGTGAGATGGGCTCAGAAAAGCTTGACAGCCCCAACCCTGGCCACAACTTAGTTTTAGGAAAAGTGTATGATTTGGGGTAGTAGCTCTGCCTAATAGAGGTGCCCCTAGTGACATAAACACATCAGTATTCTCTCTTACAAAGCAGAGTAGGTAACACACAAAGAAAGTCAGCAGTTTGACAAGCAGGGTTCATAAAGCAAAAAGAACAAAGGCAGAGAAAAGGCAGTGATCAGAAGCTATGGGACAGTAAAAAGTCAAGAGTAGTCAGAAACTGTGAATGGCTGGAGCTAAGAAAGACAATGGATAGAAGCCAGTTCACTGCACGGCAGCAGGAACAGCAGCGATAGAGAGTGGCTGAGTCGCCAGAATGGTATAGGATGACATTGGGGACCACAATGGCAAAGACTGCTAATGATGCAAATGACCATCTGGCTTGGTTCTAGCTGGGGAAGGGATAAGCCCTAATACAGATAACTGTCTTCTTTCTTCTGGGAGGATAAGTTTCTCCTACTATGTCCGTACAGTTTGTGATTTAAAAGAGCCTGCTGTTGCAGCCACTGAGATTCATTAGAAACACAGAAGTGAGCTTGGTTCTTTTCTCATTATTGGTAGCATGTGAACCTCAGGGCTCAGATCTAGATGTAGAAAAGATGTTCTGCCTCAGTGTAACTTGAGTACTGTCCACCCTCTAATTCTACTAGATACTTTATTCTTAGAGTTTGACAGAAACCTCTCCAGGATGCAAAGTACATGTGACCTCTTCCATAAGAATGGATTCTATCTAACCAATGCCATAAATCAAATGGATCTAACAGATGTGTACAGAACTTTCCACCCAAACACAAAAGACTATACTTTCTCCTCAGCACCCCATGGAACCTTTTCCAAAATTGATCACATAGTAGGTCACAAAACAAGCCTCAACAGATACAAGAAGATTGAAATAATACCTTGTATCTTATCAGATCACCATGGTCTAAGGCTGGACTTCAACAACAACAGAAATAACAAAAAGCCTACTCACACATGGAAACTAAACAACTTTCTACTTAATGACACGTGGGTCATGGAAGAAATAAAGTAAGAAATAAAAGACTTCCTGAAATTCAATGAAAATGATGGGACAACATACCAAATTTGTGGGACACATTGAAAGCAGTGCTAAGAGGAAAATTCATAGCACTAAGTGCCTTTAAAAAGAAATTGGAAACATCCCACATAAGCAACTTAACAACACATCTGGAAGCCCTAGAAAAGAAAGAAACAGAATCACCCAAGAGGAGTAGACGTCTGGAAATAATCAAACTCAGGGCTGAAATCAATAAATTAGAAACAAAAAGAACAATTCAAAGAATCAACAAAACCAGGAGCTGGTTTTTTGAGAAAATCAACAAAATAGACAAACCGTTAGCCAAACTAACTAAAAGGCAGAGGGACAGTATCCAAATCAACAAAATCAGAAATGAAAAAGGAGTCATAACAACAGACACCGAAGAAATACAAAGGATCATAAGATCCTACTTTAAAGGCATATATGCCACAAAATTTGAAAATCTAAGGGAAATGGACATTTTTCTTGATCGATTCCACTTGCCAAAATTGAATCAAGATCAGATAAACAAATTAAATAGGCCTATTTCTCCTATAGAAATAGAAGCAATCATTGATAGTCTCCCAACCAAAAAAAGCCCCGGGCCAGATGGTTTCAGTGCAGAATTCTATCAGACCTTCAAAGAGGAGCTAATACCGATACTCTTCAAGCTACTCCAAAAGATAGAATTGGATGGAACATTAACAAATTCTTTCTATGAGGCCACAGTCACGTTGATACCTAAACCTCACAAAGACCCAACAAAAAAAGAGAACTTCAGACCAATTTCTCTTATGATACTCAATAAAATACCCACAAAACGAATACAAGAACATATCAAAGATATCATTCATCATGACCAGGAAGGCTCCATTCCAGGCATGCAGGGATGGTTTAATATATGGAAATCCATCAATGTAATCCACCATATAAACAAACTAAAGAAAAAAAACCCACATGATCATCTCCTTAGATGCAGAAAAAGCATTTGACAAAATCCAACACCCATTCATGTCTAAAGTGTCAGAGAGATCGGGGATGCAAGGCACTTATCTAAACATAATAAAGGCTTTATACAGAAGGCCAATAGCCAATGTCAAATTAGGAAAGATACTCAAGGAAATTCCTCTAAAATCAGGGACCAGACAAGGCTGCCCACTTTCTCCATATCTCTTCAATATAGTTCTTGAAGTCCTAGCCAAAGCAATAAGACAACACAAGGAGATCAAGGGAATCCAAATGGGAAAGGAAGAAGTCAAACTATCCCTATTTGCAGATGATATGATAGTGTACATAAGTGACCCCCAAAATTCCACCAGAGAACTCCTTCAGTTGATAAGCACATTCAGCAAACTGGCTGGTTACAAAATTAACTCAAAAAAATCAGTAGCCTTCCTATATACAAATGACAATCATACAGAGGAAGAAATGAGGAAATCTACACCCTTCACGTTAGCCACAAGCAATTTAAAATACCTAGGGGTAACGCTAACCAAGCAAGTGAAAGACCTGTTTGAAAAAACTTTAAGTCCCTAAAGAAAGAGATTGAAGGTGACTTGAGAAGATGGAGGGATCTCCCTTGTTCGTGGATCGGGAGAATCAACATAGTAAAAATGGCCATTTTACCAAAAGCAATTTACAGATTCAATGCAATCCCTATCAAAATACATACACAATTTTTAAAAGACATTGAAAGGTCAATTCTCAACTTTATATGGAAAAACAAAAAACCCAGAATAGCTAAAACAATCTTATACAATAAAAGATCCTCAGGAGGAATCTCCATACCTGATCTCAAGCTGTACTATAGAACAATAGTAATTAAAACAGCATGGTACTGGCACAGCAATAGGCTGGTTGATCAATGGAATCGAATTGAAGACCCAGATATGAATCCACACACATATAGTCACCTGATTTTTGACAAAGAAGCCAAATCTATTCAATGGAAAAAGGATAGCATCTTCAACAAATGGTGCTGGTCTAACTGGATTTCTACATGTAGAAAAATGCAATTGGACCCATACTTGTTACCGTGCACAAAACTCAAGTCCAAATGGATTATAGACCTCAATATAAAACCAGAGACACTAAATCAGTTAGAAGAAAAAGTGGGGAAGAGCCTGGAACACATTGGCACAGGAGACAACTTCCTGAACAGAACACCAACAGCCCAGGCCTTAAGGTCAACAATTAATAAATGGGACCTCATGAGGCTGAAAAGCTTCTGTAAAGCAGGAGACACGGTCAAAAGAACAAAGCAACAGCCTACAGACTGGGAAATAATCTTCACCAACCCTGCATCTGACAAAGGTCTAATATCCAAACTTTATAAAGAACTCAAGAAATTAAACACCACCAAACCAAATAACCCAATTGAGAAATGGGGCTCAGAATTAAACAGAGAATTCTCAACAGAGGAATATCAAATGGCTGAGACACACTTAAAGAAATGCTCAACATCTCTAGTCATCAGAGAAATGCAAATCAAAACAACTCTGAAATTCCCTCTTACACCCATCAGAATGGCTAAAATCAAATATTTACGTGACAACACATGCTGGCGAGGATGTGGAGAGAGAGGAACACTCCTTCATTGCTGGTGGGAATGCAAACTAGTACAGCCACTTTGGAAATCTATCTGGTGCTATCTCAGAAAAATGGGAATAGGGCTTCCTCAACACCCAGCTATTCCACTCCTTTGAATATACCCAGAAGATGCTCCAGCACACAACAAGAAAATTTGCTCAACCATGTTCATAGCAGCCTTATTCATAATAGCCAGAACATGGAAACAGCCTAAGTGTCCCTCAGTAGAAGAATGGATAAAGAAATTGTGGTACATTTACATTATGGAATACTACTCAGCTATTAAAAACAAGGAATTCCAGAAATTTGTGGACAAATGGATTGAACTAGAAATGATCATAATGAGTGAGCTAACCCAGAAGCAGAGAGACTCAAATGGTATATACTCACTTATAACTGGACACTAGCCCAAGGGGCAGGTCCCATGAAAGTCTGCACCTACCAGGAAAGTGGGATAGAAGTGAGAACATCCTATTGAGACTCTAGGTGAGAAAAATATAGGGGATAGGGAAGTAGGTGGATCCAGAGGGTCCTAGAAACCTACAAGAGGAACATTATGATGGGTGGATCTGAGCCCAGGGGTTCTGCTTGATCAAAGGCACCAAACAAGGACAAAACGCGCAGTCATCATCAAACCCCTACCCAGATCTAGCCAAGGGACAGAGCATTCTCCACAGTTACGTGGAGACTGGGGACTGACTTTCACAGGATCTCTGGTGCCCCATATTTGGCCATGTCCCTTTGTTGGGGAGGCCCAATGGCACTCGGAGGAAGGATAGCGGACTACCAAGAAGAGACTTGATACCCTAGCACCATATTCAGGAGGAGGAGGAGGCCCCCCTCGGTCACAGTCATAGGGAAGGGGTATTGGGGTGAAAGTGGGAGGGAGGGAGGAATGGGAGGATGCATGGGATGGGATAGAAAATGAGATGTAATATGAATTATTTTATTTTTCAATAAAAATGTGTAAAAAAGAGAGAGAAAGAAAACAAAACAAACAAACAAACAAAAGAATAGATTCTATGCTGGGCATGGTGGCACATGTCTTTAATCCCAGCACTTGGGAGGCAGAGGCAGGTGGATCGCTGTGAGTTTGAGACCAGCCTGGTTTACAAAGTGAGTCCAGGACCAGCCAAGGCTACACAGAGAAACCCTATCTCAAGAAGAAAAGAAAAGAAAAGATAAAAGAAGAATGGATTCTATGCTGGGTGTGGTGGCGCACACCTTTAATCCCAGCACTTGGGAGGCAGAGGCAGGTAGATCGCTGTGAGTTCGAGGTCAGCCTGGTCTACAAAACGAGTCCAGGACCAGCCAAGGCTACACAGAGAAACCCTGTCTCAAAAAAGAAAAAAAACAAAAACAAAAACAAAAAACCAACCAAAACAAACAAAAAAGACCCACAAAAAAACAAAAAAGAATGGACTCTATAATTTACAATCCCTAGAACCTAGGGGAGGATCTGTATTGGTGTAGGTATTCATAGAGGTCACCAAGCTATAAAGTCCATCTTTTGTGTGTGTGTGTGTGTGTGTGTGTGTGTGTGTGTGTGTGTGTGTGTGTGTGTGTGAGAGAGAGAGAGAGAGAGAGAGAGAGAGAGAGAGAGAGAGAGAGAGAGTTTCTTTTTGCAACCCTAGAACAGGCCTGCTTCAAACTGACAGAGACACACCTGCCTCTGCCTCTTAAGTGGTGGGATTAAAGGTGCACACCACCACTACCTGGAATCAGATTCAATTTCTATGCTCAGAACCCAGAACCTGAACATTTACTACTAATTTACCCATCTTAAAATTTGATTTCTGATGACAGTATCATTTTAGTGACTTTGTTACTAATTAATGCCTTTGAACAAATGTTTCCCCATCTATTCACACCGATACCGATTTTTTTTTTTTAATCTTCTATTTAAATCAACATTGATAAAATCCTGATGCAGTTTGCCCACAAAGTGTGGCAATAAAGGTCAATCAGTTATAGGGATAAAGATATTCTTCAGCTACCAGGACTCAAGGAGATAAAGTGTAGCCAGAATTTCTTTGTATACTTCTCAGAGCTGAGTAGCTTCCAATGGCTTTGTCACCTGCCCTTCGATATGAAGATCCAACTGTTTTCTGTGTTTGATCACAGATGCTAGCAAACACAAGATTCCCTCTCTCTCTGTCTCTCTCTGTCTCTGTCTCTCTCTCCCTCTCTCTCTCTCCTTTCTCTCATTCTTCCTTCCCCCTCTGGTTAACATAGTGTTGTTGCTGTTGCTTTAAAAGTATGGTTTAATAATGTTTGTTATTATTAGCCTTATAAGTTATTACAATGGTATTATCTAACCTGCTATCACAATCAATAAAGACATAGGCACTCGATAGATTTTAGCATAGGCTTCAATAAGAACATATGCAGCATTGAAAGCTGTAAATACAAAGTGAGATCATATTTCCCATTTATATCTAATTATGACAGGAGCTTCCAGGTGGCCCTGTAAGTCTTCCAAGATGCCAAAGATGAGCTCTGATCTCCAGATTATTGTATATATCTATTTGTTCAGTATCCTCTACCTCATGGATATAAATAAGGTCACAGAAAGTGACCCAATTCAATAGCCACTGGCCCATGACATCATCCCCACAAGGCAGTTCCCTTTTTCGGTCTGTTTCTTGGAGTGGCAGAGACCCTTGCTATTGTATCTCACAAACCCTGCCTGACTTCCCGTTGCACCAGACCCCTGCCAGCACTGTGCACCTTCCTGCTCTGTTGGAATCTCTGCTGGGTTCCACTAATGCTCAGGGAAGCCTGGGGCCCCTTGGTGGGCACCACAGGCACCGAGCTCCTACAGATGTCTCCCTTCTGCCCCTATCCTTCAGAAGTTCCTCCGCTGCCCTATCTCTGTAAACACCAATACAGAGATGCTGAAGAAGGAGGCTTCTTTTGTGGGATTCACTGCTGATAGAAAAAAGATATCTGAGCACTTAAAGTGAAAATGCATTTTCAGTCTTTACTCACAGCTCACTTCCTCCTAGGTCTCAGACATCCCCTCTGCAAACTTAAGAATGAGTGGACTGATGGCCCCCAAGCTGCCTGCAGAGTTTATTTTCCTCCTTGAAGGGTGTTCTTCGCAATACAACTGACGGCTGCATTGAGAGACAGACAGACAGACAGACAAAGACAGAGACACAGAGACAGAGAGACATACATGTTCTAGTATCCTGACAGACTTCCTACATCCAGGATATTGTTAAAGCAGCTACCCACAGTTGCCCCAGTGCAACCTTACAAATCGTGCCAGCTGGACCTGCATTGTCCCTCCCAGCCACAGATGTTCTCAGACCCTGGACAGCAAATGCAACAGCCTACTCTTCCAGGACCTGGCCAACATTTCAGCTTGTTAACTCCCTGTCATCCCCCTACTGTCAGCAGGAAGCAGTCAAAGACAGTGATTATTTTGCCCATTATCCATTCACAAAAGGTTAAAATGGTGTGCTCCAGACCCAGGACAAACAGCTCCAGGTTCTCCCAGCACTCCTCAGTCCCTATTTGCTGCAGGGTGTGGCTGACATACCCTGCCCTCTACCCTGAACTTTCAGGATAGATTTTTTTCCTTCCCCTTCACTATATCAACTGGACATTTTGTTGATATTGTGCTCTCTCTCTCTCTCTCTCTCTCTCTCTCTCTCTCTCTCTCTCTCTCTCTCTCTCTCTCTCTCTCTCTCTCTCTCTCTCTCTCTCTCTCTCTCTCTCCCCCTTACATGACAGCAAAAAGCTGCTTCCAAATGAACCTACATTTATATATTTAAGTTACCTTACACATAAACAATCCAATGTTCCTCATTTTTTAATTATAGGAAAAGGGAGGGATGTTAGGATTCTGCTTCAGTCTTCCTATCTGTGATGTCACTGCCTGCTACCTGCCACATGGCATGCCCTGCCCAGGACTATATAAAAGGACAGACCCACCTCACCCCCCCCCTTTCTTGTTTCTCTTCCTTTGTCTCTGGCTCTCTCTCTCTAGGGTACCCTTCTTTCCTTCTTTCCCTATGCTCACTTAATAAACTTCTCCTTCTAATATCTGTTGCCTGGCATCTTATTATTAATTATTAGAACCACTACCTTGGAGTCTTCAATGTGCTTAAGAAAGTATTTTTAAGCTGGGCAGTGCTGGAGCACACCTTTAATCCCAGCACTTGGAGGAGTAGGGGCAGAGGCAGGTGGATCTCCAGGGTTGAGGCCAGCCTGGTCTACAGACTGAGTTCCAGGACAGCCAGGGCTACACAGAGAAGCCCTGTCTCAAACAAACAAACAAACAAACAAACAAATAATAAAACCAAAACAAAAAAGAAAGAGCCAGGCGTGGTGGCACACACCTTTAATCCCAGCACTCAGGAGGCAGAGATCGCTGTGAGTTCGACGACAGCCAGGTTTACAAAGAGAGTCCAGGACAGCCAAGGCTACACAGAGAAACCCTGTCTCAACCCCCCCCCTCCAAAAAAACCCAAAAACAAAAAAGAAAGAAAACATTTTAATCGGTAGAATGGTTCAGTGTACATGTGTCACCTTTACATGTGAGTCTGCTGATCAGGTTCCAGAAGACTTGCTGAATAAAAGTGTCTGTATGCATATAATTTTCACAGAGACTGTAAAACCTCCTGGGCAGCTATTGTACCCGTTAGCATACTCCCTACTGCTCCATACTCTGCAAACAAAGTAAGTAGTCAACTTCTTTGTACTCCCAGAATTTCTTTTTGTTTGCTTGTTTTTTGTTTTTTCGAAACACAGTTTCTCTGTGTAGACTTGGCTGTCCTGGACTCACTTTCTAGACCAGGCTGGCCTTGAACTCACAATGATCTGCCTGCCTCTGTCTCCCAAGTGCTGGGATTAAAGGCATGAGCCACCGTGCCCAGCTACTCCAGGAATTTCATGAACTATAAAGTAATTTTAGCCTTTGTATTGTCTGATGAATGAAGTTCAGTCCTTCATGGTGTTTAAGGATATATCAATCCCTCTCCTCCCCTCTCCTTCTCTTGCTGTTTGTTTGTTTTGTTTGTTTGTTTGGTTGGTTGGTTTTTCGAAACAGGATCTCTCTGTGTAGCCTTGACTGTCCTAGACTCACTTTGTAGACCAGGCTGGCCTTGAACTCACAGAAATCTGCCTGCCTCAGCCTCCCAAGTGCTGGGATTAAAGGCATGTGCCACCACTGCCCGGCCATCTTGCTGTATTTTTAAAAATTATATTTATTTATTTAGTTTTTGTATGTGCACATTGTGGTGCCACAGTGTCTGCATAGACGTCATCAAGCACCTTGCAGGGCTTGGGTCTTTCCTTCTGCTGGGTGGGTCTTCAGGGATCAAACTCTGGCCATACGGAGTAGCAGCAAGCACCTTTCCCATGGAGCCACTTTGCCAGCCCAGCGCCTTGATCTATTTACTTTTGAGTATTTCATTTGTTTGTCCATTTTTCTATGACTAATGGTAATTTTATTATGACTTTAGAAACCCGTTGCATGCACCTATAGCAATTTGTATTAACTGCTTTGTGTGTGTGTGCGTGTGTGTGTGTGTGTGTGTGTGTGTGTTAAGGAAAAAAATTTTTGCCATAAATTGTACTTTTTCTCTAATTTCCAGACACATTTATTTGTTTATCTGTAGGTTGTTGGTGCATGCTACATTGCTACATAGGGGCCAAAGGACAGTTTGAAGGAACCAATTTGCACCTTCCCACTCTGTTCTGGGGATCAAAGTTGAATTGTCAGGTCCAGCAGCAAGTGCCTTTACCCACTGAGCTGTTTTTTGATGTTTAGTGGTCTCCTCATAACATTGCATATGGCTTATTTTATACTTAGGCTGATCTGAGGGCATATACTAACTTTTCTTTTATGTGGCATTATGTTTAAACTATTGGTCTATTTGGAATATATTAGTATCCTTTTGAAACTATTCTCATTATATTATGTTCTTTTTTTTTTTAAAGATTTATTATTATGTATACAGATCTCATTATAGATGGTTGTGAGCCAACATGTGGTTGCTGGGATTTGAACTCATGACCTTTGGAAGAGCAGTCAGTGCTCCTAACCTCTGAGCCATCTCTTCAGCCCATGTTCTTTAACATTAAAAAAAAAAAAAGGATTTAGCTGTACATGATGGTGCACACCCTTAATCCCAGCACTTGGGAGGCAGAGACAGGTGGATCGCTGTGAGTTTGAGGCCAGCCTGGTCTACAAAGTGAGCCCAGAACAGCCAAGGCTACACAGAGAAACCATGTCTCCAAAAACCAAAAAAAACAAACAAACAAAAACAAAAAAAGGATTTAGTGTACTTTGTGTGTATGTGAGTTTTGCCCATATGAATGTATGTGTGTACACCTACTGCCCTTGGAGATTGGAAGACGGGCAGATCCCCTGCATGGAGTTCAGATGCTTGTGAGCCAACATATGGGTTCTGGGAACCAAATTTTGGTCCTCCACAAGGGCAGGCAGGACTTCTAATGGCTGAGCCATCTCTCTGGCTTCTGAGGTATATTCTCTTTCACTTCTCCTTCGTATATTTATTTATTATTTTCCTATGCTTTCATCTATGGGAAATACTATACGAGTCTTCAGTTTTGCCCCCCAAAATATTGCTGGTGAATTCTTGACTTCCCACCACCTCCTCACTGGTCTCTAATATCAAGGGTAGATACTGTCTTTCTCATAATGGTCACTGCAGCGTATTGCGACAGGTAGTGCACACAAAACCAACATCTGAAACCAGAATGCCTGGTTGTTCTGTCGCCTGTTATCTGTATGCCTGTGGGAGGCTTCTTTTTTTTTTTTTTTTTTTTTTTGGTTTTTTAAGACAGGGTCTCTCTGTGTAGCCTTCCTACAGTCATTTTGTAGACCAGGCTGGCCTCTAACTCACAGCAATCCACCTGCCTTTGCCTCCCGAGTGCTGGAATTAAAGGCATATGCCACCACACCCAGCCCCCCCCCCTTTTTCCCTTCTCATTATTTGTTATTTATTTATGTATTGACTTTACATCCTGGTGTTTGTAACAGGCATACAGTGGAGCTTGGCACACAGCCAACGCTCTGCAACCATGGGCTGTCAGCATAATTGCCTTCCTGAGAGTGGGAACAGACAGAAATGATGAGACGCTGGCCCTTTGAAAATTCTGTATGTCTTAAAAATCACCTCAGACAGTCTAATTTAGAGATTAAACTAATAACCTCTAATGCTTTTGCCTACTTTTTCTACAGCTTAGTTTATATTTGTAAAGCATTTTTTAAAGTAAAAATATTATTTCTTTTTATTTTTGGTTTTTTGAGACAGGGTTTCTCTGTGTAGTCTTGGCTGTCCTGGACACACTTTGTAACCCAGGCTGGCCTTGAACTCACAGTGATCCGCCTGCCTCTGCCTCCCTAAGTGCTGGGATTAAAGGTGTAAAGGCATATGCCACCACTGGCTACTCTTCTAAAGGACTTCAGTTCGATTCCCAGCACCTACACGGCAGCTTACAACTGTCTGTAACTCCAGTTTCAAGAGATTCGACACTCTCACACAGGCATACTTGCCAGCAAAACACTAATGCACATGAAATAAAAATAAAGAAATAAAAAAAGAAATATTATTTTTAACATAGAAAATTCTAAATATTATAAAACTTCCTTAAAACAACAATAAATTATATTTGCTGTACTATAGTGGTAACAATTATGTTCTTTTGGCAATTACAAGTTTTTGAAGATTTATTTTATTATTCCTTTTGTTGTTGTTTGTTTTGTTCTGTTTTTCAAGATAGGATTTCCCTGTATAGCCTTAGGTATCCTGGACTTGCTTTATAGACCAGGTTGGTCTCAAACTCACAGAGATCCACCTGCCTCTGCCTCCCTGAGTGCTAGGATTAAAGGTGTGCACCACTGGGCCCGGCTTATTATTACTATTTTTATTTTATGGCCCCCATGAGTGCATGTTCAACATGTGGACTTGCCTGATGCCGTAGGAAGTCAGATGAGGGCTTCAGATACCCTGGAACTAGAATTACAGATTATTGTAAGCCTCCATATGTGTCCTGGGAACCAAACCCAGGTCCTGTGTAAGAGCATCAGGTGAGCCAGGCGTGGTGGCACACGCCTTTAATCCTAGCACTCTGGAGGCAGAGGCAGGTGGATCGCTGTGAGTTCGAGGCCAGCCTGCTCTACAAAGCGAGTCCAGGACATCCAAGGCTGCACAGAGAGACCCTGTCTCGAGAAAAAAAAAAAAAAAAGAAAAAGAGCACCAGGTGATGTCAACTTTTGAGCCATCTCTTCAGTCCCTGTTTTTGTTATTTTAAAATGATGTGTATAGCTGCGGGTGAGGGGGGCACTCCTGAGTGCAGGTGCCTGAGGACTCCAGAAGAGGGCGTCAGATCCCTTGCAGTTTGCAGCTGGAACGATAGGTTTCTGTGAACCTCCTGGTGTAGGCAGTGGGAACCCAACTCTGGTCCTCTGGAAGGGCAGTGCTTGCTCTTAACTTCCTGGTCATCCTTCTAGCCCCTTCTTTATAGTTCTTGTTTGTTTGTTTTGTTTTCAAGACAGGGTTTCTCTGTGTAGCCTTGGCTGTCCTGAACTCACTTTGTAGACCAGGCTGGCCTTGAACTCACAGCGATCTGCCTGCCTCTGCCTCCAGAGTGCTGGGATTAAAGGGGTGCGCCACCATGCCTGGCTCTTTTCGTAGTTCTTGATGACATCCCTGGGAAGCGGAAGAAGGTAGGTCTGGGGCCAGCACTTCCTTCCTGAGTGCCCGCACCCCTGAAGCGGGCTAGACCTCTTCTGACTCATCATCTTTTTATAGCAGCAATAACAGCCTGTGAGACCTACCCTGTCCTCTTTATTTCTACTCCAATAGCAGTTTTGGACGTCATCACATTCATCTAAACGCTAGCAACAGCAGCCTAATTGGCCCTTCCTGTATTCCATCCTCCCTCCACACTGCTGGAAGTTGTGTTCTTACAGCACACACCTAATTATGGCACTCCATCCGTGGGCTCAACAATTGTTCTCAGATGACTATAGAATAAAACTCAAACTGCCTATTTGCTACAGAATCTGAGGTAAGTTTTCTCAGTAGAGTATCTTTTAGTAAACACTAGCTTTTCAATTCCAAGATGTCACTGATTGTGAGCATCACATCGGCTTAAAAGGCAATTTTGGGATCAAGAGACAGTATGGAAACTACAAATATGGGTAAGATGTATGGTGATTTCACAATTATTGAAATGTAAAGCTATATTACCTGCTAGTGATAAAGGAATTATTTACAGACATGGGCAAAGCTTAGGGAGCTAGTGGAAGGTGGGCTTTGGAGAACACGGGAAAGGGTTACAGCCTCTGTGTCTGAGAGGGAGGAGAGAGGTATCTGGTGTCTGATTTCTTCTTTCCTTTTTTTTTTTTTTTTTTTTTTTTTTTGTTTTTTTGAGACAGGGTCTCTCCGTATTGCCTTGGCTGTCCTGGACTCACCTCGTAGACCAGTCTGGCCACAAACTCACATTGATCCACCAGCCTCTGCCTCCCGAGTGCTGGGATTAAAGGCATGCGCCACCACGCCTGGCACTTCCTTCCTTGTTGCTGTAACAAACCACCTAGCAGGTGGTGCGCATGCCTTTAATCCCAGCACTTGGGAGGCAGAGGCAGAGGCAGGCGGATTGCTGCATTTTCGAGGCCAGCCTGGTCTACAAAGCGAGTCTAGGACAGCCAAGGCTACACAGGGAAACTCTGTCTGGGGAGGGAGGGTGAGGGGCAAGGGGAAGAACCACTTAAAGTAGGAAGAGGCAGTTCACTGACTCTTTCACAGGGGTCACCTAGGACCGTCAGAAAACACACTTGCATTACAGTTCATAACAATAGCAAAATTACAGTTCTGAATTAACAATGGAAATAATTTACAGTTGGGATCATCACAACACGAGGAACTGTAATAAACGGTTGCAGCGTTAGGAAGGTTGAGAGCCACTGGCCAAGACCTTCAGTGGAGGGAACCAGCCATTACAACGCCTGCTCTACTCAGCCGGAACCACCTGGAATTCAGAGGACAGCAAATCAACCAGTGCGGGTAGCCTCCTGGGGGCATAGCTGGAAGGAGCAGAGTGGAAAAGAAGTGGAGTGGGGGTCAAAGGGCCACACAGTTCCATTAACGCTTCATCTTAAATCTTAGATTAAATCTCCATGTGTCTGAATACCTTCCCCTTCATGATTTCTGTTTCTAGCCCAGCTTAATTTCTGTCATCCCCATTGAAGCCATCTTTAACCATGTTGGTCAATTTGCCCTCCAATGTGATTCCATAAAATTCTGCTTAAAGGGTTTTACCATGTACACTTAAGTCCTGTTTGGTATTTCTTCCTGTTGCCACAAACTCTTCGATGGCAAAGGAGGCACATGCTCTTTTCACCCATCCACTCTCCCTGATGACCCCACTACTGAAGTGTCTTCTCCCCCAGAAGGCTAGAAAAAGCCTTCGAAGCCCAAATGTAACTATCTCACTTTGTAAGGAAGAAACGGCTCCCTAAATACTCAGCCCTAGTTCAAGGGAAAGGGAAGATGTAGCAAAACAGGTCAACAGGCAGCTTCAAAGGACTCTGAGAATAAGTGGGAAAAAAATGCTCTTCTGTACAAAGTCTCACAGTAGCTACCCATCACCTGGAGTGCTGGATGTGACTGCTTCTCCCTCCAGCTCACTGGCTTTTATTTTGTAAGAAGAATGAAACAGTAAGTTAAAGTACCTGGTTTAGCAGAAAGCTTAAAAAAATTGGGGAGTTGTTTTGTGAGGATTGTCTTAAGATAACTTTCAAGAATTTAAATATAAGGGAAATAGCAAGATGTGGTGGTGCACACCTTTAATCCCAGCACTTGGGAGGCAGAGGTAGGTAGATCTCTGAGTTCAAAGCCAGCCTGGTCCACAGAGTTCTAGGTCAGCCAGGGCTACACAGAGAAAACCTGTCTCAAAAAACAACAAACAAACAAAAAACCGAAATAATGTCATCATCTGGGGGTGGGGATGTGGCTGAAACTCAGTGGTAGAGCTGATGCTTACGGTGCACAAAGTCACTAGGGACCAGGAAAACAAAGACAGGCAGATCCTTGGGACTTGCTGGTCAGCAATGCTACCCTCATTACTGAGCTCCAGACCAGTAAAGGGTCTTGTCCCAAAAAACAAGGTGGATGACACCCAAGAAAGGAAGAAAAGATACCTCTGGCCTTCACACATATAGACACATGAGCATATGTATCCTCCATATTCTTGCATACATGTGAAAATGCAGACATGTACACACACATTGAAAAAAAAAAACACAATTACGCCGGTGGTTGTACACGCCTTTAATCCCAGCACTTGAGAGGCATAGGCGGGCGGATCGCTTTGAGTTCAAGGCCAGCCTGGTCTACAAAGCGAGTCCAGGACAGTCAAGAACACACAGAGAAAACCGTGTCTCAAAAAACCAAAAAACCAAACACCAACCAAACAAAAAAAACAACAACCCCTCCCACCGCCGAAAAAAAAGAGAGAGAAAAAAACCACAATTACATGTGAAAATGCAGACATGTACACACACATTGAAAAAACAATCACAAACAGTAAGAATCCTGGTGAGATGGGTCACTCTATAAAGGCATTTGCGACTAACACTGAACTTGGCAATCTGAGGTCCATCCCTGGGACTCAGATGGAGGAAGGGAGAAAACAGACTTCTGCACGTTTGTGTGTATCTATGTACTTACATGTTTATATACATATACACACATATATATACCCTTTCTTGCTCTTTGACAAGTAATAAGAAGAAAGACCTCGCTGGGTGGTGGTGGCGCACCCCTTTAATCTCAGCACTTGGGAGGCAGAGGGAGGTGGATCGCTGTGAGTTTGAGGCCAGCCTGGTCTACAAAGCAAGTCTAGGATAGTCAGGGCTACACAGAGAAACCCTGTCTCAAAAACAAAACAAAACAAAACAACAACAAAAAAGACACCTCCACTGTTGGAATGATAAGAATTTTTTAGAAATAAAATTTTGTTTGGATCTTAGTTTAAAAAAAAAAAATCACACTTCTGGCAACACACAGCCTACCTCAAAGAAGATGATGAGCATCAAAGAAATTCCTCATGGAGATGGCTTCAAATGTGGCAAACCAGCAGGCAAAATGTTCTTGTTTCTACCACAGACCAAATTCTGCCTAAAAATGGTCTAGCTTAGATGCAGGCAGAGTTGATGGCCAAACTCTGCCAAGACAGGGTAAGCAAGTCCTCAATAGTTCCTCCCTCACAAATATGTCTGTCAGATATATTGGGGCCAGAAGGCTGAAGATGATGCTCCAATGTTATAGAGAGTTTTGGGTGACTGCTCAGGCAGCAAACTGTCATCTTCTCATTTGGAAAGGTGCTAACCCACACTCTCTGTATACTCAGATAATTAATTTTATTTCTTCTCAAGTCTCTGATGATGTTGAAGACCAGACAGTTTAGTTTTACAATTAAGCTTAGTTGTTTGGGGGTTGTTTTTAGGTCTAGATAGATGTTTTAAGTTGATAATGACAAGATATGATATTGATTTACATTCAGAATTTCAGACACACCAAGATAGGAAAGATGTTTTCTTCAAGGCTGTCAAATACAAATAGCCAAAACACTATAAATGTAACATTTATATAATTCCTGATTGTTTCGTGGTTCTTTTTGCTGTAGGTAGTTTATTGTATATATGTGTAATAATATAAATGTATATGTAAAAAGTAAAATATTTAATAACAAAAAATCACAATTCAATTGTGTCTACTAAAAATTAGCTTTTTTTTTTTTTTTTACTGGATTTGGGTAATTTCTAATTATTATTGGGGAGGAGACTTTTTGGGGAAATTTTCCTATGAATTATTAAAAGTCTAGAAACTTACCAGTCGGAGGGGCTGCTTTAATTCTAGGATATTGGGTGCCCAGAGAGAAGGGGGAGAAGTAAAGCCATTCAGTAGTACCCCAGATAGTTAAGCATTGCGCCAGGTCAGTCTTGCCATCCATCCCGTGGGATATGGAGGCCCTAACACTGTAACATTCTGACTTTTATTGGAGAACAAATCCTTCAAGGCAAGTAAGACATGAAGGGATAAACAGCCTTTGGCCCATCACGTGCTAAATCACTTAGCTCGCCACTCCTCCCCAGATGTTTCTTCATGATTAATTCCTGTGAATTTACTGCTCTTTCCTGCCCCCGTGACATCTTTTAGGTCTATCTAATCAGATAGATCTAATAAATTGGAATTACCAGAAAGGAAGGGGTCAAGGTCTTGGTTCCTTTTCACTTAGGGGGCTCCGTGCTCACTATGAATATTTGCACGCTAGGAGATAGCAGGAGGGGCGTTTTTGGCAGGCACACAATAAGGAGCAAGGGGCAAGGGGCCCAGAGCTCTCACATCCACTTAATGAAAAGCAATCACGTTAGTGAGTCTTAGGTAAAAGGAAGGAGGGAGCCACTCTGAAGTGAAATTTTTCTCAGGTTAGAGGAGCAGCTGACAGCCTGAAAGCTTGTAAAATGAAGGTCGATTTCCTAGTAGCCAGAGCACTTCCTTACCTGCCCCTGTCTGTTAGCACCATGCCTTGGTCTGTAAACTGTAGCAAACTCTGTAAATCTCCGCCTTCAGCCTTTCTGTGACTGTGACTTAAATGATCTGCTGTGGATCTATCTCAAAAATAGGGCCGTAGAAATAGTTTACAGGGCCAGAGAGGTGGCTCAGTGGTTAAGAGCACTGGGTGCTCTCCCAAAGGACCTGGGTTCAGTTCCCAGCACCCACAACCCAGCTCACAACTGAGTGTAACTCCAGTCCCAAGAGATCTAAAACTCTCACACAAACACACATACAGGCAAAATACCAATGCACGTCAAATTTTAAAAATTTAAATCATTAAAAGAAAATAAATATTTTTACAGTTTCTCAGGAAAATTTTTTATTGACTGGAGTTCCTCTGATTGTATATTTTTCTTTCTCTTGAAGGCAGATCACATCGAACCACCTTACCTGTGGTATCCACCGGGATGCTATTTCTTTGTGTTTCTTCTTCTTCTTCTTCTTCTTCTTCTTCTTCTTCTTCTTCTTCTTCTTCTTCTTCTTCTTCTTCTTCTTCTTTCTTCTTCTTCTCTTCTTCTTCTTCTCTTCTTCTTCTTCTTCTTCTTCCTCCTCCTCTCCTCCTCCTCCTCCTTTCCCTCCTCCTCCTCCTCCTCCTTCTTCTCTTCTTTCTTCTCTTCTTCTTTCTTCGTTTCCTCTCTCTCTCTCCTCCCTCTCTCCTCTCTCTCTCTCTCTCTCTCTCTCTCTCTCTCTCTCTCTCTCTCTCTCTCTCTCTCAATTTCAAAGACAGAGCACATGACATAACAGTCTGTAGATTCAGATGTGCCTTTCCTTACTAATGACATCTGTTATGTTCTCATTACACTATAGTCCTCTATTATTACAGCTTACAAAACTTTTAAAGAACTGTGGGTCTTGCTGTTTACTTGTTTTGATATACCACAAATGCATATACCCACATATTTGTCAAACTCTCAAACACCTATGCAAGTGTGCCCTGCTCATCTCTCCGCCATTTTGGTTGCTAACACATTGACGGGTATCTTTCTGGTGTTCTCACATTACCCTTGGAAACTGTGCTTTTGTTTTCACTATATCATTAGCAGAGCTCATTCACTTTACAATGCTCATCTCTGTGTGACTTGTCTGGCAGAGTGCTTATCTGGGTTATCTTTTGTAGCATATACGGTGTTGGCTGGCAGTGTGTCATTCCCCGGCTTTCTGGTAACCAGCTCCTCGCTCTTCCAGCTCTCTGATGCAGAGAGAAGGCTTTCCACTATTGCAGATGCCGGGTCTCACCTTCAGGCAGACCTGACTGGACCCAAAGTTTGCCCTGTTCTGCTACCCATTTCTGCCATGTCATTGGGTGGTCCAGGTGTGAGTGCCTCAGGCTATTCCTTTCCTTGGATGCCTTTAAGAAGGATCAAGGACAATGTGAATCAGCACAAATGTGGTGGCAAAGTTGTCAAGATGTTAGTGAGGTTCAGAATCCTTGGCAGTCATGTGGTGGTGGGGATGGTGGTGGTGGTGGTGGTGGTGGTGGTGGTGGTGGTGGAGGTGGTGGAGGTGGTGGAGGTGGTGGAGGTGGTAGAGGTGGTGGAGGTGGTGGCGGCGGCGGCGCAGGTGCACGCCTTTGATCCCAGCACTTGGGAGGCAGAGCCACGTGGATCTCTGTGAGTCCGAAGCCAGCCTGATCCACAGACTGAGCTCCAGGACAGCCAGAGCTACACAGAGAAACCCTGGTCTCAAAAAACTAAAAAAAAAAAAAAAATCCTTGGCAGTCACATTTCCTACAATTTGGAGGAAGCCAGTTTTCAGTGAGAAAATGACACAGACATGCAAAGCACAGGGAGAGGAAGCTGTGGAGTCCTTCACGTTCTCTGGCTCTAAGACCCACTTACGCTTCTCTCATTTTTTAATTACTCCCACTAAGAAACTCTGAGTAATTTCTCTTCTGCATATGCTGTGCCTCTAAAGAAGACATCTTCTTCAGTTTAAGGAGACTATTCATTTCTCCTTCCATTCCCAAAGCATTGCTTTGCTTAGGTGGTAAAAAGATAATTTTAATTTTTATTATTTTGTGCTGTGGCAGGAATCTTCCTGGAATAAGCATTTTCAACAATGAGAGTAGAAGAGAGATGTCACCAGTGGAGCTGTGACAGGAGCCATGGCTGCTCCTGAAAGGCTTCCATCCCGGGTTCAGTTTGTACTCTCACATTAAACTCTAAAACCATAAGGTTGGGGATGGGTCAGTAAGCAAGAGAGATTTTTACAGAAGCTTGCATTCCATGCCAGTCAGCAGGATGTTGAGGGCAAAGGCCCGCTGCTTCAGCTATTTCTTCAGGTCGTTCTGTTCCAGGTAGCAAGTGAAGCCGCTCTTGGCAAATAGGCAGCGCGAGCAGAGCTTTGAGGAAATCACTAATATATCAGTATCTAATAATTGGTCTTTTTCTTTTTCTTTTTTTCTTTTTTTTTACTGTATTCTACTTCAATGTGTTTGTGTGTGCATGTGTGTGTGTCCACATCCCAAGGTGTACATGTGGGGGACAGAAAACAACTTTTGGGTGTCAGGTCTCTCCTTGAACCTTGTTGAAGTAGGGTTTTCTTGTTTGGTTGGTTTTTCGAGACAGGGTTTCTCTGTGTAGCCTTGGCTGTCCTGGACTCACTTTATAGACCAGGCTGGCGTCGAACCCACAGCGAACCCACCAGGCCTGCCTCTGCCTCCCGAGTGCTGGGATTAAAGGCGTGTGCCACCACGCCTGGCTCGAGGTAGGGTGTCTTTTGTTCTTTGTTTCTGTCACTTTGTGTACTCCAAGCTAGCAGGCTGGAAGGCTTCCAGGTCATTCTCTTTAGTTCTGCCTCCCATCCCTTCATAGGAATGCTGGAACTACAGATGTGACCTACCACATCTGGCTTTCCATGGGTTGAAGCATCCCATGCAGGTTGTCAGGCTTGCAGGTTGTCATCAGCTTGCAGGTTGTCAGGCTTTCAGGTTGTCAGGCTTGCAGGTTGTCAGCTTGCAGGTTGTCAGACTTGCAGGTTGTCGTCAGGCTTGCAGGTTGTTGTCAGGCTTGCAGGTTGTCAGGCTTTCAGGTTGTCAGGCTTGCAGGTTGTCGTCAGGCTTGCAGGTTGTTGTCAGGCTTGCAGGTTGTTGTCAGGCTTGCATAGCAAGAGTTCTACCTGCTCAGCCATGTTGCTGGCCCGGTAACAGAAAAATATATGGGAGTGTCATCCAGATTCTATAACTGTTCAGGGCTGTTTTTCCCGTCTGACCCTCTAAAGCTGTAAACCGAAGATGCGGTTTATTCAGGGTCACTCAAGCACAATCAGGAGTGTTAGAGCCACCAAGAAAACAAGGGATACACGGGGTGAGGCTGACAGTGTGCAGGGAGCAGAGTCACAGCTAGATTACCATGTCATCTGGGCCAGAAGACAGCCACATTGGCTTTAAAAGTTCTCCTTTTAATTAAAAGAAAAGAATCACACATAGTCCCTCCTTCTTGTATGATGACCATATTTTCATAGTATAAAATACATCTTTCACCAATACTGTTTGCATTCTCTTGGTGAGCTATAAATCAAATTAGTTAGTATTCAGAGTACTAATTTTGTTGCCATACTGAAAAGTTCTAAGAAACTATCTTAACATCAACTTCTCTCTGTCTCTCTGTCTCTGTCTCTCTCGACAGGTTGTCACTATACAGCGTTGGCTGGCCTAAAGCTCACTATGTGCACCAGGACTCAAAGGACTGCCTGCCTCAGCCTATCAAGTGCTGGGATTAAGGGTGTGTGCCCACATCCAGCTTTAACTTTTTTTTTTTTTTTTTAAGATTAAAAACTTGGGGCTGGAGAGATGGCTCAGTGGATACGAACAATGTCTATTCTCCCAGAGGTCTTGAGTTCAATTCCCAGGAACGACATGGTGGCTCACAACCATCTATACTGAAATCTAGTGCCCTCTTCTGGCCTGCAGATGCAGCTAGAGTGCTCATACATAAAATAAATAAAACCTTTAAAAAAAAAAAAAAAGATTAAAAAATTTATATTCGCTGGGCATGGTGGTACACAACTTTAATCCCAGCAACTGGGAGGCAGAGGCAGGCAGATTGCTGTGAGTTTGAGGCTAGCCTGGTCTACAAAGTGACATCAGGACAGCCAAGGCTACACAGAGAAACCCTATCTCCAAAAACCAAAACCAAAACAAAACAAACAAAATCTTTAAATTCTATGTTACGCGCCAGTTGGTGCTTAGGAGCAGCCTGGCCTCCACAGTGGGTTTTGGGGGCAGGAAAGGGCTTTACAGAGACGCCTGTTGCAAACGCTAGAACGTGAAGGAATTAGAGCAGTGGGCGGCCGATGGGAAAAGGAGTGGCATTTTGCTTAGGAAAGAGGGTTGGAGGAAATAATTGACATTATTTTGACTTTTTCATGTGTTTTTATGACATTTTACATCTTGATAATGTTTTGCACTACATAACTCTTATTATCTGTTAAAATTCATTCAATGCACCAGTAGTATTTGTGCAATTTGTTTTATATAAATTTATGTGGTCTAAAGAAACATGTCGCAGACAATGGTGAGCACTTCTTAGTGACAGGCACTTTGAAGTATTTAGCAGTAAGACTACTGATGTCTGTGATTTACTTTAAAACCATCAAAGGGATAAGAGAAGAAGATGAATCTATGACCATGGTACATAGGATGCATACACAAAAGCCACAGTGAAATTCATTATTTTGTACAATTGTATGCCAATCAAGACAAGAGGTACACTAATGCTTAAAAAAAAGAAAGAAAGAAAGAAAGAAAGAGCTGGGTGTGGTGGCACACACCTTTAATCCCAGCACTCAGGAGGCAGAGGCAGGTGGATCTCTGTGAGTTTGAGGCCAGCCTGGTCTATAGAATGAGTTCCAAGACAGCCAAGGCTACACAGAGAAACCATGTCTCAAAAAAGAAAGAAAGAAAGAAAGAAAGGAAGGAAGGAAGGAAGGCAGGCGGTGGGCTGGTGAGAGTCTTAGCAGGTAAAGGCACCTGCTGCCCAGCCCAGTAACAAGTTCAATCCCAGGAACCACACAGGGGGAAGCAAGTGACTGATTCCTTATCGTAGGGGACAGATTCCTGAGTCCACACTGTTCTGTGATGAAAACCTGTGTACTTATTTTTTCTATCAAAGTCAGTTGCAGGGGGCTGGAGAGTTGGCTCAGTGGTTAAGAGCACTGTCTTCTCTTCCAAAGGTCCCGGGTTCAATTCCCAGCACCCACATGGCAGCTCACAACTGTCTGTAACTCCAAGATCTGACACCCTCACACCAATGCACATAAATTAAAATTAAATAAAAATATTCAAAGTCAGTTGCAGATGTATAAAGTAGATCTTGTGGGTACCAAATACACTCTTCAGTATCTTTGTCCGGTTTCTATTGCTGATATCGCACCGCTACTAACTAGGTAGGTTATAAAGAAAACAGCTTATTTTTGGCCCATAGTTTGCCCCCAAGAGCATAAAGCCGTATCGGGTGGTGGCCTCCATGTCCCCAGGTGACATATTACATTTAGAGAGCAGGAATGGGCACAGATCTAGCCAAACTGAGGAGTTTCTAGCAAACCTATTCTTTTTTGTTTGTTCTGAGACAGGGTCTGTGTAGCTCTGGCTGTCCTGAAACTCACTATGTAGACCAGGCTGGCCTCAAACTCACAGAGACCTGCTTGCCTCTGCCTCAGGAATACTAGGGGGTGCTGGGTGGGTATACACCACTACTCCCAGTGCAAACCTATTCTAGATATAAAACATTAATCACATTAATATAAATATAAATCCATTAATTCCATGCATGGATAAATCCATAAGGGCTGGGCCTCATGTACTGGGTCCTATAAGACAGGATGTCAATTCCTGAGATAGGGGAGTGTGTTTCAAGTTCTTATCATCCTTAAACATGTATCAATCAGCGAATGATGCAAGTGGATGGAATAGTTTCAAACTATATAGCATGTTTCCTTAATATATTATGACCATCACTAATATGTATGTGTGTCTGTGTTATTCAAGCTCCGTTGCTGGGCTCATCAGAGCACTCCTCTGTTTTGTAGAAAGAAGTGTTATTTGATTCTAGCATTGAAAAAAAAGACTCAACTAAGACCCTGAGATCCAATTGTTGTATTTTACCCCTTGACAAATGTTTACAATCCTGATTTCGTTCCAAAGGTTACCCATCTTATCCCATGCATTCTTTTTTATTCCTTTCAGGTTTCAATTTTATAATTATGTTTATCTAACCTTATTGTCTGCCTAGTATACTACTTCCATGGGTTTTTTGAGTTACCCACAGATGGTTTCTTTTCTCATTATTTTGGAGTGTGGTCTTCACTATACAGTTCAGTTACAAGATGGTCAATCTCATAGACTGGTTAAGAGCACCCACCACCACCTGAAAAGCCAGGCATGCTTTACCTGGGACTGCTGTTTTGGATGAGGTACTCTTTAGGCCACTCAGACGCCTTAGCATAGCAACTGGCACACGTTGTAGGGTTTTTCCTGATAGTCACCTTATTAGGCCTATGACTGGGATTTTTAAGAAAAAAAAAATGGCTTTTGGGTTTCCTCTAAATATTACACTGTGCTCACAGGTCAGCAAGGAGCTATTATCTTCGTAGCAGAGGTGATCAATAATGAAAGAATGTTTGGTATGACGTCAAGCTTAGAGTAAGGGCAAAATAAAGTAGGGTTGGGACAGAGTAATGGGGAAGCTGGTTTACAGGGGTGAGCAAGGACAGCATCTTTCAGATGACACAGGGCAGAGGCTTGAATGAAACAAGAGAAGCAATTATGTGATGGTGGCACTCATCAGTAGGGCATCTCACAGTGCTTGTTAGCTGTATCCTCTTGGTCCTTAGTCAAACTTCTTTATAAGGGCACCGGATTATTTATACTTCTATGACTACGCATAAAGTCCAGGAAGTGCCTATAGTTCATGTGTCTTTAAATAGCCTTAACTGATTACACAGTTCCTATTAACTTAGTGCCTCTTGGATGCTTTCTTGTCAGGCCTGTAAATGAACTTGTAATTAGAAGTGCTTTGAAGAGAGCCAAGGAGATGCCTCAGTGGGTAAAGATGCTTGCTGAGCGGTGACCTGAGTTTCTCTGAACCCACGTAAAGGTAGGAGAGAACAGATTCCACAAAGTGTCCTCTGACTTCCACATTCGTTTCCTGGGACCGGACTCCACCCACCCAGCCTATCATATACACATACCTCACAAGTAAACATTTTCAAAACAAAACCAAGATCAACCTGGAAGACTTAATCAGAAGAGAGCAACTATGACATGAAAATATGAATCTTGAAGTTGAGAAAAAAGGTTTGATCCCAGCACTATATGTGTGCACTTCAACATGTCACTTAATAGTACTATGTTTATATTTAAACAACAGCAGCAACCAGATGGGATTGACAATGTTTCATACTCACGATTATAGAAGCCAAATGAAGCAACACATTTGAAAGATACTTGACATGGTCCAGGAGACCAATCCATGTTAATTGACCTTTTAGTTTACATAAGCTTGAAATATCCTAAAAAGATAATATTCTAGAGATTTTTTTTTTTCAAAACAGGGTTTCTCTGTGGATGCTTTGCTGCCTGGATTCCCTTTGTAGACCAGGCTGGCCTTGAACTCACAGCGATCTGCCTGCCTCTGCCTCCTAAGTGGTAGGATTAAAGGCGTGCACTACCATGCCTGGCAAGATGAAGGAATTCTTAAACTACTTCTACTAGAAGCAAAAGAGTAAGAAATTTATGTTCTAAGTGTAATGGCACCACAGTCTCAGTTCTCAGGAAACAGATGGAGGACTAGGGAGTTCTAGGACAGCCTGAGCCATAAGCATGTGCGCGCGCGCGCACGTGTGCGCGCGCGCACACACACACACAGAGGAAGAAGCCTGGCCTGGTCACAAAGTTCTGTAATGTCATCTACATGAGAGAGGCTGACACAAAGTAGTGCAAATTAAATCAAGGCCAGCCTGGGCTGGGCTACAGAGTGAGTTCAAGGCCAGCCTGGGCATCTTAGGGAAACCCTATCTTAGAATAAAGGGTGAAAAGAGGGTAGTGGGTAGCTCCATGGTAAAGTGCTTGTCTAGTATAAGACAAAGAAAATTAGAGAAAAAAAATTACATCAGTGTGAGATTTTATCAGTCTAATGAACATTGAATGCTATGCTCTAAAATCTATTCTAGAAACACCACACAAAGCCGGCATTACTCCTCACTGTAACCAAATCTAACCATGTAGAAAAGTCAGGTACAAACTGACTAAAACACAGTAAAGAGCAGAATTTGCAGCATGAGAGCTGCACATTCTCAGCTATAGAATCAATTTCTAAGACTTTTTCATGTAGAAGACAGTATCTTGAATCTTTCTTTTTTTAAAATTTTATTTATTGTATATGAGTACTTTATCTGTAGAAGAGGACACCAGATCACATTAGAGATAGTTGTGATCCACCATGTAGTTGCTGGGAACTGAACTCAGGACCTATGGAAGAGCAGGCAGTGCTCTTAACCACTGAGCCATCTCTCCAGCCTCTTGAATCTTTCTTGAAGGCAAATTACAACAATAAAAGTAGAACATAAAATCACAGTACTCAGGCAGTCACATCTTGAGGGAGAGTGAACAAAATGAAAGGTGTAACTGGAAGTTGGTTTAGATTATTCCTAGATACTATTTGGCTTACAACATTGAAGTCATTTATCTGATTACACAACTTCTTATCTTCTGTCTCAAAGTCTGCTTTGTACTTATTAGGAGCTATGGATGTCTAAACTTCTAAAGCTTGCTTAAGTAAAAACAACAAAGGAACTCCTACACAGTGAGCAGTAATAATTTTTATATAGATCATAGCAGGTGTGATAAGTTTGAACCACGGTAATGATTTCAGTCATTCAGATCAGTGAACTAAATTTCAAAGTATACAACCGAAACAACTGATGTCTTCTGTCAATTATCTGAAGTCTCAACATGAGCTGACTCTATAAAGACTGGCAACATACCAGTCTGGGGAATATTGAGAAAATATGATTACTTATTAATGCTTAGTAACACCCAATCAGGCCAGGGATCTGAGGAATGGTTACAGTGACACAACACTGGACAAAGTAGTTGTGTGCGGCCTTGACAGCCCCATCATATGGGACAGAATTACAGCATCATCTCTCATTCATAAGCCTGACTTAAAATGAACTTTTGTTCTCTTGAGCACAAGCACGGATATGGTAGCAAGGTGGGCGCAACTGCCTACACCTTTAGTTCCTGCCTCTTTGGAGGACTGGGTGGGAGGGTCCTTCGGATGAATGAGTTCAAGCCCATCTTGGACAACATTGCAAGATTTTGGCGCCACAAATAAATGAATAAATAAAACAAAATTGATAGCATACAGGCAGAAGTAATGCATAAAACCTAGCCACTATATATTTGACAAGATGATACCAGGCAAACACAGCTGAAATATTAAAGATGTACGGTAATCATATACAAATATGGAGATTGAGTCAACTATAAAGAATGAAGCATACGCAAGTACTATAAAGCACAAGTCTTTGGGGGAGGTATTGGGAATTGCATCCTGAGCCTTAAGCAAACTAAGTGAACATTCTACCTCTGAGCTACTTCCCTAGCCCAAAATATGAGTCATTGACAGTAGAGGAGGAAGGTTAAAAAAAAAAAATACAAATGAAGACTACTTAAAACAATTTTTTTATATATATATATTATTGGCTTTCAGGCCCATCCCGATATTTTCTTGTCAACATATTTTTTTTTTTTTCCTGTAACCTTGCAGCTTAATAAGACAGGATATTTATGCTGTCTTTCTTTGGATAAATTCTCATGGTGCCTTGGTTGGCCTGGAGCTTGCCATGTAGCTGAACTTGAACTTCTGATCCTCCAGCATGCTGGGTTTATGTGGTGGGATCTACATCAGGACTTCCAGCCTGCTAGATGAGCAGTCTATCAACTGAGCGTTCTATGCTGTCTTCTCACAGAAATTAACCAGGTGTCACTTTACAGAAAATAAAGGGAGAGACTGTAATTTGGTTAGTGTAACAGATTTGTCCACAGACATTCATCTATTTGTTTAGTTTTCAGAACTGTATCAACTGTGGAATCTACTGATGCTGACTAAAAAAACCTTTCATTTAAATCACTTCTGCCAGCCTGGTAAACAAAAACATGAACAGGTATCGGCTTTGAGTTCTTATAACAGCTTCAATTATGTGTTAGTCAACCCAGACATCCATTATGAACTCAATAATAGTGATGACACAGCTCTGGACAACAGCAGCACCATAAAGGCAGGCGCAGAGACAGCCTGTTCCGACGGCTTTTCTGGCGACGCAGCAACGCGATCCTGCCTTGCTTATTAGAACCTTTGCTCAACACTGTCTTGAGAAAGGAAGGCTCAGTAACTTAGAAGAAAGTTCCTGAAGCACGCCAGTATGGGAACAAATTTCTGGTTGTTAGTGGTTGTTATGGACATAATTTCCTGAAAGTAAGGCTTCTGTTGAGAGCAACAACATTGGTAAAGAAAGAAAAAGTCTTGAAACTTTAAAACTGCACTGGTGTACGTGGCGACGTAACAAAGTAAACAAAAGAAAAGTTTAAAACAGTGTTAGAGGTTGGGGTAATGGCTCAGTTGGTAAAGTGCTTGCCCAGCATTGGAGTTCCATCCTTCCCTCAGACTCACCAGTACTTGGGCTGGGGGGGTGGGGGGTGGAGGTAGGAGGATCCAGAATTCAAGACCATCCTCCCTTACACCTCTAGTTCAAGGCCATCCTAGGCTATGAGAGACCCTGTGTCAAAAAGAAATGGTTAAAACAGCAGCAGAGGCGGAGGCAGAGGCAGCTGGTCCGTCCCGAAAGCACGCGCCTGCTTCTAATCATTTAGATTCCGAAGCGTTTTCAAAGCTGGTTACAGCCCTTACCACAGCACACCCTTGTGAGGTAAGTGTATTATCATCTTTGGTTCATAAATGAAAAAGCTGAGGCACTGAGCGATTAAGTCACTCGCCTAAGGAGCATGAGTCACCGTCAAGAGTCATAGTTGACCCGGCTTAACGACTCCCTGACCTTCAGTCCAGGGCTGAGTCAGCGGAGGCCGGAGTGGCTTCCCTGGCTGGCACCTGGACGTAGGCTATTTCCGTTCACGTTCAAGCAGAATACTGGAACTGATTGGACAAAACTTCCAAACTTTTTACGTCCAGCAAGATTCAGCCCTGACGCCTTCATCTCAGGACTGGGAACAGGAAAAGCCGACGCGTGCACTTCCCCTCCCTAAGCGTGCGAGTGGGTACCGTGGGCAACCCCGCCCACACGCTTGGGCAGCCATGGCAGCGAGTGACCACCCGCGTTAGTGGACCGGGGACGGGAGGAAACGCAGACTCTCCATCGCCGCCTCTTTCTGAAACCAAGAGAAAATGGTGGGAGGCGAAAAGAAAACTAAATAAAAAAAACACAAGCAACTTGTCCTAGGACCTCCGCTAAGCAGATGAAACCTTCTTGCGTGTGCTGAGCCTGCAGTTCCCAACCTTCTAGGAAAGATGGGAGGACTGGGCGACAAAGGGCACAGCAGGAATGCCCCGCAGTGAGTGCGACCGCAGCTCTGTCCGCTGCAGCGCAGAGGCCTAAAACCTACTCTGCAGCGAGCGCCCGCGGCGCCGGGAGCCGCACAACCTCTTCAGCGACCACGTGATCAGTCCTTTTTTTTTTTTAAAAAGAGAAAAATAATACTTCGTCTTAAGGAAGAAAAAAAAAAAAAAAAAAGGAGAGAGACTCCACTTCCCAGAAGCCTCTCGTTCCCCACGCAGCTGCAGTCTTGCGCAGGCGCCGCCAGGGCCAAACGGACACGTCCGTCACGTGGGCAGGAGCCGGCCAATCCGGTTTGAATCTCATTTTTTTCCTCTCGCCCCCCCCCCCCTCCTCAGGAGCGGTTGTGCGATCAGATCGATCTAAGATGGCGACTGTGGAACCGGTGAGTATTGCCTTCGGCCCCCACCCCCCGAGGTCCCCGCGCTCTGGCTCCCTCGGCTCAGGGACTCCCCGCGGGACGGCGCTCCTGGCGCGCACGCCGCCTGCGGCCGCGCCCGGCCCCTGTCCCCGGGCCTGACCTTCCGCGGGCGGGCAGCCTCGGCGCCGGGAGGCTGGCGGCGGCGGCAGCGTGGAGCGCACACGCCGTGTGGGGGCCCGGGCACCGGGGCGGTGGGGGAGGGGCGCCGCGCGGCCCCGAGGTGCGGCGGGCGGAGGATGGCTCGGGCAGCGGGCGCGGGCGGGGGAATCGGCCTGGGGTCCCGGCGCGGGTGGGAGTCGCGGGCCAGGTGGGTGGCGAGCCGGCCCGAAAGAGCCGCTGGGAGCCTGGGGCCGCCGCGGCCAGCCGTCGCCCGTCCGCCCGCCCTCCCGCGCCCAGCCTCTGGGGTCCTCGTGCGGGACTGCGCACGGGCTTGTGGAGGAGGGTGGGCTGGCGGAGCCGGTGGGCGCGCGCGGGCGCATCCCGCGGGGTGCCGGGGAGCTGCGGGTGTGAGTGGGAGGGTGCCCTGGGGTCGTGTCGAGCACCTCCCGGCCCGGGGGAGGGGGGCTGCGGAGAAGGTGATCACATTGTCCCGGTCCCTCCACGCCGGGACTGGGCTGTCATGGAGGAGGGAAGGGGGAGGAGCGAGGCCTATGATCGCCGCGGCGGGTCGGCTGCCCGAAGCCCCGCGGTTCACGCGCGCCGGCCTCCCATTCATTCATCCTCTTGGGCGTAGCGCGCACGCCTCAGACGACTCTGTAGATTCTCTTGCTCTGACGCCACCTGATCGTCTGGAAGATAGCCAGCGAACACTAATATCGGAAGTAGAAACTTCCAAGAGTATCTTGGACGAGCGTGGAGGCAGCGGCGTGAGCCGTGGTTTGTGTGTGGCTATCAGAGGACAGCAATCCAAACACTTTTTCTAAACATCTCTTAGGTCCTCTCAACTGTGCTTTTTCCATTTGATTTTTTTCCCCTCCTCTTCCCACACTACACTGCCTTCCTTCTAACTAAAGGGCTATTTGGAAATTAATTGAAGCAAGATGCTCACAGAGAAGCACGTTGGTACCTGGTAGGCAAAGGGTGGTCTCTTTTCGTTTTTGTCCTGGTTTTGGTTTGCCAATCCAGGTTTTCTTCTATTTTCTAAAGGAGTGTCACACCTCAGGTACGTAAAGGTGTAGATGAGCAACTAGACAACTTTGGCATAGAAACGTCTGTAGACCGCCTTTGCCAGATAATTTTATATTTTAAAAACTCACCCATAGACAAAGTTTTGACTAGTTTGCAAAACGTTCTTATCTTGGTGGAATTAAAGGCGACTGTGTGTGTGAGTGTGATCTGCTTGTTCTTTATTGGCATTAATTTTTCTGACAATTTCGTTGTTTGCAAAACAAGTGACTTTAGAATATCAGTGTAAGAATAAGGGGAAACATTTAAATTTAACTTATACCCTTTTGGCAAGTTCTGATGTCTTATATCTTTCTCTGTCAGGACTAGAGAAAATATTACAGATAATAATAGGGGCAAAACTAAAGAGACCTAAGCAGTAAAACAGCACTTTGTTGTATGACATTTCAGTTACATTTAAGTCTTGAGTTGTGTTAAAGCCACAATTTGGAGTCACTGGATTTTGTTCTGAGTCAGTACTTAGAGTTGCTGCTATGTTTAGGCTGGGGTACCAAGTGATATTTAGGATACAAAGCTAGCTCTCGTGGAGCCTAACTCCCTGTTGATGTGGGGAGTGTGTCTAAATTTAAGGACAAGAGAAGCCTAACATGTGAGGGCTGAAACTAGTTGGAGATAGCAAAATGGTATTGAGGTGCTCATCTTCTTTTTACACTGTTAGTACACCCTTGTCTATAGACTAGTCATATGGCATTCTTTTTAGTATTTTTAAGAGTGACTTTTTTTTAGTTGGGTAGTGACTGCACACTACACCTTTAATCCCAGCATTCCGGGGCAGAGGCAGACAGATCTCTGACTTGAGTTCAAGGCCAGCCAGGGCTACACAGAGAAACCCTGTCTGAAAAAAAGTTTCCTGTTTTTTTTTGTTTTTTTGGTGTTTGATTTTTCTCTGGGGTCTGGCGCATACTAAATTCATTTTACTACTGAACTACACTAGTAGTTTTTCAGTTTTAAATACTTTTTAAAAAGCAGCTGATTTATTTTACTATTGGATTGCAGTTGTGGTACTGTGTTGAAGCTTGTAAAATCCTACTTGATCATTGCTATTTTCTTTTTTTTTTTCCGAGACAGGGTCTCTCTATGTAGCCTTGGCTGTCCTAGACTCGCTTTGTAGACGAGGCTGGCCTCAAACTCACAGTGATCTACCTGCCTCTGCCTCCTGAGTGCTGGGATTAAAGGCGTGTGCCACCACTGCCCGGCTGATCATTGCTATTTTCATTTAGCTTGTGCTTTGTTTCTGTTTTTTGTAGTGTGCCTAATGGTAAGCACTGAGACTAGTGGTCATGACCTTATATTGGGGTGGAATGTCCCTTTAACGGAGACTGCCTAAGACCATCAGAAAATACAGATACTTAGATTATGATTCATAGCAGCAGCAAAATTAGAGTCACGAAGTATTAACAAAAATAATTTTATGGCTGGGGCCACCACAGCATGAGGAACTCTGTTAAAAGATTGCAGTTTGCTGGGCATGGTGGCGCACACCTTTAATCCCAGCACTCTCGGGAGACAGAGAGGCAGGTGGATCGCTGTGAGTTCGAGGTTAGCCTAGTCTACAAAGTGAGTCCAGGACAGCCAAACAGCCAAGGCTACACAGAGAGACCCTGTCTCGGAAAAATAACAACAACAACAACAACAAACAAACAAACAAAAAGATTGCAGCTTGAGGAAGGTTGAGGGCCATTGACTTAGAGTCACAAGTAGGTGGTTTTTCTCCCCCTGTTATCCAACCTTTTAATCTATGGAATTCCCATCAAATCAGTCACTTTGAGTTTAGTTATGTAAGTAATGGCTCACAGGTAGAAATGGAGACGGTCAAAAGGGAGCAGTAAGGGAAGTGTGTTGCTTCACAGGACTTGTGGGCAGAAGCTGCTCTCTCCTTTTAAGCTTGGAGTTGTGGCAAGGTCAAAATTAAACTCACTGAAGATGGCAAGACAGTGACCTCAACTGTGTTCTTAGTGACTCATGGTTCTTTTTAGATAGTTTGCTTTTTTCTCTATTTTTCTTGTTATTAGAGAATACTTTCATTAGTTTTTATAATTTATTGTAGCTTTTATTTTCGATTTTTGTATAGCCGTGGCTGGCTTGGAACTTGTGTAGATCAGGCTAGTGGACCTAAAACTTGGGGAGGGGAGTATTGAATTCTTCCTGCCTTCCCAGTGTTGGGATTTACAGGTGTACACCACCACAGTTATCCAGCTATTTCCTTTCTTTATGCTTAGAAATCTGCTTTTAAAATAAGACTTTGAAACATGGAGAAGGCAGCTGTGGTGATGCATGCCTGTAATCTGAGCACTCGGAGGTGGAGGCAAGGGAATTGTGATTTTTGAGCACAGCCTGCCCTGCATGTCAAGACCTTGACTCAAAGCAAAGTAAAGTTCAAGGAAAAAGGTTCTGTGAGATGGCTTAGGGGTAAAGGTGCTGCCAAGCTTGGGGACCTGAGTTGAAGCCTAGAACCCTCTTGGTACAGAGGACCTCTCACACAGTTGTTTGACCTCCAGGTCCACACCAAGGCAATCACATGCACATAGAAAAATAAGTAAATATACACTTAAAAAGCTTTACAAGAAGGGCTGAAGAGATGGCTCAGAAGTTAAGAACACTGGCTGCTCTTCTAGAGGACCTGAGTTCAATTCCCAGCACACACATGGCAGCTCACACCTGTCTGTAATTCCAGTTCCTGAGGATCCGTTGTACCAGGAATGCATGTGTTGCACGTATCTGTGCATGCTGGCAAACCCATAAAAAATAAAGCTTTTAAACAGGAAAAGAACTAAATGTTATAAAAGGTAAGGCATTTATCAATGAAAAGCTGTTGATTGGTAAGCAGACTTGACAAATATTCTTTTTCTTTAGTGAGGAACCCACTTTTTTGGTTATTACTAAGCCAAACTTTGTTCAGGTGTTTATTCCAAATTTCACTTTACTTTATACTATAAATCTGTATAAGTTGACTTAGAGAAATTCAGTGTAGATGTACAGTTTACACATCATACTTACATGAAGTCATAAAATGAGCAAGGTCAGCTTAATCCAGATGGAACAGAAAGTCCTGATCAAATAACACTTTAATGAAATACTTTTAATTTCTGAACAGCAGTTCTCAACTTGGGGTTCAAACAATAACATTATCATGAGACATTTTCTAGAACAGTGGTTCTCAACTTGGGGTTTGAACAACCCTTTCCACAGGGGTGGTCTAAAACTATAGGAAAGCACAGATATTTACATTATGATTAATAACTAGGAAAATCACAGTTATGAAGTAGCAACAAAATAATTTTATTGTTGAGGGTCACCACAACCTGAGTCACTGTAGCAAAGGGTCGAAGCTTTAGGAAGGCTGAGAACCACTAGAGAAGGTTGAGTTCAGCAGAAGTCCCAGCAGCCCTGGACTAGGGGACTGTGCAGCAGCTGCTGTTCTCTTACTGATCGTTTCTCCTTTTTATTGCTGCCACATTGGAGACTGTCTTGTGTTACATGATGAGTTGTGCCAGCATTCTCAGGAAGATGGCTGAGGGGGAAATGAGCATGGCTTATACAGCCTCACTCACGTTTCCTTGGGGTGGGAGAACACTGACATTCTCAGTCCTGAAAAATAGGAATCAAATATCCTAAAGTGATCCTGATTTTTTTGTTTTTTTGTTTGTTGTTTTGTTTTGAGTTTGGTTTTGGTTTCTGTAGACAGGGTTTCTCTGTGTAGCCTTGGCTGTCCTGGACTCGCTTTGTAGACCAGGCTGGCCTCGAACTCACAGAGATCCACCTGCCTCTGCCTCCCAAGTGCTGGGATTAAAGGCGTGCGCCACCATGCCTGGCTTAACAATGTTGTGCTTTTTACAATGGCTATTTTTAATGTAGGCAGATCTTTATTACTTGCTGAGTTAGGTGTGTCAAGTATCGCAGCAGGTGCTGTATGCATTCATTTAATATAGTTCTGTTAGACAGTGGCGGTGCGCTTACTTCACAGATCAGAATGACTGACTAAGGAGCCCCATCCCAGAGTGTGGCCTCTTAAATATCACGCTGCCATCTGCTGCATGCAGGGTGACTTCAGAAAGGGAGCTTGATGTTGACAAACGGCTCAGGGGCTTTGCTGCAGCTCTGAACTGAAAGTTGTATAGGCAACGCTTACATGATCATGTTGGATCAAAGCATAAAATTTTAAGAAAGTACCTGCAGACATCTTAGACCTCATAGACAATGTCATAACTGCATGTAACCTGTACATCCTGCTGTGTATTTGGAATACTATTGCATACAATATAAATGCCACAGAAAGATCTGCTCTGTGTTACTCAGGGAGTAATGACAAAAACCATGCACATTTCAGAATGGTTTTTACTTTGAATATCTCTTGTTGGAGATTTGTCAGATTTGTTGATAACAAACATAACAAGCCCACAAATAGGAAGAGCTCATGGGATAAAAGCCATGGTTGGCTCTTGGTCTGAAGACAGCAAAGGACAGCTTCCCTTCTCCTGGCTTCTTGTTTGTGCCTTAGGATATTTTGCTAGTGGAAACAGTGTCAGTGAATTAAAAAAGAAATCCACAAACTGGGATTTACTTGCTGTAGACGAATTAACATGTATTTAAGCTTGTTACTGCAAAATACTATGCAGAAATTAGCTGTAAGAGTCGTCTTTGCTTCTACAGTGACCAGTTTTAATGCCTTATCTATGTATTAGTATTGCCACATGAAGTCTTGGTGGAGTATAGCATGCCACCACAGTGTCTTCTTATTTAAGTACCACAGAAGACAAAAGTATCTGATTTCTTTCTTAATAGAAAGGTGAAAATACACATTTTTCTTGTATTTTAGATGAATTAAGAATTTTATAGGTAAGAAATTTATATCTTTGTAAATTTTATTCTATCTTAACAAGGTTATATAGGTTTTAGTTGAATTAGGACTCACACCCCAAAGCCAGATGTCAAGTTTTATTGAATTAACAAAGTTTTATTTTCCCAAATGTACAACCAATTGCACCTGCTCGTGCATCTTCACCAGCAGCTGGGGCATCTCCACCCTCTGTGTTTTTGGTGTAAATTACTTGGGCTCTGTGCTTTGAAACCAGATTGAAAAGTCCTTTACTAAGCAGCTCCTGAAGGGCTGCCCTGGCCAAGGACCCACAAAGCTTCAGTCTCCCAGAGACCACAGCTGGAGTAATAAGCTTATGATTGGGAACTTCCTTACAGAGTTTGTCCAGTGTGGCTTTGTCAGGACTAGATTGCTAAGCTTGTCCCACACTTTGCCTTTGGACCAGTTCTTCTTTTTAGCTTTGCCACCAGACTTATTTACTGAGTTGAGTCCTTGTCTTTTTTGGCTGACTTTCTGCCATCTTTCTTGTCATCCTTGGGTGGCATGGCGAAGCTCAGAGAGTGGCAATGACCACTGCAGCCTCACTAAGGTATCGGGGTGGGCGGGGGGACTATTGATATGCTATTAAGGGGGAAAACTCCATCAAAATTCAACCAAAACTAAAGTGACCAACTCTCTACGTTCAGCAAAACTTGTACATTAAGGATAAAGTTGATGCTTAGTCATCATTAAACATGAATAAGTTAATGTAAAATTATTGCTCTGAAACACTATACTATGTGCTTTGCAGAGTAAGATTATACATATAATGCATATGTTAGATATAGACTGATACATATCATGTGTATATTTTTCTTTTGAACTTGTATAGTGTTTTTTTTTTTATCATTTTGTCTTTTAAACTCTAAAGGTATTTAGCTTTTGTAATTTTTAAAAAATAATTTATTTTTATTTGCATTGGTATTTTGCCTGCATGTATGCTTGTGAGAGGGTGTTAAATCCTCTGGAACTGGAGTTACAGATAGTTGTGAACTGCCATGTGGGTGTCGGGAATTGCCAGTGCTCTTAACTGCTGTTTTTGTTTTTGTTTTGTTTTTTTTTTTTAATTACTAATCAATGCTCATGGTTCAGAATCCAAATAAATTCCTTTAGCATTCTGATGAAGTGTGTGGTCATGTTCTCTAGATATTTTTCTCTTCACGTTGCTATAGATAGAATCCATTTCAGTTGTTAAGTGTTTTTTGTTGTTGTTGTTGTTGTTGTTTTTTTTGTAGGCGAGGCTGGCCTGGAACTCAGAGATCCACCTGCCTCTACCTATCGAGTGCTGGGATTACAAGTGTGCACCAGCTCATCTCAGTATTTTTAAATGCATTTATATAAAATGCACACAGGTACAGGAAAAAAAAAGTTATTGATGTATAAGATCGCTGTAAAATGCCTAGAAGTACAGGAGGGAAAGTCAGTTATATTGATGTATAAGATGGAGTTAATGTGAAACATACTAAATACATAGACTATTAGAGGCTAAGTGCTGACTCTTATAGCATGATTACTTTGGTTTTTATTTTATTACTTGTGTCTGTGTGGGGTGAATGTGTGCCATGTGTATGTGGGTGCCTGTGGAAGTCAGAGGGTCAGAGGGTGTTGGTCTCTCTGGAGGTGGAGTTACAGATGGTTGTGATCATGATGTGGGTGCTGGGATTGAATCCCCGACTTCTACAAAAGCAGCAAGTGCTCTTACCCACTAAGACATCTTTCCAAAAAGCATCCTCACCCACTTTTTGTTTCTGTTTTGTTTTGCTTTGTTCCAAACAAGGTTTCTGTGTAGCCCTCCCTGCCCTGGAGCTCAACTCTGTAGAGAGGTTGGCTCGAACTCAGATATCTACCTGCTCTGCCTCCCAAGTGCTGGGATTAAAGACCTGTGCCACACCAGTGCCAGGGCCTTGTTTCTTTTATTGAGACAAGGTTTCACTGTATCTCTGACTGACACAGAACTCAGAAATCCACTTGCCTTTGTCCCTTGAGTGCTAAGAATAAAGGTGCGTGCCTCCTTTCATGGCCTTTCTTTTCTTATTGTGCAAAATAACACTTGCCTATCCCCAGGCACTTTGTTGAATCTAAACATTTATTTGCTTGCTTTTCTAATAATAGTTATTTTATTACTTTTACTTATTTAGTGAGGGGACACGTGTTAAAGAGCTCATGTAGAAGTCAGAGGATAAGGGGTGGGAGTTGGCTCTCTCCATCATCATGTGTGCTTTGTATTGGGTTTAATTTTGAAAGTAGAATTGGGAGTGTCCACTTTGGCTAAGTAAACTATTTAAAATTGTCCTTAAAAGCCACTTACGTCTGTTTTAAAATTTTTAAGGTATGATTTAGTGTTTTATGAAATTGGTATTGTTCTCTGATTTTTTTTTATTTATTTTTTAACTAAATGAGCAGTTAAAAATTCAGATTTTGTACAGGCATGTACAGTGGAATATCAAACTGAGCTGGAGTTAGTCCATTCTTTCATGTAGAGGTTTGCATGCTTGCAAATCGGTACAGTACTCTTAATAGATTTTAGCTAGCCATGTGTACTCTTCTGGCCTGTTATTTCAGTATTGATCAACACTTAGGCTATTTCTAACAAACATTGCTATGATGAGCAACTTTTCCTATATAAGAGGTTTTATGTTAAGTGGATGTTTTAACATAAAATTGAAGTTAAAAATGACACTGGTCAAATGAACTATCTGATAGTAGGTTGTGCCCCACAATTATTTAGCTCTCCCTTGTTTAGAAAGTATAGTGTGGGACTGGAAAGATGGCTCAGTGCTTAAGAGCACTGGCTATTCTTCCGGAGGTCCTGAGTTCAATCCCCAGCAACTACACGGTTGCTCACAACCATCTATAATGTGATCTGATGCCCTCTTCTGGCCTGAAGGTGTACACTCAGGCAGAATATTGTTTTCATAATAATAAATCTTTTTTAAAAAGAGAGAAAAGTTGTGAATAAAAAAAGAATTTGAGTATAATTTTGGGATTGTAGTTTGACTTCAACTTCTGGAATTTGTAGCATAGGTTCTCCTGAGAAACCAGTGAGTAAAAATGAGAGCATGTCCTGGGAAGCTAGGACTCTACTATTATGTGACTGGTTTGTCTTATGGGCCAGACAGTCTTCAATAGTCTGTAGGAGTGGGCCACTCTTACCTTGTTGTGAGATTACATTAACTCTGGGTTGTTTTAGTCAAATGTACAGGCCAGGTGGACAGAAAGAAAAACTTCATTGATGTGGTCAAAATGAGTAATGTATAAATTAAGATTGGGGCCAGGGAGACCACAACAGTTGGTATGTTTGAGTTTTATTTTTATATTTCACACACTGTTGCCTGAACCCAGGGCCTTACAGATGCTAGGCAAATGCTCTGTCATTGAGTTGGTATTTTGTTTGTGTCTGTTAGATAAGGTTATGGTATAATAGGCATGCTGCCATTTTATCACATTGCTTGTCATGTCCACCTAAATCACATGCTGCTTTCTGTTTCCTAGTGCACTGTTCCTGGTTCTCTTCCTTCTGACTTGTGTGAGTTGCACCAGTCTTTTGCTGTGCCCCAATTCCTGTTTGGTTTCCTGTCTCACTTTGTTAGATCAGCATCTCCATTGGTTTTGTTTGTTTGTTGTTGTTGTTGTTGTTATTGTTGTTGTTTTTTAAAGAAAAGGTACGTGAGCTGGGAGAAGTAGGAGTCATTTTCCTCAGTGGTATAGCCACCGAGATTCTCTGTACTCCAGCAGATAACCCTGCCCCCTATGATCCTACAAACAATTGTAATTAAACTCCGTGGCTCACAAAACCTTAGAGAAAAAATAGAAGGGAGACTTGAAGAACAGCTTGCTCAATGGCAGTGAGAGATAAGAGAGAGCAGTAGGAGTGAAAATGTCAGAGAATATGTGAATAAATAAGTGTACATGGGAATTAAGTGGTTTCCTGAGACCTTGGTAACTAAGCAAGATTATGCCTGTAGTTTGGTACTACTTCTTGAGAAACTTGAAGCCATTCTGTGCTCAGCTTCTGTTGTAGCAGTTTGAAAATCTTCATTCAGTTACTTGTTTTCTTCATGCCCCTATTAGCATGTGTTTTCATCCATTGTGCTGGTGCCTCTTGAATTTTTATTTATTTATTATTGTGTATACAGTGCTCTGCCTGCATGTACATCTGCAGGCCAGAAGAGGGCATCAGATTACATTATAGATGGTTGTGAGCCACCATGTGGTTGCTGGGAATTGAACTCATGACCTCTGGAAGAGCAGTCAGTGCTCTTAACCTCTGAGCCATCTCTCCAACCACCCCTCTTGAACTTAAATTTTTTTTTTTTTACAATTCCCTTTATTTATGGTTGTCAAATACTCCTTTACTGAAATATTTTCCCTTGTAATTCTTAACTAGTTGACTGTTCCACTATATCACTGTTGGTCTCAACGACGGTGGTAGCCAACAGCATTGCAGCTGCAGACTTTATAGTGGCTCCAGAAAGTTCTCTGAAATAATTTTGTTAATAAGGGTTACTCTCCCATGTGGTGTTTTCCTTTTGACAAACTGCCCCCTTTATCTTGGTTAGTTGTGCTCATAACTTTCTTGCTTTAACACCATCAGTCTTGTGTTGTTTTTATATACTTATTTATCTGTAGTTTGGATACAGACCCAGGGGCAAGCAGACTTGACTTCACCAGTGTACTTCAGCCACAGGCCTTTGCTTGAACCTGGTGGTGTGGTGGAGGTGGCTGGAGTCGGATGAGCCGAGAGGTTCAGGACAGCTGAAGACACATGGGCTGCCTCCAAGCAGGAAGGCTGGGATTTAAAAAATATGACAGCTTAAACTGTCACTTCTGACAAGTCTATTAGTATTCATTCATTCCTCCCCCCCCCCCCCCATTTTGTTCAGTGTTTGGATTTCCTTAGACTAGCGTGTGTGTGTGTGTTCCTAAATTTTATTTATGAATTAATACAAAACATTCCAGACCGATGTGTCTTAATCCTCCTCCTCCTCCTTCTCCTCTTCGTCCTGGTTTATCTGGAAGTAACACAAGTTACAACTCTTGGCTGTTGGTGACAATACATAGCCAGTCTTGACGATCATTCTTCAAATAACTTTTGGTGAGATATTTCAAATACCTTTTGGAGAAAGGCACCTCAGAAGTGTCAGTGATTTTGCTCTTGCTCCGTTTGATGGTCACATCCCCTACAAGATTCCCAGCTTTCTCATTCGCCTTGATTGTCTTCTGGAGGAACTGCTCAAAATTGGCAGCATCCATGATTCCATCCTCTATAGGATGGGTGCAGTCAAGGGTGAATTTCAAACCCCCCCCCCTTTTTTTCCCCTATTCTTCTCCATAAAGTTTTTCATGGGCGCCATGGCGGTAGAGGAGGCAGAAAAGCTCATGGGCTGTTTTTTTGGGGGGGAATTTTCATGTATTTTCTACCTAGTCTTTTAGATCTTTTTAAAAAGATTTATTATTTATACAGCGTACTGCCTGCATGCCCGAGGAGGGCACCAAATGTCACTATACGTGGTTGTGAGTTACCATGTGGTTGTTGGGAATTGAACTCAGGACCTTTGGAAGAATAGCCAGTGCTCTTAACCTCAGAGCCATCTCTCCAGCCCCCTTAGATCTTAATTTCATTGCAGGTGTTAACTTTTATTTTTGCTCCTTTTTGTCTTTTTCTTTTCTTCCTTCCTTTCTTTTGTTCTTTGTTTCTGTTTTTGTTTTCCAGACAGGATTTCTCCATGTAGTCCTGGCTACCCTAGAAATTGTTCTGTAGACCAGGCTGGCCTGGAACTCAATGATCTTTCTGCCTCTGCTTCCAGAGTGCTGGGATTAAATGGGTACACAGCTACCACCACCACCGGGCTGAATGTTCATTTTCTTATAGCTTTTGTAATTGTTTTATGTGTGTGTGTAGATAGGTAGGTAGGTGGGGTAGAGAATGCACCCTTCTCTTTGCCCATTTCCTCTAAGATGGTTATTTTACTTTGAACTTGGGACAGCAGTTCTGGTAGCTTGAGGTAGCAGAGAGAATTGAGGAATCTAGCTTCTTTAATTGATTTTCTTTATTTTATCCCTAAAGGTGCTGTCAGCTTGAGCTACATCGATCCAGTTACCCTTTGTCCATCTGCATTCTCATATCTCTTTCTGCTCTTTTTATATTAGTGTATTCTGATTGCTTTGTACTAGTTTATAATAGATAATTTTGGGGGGGTCCTTTAAAGACAGGGTTTTTCTGGGTAGCCTCAGATGTCCTGGACTCGCTTTGGACAAGGCTGGTCTTGAACTCACAGTGATCCAGCTGCCTCTGCCTCCCAAGTGCTGGGATTAAAGGCATGCACCATCACGCCCGGCTTTAATAAAAAAATTTAATACATTTAAATAAATGTGCCTGTGTGTCAGTTTCAGTATGGGCATGTGGACCTGCATGCAGGTGACTGCGGAGACCAGAAGAGGGCACTGGCTCCCCTGAAGCTGTAATTACAGGTTGTTGTGAACCATTTCACATAGTTGCTGGGTACCACCAACCTTGTGCTTTGGAAGGTAGCACGTGCACTTAATTGCTGAGCCATCTTTTCAACATGGTGACATTTGACTATATGTGGATAATGCACACAGAGATAGCACATTGCCTGATAGTAACTATTTAATACTGATCAGGTAAGAATTTTCAGGAGGTTCATTATTGTCACTCATACGTCCAGTTCCAGCACTCCAGAGGCGAGGCAGGAGCATCACAGCGGGAGACCCTGTCTCAAACAAGAGACAACAAAAAAGAGAACTCATGGTTTTCATAAGATGTGAGGTTGAAGTTCTCATTTTCAAAATCATAAAGTGCTGTTTCTCTGATTTGACCTCATTCTTTGATATAGAGCATTCACCCTGTTGCAATGTTGAGTTTGTAAGGTAAGTGTGCAGCTCCATTGCTGTAATAGTGTTTCCTTCTTAATAGGGCATTTGAAATAGTGAGGTGAGGAGGAGTGCAGGGGGGACTGGAGCTAGATTACCAGTCATGCCTTGTCCTTTACTTACTACTACTGTGGCATTGAACTTTCTCATTCATTCGGTTTTTTTCAGGAAGGGGAGTGTCGGCATTAGAGTCGTCTGAGTGTGGTGATCATGTGGGTAGTTATTCCCAACGACGTCACCAGCCTGAACTTTTCTTCCTGTATCTGCACTTGGTGTGTGCATGCCTGAGCTGGGAAGGGCTCATGTAAGAACTGAGGGTAGGCTGAAGCTGTTGACTCAAGGACTGTAATTTAGGGAGCATGCTGCGGGAAGGTTAGGTCACTACTCCTGTGATAAGTTACTGAAATAGGAATGCTAATAATTCAGCTTCTGTAGTTTAAATTTATTTTTCCTAATAGTAAAGTTGAAAAGACTAGCCAGACCACCCCAGAGTCTAGAAATCTAATTGGGTGTGCCCCATTTACTCATCTGCTGTCTTTTCCAGGTTCATTGCACCTGAAACTACTGATGACTAATTACAGTTGTCAGCTGTTGATCACTTTGTTGCATTACTGCTAAAACCCTTCTTTATTTAGCAATTAAAGAAATTGATGGCTGTAGGGAATTGATGTTATCAGAGAAAAACTGTAGTAGTAAAGCCAGAGGCTGGGCAACGAAGCTGTTAGTTACAGCATGGCGTACAACTGCAGCATGATGGGTGAGCAAATGTGCCAGACTTACAAGTTTCTTTCTTTCTCTACCTCTTTTGGTTTTTAACTTGATGCTTGACTTCAGTATTCATTATATTCCCAATTAATAAGTCGTTCAGTCCATACTATGCTCTAGCCATTCATTAATTTATCAAGGCAAAAACAACAACAACAAACAAACAAGCAAACAAACAAAAATAAATGAGGGCAAAAGTACTAAAGCTTCAGAGAGTAGGAGTGTCACAGTAGAGTGACTTCAATGTTGGGTCTCTGCTCTGGGAGGGGTAGAGTGATTTTCTCCACTGGCTGGCTACCCACAAGTGTTAAGTAGACATGATGCAGAGAGGAGGAGTGAACAGAATATATAATATTTTTTCCTCTTTTCAAAATCATAACATACCCAGTACAATCTCCAGTTATACAGTATACCTCACATACTTACAGAATGGAAAGCCATGAAATCCTACAGTAAGTTTTTTAGTCTCCCCCACCCCTTAAAAAAAAAAAAAAAAAAAAAAAAAAAGAAATGTAAAAGAAGGGACTGAAAGATGGCTTGGTGGTTAAAGGCTTGAACTGTTCTTGCATAGTTACCTGAGTTGGGGTCCCGGCATTTGTAACGCCAGCTGCAGGATGGATCCAATGCCTCTAGCTTTGGTGGGCATGTACATTCGTGTACACATAGTCCACATGTGTACACATAATGTAATTAAAATATATAATATTTAAAAATGGATTAACATAATTCTGGAACCATTCCAGATCAAGGAAATGCAAGGTCTATAATAGAAATGCCCATAGGCTACTCTTTGGTAAAGTGTACATTCATTGTGGACTGACAGTTGAAGGAAAGCTTTTCATCTATTAATTCATCTACTCCTAACAGTGGATCCTCTCAGATAAGTGCTGCAGTGCCCATCTCAAGGAGAATGAGGCACAGGAAAACTGTTACATACTCAGGATCACACAGGAGTGGCAAATGTGGGGTTCCAGTGTGGATAACATGGCTGTAGATATGAATTGAGCCCAGTGTATCCCACATAATAGGGAAAAACTTGTGTTGCTGATGGAAGTCAGAGTTGATCCAGCACATGTGTCATCCTGGCACTTGGATGGTAGAGGCTTCAGGATCAGGAATTGAAGTCACGGGACTTCTTCTTTTTGACACCAACTTAGGCTAAGGCTACCAGAGACCTTGCCTCCAAAAAAAAAAAAAAGGTAGTACTGCTTTTATAAAATGATACATACTATGAAAAATGCATGTGATTGATTTCAGTAGGTATATAATTACTGTCAAATGCTGTAAATATTCCCAGATGTTAACTTCACATCTCAGTACCTTAGCTTACCATCATTCTGGGTCACACTTGGAGTTACTGCTTCAAATCTGTATTAGTACCAGGAGAGCCATGTGCTAAACTGGGGGATTTTACACACTTCAAATGAAGAATAAGAGTTAGCTGAAGGAAAAAATGAGTTAATTGTGGTATGCAGGTGGTAGACACAGACACGTGGTGTGGAGGGCTGGTCTTATTCCCAGAAGAGATGCTAAATGCATGTCTATGTTGCAAGTTGGTGACAGGTTTAAATATTTAAAACCATATACCAGGTTTTAAGCATACCAGGACTTTGGGAACTGACACAAATTTTTTGTGATCAAAGTGAGAAGAATTTGAAATTTCATCACATTTATTAGAGAAAAGAACACAAACATGGGGTAGACCAGGAAACACTTAGCTATATACTATTAGGACTGTGACAAGTTGATGACGTAACTTGTTGACATGTGTTAGTTTTACAGAGTATTGAAAGGCTGTGTTTGCTGTGGCTAGCTGTTAGATTGTCCAGCTCTTGCTTGGCTCTGTGCTGCCTTTTCAACTCTGCACTCTTGATATAGCAGCTTACTAAACTGGGGGGTCCCTAAAGAACAATACCAAACGTTTTATTTGACCCTTAAAAACTCAGCTGATGTAAAACCAAGTTTACTCTTCTGCACTTAACTGACTGTATCTTTCTCTTCTCTTACTTGCTATGAGTATTTACTCTCTCTGACTTGCACTGCTTACACAATGACATCTGAGGCCTTCAGAGCCTCTGCAGCATACCGTCCACATTCTTTAGTTTCATGAAGCACCTCCACTTTCAGGTACTTTGGTTATGATCTCCTAGATAAACACACGGGTTTTGCTCTTATGAAATGCACTTGTTACATATACTGTGGCCTTTTAAGGGCAGGCTGTCTGTTAGGTTAAACATGTGCTAGTTTATTTTGAGTAGCCATCTATTAAATTAGCTTTTACTTTTGTCCAAATGATTTGTAAATCTAAAAATCCTGAGTAAAACTGGGCATTTAAGATGTGATTGGAGAAGACAGCATGGTATGTGCCTGTGCTCAGGAGTTCAGGGTCATCATTGTGAGTTGGAGGCCCTCCATGTTGAGCTGTCATGTGAGTGCTAGGAATTGAACCCAGGTCCTTTGGAAGAGCAGCCAGTGCTCTTAACTGCTTAGCCATCTTTCAGCCCTATCACACACACTCCACTTTTTAAAAAACATTCTTCTTTTTTTATGATTTCCTTTAAAATTTTTGTGTGCATTCGTATTTTTCCTTCATGTGTTGGTTACAGATGGATTTAGAGATTGTTGTGAGCTGCCAATAAGTTTGTATTTAGCTGCATGTTTGATAATATGATTTTAATCCCAGCACTCAGGATACAGAAGTAGGCAGATCTTCCAGTTCAGCCAGGGCAATATAGTGAGACTCTGTCTCAAAAAAATAAAATTAAGGACTGGAAAGATGGTTCTGTGGTTAAGCGCACAGGTGGCTCTTCTAGAATACCTTGCTTTGGCTCCCAGCACGCATATCACCAGCTATAATTGCACTTCTAGGGGATCTGATCCTTCTGACTTCTCTTGCTATTGTGCACATACATATATGTGCAGGCAAAACACTCATACATATAAAATAAATCTGAAGACTTTCAAATTGGATAATTTTATCTCAGTGCTAATTGTAGTTAAGTTTTTGTCTGTTAGCTGTTATCTGAATCATCTTTAGACTTATAATGTCTGGACTATTAGTCACTTAATTCTTTACTGTGTAATATTTAATTGATTGGTAGATAGCTAGCTTAGTAGGCTCAAGATGACATTATCCTTTCTGAAGAGTGCAGTTTTAATTTTGGAGGCAGTCTATAGATGTCTTGACATGTATTAGAATTTGTTTCTATTATTTCTTAAAACTTAAACCTTATTTATAATACCATGAATTTTATCCCTAGGACATGACTTTACTCTGGTTTTATCTGAAAGCTGAAAGACCCCTGGTTGTATGGACTCAGTTTCCTTAACACTGTGGTCTCTGATGCTTTGACCATGTGCTCTCTGGTAGACTGCCCAGAGTCACACTATGAACATGCCACTCTAAGAGTCACCGTAAGACCGGCTCTGTACATAGTGCTCACTTTTCATTTTATCTAATACACTGTCACCCAAGGTGCACAGGCCACTGTTCCTCTTTTTACAACCCATTGAAATCCCCACTGTTTGTCTGGACAGTATTGTTTATTTATGCTAATCAGGGAAGAAATTTCATTCAGTAATTGTCTGTTTGAAGTCTTTTTTTTTTTATTAATTTATTCTTATTACATCTCAATGGTTATCCTATCCCTTGTATCCTCCCATTCCTCCCTCCTTCCCATTCTGTTTGAAGTGTTAAATCGGCTAATGAGAAACTATCTGCTAATGCTTGGTTTTTTTTTTTTATTAAGGAGTTGACTACATGTAAATGTTAGGGCCTTGACTATTCTATATAAAACCTAAATTTATTCAGTTACTAAGTTCATAATTTTTGGTTAAGTACCGTGGCTACTGGTAATCCAGGTATGAGCAAAATTAAACATAGTTGATGCTGAGTGATTTCTCTATGCTCGTGCACGTGCTCTCCCTCCCCCCTCTGTGTGTGTGTGTGTGTGTGTGTGTGTGTGTGTGTGTGTGTATGTATGTATGTATGTATATGTGTGTGTATGTGTGTAGATGGTAACAGAACTTGCAGGAGCCAATTGTGTTCTGCCATGTGGGTACCCAGGGATTGAACTCAGGTTGGCAGACCTGGCAGCAAATGCCTTTACCTGCCAATTTTTTTCTTGTTTTTTCTTGTTTTGTTCGTTTGTTTGTTGTTGTTGTTTTGTTTGGTTTTGGTTTTATGAGTCAGGGTTTCTCTTGTACTCCTGGCTGTTCTAGACGCACTTTGTAGGCTAGGCTGGCCTCTTACTCACAGAGATTCACCTGCTTCTGCCTCTACAGTGCTGGGTTTAAAGGTGTGTGTTTAAGCAATTTTCCTTTTTTCCCTTGCATAGAGCTTTTTGGTTGTTTTGTTTTGTTTTGTTTTGTTTTGTTTTTTACTTTATATCCTGTAGCCCTCCTCTCCCCTCCTCTTGTCCTCGGAAAAGCCCCCCATCAAGTTGCATCAGGACTGAGCTCATCCACTGAGAGGCCAGGCCAGGCAGCCCTGTTAGGGGGAAGTGATCTAAGCAGGCAACAGAGTCTGTGTCATAGACAGCATCCACTCAACCTACTGGGAGACCCACATAAAGATCACACTGCCCAGGTAGGCGTGGTGGCACACACCTTTAATCCCAGCACTTGGGAGGCAGAGGCAGGCGGATCGCTGTGAGTTCGAGGCCAGCCTGGTCTACAAAGTGAGTCCAGGATGGCCAAGGCTACACAGAGAAACCCTGTCTCGAAAAACAAAACAAAACAAAACAAAAGATCACACTGCCCATTGGTTACATATGTGTAGAGGGCCTAGGACCAGTCCATGCAAGCTCTTTGGTTGGTGCTTCCATCTCTGTGAGCCCCCATGAGCCTACATTAATTGACTTTGTTGGCAATCTTGCAGCATTCTTGTCCCCTAGGGGCCCTATTATCCATCCCTACCTCTCAGTCTTCCACAGGGTCCCCTAAGCTCTGCCTAATGCCTGGCTGTAAGTCTCAACATCTGATTCAATCAGCTGCTGGGTGGAGCCTCTCAGAACCGTTAAGTAGGGTTCCTGTCTGTAAACATAGCAGAGTATCATTAACAGTGTCAGGGGTTGGGCTCTCTCCCATGGGGTGGATCTTGGGTTGGGCCAGGCATTGGTTGGTCATTTCCTCAGGCTCTACTATCTTTATCTCTGCAGGATAAATTTAGGGTGGAAGATTTTGTAAGTGGATTGGTGTTCCCCTCCCATCAATATAGGTCCTGCCTGGCTAGAAGGTGGCTTCCTCAGTCTCCCATGTCCTCACTACTAGGAGGCTCAGCTAGAGACATCCCCATATCTTCCCTGTTGCAGGTTTTAGCTTGTCTCAGTGATGCCCCCACCTTTGGTTTCCATTTTCTCTCCAGGCCCTCAAACCTCCCCTCCCCACTCTGCCCACATCTGATCTCCCTCCTTGTTTCCCTCCCCACACCCTGTCCTATCCAGTTCCATCTCTACTTCCTCTTCCACTGTCTGTTCTGTTTCTGCATCTGAGTGAGATTCATCCTTGGTCCTTTTTGCTACTTAGCTTCTTTGGGTCCTGTAATATATGACTAATATCCACTTATAATTGAGTACATGCCAGGTATGTCTTTCTGGGTCTGGGTTACCATGCTCAGAATGATTCTTTGTAGTTCCATTTGCCTGCAAATTTCATGATTTCCATATTTTAATAGATGAGTAGTATTTCACTGTGTAAATGTAACATATTGCCATAATCCATTCTTTGATTAAGGGACATCTAGGTTGCTCCCAGTTTCTGGCTATTATGAATAAATACGTTGTGGACATAGTTGAGTAAATGTCCTTGCAGTATGGTGGAGTATCTTATGGGTGTATATATGCCAGAAGTGGTGCAGTTGGGTCTTGAGGTAGTACTATTTCTAAGTTTTTTAAAAGTGGCAGATTGAATTAGAAAGTGGTCTCTTATCTTTAAAATGGTGTTTGTTTGGTGTGTGTGTGTGTGTGTGTGTGTGTGTGTGTGTGTGTGTGTGTGTGTGTTTTCACTTCTGTGTATCTAATACTCAAAGCTAGCTAGCTCACAAGCTTTTGAGTGGTCTTTCTGTCTCTTGTTTCTCATCTCATTATAGAAATACTGGACTCAAAGATGCTTGCTTGATATGTCTGGCTTTTTTGTTTTGTTTTTTCTATGTGTAGCCTTGTTTTGTAGACCAGACTGGCCTGGAACTCACAGAGATCCACCTGCCTCTGCCTCTGCCTCTGCTTCTGGAGTGCTGAGATTAAAGGTGTGTGCCACTGTGCCCCTGCCCATGTCTGGCTTTTATGTGGGTTCCAGGGATAGAACTCAGAGCATCAAGTTTTGGTTAATAATACTTGGCCCCTGAATAATTTTTATGGACTCAGAGAATAAAGTCTCAGTATATGTTAGAGGCTGACTTAAATAACTGGTATTCTTTAAATTGAATATTGTTTCTAGTTTGAGGTTTTTAGAACATCTCTTTTCATTTAAAGCTGATAGTTGGTCCGGAAGTATAATGCAAGTGTTATTTTACACACACAAGACAAGACCTTAGGTTTGATGCCTAGCACTGAAGAATATATAAATTAAATAAAAATACTAAAAATGGAAGCTGAGCAGCTGGAGAGATGGCTCAGAAGTTAAGAGCACTGACAGCTCTTCCAGAGGTCATGAGTTCAATTCCCAGCAACCACATGGTGGCTCACAACCATCTATAATGTGATCTGGTGCCCTCTTCTGGCCTTCAGGTGTACATGCAGACAGAGCACTGTATATACAATAATAAATAAATCTTTAAAAAATGAAGGGTGGGAGCGAAGCTTAGAACTGGCTGAGCAATTTAAAATACTGGCTGCTGCTTTTTCAAAAGGAGGAAGCTGGTTCAGTTCCCATCACTCACACGGCTGACAATAGCAGCCTGCTCTGGCCTCTAGTGAGCAGACATACATGCAGGCGAAGCATCCGTACATATAACAATCTTTTTAAAAGTTTTTTAAAAAGATCTATTTATGTATGTATGTATGTACATACGTACGTAGTGCTCTGCCTGCATATACACCTGCATGTCAGAAGAGGGCACCAGATCCCAATTTAGATGGTTATGAGCCACCATGTGCTTGCTGGTAATTGAACTCAGAACCCTATGGAAGAGCGGCCAGTGCTTTTAACCTCTGGGCCATCTCTCCAGCCCCTTAAAAAGTGTTTTAATCTGACAGCCAAATATTGTTAAAGTGAGCATGTATGCATGTGTTCTAGCATTTGTTTTAGCTTCTGTTGCCTTTCTTTCGCTATTTGTTAAAATCAGATTATAATAGGCTGAGGAAACAGCAATAGGCAAAGTGGTGAATACTTTTAAATTATTTCCAGGCTCCTTTTTCATAGTTTAGGTGAGAACATTAATTATGCCTTGCCTAAAAGAAGGGCAAGATCTAAGTCTTGTCCACCTTCTTTCCTTATTACCTGTTGAATATTCTAAAGAGCTGTTCTTCAAAGCAACACGTCTTACATGAAGTTACTGTGGACTCTGTATTGATGACTTGGATCACTTGGAAAATTGCTTTTTTATTGTTTTTCATCATTTCCATGTAGTTGTTATAGTTGCCAAAATATAGCTTTAAGCCTCTCTCTACTCTACCTCAGTAATATAGACTACTTTATTGTTTTGTGGACCTGGGAATTGAACACGCTGTGCGCTAGAAATGTTTACTATTGACCTGTGTCATCAGCCCTTTTAACAATGTTACGAAAGTTGGATCATTGAATTTTATGCACAGTCTTTAATGATTTAGGAAATGTATAGGTGATGTACATTTTATAAAAATTGCTTTTAAGTTTGAGAAATCCTCTTGTCATGGAGAGCTAAAGTAGTCTGTGTCCTAGAGGTTGGTGTGTAGTCTATCTTACGACATCAGCTGTTCTCATTAGTGTTGCTGTCATGGTTATGTTTAAAAACTTAAAATCCTACTTTATTTCATTTTCCACTAGGAAACCACCCCTACCACAAATCCCCCACCTGCGGAAGAGGAAAAAACAGAATCTAATCAGGAGGTTGCTAACCCAGAGCACTATATCAAACACCCTCTACAGAACAGGTGAGCTCTTTGACTTAGGTAATAATGGCGTGGGGAAAAAAAGCTAGGTTTACAGAGAACAGTTACAGGTGGTTTTAAATGTGCCCAGGTCTCAGCCCATAGAGGAGTTATGTTATAGAGAAGGAATTCCTCTAAAGTATATGGTCAAACACGGGACAGCGTGGAGGGCCGTGGGAACCAGGAACATGGCTTATTCGAGGTTTCACAGTCTCCATTATGTTAGACAATTAGAACTACTCTGTGTTGACTTCAGCAAAGGTTTTTAGTGTAGTGTAGGTGAAGGAATGAGAAGTTGGAGTGTTTGGAAAGTGTATGAGACTAACAAAAAGCAAGAATGGGCAGGGCCGTGAGGTCAGACTGAGAAGGAGAGAAGGGTGTGTGAAGGCGAGAGGGCATCGGTGTGTTGGCACAAGTTAGGAGCGGGAGAGCCGAGAAGCAAGTTCTCAGATTCAGAAGTGTAATGGGAAGATGGGTGGTAGTTCATTACAGGGTTTTCTCCAGCTTTACCTATACTTCCCAGTCTAATTTCTGGGTTTACTTACTATTTATTCAGATTATGAAAATTATTTTTACTTCAGATGAGGTGGGGAGTTGAAGCTAAAAATATTTGTGAACCTGGAGAAAAGAAAGCTGGAAGTGACTTTAGAGGGTCCAGCTTCTTTCTGGTTTCTATATATGTGTTTTGAGGCAGAGTTTTTACTGAGTTCTCTTGAAAGCCTGCAGGCCTATTTGTAATTTGTTGTCATATTTTTGCCTTTCATTATTATGTTGTAGACATACTAAAATGTTAATACAAATGTAGCTGATAGAGTTTTTTCATAGGAGAGACTCTTTAGTTCAGTGAATCCTTGAGTGAGGAACACAATTAAATTTATATGATGATAAGAATTGTCACACTGTCCCTAAATGGTCTTTTCTTAATAAAGGGTCTTATAAGTGAATGAGGTGGGAGCGGAGGGTGCTGGAGAGACAGTTCAGTTCAGTGGTTAAAAGCATTGGCTGCTCTTTCAGTGGATGTGGGTTCAGTTCCCAGCACCCACATAGCAGCTCAAAACTGTCTAACTCTAGTTCCAGGGGATGGCACCCTCACAGAGACATACATACAGGCAAAACACCAACACAGGGCCATCCAGGTCTGTATAGCAACTCCCAGGCCAGGTAGGGCTACATTGTTGCAGAGGTTTTTCCTCATGACTCATGAGACTCAAAATATTATTTTACAAATAGGCCATATAACAAAGCATCCCACCCATTTCCTGCCTCAGCTGTAGGCCATCAGATTTATTGTCAGGTGAAGTTTCCATACAGACACAAAATACTTCTCAACACTACATAGTGAGACACTATTTCAAAAAACATAAATAATATATTTTAAAAATTAAAAAAAAAAAAGACAAGTAAAATAGACGGAGGACTGCGGGTGTAGCTTAGCAGTAGAGCATTCGCCTCAAGTGCAGATGCCTGGTGTTGGCCCTCAGCTTTATAAAAACAAACCATAAGAAAGGGTTCAGCATCAGCTTCATATAATTTAAGGTGACAACATAGCACTAGAATCGTAAGTTTGTTTTTGCCATTTCAGTGTTATTTTATGAACCTTAATTCTATGGGTTGGAGCTCAGTAGTTACAAGTACTGGCTGCTCTTGCAGAAGACCTGGGTTTGCTTCATAGCACCCATGTGGCGGCTCACAACTGCTAGTAACTTTAGTTTCAATGGATCCAATCCCACCTTCTAGCCTTTGTGGGCGTGCATGGCTAACTCGACTGTTTAGTCACCTGAGCGCTGCACACCTTCATTACTCGATAGAAATGTGACATCGTGGCAAAGTATAAATGTAGTCCTTGTGAGAATCCTTAGGAGATTTCAGTTTCTCCGTAAGTTATAATGTTTTTGGGAAAATACTATATAGTACTTTATAGTTCAATTTTTTTTTTGATACTTGAATCAATTGATTTAAATTTTGAGTTTCTGTTTTCTATAACAATTATAAGATCTAATGAGTGGAGGGCAGTGTATACAAAGTAGGCATGTTTTGCTTTCTCAAGTAGTCTGTTTTGCCTTCCTCCCCTTTGTTAAAGTTGGTGTGTATTGTCCCTGAGGTTTTGTATGTGCCCGCGTGCACATAAGTTGTTGCTGATGAGATCTCAGTCTAAATTGAAATTAGACTTTCTTACTAAATATGCATTTATTTAAGTGTCAAAACATTTTCAAATTCTTTTGATCACTTGAGGTTTTTTCTCTGTGGACAGCCCATTGTGTGTTTTCCCCATATTTTTTCTTTTTCCTTTTGGATTCTTTCAAGTTGATCTCCAGCCATTTGAATAGTAGTGATGTTAAATCAGTAGGTGAAGTTTCAATTTACTTTTATTAGGTTCTATGGAATTGGATTTAAAAGGATTTTAATATTTCTGTAGGCAAATATCACATTCCCTATGGCTTCTGGATTTCCTGTTAGTCTTAGAACAACTTTACGATGTAGTAATTTTTATAATAAATATATGCTAAAGTCTTATGGTTATATCATTCAGTTCCAATAATTTCTCAAATGTTTGATCTTATGACCCCTTTTTAACTTAAAAAACAAACCAAAAAAGCCCCATTGTTTTTATGTGTATAGTGTGTTTCCTCCAGGTGTACCATGTGCATAGTGGCCATAAAGTTTCCAATCCCTTGGAATTGGAGTTAGACACTGATTGTGCACTGCCACATGGCTGCGGGAACCAAATGTGGTTCTCTGCGAGGGCTTTCTAGATTTCCTTTTAGTCTCTGTTGTTGTGGGTTTTTTTTTTTTTTTTTTTTTGAGACCATTTCTCTGTGTGGCCCTGTGTAGCCCTGGATGTCCTGGGACTCATATTAGGCTGGCCTCCAACGCACAGAGATCAACCTGCCTCTGCCTCCCAAGTGCTGGGGTCAAAAGTGTGTGGTACCACACCCCAGTTTTTAAAAAACTCTTAAAAGGAGTTCTGAGGACCCATGTGTTTCTGCTTAGCTATATTCCTACAGGAATGCTAAGACATGGCATTGGAATCCATTGGCTTTTCTTAGACTTGGAACAAGCCTTTTAGTTGTGAATTGTTCTTGTAGTGTGATTTATGGGTTGCTTTAAGAATAGTCCAGAGGAATATGCAGATTGTAGAAAAGAATTGTTGACAGATTTCATTTAGAGCATCAAATGTATCGCCTCTGAATTCATCTGAAATACTGTTGTTTTGTACAGTTGTCAAGGTTACCACAACACCTGCAAGCTTTCCATAAATAATTTTTATCTTGCCCTCGAAACATATGTGTAGTTCATCAGTTTTTCAAATGAAATTGGAAAAATGACTCATTTATATCTGTATTTTGTTAAACAGTAGACATGTTTTGTATGTAGAAAAAGGAGAAGAGAAGTAAACAAAAATTTAGTATATAGCCCAATATAATATGGCACTCACTGGGTTAGCCCAGGCTAGCCTTCAGTTGTTCTCCTTGAGCTCACTGAGTTGGAATGTGGTTTGAGTCACCACACACAGCTGGGATTGTAATTTTTGTAGGCTTTGTTGTATAGTTTCTGAGGACTCACGGTGCACTTCAGAGAGCACACAGGGAAGAGCCCTGTTCAGAGCACTACAAGTGCTTCCTCCAAATAGTTTCTGGAGGTTGGTATGAAGATGCAAAATCTAAAGGCACAGAGAGCTGACTGGCACTCAGAGAATAAGTTATTACCAATTAGAAACTATAATATATAAAATTGCTATAAGCTAGATATTAGGAATAATATAGCCACAGCTATATAGAAATTGTCATACATTATTTCAAAGCATATGTGTAGATCTGTCTAACTCAGTTTATTTTTGAGTGTCTTTTACTACAGCTTCACATTTAATGTTTACCCCTTCTCTGTACCCCCCTTCTATGTTCCTTTGCTAATTTCTACTGTTGTTAAATAGTGTGCTTTCTTAACCTCTATCATATTTTGTACACTATAGTTGACTCTTCTGTAAAGAATTTGTTATGTAGTTGATAAACAGTGCTATTTACTTTGAATTGTGGTGCAGAGAGTCAAACCTAGGGCCTGGCTGGCATACACTAGAAAATCACTGTTTCCCCAGCTAAAATGCATCTTTTTAAAATGAAAACTATGGTTTGCTTTTGTAATAGAAACTGCCATTTTAGATTGTTTTTCTAACTGTATGTGTATAGCAATTTATTGTATTTATTTTTTTAATTTTAGATTTATTTTTATGTGTATGGGTGGTGTTCAGTGTACATGTATGATTGTGCACCTAGTGTGTGCTGTGGCTGTGGAGGCCAGAAGAGAACATTAGATCCTAGGAACTAGTTACAGATAGTTGTGAACCACCATGTGAGTGCTGGGAATTAAATCTGCGTCTTCCGCAAGAGTAGCTAGAGCTTTCAAACACTGAGCCACCTGTCCATTCCTATTTACTTTTCTTAAAAGCGTTACAGCTTAATGATGTTAATTACATTGACGTTGTTGTATAACAAAACCTATTTCATCTTAAAATATTTTAGAGCCAGGTGTAGTAGCAGCAAACATCTGTAATCTTAGAACAAAGGGTGGTGGTCTACAGAAAAGAGTTACAGAACAGCCAGGGCTACACAAGGACACCCCACGCCCAATGTTTTTTATAAAAATATTATTTTTGTGTATATGTGTAAATATGCGAAGGTTTTTATGTGCCTCAGCACAAATATGAGGTCACAGGACAGACAGAAGCTGGCTTTTACATGGGTTCCAGCTGTCCAGAGTCAGTTACCAGGCTTCCACTGTGAGCAACCCCCCCCCCCCCCCCCCGTATTATTTCCTTGGTCCTGTGTTCATCTTTTAAACTAAAACAAGGTTATTAAGTGAGTTGCCAGTACCACTCTGTCCAATCCTCAGCACCACTTTTGACCTTAGGTGCCTCATGTCAGTAGAACCATAGAGAGTGTATGTGGTGGTGGGGTCACATAGTCCCATGTTCTTAGACTTTCTCCTTGTTATACTGAGGGTCGGAATTATGTTTTCATTGTATGTCACTACTATGTTTTGCATCGTTTTTCTACTGATGGACAGTACCACTTTTTGACTGGCAAATAATTCTGTTATGAATGTGGGTAAACAACTTTTTACATGCTGGCTTTTTATTTTTAGGTGGGCACTCTGGTTTTTTAAAAATGATAAAAGCAAAACTTGGCAAGCAAACCTTCGATTGATCTCTAAGTTTGATACTGTTGAAGACTTTTGGGCGTAAGTAACTTTAAGATATTTATACTTTTTAAATTTTCTCTCTTCACAAATGTTTGAATTGATGGCTATGCTTTACTTTGCATGCATAGTATATACAAAAGCCCTATGTTTGATCTCAAGTGCCCTCAGAAACAGCAAAAAGAAACAGGTTCATGATACTCGGCCTTTAGGTTTGATTAGTCGATCCTCCTCTTCCTGTGAGAACCCTCTTTTATTGTCCTGGGAGTTTTGACAACTTCTTTGGAACTCCCTCCCCAGTGTGGTCACCTGGGTGTATTGGTGACATACTGAGTACTAGCCTTACTAGACATTCCCATTTCTGCAAACAGTTTTTAGTACAGGGTTTGGAATTCCCTTGCTCAGGATACCAAAAGCTAAAGTGATTAAAATTCAGAAGAATGTCAAGAAGATGGGGTCCATGATGTTAATTCATTAATTTTATTGCAATTTGTGAAACAGTAATTGAATTTTTTTTTAGGTGTAGTTTTTAGTTTAGGAAAAAGTTGACATAGAATCATAAACTTGTCAGGAAGTGTTTGCTACACTGTCCATGCCTAAGATGCTTTGAAATCGAGTACTGTCTTAAAACAGTAGTTCTTATTTTCTGCGGATCAAATTTAGGGGCCCTAAACATGATAGGCAAGTGATATACTATTGAACTCCTCCAAAGTTAATTTGTCATGGCTTTCTTGGAGAACATAGAAGTAAACACTATTTGAGAATATGAAAGACAAAAAGTTGGAAGAACTTTGAGTTTTTCACAGTTATCTAGTCTATGTTAGGCTCACACTGGCTGAATTGATTGATTCTTAACATGTTCTGTAACTCTGAGTCTGTTTGCTCGCACAAAAGAATGAGTTGTAGTCATAAATTCATTCAAGGCACAGTCAGCCCTCAATGTATTTCCAGTGCTTGGCCTGTGGTAGATATTTGTTATACATTGCATCATTGGAAAAGGCAAAACAGAATTCAACAGTTTTATTTATTGTTGAATTCACTTTTTTCCTAAGAACATTCTAGTATTTTTTTATGATAGAAGTATATTTAAGCTCTACTAATTAATTGAGGTAGTTGTCTAGTTAAATTGGAGCTCTTGAAAGGGTCAAGTGGTGTTTGTGCTCTTAATTGTGTTTATTTCAAGACTCTTGGCTAACTCTGAAGCCTCCTTGACAGAAAAAGCAGCTTTCCTGTTTCTTACTAAGGAAAAAGGAGGTCTTGGGTCCCACCTTCCCTCATATGTGCACTTGGTCTGGATTGTCCGATTTTTACCAGTTTATATAACTGTTTCTAGCAGAACACAGCCCTACACGTCACTTAGTATAAGCCAAATCATTGCGACCCTAACTGAGAATTAAAAGAATCCTCTGCCTTTCTGTATAGATCAGGCTACTTTACTTCTATTCCTTTCTAGCAGATTTTACATAAACAATCCCTTACAAAATCCTTTTTACTTTACTCTAGCTTGTATAATCTTAAGGGTTTTGTTGTTTTTGTTTTTGTTTTGAGACAGGGTTTCACTGTGTAGCCTTGACTGTCGTTGATTCGCTTTGTAGACCATGCTGGCCTCAAACTCAGATCTGCCTGCCTTTGCCTCCCAAGTGCCGGAATTATAGGAGTAAGCCACCATACCCAGCTTTTAATCTTAAGGCTTTTAAGGTTGTAGTTTAAATGGGAACAGTGAACCATTAGATACCTTATGTTATCTTATTCAAGCTGAATTAATACTGTGTAGTGTGATTAAAAAGATGTAGAAGTCTTTCTTAAAATTGTCTGAAATATTCCTAGACAAAGTTAAAATCAGCACAGGGGACTATACCTCATATAATGTCATTCAGGGCTTGTAGGCATTTAACTAAGGTAATCTCGGGCACATACTGTTATCAATGTTTAATTCAGTTTTATTCTGTGAGACTACAAGAAACAAGTGATGTGGTTGGCTGCCTTCAGGCAGTAGATACCAAATATCTCAAATGCCATTTGAAAGTTTTAAGTATTCGAGAAGTTCCTCAGAAATACAGATTCAACTGTGGTATATGGCTGTGATCCTGATATGTGCCTGAGTTCCCCACACTTTGGTGCTGACTGGAAGGGAACTAATTTTGGAGTTGGAGAACCATTGTTGTATTTACACCAGACACTTGTGGAGGTGATAATGTTGACTGACTGAGCCTATGGTCCTGATGCTTTACTTTTCTTAAATGCACGTGTATGCACTGAGTTAATAAATATATTGAAACATTTTTGTTAGAATAAAGTCATTTGAGAGAGTTCTTTGTAGTGATTTACATTATAAATCACTGTTCTGTCTATTTCAGAAATTAACAAGAGTCAAAAAGAAAAACAAATAGACATACTTTTGTTTTTTCGTGTTTCCAAGTGTGTGTGTGTGTGTGTGTGTGTGTGTGTGTGTGTGTGTGTGTATCTGTGTAAGCACCCAAAACCCTGCATTACATATTATGTTTTTAATTATTATTTTCTTTTACCTAGTCTATACAACCATATCCAGTTGTCTAGTAATTTAATGCCTGGCTGTGACTACTCACTTTTTAAGGTATGCCTAATCAATGATTGTTTATATTTATTACAGGACCAGAGCATTCAGGTATTTGTAAAAACTGTCCACAGATTCAGGCAGTTGGCTTGAGTACAGAACTCTGTGGTGTAACTTAGTTATTCATGGGCAGGCACATCCTGGGATTGATGTTGAGCCTTGCTAATCCTGGGCAGCCCTTCCTGGTTATACCTGAACAGACTGACTTCATCAGCTAATTTTAAACCCATGAGATATTTATAAACAGACCTTTATCGGATGCTAGGATAAGACATTAATTAGCTCATATTACATAATTTTTAATGTGACTTCTAAAAGGCGTCTGCTTCTTAGGAATCTTAAGAACCTTCAGATGACGTGAAGCCTTAAGGTTTGAGAATAAAGAGATGAAGTGGTAATCTAGTCGCATGCCTCTGGCATATAGTTCTTGTGTACTTTTAAAAGCTGTACCAACGGCAGGGATATAGGGAATAAAAGAAAAGTTGTCAGTGTTGTTGCTTGCTGATTCTAGTATTGTCTCAGGCGAAGTAACAATATTATCCAATGTGTGTTCTTATCCTGTAGGATGGTATTGAGCCTATGTGGGAAGATGAGAAAAACAAACGGGGAGGCCGATGGCTAATTACACTGAACAAACAGCAGAGGCGGAGTGACCTCGATCGCTTTTGGCTAGAGACAGTAAGGCTTTAACATTATATACCAGCTTTAGGGTGTATTTTCTTTGGCTTACTTAGGATACCTGTTCTAGAAAAGTCCGTGTGCCACATGACATCATATACACTAAAATCAAAACAGAATAAAAATTAGTATGGTCTTTATGCAAGGATGACATGCAAATTCTTGAAGCATTTTTGGTTTTATTTTTGGTTGTAGGTAGAAAGCATTATGTTAAGCAAAATAAGCCAGACTTGGGAAGGAAAATATGACATGCTGTATATTTGTTTGCATAATGTGTATTTGTAGGTCATGATACTGACATGATGAAATGGGAAATAGGGCAGTGAGTATGTGTAATAGGAAAGCAGAGGGATGGACCCAGTGGGCTAAGACAGAGGGAAGCACTGAATAGGGAGGGGATGCTTACACAAGTGCAAAGATGCCATGATGCCACCCTTGATACTAATCTGAAAATACCTACTTTAGAGAAGGGGAGGGAAGTTCGTAGTGTGTCTAGGTGTGACCTTTCCTGCCCTTGTTCTTTAAGACAGGTTGTACCACACAGCTGGGCTGATATTGTAAGCTCAGGATCCTGCTGCTTCCAACCTTTTGATTCCTGGGATAATGGGCATTCACTGTTTGGCAAATAATTTTTCATCTATCATGTGACAAGCCAGGCATGATGGCGCACTCCATTAATCCCAGCACTCAGGAGGCAGAGGCAGGTGAATCTCTGAGTGTGAAGCCATCTGGGTCTATAAGAGAGGGTCCCAGGGCAGTTTCAAACAGAAACCCTGTCTTGAAAAACAAAACAAAACCAAAAAAGGTTGACATTAACTTCACCTTCTGCAGTCAGACTTACTCTGTTATTTTGTTAATCAAAAATCGATAGGATCTCACATTTTGTGATTGATGTAAAGTTTTACAACCCATTTATAGCATTGTTAAAATTAAAAGTCATAAAAAATTGAAATTAGTGAAGGAAGCAATAAAACTGTTGCTTAAATTAGTTTATGTGTTTTGATATACTTTAGCACTTTATGACTATACTATGTGAAATCAGGCATTTTTATGGTCAGGCTCAAGATCCTCAGTTTGGGGAGTCGAGTTCATAGTCGATATTTTTTTAACCACTTAGATTCAATACCTGATTTGTAGAGAGCATTTACTAAGTGAATAAGCACTCAGATGGATCAGTAGCATTTTAAAGCAAAGATTTAATTATGTTTTTGGCGGCGAGAGTATGAGTCAATACCATTTTAGAATCCCATAGAACAGTGGTTCTCAACTTTCCTAATGCTGTGACCCTTTGATAGAGTTCCTTATGTTGTGGTAACCCAACTATAAAATTGTTTTTGTCGTTCAGTCCACAAAGTGGTCACAGCCCACAAGTAGAGAGCTGCTGCCATAGGAAAAAGGACATTTCAGTTTTGCAGGTTGAAAAAAGTTGTCGCACTGGATTGTAGTGACAGTTGTTCAGTGTATTTAATGCTACTGAACTCTACTTTGAAACTGTTAGAACATGACAATTAATGGGTGCATAAATAGCTCTTTCCGTCATTTTGCTAATAATTGTTTGCCAACAAACCCAGCACCTAAGCAGATGGAAATTTGATATTAATAAGATCACTTTTATGTGTGCCTATTTGCAGAAAAAGTTAAAACAGTTTTTTTTTTTTTTAAAGCCAAAGCAAAAAACAATATAAATGACTCCCCACCACCACCCCCACCCCTGACCATTTCTCTGTATCCTTGCCTGTTCTGGACTCGTAGCTATCCACCTGCCTCTACCCTCCTGAGTGCTAGGATTATAGGTGTGTACCACTGCATGTTAGCATAAATTAGACCTCTTAGAAGTCAATTCTTGACTTAAAAAAAAATCTATTTATTTATATGGTATTCTGTTCATCTGTGTGCCTGCACTCCAGAAGAGGGCACTAGATCTCTTTATAGATGATTGTGAGCCACCCTGTAGTTGCTGGGAATTGAACTTTAAAAGAGCAGCCTTTGGAAGAGCAGACAGTGCTCTTAACTTCTCAGCCATCTCTCTAGCCCCAAAAGTCAATTCTTACGTTGGTCCACGGCTCTGCTGATAAGAGCGCTTGCTGCCTGAGTTCCATTCCCAGAACCCCCATGGTGCGTGCTGTCATCTTACTTCCATTGGCTTGCCACAGCATGCATGTCCTGTCTTCATCCTCAGCAAAACAGCAACAACAAAATTCAATTCTTAGCCATTTGCTCTGGTGTTTTTGACTCGGTAGATCAGGATAGCTTCAAATTGGCAATGCTGCCTCTGCCTGACCAGTTAAGAAATCAACTCTTGATTTAAAATCAGATTTAGTTTATAATTATACACACAGAAAAGAGTCCTGTGCTTTCTTCTAGGTTGTTGATGAGATATTTAATATGATTTTTGTTTGTTTGTTTTAGCTGCTGTGCCTTATTGGAGAATCTTTTGATGACTACAGTGACGATGTATGTGGAGCTGTTGTTAATGTTAGAGCTAAAGGTGATAAGATAGCTATATGGACTACTGAGTGTGAGAACAGAGACGCAGTCACACACATAGGGTATGTTTGCTCTGCCTGCTTGTTTGACAGTATTAGCTAAAGCTACAAGTCTTTTCCATACAACTTTAGAAACTTTTGAGTTTATAGACTGTTATTTTCAAGAACACTTACAAGTTTGGATCCTGTTAATAATGAATGTATTTATCTGTTCTCATTTCTGCAAAATGGTTTTGCAGCAGTGGCACATGCATTGCCTAGAGTAGTTGAATTTCCATGTAAACAGTGTGTCTTGGTTTCTGTCCATATTTAGAGCCTATGTGTTTTTAAGTTTTTGTATTGTTTTTAAAAATTTCATTCTTTACAATTCACACACACACACAAGTTTGCTAGAATTCTCTTTGATTACATGTAAATTAGTAAAAAGAATTAAGTTTGATTCTGAGTGGGACTTCTAAGGGATTCATTGTTGACTTGTCACTTTTTATCTTTTAATATCAACATTTACTTGTAAGAACATCAATTTATTCAAAAAACAAATTAATGAATTTATTACAGATGTTTTTGTGTCAATATTAGATGTTTTGAAATCTCTTAACACACCTTAACCTCGAGTTTTTCAAGGAAATATTTTTTAATACTTCCAGTTGGCACATTTCAACTAATTGTTGCTCATGTGTCTGTGTGACGACATTTTCAATGGTGCCATGTATTTTAAGAAACAGTGTCAGCTAATGGCAACTAGTAAGTTGCCTTACTTATTTAAAAACAGAATAACAAAAACCCTGTTTTGAGTAAGTTAGATCCTGCTGGGGCCGGGGGAGGTAAGCTCAGTGAATAAAAAGGAGTCTTCCTTTAATTTAGTTTTACTGTGCATTTTGACCGGTATTTTTTCCCTGAGAATTAAAGATTTAGATTTCTAAGGTTAACAAATGAAGTTCTCTGCTCTCTTTCAGGTGTTGTTAACCGTATTTCTATTCACTTAGCATCTATAGCTACACAACCACCTTTTTTTCCCCCCCCTATAGCTTTTTGTTTTTTTCTCAGCCCTTAGATGTGCTTCATTCCCTGAAGATTAAAACTGTTATACCTTGACATCCATCCACCCACCCACCCACCCTTCCTTCCTTCCTTCCTTCCTTCCTTCCTTCCTTCCTTCCATCCATCCATCCATCCATTCATCTATCCTTCTATCCTGGGGCAGGATCTCTGTGTAGCCCTGTCTTGGAACTCACCATATAGGCCAGGCTAGCCTCAGACTCACAATCTTTCTGCCTCTGCCTTCCTGGATGCTAGAATCACAGGCATGCTCCACCCCTTTTGGCCTTTTAAGGAGAGATCTTAATACTGCAGATTATATAGTTCATACTTACATTCTACTCTGTTTAGTACACATCACGTTTTGTTTTAAAAGTAGTCACGATTAATTTGAAAATTGGTTTCTGACATTAGTACATAAAACAATAGAATTTAGATCTAACTTTTTAATTTCTCTATTTTTTGAGATAGTATCTTGCTGTGAAAACCAAGCAAATGCTGTGGGCCCACACGCTGATCCTGCTTTGTTGATTATTGATTTAGTAATAATCATAGTACCTTACACAAACCTGATAGGACTGTAAATGTTTGTAATATGATTTAAGTTTGGTTGTGAAAGTAAAGGCTAATTCTAGTTTTCCTAGTTACACTGAAAGAAAAAGAACACTTTGTTTTTGTTTTGCTTCCTTGTGTGGGCATTTTTATGTGAAAACTAATACATGGTGGATTTAATAAAATACAATTAAAGACTTTTTTTTTTTTTTTTTTTTTAAAGCAACATTAATGGTCCTTGCCTCCTTTGTCTTATAGGAGGGTATACAAGGAAAGGTTAGGACTTCCTCCGAAGATAGTGATTGGTTATCAGTCCCACGCAGACACAGCTACGAAGAGCGGCTCCACCACTAAAAATAGGTTTGTTGTTTAAGAAGACACCTTCTGAGTATTCTCACAGGAGACTGCGTCACGCAATCGAGATTGGGAGCTGAACCAAAGCCTCATGAGAGCAGAGTGGACTGCATTGAAGCTGATTCCATCTAAATGTTGCTAAGATATAAGAGAAGTCTCATTCGCCTTTGTCTTGTACTTCTGTGTTCGTTCTACCCCCACCCACCCCCAATTTTTGCTAGTGTGTCCACTATCCCAATCAAAGAATTACAGTATACACCACCCTGGAACCTGCAGGTGTGTTCCTGGCCCGCTATGTAACAGCCGGTTAGAATTACCATGACACACACATTTGCCTTTCCACAGTATTTGAAAAAGAACTTACATTTCCATTACCTTAGCAGAAAAAGATCTGTTTCTGCTCCACTCCACACAGGAGCGAGTTTTGCTGGTGTGAGAGTCTGAGTACAGCTTTCTAGCAACCTTGTGTTTCTTTTCACAGCAGTGTCCTTGCTGTCCTCTTGCTGATGGCTGCTAGACTTTAATTTATTTGCTTCCCTCCTTGATAACATTAGTGATTCTGATTTCAGTTTTTCATTTGTTTTGCTTTTGTTTTTTCCTCATGTAACATTGGTGAAGGATCCAGGAATATGACAGAAAGGTGGAATAAACATTAAATTTGTGCATTCTTTGGTAATTTTTTTGTTTTTTTGTAACTACAAAGCTTTGCTACAAATTTATGCATTTCATTCAAATCAGTGATCTATGTCTGTGTGATCCCTAAACATAATTGTGGACTATAAAAATGTAACAGCATAATTACATTCCTAACTAGAATTAGTATGTCTGCTTTTGTATCTTTATGCTGTACTTTAACACTTTGTATTACTTAGGTTACTTTGCTTTGGTTACAATGGCTCAAGTAGAAAAGCGGTCCCATTCATATTAAGACAGTGTACAAAACTGTAAATAAAATGTGTACAGTGAATTGTCTTTTAGACAACTAGATTTGTCCTTTTATTTCTCCCATCTCTGTAGAAGGAATCTACTTCATATTGCAAGGCAGTCTCTTGTGTATTTCTATAGTGTCTTCCCCATGCACAGCCTAAGTTTGGAGCACTAGTTAATTATTATGTTTATTGCAATTTTTAATAAATTGAATAGGTAGTATCACATATATAATTAATTGATGTGGCTATCTTTTTATTAAAGACACATTTTTTTCAGTCTTAGGTTAAATAATGTACTTTTAATATGTTAAAATTCATGAGAATTGGGATTTTGGTGTATCACCATTTGATAGGAACAGTGGCTATAAACTGTTTAGTTTGAGATATTTTTACTTAAAGGCTAGAAAACTAGCATAAGGAAGTGTAGGGCAACATGTGTTAGGAATGTTAGTGTTGCTATCTGAATAAAACGTAGACAAGTATTAAGAACTATTTCTATTGGTCAGTAGTGGCAGTGTGGTTCTCTGTAAACTTGAAACCTTCATCTACTCTTTCCTTGTATCATTTTAAAGCAAACTTGAAGATATTTTGTCTGCAGTACATAATTGTATAGTTTAGATCCTGTGAAAAAAGGTGTGACTGTATAGACCAAAGGGTAGCAGAACAGAAATCACTAGATGAGAGAAAAGTGTTATCTTTAAGTGGTTATTATGAATTCATCCTTTTTACACTGATAAACTTGATAAAATAAATATGAAATCAATAGCATTGCTTTTATTACAGACTTTGAAAATATCTCACAGATTGCCAACTGACTATTCTTACTGTCCTAAACAGTCCCTGCTCAGTGTTCTGGAAATAGCGATGCTGATGATCTCAGCATTCTGTACCTAATGTCTACTGTCTATGTGTGGACTGTTTAGGGATGTTCCATCTTTCGACATTGTTACAGATGAGTTCTGTGTTGGGCTGTACTCATCTTGTTGGTATGAGGCCCAGGTTGGACACCTGAAGCTTGGTACAGTGTATAGTCATAACAGTGGCGAGTGCTGAAACTTCTTTAACGTGTGAGATTGTAGTAGTTGGACCTGTTAGAGGTGAATGCCCATGTTCCTTCAGTTCTAGAGTGTGTGCAATTATAAGAAGTATAAACTTCTAGAAGTGGAAAAAGAATCACAAAATACAGCGCTAAAGTTAAAAACTTTGAATAGGATATATTTTGTAATAGAAAATTGAAATAATTTGTAATGAATGAGTAATTGTAATGGATAAATGAACAATTCCACAGCAGGATTCAGTGTATACTATATGGGAAATAAATAACACTTATATAATATTAACTTAGGCGGTGTTCCAGTCATGTCACATGTACATTGGCCTGCATAATATATGTAGGTATCTCTTTATAAATGAAGAAACAAATATTAAGATGTAAATAACTATAGCTTTTGTCAGATACAAAGTATGAATTTGAGCCCTAGAATTTACTTTTAATCACCCATAGTCACATACTTTCAGAATAGGAAAGACCTATATAGTAGGCTGTATGTAGTAAATTACTTCCGGTTAAACTCAGCTAGTAAGCTAAATATATAAACAACTAGCTAAGCTAGTACAAATAACCATAGAGGCTAAATACAAGGTTTAAGTGTAATTGACTGTTTCCATTGGTGCTTTAAGTCATCTAAGACATATGGCAAAGTGTTCAAATTGATAGGAATAGATGTTTTTGGATGCTAAGATTGCATTTAAAAGTTGAAATTCAGTAAATGGCCTGGTGTGGTGGGTGCTGAGACTAAATGATCACAAGTTTTAGGCCAACCTGGGTCACATAGACCCTTACCAAAAAGACAAGGGCTGAGAATATGCCTCGTTATTAGAGTGCTTACCAAGCAGCTGCTAGGTCCTGTGTGTGGTTGCCAGCACCGTAAGAAAGATGATGAAGTGGGGTGTTTGGCCTGGGCTCAGGTGTCTCACGGGCTCTTGAGTATTAAGTAGTGCGAGGAATAGGGCAATTGGATGTTCTCATATGGTGGTAAGCCTCTATACAAAGTCAAAAGTGGAGGCCAGATAACTATAACACGGGCCAGTCTGGTCTACAGAGCTGGTTTTAGGACGGCTATGGCTACACAAAGAAACTCTGTCTTAAAATACTGAGTCCACATGAATCTCACTGGGAGGATCTCTGCAAGCCAGTACATGCAAATGCCAGCTCAAAACACCTCCCTCCGGGTCTGGATTACTAATCTTAAACTCTGGTTGTGCCGGTCAGAGAGTGGCTTTTCTTTTTATTTTAAATGTGTATGTCTTGTGTATGCATGTGCACCACTGTTGTGTGTGGTGCCTGAGGTGGTCAGCAGAGGACATCTCATTCCCTGCAACTAGAGTTCACACAATTGTGAATCGCCACGTGAGTGCTGGGGACCAATCAGATCTTCTGAGAGAAGAGGCGCCTCTCTGTCCCCAAGGCTCTTGTTTATTTGGCAATACTTTAAATTTTTGTTTGCTTAGGTTTGTTTTGTTTTCCCACGACACGGTTTGCCCATGTAGCCCTACCTGTCTTAGAACTTGCTCTGTAGACCAGGTAGCCATCTGCCTCTGCCTCATGAGTGGTGGGCTTAAAGGTGTGTATTATCACTGCCTGGCAGCACTCTGATTCATTTTCTTATTTATTCTTGGAGCTGTGTGCTCTTGGTGCACACTTTGAATCCCAGCACTAGGGAGGCAGAGGCAGGCAGATCTCTCAGTTTGCAGCCAGCCTACTCTACAGAGTGATTTTTTTCAGGGCTACATAGAGAAACCTTGTCCTGAAAGTAGTTCTAATGAATCTGCTTTCTGAGGTGTTGCCAGGTGACTTACATAGCAAGCCTTGGGATCCAGGTACTGCTTCCGTAGCAGTGATCGGAAGGATCATGTGTCTGGTGGTGTCTGACACAAGAGTTGCTAGCCATGTGGTTATTCTGCCAGTCCCTTACTCAACAGCCACATCTCAAGGGCTTGCTATTTGTGGGTAGCAGCAGTCCTGGACACTGTTGCTATGCTGTTTCTAAAGTGGGTTTTTACTGTTTTGAATGGCACTAAGTTTTACTCTTAGACAAGCAGCTGAGGCGCAGTCATTCTTAGAGCATCTTGAATTAGGGTTTCTGTTCTTTTGTTGAGCCTGGTAGTGAGATGCACCTATGGGTTGCCACTGTCTGCAGAGAGACAAAAACTTTTTTACAAAGAGTTACAATAAAAAGTGCCTTTGTTTTTATAACTCCATTTAGTGTATGTGTATATACTACAAAGTCACTAAATGTGATGTGTGCAGTGATGCCGTTTTCTATGGCTGTCCTCACCCCTCCCTTCCTTCCTTCCCTTCCCAGTCGCCAGCCACACTTTGAGAAAATGCCATAAAAGGTATCCACGTGATGACGGGACTCTGGAACGTTACAAGGAAGTCTGTGATTGTTAACCTGTCTCAATGTTCTGTTGCTGTGAAAAGATTCCACGACCACAGCAACTCTGTTTATCCCATCCCTTGTATCCTCCCATTCCTCCTCCCCCCCCCCAATTTTCCCATTATTCCCCTCCCCTATGACTGTTCCTGAGGGGGATTACCTCCTCCTGTATATGCTCATAGGGTATCAAGTCTCTTCTTGGCTACTTGCTGTCCTTCCTCTGAGTGCCACCAGGTCTCCCCCTCCAGGGGACATGGTCAAATGTGAGGCACCAGAGTACATGAGAAAGTCATATCACACTCTCCACTCAACTGTGGAGAATATTCTGACCATTGGCTAGATCTGGGTAGGGGTTTAAAGTTTACCTCCTGTATTGTCTTTGGCTGGTGCCTTAGTTTGAGCGGGACCCCTGGGCCCAAATCTGCCTATCATATTGTTCTACTTGTAGATTTCTAGGACCCTCTGGATCCTTATATTTTGCTATTCTCCCATGCATCTCTCATTTAGAGTCCCAATAGGATGCCTTCCCCTCTGTCCCAGTTTTCTGGTAAGTGAAGGCTTTCGTGGGACATGCCCCTTGGGCTAGTATGCAGATATAAGTGAGTATATACCATTTGATTCTTTCTGCTTCTGGGTTAACTCACTCATTATGATCATTTCTAGCTCAATCCATTTATCCACAAATTTCGGGAATTCCTTGTTTTTAATAGCTGAGTAGTATTCCATAGTGTATATAATGGGGCCTTGCTTCAGTTTCAGAAGTTTAATTCCTTCTTATGGCAGGGAGCATGGCAGGAGGAGACACTGGAAATGGTTTGGGCTTTTGAAGGCCCAAAGACCACCTCAGCAACACACTTCACCTATCAAGGACACACCTCTTAATCCCTGTCAAGTATTTAAGTAAATGAGTCTGTGGGGGCCATCATAGCCTTTATTGTCAGTTTATACTTTTAACTTATAATCGTGCTTTAACAGATGCCAAATACATGATTAGATAATAAGGTACCGTGACAAGGACTGCTGAAGTGTCTCAGTTAAATAGATGCCAGCCAGACGTGGTGGAAGGTGCAGGATCAGAAGTTTGATGTCATTTTTGGTTACTTAGGGAAATTTGAGGCCAGCATGGCCTACATGAGACCTCTTTAAAAAGGTCAGGAGAAGGCTTAGTGGGTGAGTGCTTGCTATGCAACCATGCTGGTTCCCAGGTCTCTAATGGCAGTGCACATGCATACTTGTAATCCCGCAACTGAGGTTCCCCTTGTGGTGGCCAAACAGTCTAGCTGAAACAGAGACCTGTTGTCCAAAAATAAGATGTGACAACCCAAAGTTGAAGCTCCAGATCCCAAAAGGTGAGAAAGAACCTATTCCTAGGAGCTGACCTGACCTCCACACTTAAGCCTGCGCTTGAGTACAAATACAAAGGAATTTTTAGAGGAAACATAATGAGACTTCGAGGCTACGGTAAAGGAAGGTTTTGTCTGAGTTGGTTGTGGGAAAATGGCGGATCTACTCCTCCCGCCCCTGCTTTATATTGACTTGCAGGGCTGGCCGGGTGGTGCATCACTTAAGGGTACACCGACTCTTGAAACTGACCTAGGTTCTGTTCCGAGCATGCAACTCACAACTCTTAACTCCAGTTCCAAGGGATCCCATGTCTTCTGGCCTCTGCAGCCATGGGCGTGCACTTGGTGCATGTACATACATTAGGTTTTTTTTTTTTTTTTTTTTTTTTTTTGAGACAGGGTTTCTCTGTGTAGCCTTGGCTGTCCTGGACTCTTTGTAGACCAAGTTGGCCTCAGATCCACCTGTCCCAAAAGAATAAAAAAAAAAAAAATTGGAAATTTAAGCATTCTTGTTTGATTGATTTGAGAACAGGCATAGTTTCTATTTTGCTTAACTGATGATAATCTTAACTGTCACTACTTAACTTTGGTCGTTGTGTTGTCTAGCCTTGGCCAGTGTGAGAGCCTTCAAGCTGGCTGGCTTCTGTTTTGACATGTTTGAGATTGTTCTTTGAGTGGATCACCTCTAACTGATTTGCCTACTTGAGCCCAGAGATCAATCATTTCTCCATAGAGCTCTTGCTCCTTGAGTGTATAGGAGTACAGGATGTGGGCCATTGGTGTGCCTAAGCTACCAAGTGTCACTGCTTGTGAATTTTCTCCACAGATACAGCTAGACTGAGATGTGTATTTGTTTATTCCCATATACACTATTGCTTCTATAAATCTTCATACATACATCAGCACCTGCCCTGTCTTCAAGTTAGTCATGCTATTAATGCAAAATGTCATGTGATTCATTTGTAGCTTGCATTAGGGTCCATGAACCCATCAGTTGTCCCCTTTTCATTGTTTCCCTCCTTTTTTGATAGTCTTTATTTTTTGAGATGGGTATCAGTTGCTAACAGATTAACTTGATGAAAATAGCCATTTCATTTTTTGATTAGAAGGTTTCTGGAGGAGTTGTTCATCTGTTGGTTAGTTTTGGCTGCGTTTTCATTTGATTGCTGATAGTATCTCTGCACTTACTTAAGAAGGTCTTCCTTTGACTTGCAATCCATCGTACTTTCCCAGCATTTCTCAGCTTTGCTGTTGCTGGCCTTGCTGGTCCCTGTGTGCAGCTTGGCTGTCCTGCCCATCTCTGTCTTGTACATGCATTTCTCTGAGGTCTGTTGGTGAGTACTCTCAGTTCATTGTCTCTGCACAGTTTGAGATATTCCGAGTGGCTTAGGCCATTCGCAGAACATGCTGGTTCCACTCACGAACTGTTGCCTTTATGTGGAGCAAAGGTGATACACAGTCTGTGGGAACCTCACAGAATTGCCGTCTTCTCCTGAGCTAGTGGTCTGCAGTGAGAGGCCCTCCTGAAATACTGGACCCGGCCACAGCTCATGCTCAGCCACTGTCACGGTTGACAGCAGGTGATGCACACTTCTGTGTGGGCAGGCTTTTGTTGCTTTTTGAGTATGTTTGGTGTTTCACAATCCACCGTAACTGCAAAATACCCACCTGTGTGGGAAAGAGTAGGCTTGGTGTAGGTTGTTTTTTTCCCAACCTCAGGCTAATATGCTTTGAGCAGGTTTAAGGTAGAGCCAGGTGAGATACGGTGCTGAGTCAGCTTAGGCATAGTGCATTCTGGAGAGTACTGTAACAGGCTACAGTGGATCATGATAGGTCCTACACCTGTGTTTGGGTTAATGCTTTTTTTCTAGGTCTCATTAAGAAAGGTGGCAGGCCCTCCTCCCAAATGTTATTTTTATCCTGTTTCTAGAGGAGAAAGGGAAATAGTGATTTGCACAGCTTTCTCACCAGAGGCTCCTCCGAGGAAGGAAGGTGGTCACTTCATACTGCGTGTGCAGAATGCACCATTGGAAGTCAGAGCTTTCTTTCGGAACTCTAGGTTCTAAACTCTAAGGCCCTCTGTCACTGAAGACAGTTTGCCTTTGGTGTTCTGTACACAGAGCCTCTTGCTATGCCATCACCCAGCCTTTTATGTTTTTTGTTTTAAAGACAGAATCTCCTTAGGTAGCCCTAACTGCCCTTGAACTCACTGTGGAGATCAGGTTGGCCTTGCTCACAGAGATTTCTCTGCCTCCCAGCACTGGGGTTAAATGAATGTGCCACCATGCAAAACAGTTTTTATATGCCTGATTTCTACTTCACTTTTTCTGTATTTTGCTTAAAACTATTTGAGTTTGTCACTTAAAAATAATTTTTATGAGTATTTTAAATCTTCAAAAGCGTTTTTAATTTTTTCTGATTTTGTATTTATTTATTTTGGGTTTTTTGTTTTGTTTTATTTTATTTTATTTGAAGCTGTCCTGAAACTCATTATTTAGCCCAGGCTAATCCTGAACTCACAGAAATCCTCCTGCCTTTGCCTTCCTTGTGCTGGGATTAAGGGTGTGTACCACATGTGTGCAGTGCCCATGGAGGTCAGAAGAGGGCATTGGAGCCCCTAGGAATGGAGTAACAAGCACTTGGGAGCTGTTTTGTGGGTGCTAGGAATTAATCCTGGGTCCTCTGGAAGAGCAGCCAGTGTTAACCATGGAGCCATCTCTCCAGCCCTTCCAGGCATTCTTAAAGCCCCCATAGATGCAGGCAGTGATTCATCACCAGGCAAAGGCGATGTTGTCATACATATCTGTAACTTTACACAAATTCACAAACACCTTTATAAATCTGTATATTCCCCCACAAGTAGTGATGGGTTCCATTTTATCTGTAGCTTTACTGGTTGTATGTGTTTGTTCATTGTTTGCTTATTCCATCAAAAACTACATGCCACATGTATGAGCACATGCCTTCACTACATGGAGTTTAGGGTCTGCTGGGGAAACAGTCTGTAAGTGAGCACAGTGAGAGAAACATTTCCTAAAAGGTGCAAGCTGTAAAGGCAGCCAAAGCTGGTAGGCAGCTGGAACAGTGTGGAAAGGAACCTGTCCTCAGCTGGGTTCAGGGTAAAGAAGGGAATTAAGGCCTTCTTACTGCAGGAAAGACTGTGATGAGGTCTTAACTGATGCTCTTAGTTCCTAAAGTCAGTGGAGCAAGAGTGATGAGCTGGCTGGAGATGCGGAGTGCTTGTTTTCCAGAAGACCTGCGTTAAGTTCCCAGCACCTGCATCAGGTGGTTCACAACCTCCTGCAACTCAAGCTCCCAGGGCCTCTGACATCCTTTTCTAGCCCCTGTAGCCATCCACACGTAACTAAAGAACAAGTCTTAGAATGGTGAGCTGACCTATTGTTACCTAACATATATATACTAATTTCTTTTTTGTTTAATTTTTTTATTAATTTATTCTTGTTACATCTCAATGTTTATCCCATCCCTTGTATCCTCCCATTCTTCCCTCCCTCCCATTTTCCCATTATTCCCCTCCCCTATGCCTGTTCCTGAGGGGGATTACCTCCCCCTGTATATGCTCATAGGGTATCAAGTCTCTTCTTGGCAACCTGCTGTCCTTCCTCTGAGTGCCACCAGGTCTCCCCCTCCAGGGGGCATGGTCAAATGTGAGGCACCAGAGTATGTGAGAAAGTCATATCACACTCTCCACTCAACTGTGGAGAATGTTCTGACCATTGGCTAGATCTGGGTAGGGGTTTAAAGTTTACCTCCTGTATTGTCCTTGGCTGGTGCCTTAGTTTGAGCGGGACCTCTGGGCCCAAATCTGCCTATCATAATGTTCTACTTGTAGGTTTCTAGGACCCTCTGGATCCTTCTACTTTGCTATTCTCCCATGCTTCTCTCATCTAGAGTCCCAATAGGATGTCCTCCCCTCTGTCCCAGTTTTCTGGTAAGTGAAGGCTTTCGTGGGACATGCCCCTTGGGCTAGTATGCAGATATAAGTGAGTATATACCATTTGATTCTTTCTGCTTCTAGGTTAACTCACTCATTATGATCATTTCTAGCTCAATCCACTTATCCACAAATTTCGGGAATTCCTTGTTTTTAAAGCTGAGTAGTATTCCATAGTGTATATGTACCACAGTTTCTTTATCCATTCTTCTACTGATGGACACTTAGGCTGTTTCCATGTTCTGGCTATTATGAATAAGGCTGCTATGAACATGGTTGAACAATTTTTTTTGTAGTGTGCTGGAGCATCTTTTGGGTATATTCCAAAGAGTGGAATAGCTGGGTCTTGAGGAAGCCCTATTCCCATTTTTCTGAGATAGCACCAGATAGATTTCCAAAGTGGCTGTACTAGTTTGCATTCCCACCAGCAATGAAGGAGTGTTCCTCTCTCCCCACATCCTCGCCAGCATGTGGTGTCACTTGAATGTTTGATCTTAGCCATTCTGATGGGTGTAAGATGGAATCTCAGAGTTGTTTTGATTTGCATTTCCCTGATGACTAAGGAGGTTGAGCGTTTCTTTAAGTGTTTCTCAGCCATTTGATATTCCTCTGTTGAGAATTCTCTGTTTTGTTCCAAGCCCCATTTCTCAATTGGGTTATTTGGTTTGGTGGTGTTTAATGTCTTGAGTTCTTTATATATTTTGGATATTAGACCTTTGTTAGATGTAGGGTTGGTGAAGATCTTTTCCCAGTCTGTAGGCTGTCGCTTTGTTCTCTTGACAGTGTCTCCTGCCTTACAGAAGCTTCTCAGCCTCATGAGGTCCCATTTATTAATGGTTGACATTAAGGCCTGGGCCGTTGGTGTTCTGTTCAGGAAGTTGTCTCCTGTGCCAATATGTTCCAGGCTCTTCCCCACCTTTTCTTCTATGTGACTTAGTGTCTCTGGTTTTATGTTGAGGTCTTTAATCCACTTGGATTTGAGTTTTGTGCAAGGTGACAAATATGGGTCCAGTTGCATTTTTTTACACATAGACCTCCAGTTAGACCAGCACCATTTGTTGAAGATGCTATCCTTTTTCCATTGAATGGATTTGGCTTCTTTGTCAAAAATCAAGTGACCATATGTGTGTGGATTCATATCTGGGTCTTCGATTCGATTCCACTAATCAACCAGCCTGTTTCTGTGCCAGTACTGTGCTGTTTTAATTACTATTGTTATATAGTACAGTTTGAGATCAGGTATGGAGATTCCTCCGGAGTACCTTTTATTGTACAAGATTGTTTTAGCTATTCTGGGTTTTTTGTTTTTTCATATGAAGTTCAGAATTGAGCTTTCAATGTCTTTAAAAAATTGTGTAGGTATTTTGATAGGGATTGCATTGAATCTGTAGATTGCTTTTGGCAGGATGGCCATTTTTACTATGTTAATTCTCCTGATCCATGAGCAAGGAAGATCATTCCATCTTCTCAGGTCATCTTCAATCTCTTTCTTCAGAGTTTTGAAATTTTTTTCAAACAAGTCCTTCACTTGCTTAATTAGAGTAACTCCTAGGTATTTTATATTGCTTGTGGCTAATGTGAAGGGTGTGGTTTTCCTAATTTCTTCCTCTGCAAGCTTGTCATTTGTGTATAGGAAGACTATAGACTTTTTTGAGTTAATTTTGTATCCAGCCAATTTGTTGAAGGTGTTTATCAGCTGTAGGAGTTCTCTGGTGGAGTTTTGAGGGTCACTTATGCACACTATCATATCATCTGCAAATAGGGATAATTTGACTTCCTCCTTTTTCATTTGGATACCCTCGATCTCCTTTTGTTGTCTTATTGCTCTGGTTAGAACTTCGAGTACTATATTGAAGAGATATGGAGAGAGTGGGCAGCCTTGCCTTGTTCCCGATTTTAGCGGAATTTCCTTGAATATCTCACCATTTACTTTGATTTTGGCTATTGGCTTGCTGCATATAGCCTTTATTTTGTTGAGGAAAGTGCCTTGTATCCCTGATCTCTCTAAAACTTTAAACATGAATGGGTGTTGGATTTTATCAAATGTGTTCTCTGCATCTAAAGAGATAGATGATCATGTGGTTTTTTATTTTCAGTTTGTTTATATGGTGGATTACATTGATGGATTTCTGTATATTAAACCATCCCTGCATGCCTGGAATGAAGCCTACTTGGTCATGATGAATGATATCTTTGATGTGTTCTTGTATTCGTTTTGCAAGTATTTTATTTAGTATTTTTACATCGATGTTCATAAGTGAAATTGGTCTGAAATTCTCTTTCTTTGTTGAGTCTTCGTGAGGTTTAGGTATCAATGAGACTATGGCCTCATAGAATGAATTTGGTAATTTTCCATCCATTTCTATCTTTTGGAGTAGCTTGAAGAGTATCGGTATTAGCTCGTCCTTGCAGGTCTGGTAGAATTCTGCACTGAAACCATCTGGCCCTGGGCTTTTTTTGGTTGGGAGACTATCAATGATTGCTTCTATTTCTGTAGGGGAAATGGGACTATTTAGCTTGTTTATCTGTTCTTCACTCAACTTTGGCAAGTGAAATTGATCAAGAAAATCGTCCATTTCCCTTAGATTTTCAAATTTTGTGGCATATATGCCTTCAAAGTAGGATCTTATGATTCTTTGTATTTCTTCAGTGTCTGTTGTTATGACTCCCTTTTCATTTCTGATTTTGTTGGTTTCAATACTGTCTCTCTACCTTTTAGTTAGTTTGGCTAACGGTCTGTCTATCTTGTTGATTTTCTCAAAGAACCAGCTCTTGGTTTTGTTGATTCTTTGGACTGTTTTCTTAGTTTCTAATTTGTTAATTTCAGCCTGAGTTTGATTAATTCCAGACGTCTACTCCTCTTGGGTGTTTCTGCTTCTTTTTTTTCTAGGGCTTCCAGTTGTGTGGTTAAGATGCTTATGTGCAATGTTTCCAATTTCTTTTTAAAGGCACTTAGTGCTATGAATTTTCCTCTTAGCACTGCTTTCAATGTATTCCACAAATTTGGGTATGTTGTTCCTTCATTTTCATTGAATTTCAGAAACTCCTTGATTTCTTTCTTTATTTCTTCCCTGACCCAGGTGTCATTTAGCAGAGAGTTGTTTAGTTTCCATGTACGTGTAGGCTTTTTGTTATTTCTGTTGTTGTTGAATTGCAGCCTAAGAGCATGGTGATCTGATAGGATACAAGGTATTATTTCAATCCTCTTGTATCTATTGAGGCTTGCTTTGTGACCTTCGATGTGATCAATTTTGGAGAAGGTTCCTTGGGGTGCAGAGAAGAAGGTATATTCTTTCTTGTTTGGGTGAAAGGTTCTATAGATATCTGTTAGATCCATTTGACCCATGGCATTGGTTAATGATGTTATTTCTCGGCTTAGTTTCTGTTTCAATGACTTATCCTTCAGTGAGTGGGGTGTTGAAGTCTCCCACTATTATTGTGTGGGGATCGATGTGTGGTTTACGCTTTTTTAGCAGATCTTTTACAAATGTGGGTGCCCTTGTATTGGGAGCATAGATGTTTAGAATTGTGATGTCATCTTGGTTGACTTTACCTTTGAGTATGAAGTGTCCTTCCTCATTCCTTTTGATTAATTTTGGTTGAAAGTCTATTTTGTTCGATACTAAAATGCCTACGCCTGCTTGCTTCTTGTGACCATTTGCTTGGAATATTTTTTTCCAACCTTTTACCCTGAGGTAATGCCTATCATTATGGGTGACATGTGTTTCTTGAATGCAGAAGAATGTTGGATCTTGTTTATGCACCCATTCAGTTAGTCTGTGTCTTTTTATTGGAGAATTGAGACCATTGATGTTGAGAGATATTAATGACCAGTGACTGTTAAGAGTCTTAATTTTGATGTTGTTTCCAGTCGAGTGGTTGTGTAGTTGTGTTTTTGCCATGGGATAGTTATCTATTTCCTGAGTAGTTTTGGTTGTAGCTTGACCCTTTGGGATGGAGTTTTCCTTCTAGTGCCTTCTGTAAAGCTCGATTTGTGGATAGGTACTGTTTGAATTTGTTTTTGTCATGGAATATTTTGTTTTCTCCATCAATGGTTATTGATAGTTTTGCTGGGTAAAGTAGTCTGGCCTGGCATCTGTGGTCCCTTAGGGTTTGCAGGATGTCTGTCCAGGCCCTTCTGGCTTTTATGGTCTCTGTTGAGAAGTCGGGTGTAATTCTGATAGGTTTGCCATTAAATGTTATTTGGCCCTTTTCCCTTGCAGCTTTTAATATTTTTTCTTTGTTCTGTATGTTTTGTGTTTTGATTATTATGTGACGGGCAGTTTTTCTTTTCTGGTCAATTCTATTTGGTGTTCTATAGGCCTCTTGTATGTTTATAGGCATCTCTTTATTTTGATTGGGGAAATTTTCTTCTATGATTTTGTTGAGAATAGTTTCTGGGACTTGGAGTCTGATATCTTCTCTTTCTTCAATGCCTATTATCCTCAGATTTCTTCTTTTGATGGTGTCCTTAATTTCTTGGATGTTTTGTGTCAGGAGTTTTCCAGATTTAGCATTTTCTTTAATGGTTGCTTCCAGATCTGTGATTGTATCTTCTAGACCTGAGATTCGTTGTTCCATCTCTTGGATTCTGTTAGAAAAGCTCACCTCTGTATTGCTCGCCTTCTTCTCTGAGGTCTCACATTCTCATTTTTCTTCTGTCTGTGTGTTTATCATTGAATCCATTTTCATTTTCAGATCTTGAACTGATTTTTTGATTTCTTTCATCTGATTGTTTGTATATTCCTGAGTTTCTTCCATTGCCTCTTTATAGGTCTTCAGAGCTTGAACCGTTTTATTTTTTTCTTTCATCTGGTTGTTTGCATTTTCCTGCAGTTTTTCCAGTTCCACTCTATGTGCTTCTTTTATGTCTCTCACCTGTTTGTCTGCGTCTTCCTGCATTTGATTACGAATTTTATTTGTTTCCTCTATTACCATCCTCATTACTAAAGATTTGAGGTCATTTTCTTGTATTTCCATTGTATTTGAGTTCTCTGGGCTGTTTTCTTTGGGATAGCTGGAAACTAGAGACGCCATGTTGTTTTGGGTTTTTTTGCGTATGCTTTTTCGCTGTTTAGACATCTTGCCGTCTTTGTTTTTGTTGGGTAGCTTCCAGAGTTGGATGGAGGTTGTCTGATGATAGATTCACTTGTTTTCTCATGATTTCCCTAGGCTGGGAGCTCTAATGCTTCACTGGTGTGGATGTTAGGAGGTTAGCCCTGTTGTTTTGAACTCTCACAGCCAGTGATCTTCAGGTCCCCTGTGCTGTGGGTCCTGCAATCGTTCTGGGTCTCTGAATGAGTGTTGGGTCAGGCCAAGGTATCCACAGCCTTCTGTGTCCCCTGCCAAGTCCAGCCAGGAACACTGGGCCCGAACCATGTGCCGAACTCAGCTAGATTCTCAGGGCCTGAACCGTCTGCCGAGCTCAGCTAGGGATTCTGGGCCCAAAATGCACACAGGGTTCAGCCAGAATTTTTGGGCTGGGACTCTGCACCAAGCTCAGCTAGAGGCTTTTGGCCCAAAGTGCGTGCTGTGGTCAGTTATTGACTCAGGGCCCGAACTGTCCGCCAAGCTCAGCCAGGAATTCTGGATTCAAACTGCACACTGTGTCCAACCAGAGTCTTAGAGCTGGTGGAACCGAGAGCTCTGACCAGTCTGCGCCACAGCAGAAGAACTGCGGCTGCGCTGAGTTAGTGCTGGTAGTGGAACTGAGTGTTCCACCCAGCCTGTGTCACAGCAGGAGAACTGCGGCTGCGCTGAGTTATTGCCACTGGTGGAACCAAGTACTCCACCCAGACTGCCACTGAGCTGAGGTGGTGCCTAGGGTGGAACTGAGCGCTCCGCCAAGCCTGCACCACAGCAGGGGAGCTGTGGCTGCGCTGAGTTAGTGCCACAGGCAGAATTGCTTGCTGGGCTGAGTCAGAACCCAGAACTCTGGGGCCGAACTGTCTGCCGAGTCCAGTCTGGGTCCCAAGGCACCACGCGACCCAAATCCTGCCTAGAGTCCCCTTTTCCGCAGCAACTCCTACCGGCCACCACAGCAATCGCCTCCACCGGATGGCTCTGAGCTGCAAACTTCAGCCACCGCCGCTGCTGCTGCTGGTGCCGCTGGTGCTGCTGCTGCTGCTGCTGCTGCTGCCTCTGCCGCTGCTGCTCCAATCCAAGAAAATCCGCACTCCTCCCATGTGCAGGGGCACACAGGTCCTCTGCACCCTGGTCCCTTCAAACCGTGGAGCACTCCCGCTGCCGTGGTGTGGGGACGTTGGTGTTCCTGGCTCAGAAATCTGTGCAATTCCCTGAATTGTTCACTGGAGCCTCCAAACACGGTCCACACTGCTCGCCGCCATCTTGGATTCCCCACTAATTTCTACTTATCTGCGTGGTAGCATTTTGAACATGCTTTCATAAGTGTGAATAGCTTTATACTTCTGCCTATTAGTATTTAGTTTCCTTGCATGTTTATATTCTTGACCCATTTTTTTGCCAGGTGGTTTTGTGTGTGCATGCCTGTGCACATGTGTATGCATGTGAGTGTGCACATGACTGTACATGCATATGGAAGTCAGAGGTTGCTGTTTTGCTGTTGGGTGGCTCCCTGACTCAGTCTCTTCATTGACCTGCACAGCTCTGGACATGATCTGACACAGGTGATGAGGGAATGAAGAAAGGACAGACATATGCAGACAAGCTGGGATCGGATGGACTGTGCACTCTGATGGAGACACCCAGAACCGTGCTTGCTTTAAACATCTCAATGGAGGAGGCAAGGTCATTGTATATAGGCAAAAGAGGAGGGAGCTGGTCTGGTGAATCTCAGTAGGGGGTTTCTCAGGCTCTAAGCATCCAGAGGGAGGCAGCTGCAGTCCACAGCTAGGGTAAACAATGTCAACATCTGTACTCCGGACCAGGGAAGCCTTGCAGGGTAGTGTTGGGACCCTTGACATGGCAGTGCTCGTGCCAAACAATGTCAGGACTTAGCTGGCTCCTTACTTGGCTTCATCCAATCCCCTCAGACCGTATTTGTTGAGATGGATTTCTTGTTGACACTGAAGCTCACCAGTTGAGCTAGGCTAGCTGGTCAGAGCTCAGGGATCCTGCCTTCCAGTGCTGTTGGTGTTGCAGGCATGTACCACCACTCTGACTTTCCAATGTGAGTGCTGGGAATCTGAGCTCAGGCCTTCATGTGTGCTCAGCAGTCACTCCTCTGCCAGTGTGTTTCCTCAGCACTACAGATTGCTGCTTTTGTATTATTTGTAAGAGCTGACTGATGTTTGGCATTATACTTTCACAGATACTTCATTTACTGATTTTAGAGTTGTTTTTTTTTTTTTTACCCACAAATTGTGGACTGTGTGAAGTCAAATGTATTTCCCTGTCAGTAGAGCATACAGATTGATGACCACTGGTCTATGTGTATTTCTATTTTTCTGTCTTCTGTTTATGACTTTTGAATATGATAGCCACATTGGCTGAGGGCAGCAAAGACTTGAAGAAAAACATTTGTTTGTTTGTTTGTTTGTTTGTTTGTTTGTTTTTTGAGACAGGGTTTCTCTGTGTAACCCTGGCTGTCCTGGGAGTCACTGTAGATCAGGCTGGACTTGAACTCAGATAACCACTTGCCTCCACCTCCTGAGTGCTAGGATCAAAGGTATGCACCAGTACACCCAGCTAAAGAAAATTTCTTCACCTCTGCACTCTTCATTATTAATCTATAAAATGTGGATTATAAAGAAAAATACCATGGAATTGTGGGGGAAAGTGAGGGGTGGCAGTTAGTACTCTAAAATGGAAGATCAGCAGCTGGATGGTGTGACTGGGGGACGTGGTCAGAGAGCTGTAACACTTTATCATACCAAGTTCGGCTACCAAGCCGAGATATATCTACTTGCTGAGTGAAAAAAAATTCAGAAATACAAATGTTCAGAGGCCATGATATCCATCGACATCATCATAGCAAAACAGAATACTCAAAGAATTTGAACTTGTTTTGTTTTTCAAATATATATGAGAAATGCTCTCATTTTTCTCTTTTTCTCATGCTCCCCTCATGCTTTTTTCCCCTCCAGTAGGAGTTTTGTTTAAATACAGGTCACTATGTAGTCCTGGCTGGCCTGGGGCACAGAGAGATCGCCCTGCCTCGGCCTCTATGGTACTGGAAGTAAAGGTATGTACAACCTCGCGTGATACATGTGGAGGTCTTCTGTTTAATTTTTAATTAAATTGCCTTTAGGTTTGCTTGGGGGCAGTTTTCATCCTTTTCTTATGTTTCTTGATTAGGGCTTGGCTTGACCTTTAAACCTAACTAATTGGAATTTAAATGCTGTCCGTCTCTGCTCCTCCCACCCCCTTGATTTTAAAGTTTAAAAAAATAATCCATGCTTTGTGGTTCGGTCATTTCCTTACATGTGCCCACTGTTGATTCAATGTGATGTCTCCTCCCCATGCTTGTCTGTTGCTGAAGTAACTTATGGGCTTCCGGGTGTGCTTGGGGCTCCTCATTCTGCCGGTGTGCGTGCGTGCTTGCGTGTGTGTGTGTGTGTGTGTGTGTGTGTGTGTGTGTGTGTGTGTCTGGTTTCCTTTGCTTGAGAGGCTTTGCTGTTTCTGTCTGGGAGCCAGCCAAAGACTGCTTATTATTATTGAGAGCTGAGAGGTGGAGCAGGACGTATTCAGCACTTTGTCAGTTCCTTGTGGCTGGAGATGCTAAAAGGGATGTTGATTATATCCAGGTGGTTTTGTGTTAGTGTTCCTCCTAGAAAACATCAACAGTGGGGTGGTGAATTTGCTCCATGGTTAAGAAAACTGGCTCCTCTGCCAGAGGACCCAGCTTTGGTTCTCAGCACCCACGTGGCAGTTCACAGCTGCCTGTGACTCCAGTTCCAGGAGATATGACGTCCTCTTTTGGCCTCTGCAGGCACGACAAACATGTAGCCCATAGATATACATACAGACAAAACTGTCATACACATTAAATTAATTAGGCAAACAGCCAGCACCTTGATGACACATGCCTTTAGCCACAGCAGTTGGGAGTCAGAGGCAGGTGGATCTCTGAGTAGGAGAGCAGCCTGGTCTACAGATCAAGTTTAGGATAACCAAGAATACACAGGGAACCCCTGTCTTGAAAAACCAGCAAAGAACAACAACAAAAAACAAGTACTACTTGGTGATTCTTGACATTTTAAAATCAGTCATAGCTGGGTGTGGTGGCACAAGCCTTTGATCCCAGCACTCGCAGAGGCAAGTGGATTTCTGTGAGTTCAAGGCCAGCCTGGTCTATAAAGTGAGTCCAGGGCTGTTACACTGAGAAACCTTCTCATGCCAAGGATATAGCTAAGTGGTAGAGCCTTGCATGGCATATATAAGGCCCTGGGTTTAATCCCCAGCATAGTACCCACACCTACGTGCGCGCGTACACACACACACACACACACACACACACACACACACACACACTTTAAGTTTTTCTTCTTATTAGGAAAAATTGCAGTTAGGCCTACCTTTAATGTTTGTAGGGTTCAAGATGAATTCAAATGAAGACCCATATGCAGTATGTTTAATTACAAAATGTTTTAATTAAGCTGACAAATTTAAACCATTCCATTTTCTTACTCTAGTAAAGAAATTTGGTTTTTATATGATGAAGTGCAAATGTCAGAAGACTAGGTTTGGCTGTGAACATGTCTAGATTGTACCTGTGGGGTTTAGGTGAGCAAGAGAGACGCATGTCTTTGGTTAATGTTTGTTTCTTTGGTTCAGATCTCTTAGGATCCTTATTTTGATGCTGCTTTTTTATATATTTAGCGATTCCATAGTTTTTATAGCTTATCTTTAGAAATCTTTAGTCTGAAGATTTTTCAAGTATCTGTTACTTGTATTATAGAAAAATTATTTCATTCTTAAATTTTTTGTTCTTTTGATAGTAATATAAAATACATGTATACATTTAAATATATTCAACAATGAAGAAAATTGATTATTAAAATTATTTTCATATTTTCAAAAAAGTTGGCTTTTCAAAAAGTTATTTATATATTTTGTTTGCATGTATCTCTACACACCAAAAAAGGACATTGGATCCTATGAGACTAGAGTTTATAGAGGGCTACGAACCACCATGTGGGTGCTGGGAATTGAACTTGGGTCCTGGTAGAGCAGCCAGTGCTCTTAACCACTTAACCATTTATCCAGTCTCTTCAAAAAATTGTCTTTTAAGCCAGGTGTGGTGGTGAATACCTTTTGTCTCAGCACTCAGGGAGGCAGAGGCAGGAGGATCACCATGAGTCCAAGGACAGCCTGGTCTACAAAGGGAGTCCAAGACAGCCAAGGCTACACAAGGAAACCCTGTCTCAATAAACCAAAAGTATAAAAAAAATTTTCTTTTAAATTATTTGTTAAAATTAAGGCACAGTGTGAACATAATGAATGTTTTAGTTTTAAATAAAATTTAAGTAAACGTTTTATTTCCTGAAACTAATTTCTCCAAACTGTAAGTGTTATTATATGATTTATATAAAGAAAACTATGCAATCTGAATGTTCAGTGTTTATCTTATTGGTAATATAAAGGATTAGCAATACACTTTATACATTCCTTTTCTCCCCATCCAACCCTGTCTCGGAGTTTTGTTGCTGTGAAGAGACCACGACCCAAGCAACTCTTATAAAGGAAAACATTTAGTTGCTGCAGACGTCCAGGTCAGAGGTTATCCTCATGTGGGAGGCATTGCAATGTGCTGCAGACGTGGTGCTGGAGAAGAGGCTGAGAAGTCTGCATCTGGATCCTCAGGCGGGAAGAAAAGACAGTGAGCCTTTAGGCTTGGGTAGAATGTCTGTGACCTCAAAGCCCACCCCCAGTAACACGCTTTCTCCAGCAAGGCCAGACCCCTCCAGCAATGCCATTCCTTATGTGACTGTGGAGACTATTTTTATTCAAGCCACTACATTCCCCATCTTTTCCTCTTCATCTCCCTCCCTCTCTTCTTTCTTTCTTTCTTGCTTGTTTCCTTTAATGTATGTGGGTGTTTTGTATTCATGTATGTCTGTTTATCATATGCATGCCTTGTTTTTACCACCACCACCACCACCATCATCATCATCAGGTGTGTACCTATGCCTTGGAGCCCATGTTGAGGTCAGAGCACAACTTTGGGGAGTCAGTTCTCTTCTTCCACCCTATTGGCCCCACAGACAAACTCAGGTCACCAGGCTTGGTGGCGAATGCCCTTACATGCCAAGCCATCTCACTGGCCACTTGTTGGGTATTTGCCCAACTTTGTTATGCTCATAGGATGAGTTTCTCTTTGTACTTTTCTTTTTCTATGATAGGACAGCATGACCAAGCTAACTTAAAGAAGGTGGAATTTATTTGGGGCTTACGGTTTTAGAGAGTTAGAGTCCATGACCATCATGGTCGAAAGGAGGCAGGCAGGCAGGCATGGTTTTGGTCATTGGGAGCATGCATCTTTGTCTGCAAGTAGGAGGAAGAGAAGAATGGTATAGTCTTTTGATATTTTAGAGCCAGCCTCCAATGACACCTTCAACAAGTCCACACCTCCTAATCCTTCCCAAATAGCTCCACCAATTGGGACTAAGCATCCAAATTTGAGCCTCTGGGTGTCATTCTCATTCAGACCTCCACAGAGATGCAAATTCTTCCTCATTTTCCATTCCTTGAAGAGTTGGGAAGGTTGGAATTGCCTCTGTGTGAATGTTTGAAGCAGCCCATTTTGCTACCTCTGGGCTTGGACGCCTTTTCCAGATGTGGCACATGTGTGCCAATGGATTACTCCACTGGGAACAGGACCTTTGATTTTACACTTTTGTTAAATGGCATTTTTTTTTCTGTTGAAGTTGTTCATTTACATCAGATTTTCCAATGCATTTGCATAAACGTCTAAACCATCTGCTTAGCTTTTTTAGTGTTTTTGACTATGATGTGATATTATCCGAAGGTCTCAATTCTATCATGCTTTCATCTTGATTTGATCCAACAGTTTCATCAGCTTTATTAATCCTTACGAAGAAGCAGCATTTGCTTCGTAAGCACTCTTGTACATTTGTTTTATCCCATTCATTCTTTTATCTTTACCATTTCTTTCCTTTTAGTTCTTACCTTCTGAAGATTTGTGCTTAGCTGTCTTATCTTTGGTCCTTTTTTCTAATATAAAATTCCCTTTTTTTTTTTCCTCAGGATCTTCAGGGCTATGAGACTGAAATACTGCCTACTGTGCTTAAAAGGCACTGTCTAAATCCCCTTATTTTAAAATTTAAAATTCAATGCAACATTAATCAAAATGGTGATGGAAATTGTGTAAAGTAACAGGGGTTTAATTATATATGGAAATAAAAATTTAAAGATAGACAGGACACTCAAAAAAGAACTTGTTAGCATATTTGGCTAAGCATTGAGATTTATTTTTACATATTGGGAATTTTAAAACAGTGAATTTTGAGTACAAAAACAAAAACCAAACCAAAACAAAAAACCAAAAAAACCAGGAAACAAACCAATAAGAATAGGGTACAAAGCCCAGAAATAGACTGGTGTGTTTATAAACAGTTGATTTTTGACAAAAACGACATTGTATGAGTGGAGAAAAGATGGCTTTTTTAGCAAATGGCTTGGGCAAAATGTGATGCATGGAAAAAGTTGAGCCCAAACTTTGTTCACAAACAGAAGGCAACTCCAGTGTGATAATGAAGAAAGGGGAAGGCCAGACAATGAGGATTTAAGAAGACAGCAACTTCGTGGCTGCTGGCAGTGGGGAAGGTTTTAAGACATAAAAATGCTAATATTAATAATAGTTGGAAACATTAAAATTAAGAATGTTCATTTTATAAGAGGCCATTAAGATAAGTAAAAGGCTAACAAAAGAAAAGCAGTAATATATAGACACAATCAGGGACACATACCCAGACCCAAGGAAGAACCCTTACAGCCTAGGTGGTAGTGGTGCACACCTTCAGTTCCACTCAGGAGGCAGAGAGGCTGGCGCATTGCTGTGAGTTGGAAGACAACCTGGTTTACAGAGCGAGCTCCAGGACAGCCAAGGCTACATAGAGAAACCCTGTTTCAAAAAAACAAAAAGCAAACAAACTCTAACAAAGCCAGGAGAGGTAGCACAAGCTTTTAATCAAAGCACTCTGTAGGCAGAGGAAAGGGGGTCCTAGTTCAAATCAACAACAAAACACAGCATGTATGTGCGTGTAAATCAAACCGGCCCCCTCGCAGCTGTCAAGGGCAGAGACAGGAAGATCACTGGGATATGCTGGCTTCCCCATTGCTCCAGGTTCCATGATGGGGAAGGAGAGGGCAGGACACCACATGTTCTACTCTAACTTCTGCACTTATCTGTGGACATGCATACACACATCACACACCAAGCACACACACACACATAGCACACTGCACCAAACACACAACACCCCCACACCACATACACACACACCCCACCCCACCCCACCAAACACACACACATAGCACACCACATCAGAGAGAGGGAGAGAGAGAGAGAGAGAGAGAGAGAGAGAGAGAGAGAGAGAGAGAGAGATGGAAAGGTAGATGGGCAGAAGCCTTGAGCAGCTTCTTTTTTTTTTTTTTTTTTAACAATTTATTCATTTATTATGTATACAGTGCTCTGCCTGCATGGACACTTGCAAGCCAGAATAGGGCACCAGATCTCATTATAGATGGCTGTGAGCCACCATGTGGTTGCTGGGAATTGAACTCAGGACCTCTGGAAGAACAGTCAGTGTTCTTATCCTCTGAGCCATCTCTCCAGCCCTTGAGCAGCTTCTTAAAGAGGATGCTCATATAGGTCACATCTGTATGAAAAAGTCTTGAGTCTCATTGGCGATTGGAAACATGAATCAACAGTGGAGGCAGTTAGCACTCCACAATCATTAGAGTGTCTGGAAGGGGACAGGTGAGAGCACTGGTGCACCCCTTTAATCCCTTAGCTGGGAGGCTGAAAGAGAGGGACCACAAGTTCAAGATCAGAATTATATAGCAAGATTTGTCTTAAAACAAACAACAACAAAACTATACTCTGGAGACATGGCTCGGTGGCTGAGAGTTTGTACTATTGTTTGTTGTCATGATAAATACTATGAGCTCAAGCAACTTATGAAAAAGCTTGTTTTGGTTCACGGTTCCAGAGAGAGAGAGTGGGAAGGATTGAGAGCAGAGAGCCGAGCATGCATCTTCAGTCACAAAGCAGAGAAAGCAAACTGGAAGTGGGCAGAGCTACAAGCTCTCAAAGCCTGCCCCCAGTGATGTCATCCTCAGCACAGCTGTACCCCTTGCCATACAGCACCCCCAATTCTGGACCAAATGTTCTAATGCCCATCCTACGAGGACACTGTCATTAAAAAGACCAAGTGTGTACTGCTCTCATAGAGGATGGAGTTGGTTCCCAGCACACATATCAAGTGGCTCACCACTGTAAACCTGTCATTCCAGCTTCGGGGGATTTTACATCATCATCTGACTTCCAAGGGTACCTGCACTCATGTATGGGGCACACACACACACACACACACACACACAGAGAGAGAGAGAGAGAGAGAGAGAGAGAGAGAGAGAGAGAGAGAGAGAGAACACATAGAGGACACTGACAGACACAGAGAGATGAAAATAGTAAGGGGCTTATTGGGGAAGAGAAAAGGGATTAATGGTTTTAAAAGATTAAAGACATAAACAGTAGCACTATTAAGAAAGGTGTCTGATGTTGACCTTTGATCTCTACACAGGCACATATGACATACATACACAAAAAAAATAAAGAAATAAAGGACCGTTTGTGTACCTACTAAGCCGGTCCACTGTTACTTTTCTGTTCATTTGAAGCACATTGAACTGGTATCTTCTAACCACATCTTACTATGTTAGGTACCCCTTTAACAGGTATTTCAGCCCAGTGTTGCCTGAGTTATTATATTTCCTAGGCCAATAAAATGCATAGTGGACGTGGAGGGAGGGTTCCTATCCATATGAAACATATGTGAAAGCAACTACCATTTATTATGATCACAAACTAAAACTTTAACATTTTAGCAGCACATTTAGGAACGATCTAAATAAAAGAGCTAGTTGAATTCCGGCTCCATAAAACCACCTGCGTTGTTCTTTTTCCTCATCAGCTCACGTGGAACAAGACATGTCACAAAATATCTTTGGTCCATGAGCCAGCACACGGCCAACTGGCTCAGGGTAAGTGTTCTTCTGGCAGGTCTTTGTAGGCCTCCTTAAGTATTGCTATTTATTTGACATTTTATCGCTCTTTTGCCACCTTCCTGGTTCCTTTTCCTTTTTCCCTTCATTGATATACAATTTATTTCCTCAAATATCATATCCTAAAGGGAAAACAAGAATCCAAATCACACAACATCCTTTCAAATCGACAAAGCCAGTTGGGGAGGAGCCAGTTTCCCTGGGAAGAAGTGAAGAGGCAAAGGGCAGGTGGGGAGGGTGCTTGTCCTAATGGCCCTGTTTGAATTCAGAACATTACATTTCTTTTGCCATTGCCTCAGCCCATCACGGAAGCACTTTGAGTCAATTATCCTTAGAATGTTCTTTCAGTGCCTCTGTGACTTGGTGACATTTTCCTTGGCTGCCTCTCATGACCTATTTATAGGACCTGCTTTAAAAATATACTTGGTTTGACACTTTAGATAGACTATTAGAAATATGGGAATCTGGGAGGAAAAGGTTATGAAAATTAGTAGAAAGTAAACAAATCCAATGAATTATAGTGTTTATCATGCAGGAGGACTTAAAAATCTGTGCCTCTCTGGTCCTGGTACTGAGTTAGCAGGGTAAAGGGGAGAGCTATGGAGATGTATTAGTTGCCCCATTTGGTCAGTGTCCTTGAGGACATCAAGTCCATCTGCAGACCCACAAAGGAGCCAGAGTAAATCCACTTTGATTTCTGTTTGTGGTTGGCACAGCTGTATGGCCAACCCCAGTCTAGAAAGGACACTCCCCACAGCCTGTTGAAGGCATATGTGTACGGTGCTCACCATGACTTTTCCAAGAACATCTTAGAGGTTATTTGTCCCATGGTTAAGAGCTGCAAGTACTGAGGAAGGGTTAAACTGATCACATGTGACATCCCAGGATCTTCCCATTAGGCTACTGGTACCCTCCCAAACCCCATATACGCGCTCTTGGTGGGTAAACGAGGCTGGTCTTGCAGAAGGATGAAAAACATCTTAAGAGATGTTACTGCTATCAAGAAAACCAAGGTTCGATTTTGGGTTTTCTAGTCTTGTTAATAAAAGAATTTAAAAGCAGAAGTGCAATTTTATTAAGAATTTGAGGAAAACAAAAACAGGGCAGGCAAGTGGTAAATCTTAGCAGCTGGCCAGATGAGGGAGGCGGGGAAAAGGGAGGGAAGAAGTCATTTCCTGTGCTGTGAAGGTTGGGAAGCAGAGACCCAGCATCGGCATCGTGGTAGGGTTGCATTAGAGAAAGAGCAAATAGCTTGGAGTACCAGGGAACATACATTTAGGCTTTGGCCAGTATCCGAAAGAAAAAAGACAGAAAAGGAAAACAAATACATTATTTTCAACAATCAGTCCTTCCTTTCTTTGCACATCTTTAAGTGCCTCAGATTTTCTTGAAGTGGGGCGGACTTGGTTGTAGGTTGGATGATTGATAGGCTCAGCTGGTCTGGCCTCTTAAAAGGAGGAGATGGTAGTCTGTTGGTGGTGGCGTTCTCCTTTAATCCCAGCACTTGGCAGGCAAAGACAGGTGGGTTGCTGTGAGTTCGAGGCCAGCCTGGTCTACAAAGCGAGTCCAGGACAGTCAAGGGTACACAGAGAAACCCTGTCTCAAGAAACCAAAAAACAAACCAACAAACAAAAAAAAAAAAAAAAAAAGGAGGAGACAGTATTATCTAATGTTTTGGGTTGCTTAGAATGTTGAGTCTCTACCTAGGGCTAGAAGTTTCTTCCAGGAAGAAGCAGTTTTCTCTTAGTGAGCCTCAACACGGCCTAGACACCTCCACCATTCCGTGTAGTGACTTGAATTCTAAGGACTGGATCTGCCATGAGGGAGGGGTCCAGTAACCCCAGAGATTTAAGGAACAATCCATCCCGGGTAGGCTTCATTCTTCTTAGAAAAAGCTTCTAACACTATCTAATTAGATAAAAGCCCTTGCTTTTCACGAAGTGGGAGGCAACGGCGCAAGAGCCCAGGCTTGCTGCCTTCCCCTTTCCTGCAGCTCTCAAACGTCTTCAAAGCATCGCATACTTTCATTTACACTTTCCCCCCTTGACTACGGTTTTGCCTTGTGAGTTTCCAGCTACCTGGATATGTCAAGTGGGAAATCCCAGAAATGAATAAATCACCAGTTTTAAATTATGAGTAGCACTATAAAACCTTATACCACCCTATTCTTCCCTAGAAGAGACATGACTTTACCTTTGTCCAGCACATCCACACGTAATATGCTGAGGCCTTCCTGTTAGTCACTTATTGGGCTGTGGAAAAAAATATAGGTAGCATCTATAGGGTTCAGTAATATACGCAGCTATGGATAGTAGAAAGTATCTTCCATGGATAAGGGATTGCATTTTTGAATAGGAAATATAGCCTTGTACCATGCATAATGGTCCACACCAGTAATCCTAGCTGGCAAGAGTCAGAGGCATGAGGATATGGTGGGAGCAAGGTGGGAGTACAAAGGGAATTTTCTCACTACCATCATATCAGAACTGACACTAAAAGGTGAGTTTAAAAAATTAAGAAGAATGATTGTTAATAACGTAACAGCTGATTAGCCTTCCGTTGATCAACGTTACTATTATAACTCCCTTCATATGACAATACAAATGAAGAGTTGAAGGGAGACGGAGCCTTTGCAAAATGCTTGCCATGCAAACATGAGAACCTGAGTCCGGATCCCAGCATTCATGTGAAAAGCCTGAGTCCATGCTTATGTCTGCTGTTAACATTTTAGCAAAGGTTGTGTTTCAACGCATCCCCCACATTGACAAGCTCTTCCACTTCTCAGAGACAGAAACTAGAACTAATTTGGCTTAAAAAAAAAAAAAAAAAAAAAAAAGATAACTGATATAGGCCTGCGTACCAGAAACGTCTTATTTTATTTATTTATTTATTTTTTTCGAGACAGAGTTTCTCTGTGTAGCCTTGGCTGTCCTGGACTCACTTTGTAGAACAGGCTGGCCTCGAACTCACAGCGATCCACCTGCCTCTGCCTCCCGAGTGCTGGGATTAAAGGCATGCACCACCACCGCCCGGTTTATGGTTGGTTTTAATGTTAATTTGGCCCTCTCAGATTCACCTGAGTCGGGAGCCTCATGGGAAAACTTGTCCTGAGCGCCTTGATTGATTGATGCAGGCAGCGCCTTGATTGAGGCAGGCAGCACCTTTGGCAGCAGCAGCACAGAAGCAGAGAGATCAGCTGCCCTACGCTCGCTTGGCTTGACCTTACGTCCCTCTTCGGCTGCCTTGATCTACCCAGTTACTGCTGCCCCCAGAGCCGGCATTCCCAGGCTGCCATCAGGAACTGAAGACCAGCGACTCTCCGGGAAGCTTCCGGATTCTCAGTAGCAGATTGGGACTATGGAGGCACGCAGCCTTGTGGACTGAGCAGATACTGGGTTGTCGGCCTTTCTGAGGAGAGACAGCCGCCGTGGAATTACTCAGACTGCGGAGGAGGGCCTTGGCCTCAAAGATAGAGCTGGATTCTCAGCGTCTCAGGTGAGGTTCAGATGTTGTTACATACATGTGTGTTTATATATGTGATATACAGTACACATTGCTTCTGTTCCTCTAAGATCCTTGAGTAACCCACATCGACACCAGGTGACTGATTTCAGATTGCCTCTGGACCAGTTGAGGACAGGTGACCCTACTCTCTCCCACTCAGCGCTCGGCTCTGTATCTGTTGCAGATCGGCTTTCTCTGTCCAGGCTCCCGATTTCCTGGTAGCTCTGATATTCTTGCTTCAGCTGATCTCAGTGGGGTCATGTGGACTGCGTTCTATGCTTTCGTTGGCTGTTGACATGCATTCTTGGATTTTGTCGTTGTGGTAAAGGAAATGCTTGGTGATTTCTGTAGTCACCAATAGCGTAGCCCCCTTCCTGCTGCAGTGACCACTGGGCATGACTGCCTCAGCTTAGTGCTAGACTCCTAGACCCCTAGACTCCTTCAATATCGTCACCACCTTAGCCTTCTTGGCCTGACCTCTGTATTGCTGCTCCTTTGCCCATGAACACTACTGCCTTCCATGGAAGCTCTTTTCCTTCAGCAGCCACACATGCAGGGAGGGTACTCAGGTTCCCAAATCCCATAGCTCCATGCACAAGCTTTATGTGTCATGGTGCCACGCTGTGTACTCTGCCCCACAGTTGTTACGTGGACCGAAACCTTTATTCATACATTGAGGTAGGAGGATGTAGCATATGTGAAATTGCTTTAGGGCTTAATGACAGCATGACATTGTCCGGATGCATCAACCCGGCAGCTTTAGTTAGACAGATGGACGGTCACCAGTAGGATAAAGGGAGGGCACTTTGAGGCTAAAGTTTCTGAGAAGTTCTTAGAGCCACTCTGTCTGGAAACTTAGCCACTCTGCCTCCCGAGTCATTCCCTGTTGACCCTGCTCCTCACAGCTGGCTCTGTGGCAACCTTGTATGTTTAAAGTGACTGTATGCTCTTGGTGCCTTAGAAAGAAACCTGTTTACAATTTACATATATATATATATATTTATTTATATATATATATATATATATATTTATTTATTTGTATTTATTTATTTATTTGTGAGTAGTGTGTGTGTGTGTGTGTGTGTGTGTGTGTGTGTGTACAGTGCCTGTTGAGGCCAGAAGAGGGCATTAGATTTTCTGGAGCTGCCAGACATGGGTCTAGAAACCAAACTTGGGCCCTCTGGAAGAACCATATGCACTTTTAACTGCTGAACCACCTCTCTAGCTCCAAACAAATGCATTTAAAGAGGATTTTTAAAAATTCTGATCATCTTAATAATGCTTTTTAGACAGAATGCTTAAGCTATGATTGTGTATCTAAAAATAACTGGTCTTTGTAGGCATGCTAAACCATTTTCTCCTTAGGCCGTACTGCACGGCATTCATCCATTAAGACTTGTACATTGATGGCTGGTGAGTCAGCTCATGTTTGTCACTAAACCTGATAACCTGAGTTCAACCCCCAGAACCCATATTCCACATGGTCCAAGTAAACAACCAGCTCCTGAAAGTTGCCCTCTGACCTTCACATGTGTACTGTGGTGCACCTATGTGCACGTGTGCGCACACACAAACAATATATGTAACAACTGTTTTAAAGAGTTAAGCGTTGCGTGTCTGGAGAACGCGACTCAGCCAGTAAAGTGCTTGCCATGTCGGCATCAGATCCTGGGTTTGGACCCCAGGCACCCTTGTAAGAGGCCAGGCCCAGCAGCAGTGTAGTACTTGTGGCATTTGGGAGGCAGGGGTGGGCAGATCCCTGGCCAGCCAACCTAGCTCACTCACTGAGCCCCAGGGGCAGGTTTAGTAAGAGGCGCTGTGTCAAATGGAAGGTGGAGGTTTGGAGAGGTGGCTCAGTAGGTAAGGACCTTTGCTGTCAGGCTGCATGACTCGAGTTCAGCCCCTGGGATCTGAGTCCACATGGAATGTCCCTCTGCCTTCCACACATGCATCACAGCACACAGGGACACACACAGGATCACACTTTAATGGTGATTTTGAATGATTCTGTAGGCTGAGTGTCAACTAGCGTTGAGAACGAGACTCTTCATCAGGTCCTGGTCTTGAGGGGGAGATGCTGTAGTGTACATTATCCAGGAGCCCTGTGAGATTTTCATATGAGGTTTCGTGGTGAGTGGTGTGTACTCATGAAAGACCACAAGCAGGAGGTTTGGTTTTGTTTTCAAGAAACGCTTTCTCTGTGTAGTCCTGGCTGTCCCGGAACTCACTTTGTAGACCAGGGTGGCCTCGAACTCACGGAGATCCACCTGCCTCCAACTCCTGAGTGATGGAATTAAACCACCTGGTTTGTTTGTTTGTTTTTAAGCTGTAACTATTACATGTCTACCCAAACTCAGTTCATATGTTTGTGTAGAGAAGGGTGGAAAAAGAAATACCATGCTAAGGTTAAATTTAAAACTGCCGTGCCTGTGTTAATTTCACACAATACTGGTTTCCTTCTGTGTGTATGCACATGTGTATGAGGGGGTGGGGAGGAAGTGCGCATGTGAGGATGGAGGGCTGTGTTGATGTCTGTCTTCCTCAATTGCTCTCCTTTTTTGTTGTTGTTTGATACAAGGTTTCGCTCCAAAGTGAAACAAAACAAAACAAAAAGAATACCACACATGGAGCAAATAGATAGGTATGGAAATGCTTTCAGCTAATATGGCAAACATGATAGAGTTGAAAGGAACAGAACCAGCAGGCAGGCCCACTGTGACTGCTGGAGAGTTCAACACCCCCTTCCCTGTTCACAGTTGATAGCATCTACAGCCTGTGAGATGGTAAGCATGGAGAACCATCAATCAACTGGCTCTAATTGATACCTATAGGATACTTTATTCAGCAGAAGCAGGATGCACATTCTAGTCCATAAAGTACACCTTAACAAATGTAGGGCTATAGGAATCACACTAATACTACTCCTTGACAATAACAGGATTAAAATAGAAGCCAAGAACAAAGATAGTTGGAAAATCCCTAACTGAACAACACACATCTAACAAACCAATGGAAACTCTCTAACTAAAACCCCGATCCTTTTAAAAAGCTTTTTAAGCAGAGTCTCACTAGACTGGAATTTACTCCATGGCCCAGACATGCAGGACTTAGGTGTGTGTGCCTCTTGCCTCAGCCTCCGGTGCAGCTGGAGTTACAGGTGTGTGGGACCAAATCCAGCCACAGACTGTTTCAAATTACATTTGAACAAACACACAAAGAAAAAGGCTGCAAACACTGACCACAAAAAAATAAAAGCCTCGACTGTCCAAATATATCACAATGAAAATGGAAAGAAGCAACAAGCCGGGGGAAATGTTTTCAGCTAATATGACATGTTATCAATCAAATGCACTGACTGTTAAAGGCAGGCTGCTCCCTGATAGGCAGCCATCAAGAGCCAACAGATCCCAAGGACAAGCTAGGCCATTTAGTAAGCATGAGAACACATCTAATTTTATTAAAGAAATGCAAACTTCTACCTGTTAAACTAAAAAGCAATACTACTTCAGTGGGTGGCGCATCTCATATCAAATATCAAATCTAATAACAAAAACTGATTTTATGAAAATCTATTTTAAAAATTCTCTACCACGTTGATAAGGTTTTAGTAACAAAGGCAATGTCATGTATCACTAAGGGTAATTTAAATTGGTGCAACCTTTGTAGAAAGCAATATAGATAGTTATCAAACACACTAATAGTTTTTAGAAACTTTAACCCAGGATGTCAACTTCTAAAACATTTAAAAAAAAAAAAAAAAAAAAAAAAGATTACACACAGAGGTATCCTTTGGTGTCTGAAAATGTGGAGCAAAATCCGTAGTAGATAACGCTTACAAAGAAGTCATTTTGGCAGAACATTAAGATGCTATCAGATAATTGATTTCTCAAGTTAATTAATGATAGGAATCGTTTGGAGAAGGGATAACACACGACGTTGGGAACATGGACTATGGGTACAGCTCTGTATTTAGATTCACAGAGGAAGGGAATGTTAACATCTGAATATAGACTCCACCACAGCGCCTGTGTCTGAACACTTGGTCCCCAGCTGGTGCGCCGTGTTGAGAGGTTGCTGGCAGAAATAGGTCCTTAAGGGTGGGCTCCTGGTGGTCACACCCTCCTCTTTCCTGTTCCACCACCCTGGGGAGCCTGGTTGTCTCAGGATTTTACTGCCATATACTAAACTTTTTGGCTTTGCCTTCCCCACAGAATGCACTGAAATCTCCGAGTAACCAGTCTTTGCCCCATGACATTATTCCTGCTAGCTACCCATGGCATATGCCATGATAGGAATGCTGTGATAGTGATGAGGAAAACAGAAAACAAGGAATTATGGCAAAGTGTCTATCACTGTAACTTATTCTCTCTATATACTGCAGTTATGGGCCATTGGGTGTTTGGGGAAGGGGTATATTTTTACTTGATTTTTTTCCCCCTTTTCATAAAAAACCCTCATTATTTTACTAATCAGAATAATATAAAGAAGTAATAATAGTAATAATAAATTCCAAGCTTCTGGACTTTTAATGTCACTCTTGTTGAGCTTCGTCCTCGGTGCAGGTTCAAGGCTGCATCCTCTGTGAACCCTGCACCCCAGGACCTTAAGTCTTCGTCAGCCCTTCCTTTGTTTTTCTATCTCTGTTTGTAGCTCACTCACTTCACATATCACAGCGACTCAGCGCAGAGCCGTGTCTTGTCATCTTGACCTTTTGGGCCCCCAGAGAAGCATCTGATACCAAACAGGTGTTCAGTGCCTGGTTACAGCAGTTACAGGCGGCTCGCTCCCTGTCCCGATTCTCTCTGGGAACACGCACACTTTCACAGATGCTTTTCTTGGCAACCAGAGAATGAAGAGTCTGTGGGGCAAGGATGCTTCTTGAGCCTTCAAGAACCAACTCATGTTTTTCTGCTTTGAATCAAGTGCTCAGGAACTGAGACCAAGATGTCTCTAGGAGAAACAGCATCCTTTGAAATAGAGTTTGTGGTTTTCTTTCTTTTTGTTTTTTGTTTTTTGTTTTTCAAGACAGAGTCTCTCTGTGTAGCCTTGGCTGTCCTGGACTGGCTTTGTAGACCAGGCTAGCCTCAAACTCACAGTGATCTGCCTGCCTCTGCCTCCCGAGTGCTGGGCTTAATGATGTGTGCCACCACACCCAGCCAAGTTTGTGGTTTTCTACAGGGAACAGATTCATGGTCGGTAATAACCTTAATGGCAAGACACTCCCACGGTGGTCTTCTTGTCTAGCTCCCTTAAGCTCTGGTCCTCTGTGCAGACCGATAAAAGCAGATGGTCTGCATTTTTTTTGCTCCATGGATATAAAATTCCTGAGCCAGGTATGGTGACTTAGGAAGCAGAAGCAAGTAAATCTCTGTGAACTCAAGCTTGGGGCCAATCAGCTCTACATAGCAAGCCCCAGGCCAGTTAGGGTTGTATAGTGACATAGGGTTATACAGTGATAAGGAAAGGAAGAGAAAAGGGAAGGAAGAAAGGCAGGAAGAAGAGAAGGAAGGAAGGAAGAAGAGAAGGAAGGAAGGAAGGAAAGAAGGAAGGAAGGAAGGAAGGAAAGAAGGAAAGAAGGAAGGAAGAAATTTCTTTATTTTTAGCTAAAAGATATAAAAGTATATTCACCACTGTGGCAAAATGAACGCCAAACTTTGGTGATACTCAAAGCATCTTTTCCTCCTAAAAAATCAAAACCAGATTGGATAAAAAATATGGAAACAAATGTATGCGGACCACTGAGTTGGCCTGACACCACAGAGACGAGATCTGTCTTATACACGTGTGCGTCCCAGGGGCTCATTTCTTCCCTCTATGAGGGAATTATTAGATCAAGAGACACCCCTGTGGTACCCTGCTGCCGGGAAATCAGTTTCATAAAGATGTGTTAACCCTCCTGAGCTGTGGATGACAGGAAAGCATGGTCTTAATTACTAAAGGCGGACTCCACACGGTCAGGAAGCAGCAATGAGTTGCTGACCTTGGTGAAGGTGATGACCCTTCAACACGGTATCGGGTTGTGATTTCTGCTTTTTCTTGGACTTCCGACCATGTCGCCTTAGCCTATACTAGCTGCTGTAACAAACACCACGAGCTGGGTGCCTTCTAACAACAGAACTTTATTTCTCACGGTTCTGGGGGCTCAGTGCATGATTATGGATCTGGTAGATTTAATGTCTGGGGAGGTTCCATTTCCTCCTGGAGTCCTCTGAGTTCTTACCTTGAGGAAAGGGCAGGTGAGCGCTCAGTTCCTCGTGCCTAAGGACATTAATCTCATTCATGACCGTCCTGCCCTCTTGACCTAACCACCTTCCCAAGGCCCCGGCTTGATGATGTCAGCATCTTGGAGGTTGGAGCTTCAATTTATGAATGGAGAAGTGGGGCAGACCCTCAGCCGTGCAACCATAGCCCCTGTTGAGTATCTCCAGTCTTGCTTCGGTTTGTTGGCCCTGCAGAGTGCTCTAGAAAAAGCAGCGTCTGGGGCTGGAGAGATGGCTCAGAGGTTAAGAGCACTGACTGCTCTTCCAAAGGTCATGAGTTCAATTCCCAGCAACCACATGGTGGCTCACAACCATCTCTTCTGGCCTGCAGGCAGAATGCTATATACATAATAAATAATAAATCTTTAAAAAAAAACAGCATCTACCTTTTGAGAAGCTGCCCTCATTGCACAGCTCCAAGCCCAGTCCTATTAGACAGGGGCCATTGAATCTTCCCCTTCCATATTGCAAGTCCCTTCTCTTGGCCCTCAGAATCAACACTGTGTTCACTTATCTGATCAGGTGCTTGTACCATCCTCAGGTACGGGCACCCTACTCTGGGCTACCACCCTTCCTCTCTATTTACCAAACACCTACCTTCCTTGGCTTGGCATAATTCATTTTGTACTGAATAAAATTCAGAAATGAAATAGAGAGGCCAGCAAAGTGGTTAAAGGTGTCTGCCGCCAAACCTGAGTTAACCTGAGTTCAAGTCCCAGGACCCACATAGTTAAAAAAAGAGAACTTACTCCTACAAGTTGTTCTCTGACCTCCATGCCTTCCCCCCTCAGCCCAATTAAATAAAATGTACAAAGGTATTTTCTCCTAGTAAAATAGAAAGAAAAGTAAAAGAGGAAAAAAAAAATACAATGGCAAAGGTGATATTTGGGACAGAAAGGAGATTATGAGAATTAGGACTTAAAGACCCATGCAGACAGCTTGGGGTACACTGCAAATATCAGGGGCTCAGAGCACAAAGGCTCAGCTCCCAGTCACACATGGCTCTTCATGTCTCGGCTTTAGAATATCCTTATGGCAGGACTCCCAGCTGAAGGAACACATGCCTGCTGGGGTGTGCTAACGGTGTGAATGGCTGTGATGGTGGCTGACACGAAGGGTCTTTAAACCTCTGACTGGATGTGACCAATGCCACCTGCATGTCACTGGCCAAACTTGACCCCGCTGAGGTGAAGAAGCCAGTGCTTCTATTGAGATAGGAAGCAGGGACACAATCCACGGGAAACAGACACTTGACACTGTGGTAGAAGAAAGTATCGATTCCCTTAACCTTGCCTGGTAGTGATGTGGGAAGGAAAACCCGTTGAAGGCATGGTTCTTAAATCAGGAGGGCATTTTACAATCTTGTAGAGAGAAAGATTTTGGGTGGAAGTGGAAAAAAAAAAAAACAAAAAGCAAAAACAGAAGTTGACAATAAAGACTCTTGCTGGGGTAGGGACAAAAGGAACAAAGGAAGCAATCGGTTCTTCCTGACCTGAGAACCAACATAATAAGCAGCAAAGCTTCTTGGGGAGATAAAAGCCCAGGCTAATAACTGAGGTGTGCACAACCCTTCCCCCTCCACTCCAGAGGGCTCTGTAGAGCTATATCAGGGTCATTTCCCATGGGTGGGCTCTTAGAGTGGCACTTTTTGGAGTAACAATTTATTTGTAATGGAAGAAAAAGGACCCCATCATTACTGGGCTGGATGGATATATGACTAGACTAAAAATCATATTGGTGGCTCCCTCCCCAACCCCCCACCCCTCTGGTGGTACAAACGAGTACTCTAGTTAGTCTTTTTTTTTTTTGGTTTTTCGAGACAGCGTTTCTCTGTGTAGCCTTGGCTATCCTAGACCCATTTTGTAGACCAGGCTAGCCTCGAACTCACCACAATCCACCTGCCTCTACCTCCCGAGTGCTGGGATTATAGACATGCGCCACCACGCCCAGCTGAGTACTCTAGTCTTAATCCCACTTCTCAGGTAAGTGGGGATGACATGTGCTTTGTTTTCAGATCTCAATTTTCATCTCAGCCATAATTGTTCCTTTACTAAGCTGGTTTTCTATCAGGGTTTTGGGTTGTTTTAATTGATGTCTGGGAAAGTTAGGAAGGATTTTTTTTTTTTTTACAGTTGGGACCGAAGAGAATTCTGAGCTAGGCACTGGGGATGAGTGAAACAGTCCTGAGAGCTGGGTGTCTCGGAGTCTTCGAAGGAAAACATCTCCATTGCCACAAGGGAAAAGATCTGCCTGCCTCAGGGCCTGGGAAGAGCACTGCCTGTGGAGCCTGGCAGAAGCATGGGCCCACTCTGGGCAAAGAGTTCTTAGGGCTGGGCTAGTTAAGTTTTGTCAACCTGACACAAACTAGGACCGCCAGGGAAGAAGGAACTGCAATTTAAAAAGGTCAGATTGGCCTGTGGGCAATTTTTCTTGATTAATGATTGATGTGGGAGGGAGGGACCATCCCACTTGTGGGTGGTGCTGTCCCAAGGCAAGTGGTCCTAGGCTGTATAAGAAAGGAGGAAGTGTAAGCCCTGGGGAAGCAGCCCATGATCAGCAGTCATCCGCGGTCTCTGCTTTGGTTCCTGCTATCCAGGTTCCTGCCTTGATTTCCTGCCCCCGACTTCCCTTCGTGTAGGGTGATAGTGAAATGTAAGGAAGCCCTTTCACCCACACGTTTGCTTTGGTCAGTGTTTTATCACAGAAAAGGAAGCCAAACCAGGACACTGGGTCTTCTCTGGAGAAAATGAGTGAGAAAACTAGACTGTTTCAGGAGACGGGGCACATAAGAGTGTGGTATCCACTGTGGACACACGGAGAAACTCCAGAGCAGGGATGAATAGGCAAGGCACAGCTTCCAGGTCAAGGTGGCTCCCAAGTGGCGCAGGACAGGTCTCTAAGGGAAGGGACAGCTGGGGATCATTAGTAAACACTGCCCAGCAGTCAGGGGACAGGCACCTTGCCCATGAAGGGAATCTGGATAGGACACTAACATTAGCGAGGCTCTGAGGCTTCCCGAGGAATTCTGCAGCCTCTCCCACAATACAAGTTCAACAATGGTCAGACACTCCTCAAGTTTTGGTGGATTTATTATGTCCTAGCAAACCCACTGGAAGCTTAAACACTCGCTATTTAAAAATGCATTTCAAAGCACGATGCATCCTCAGGACCACATGACTGACCAGGATCCGTGACTGCTATCCAGTACCGAGAGAGGGCTACACTCCACAGGGCTATCCAGGGAGGTTCCACCATTTATAATCCCAGCAGTTTTTTGAATGCGTGTTGCCTTCACCCCACTGTAAACTCCAAAAATCAAGCTGAACCGTCATAAATCAGAAACTGTCTGTAATTGAATGTTCACTTAAAAAAAAAATCCTTCAAATAGCAATTGGAGACGCTTTGAACAAAAGTTAATGGATATAGCCCCGATGTGTCATTATGAAAGTCATGAATCAGAGTTTGACTTGTGCTTTCATTGTCTTGGAATAATTATTTGTTATCTTGTGGTGGAAGATGCTGTTGGGACCAAGCGTGGGTTTATGAGCATTTTGATTATCCTTGGGCCCCAGCTGCAAAATGCCAAAAGCTTGATGCTTCGAATACATCACTCAGTTGCAGGCACTAATGGTGTTGATGATGGTGGCAGTTTAACCCAAGAAAATATTAATAACTAAGAAGGCGCATGTGAGCAGGATGCTGATGGGTGATGTGCTGGTTATTTTCTCCTTGCCACAACAGTTCTTGTTTGGCATAGCTGTCACGACGGCTCTATAGATTCAATGACAGAACGCTGGCACAGGGCCACGGGAGGGAGAGATCTGAAGAAGATTTGCAAACTTTTTTTTTTTTTGATGCTTTTGATTGTAACTTTTGACGCTTCTATTTATAAACACAGTGGCTTGTGGGTATTTATTTGCAGGAGGCCTAGGTCTTAATTATAGGCCCAAGCAAAACACACCTGGATCTGTATGTTTGGATTTCAAAAGCCTTTCAGTTTAGACCAGGAAGCCAAGGTGATGGCATCTTACTGGATTCAGAGGAGTGTGTGTGTGTGTGTGTGTGTGTGTGTGTGTGTGTGTGTGTGTGTGTGTGTGTACTGACACAGGTCTTGCTACATAGCACAAACTGGCCTCAAAATAGTGTTCTGCTTATGTTTCCTTCATGCAAGGGTCATAGATACTAGCCAAGCTCAGGCAGCTATTTATAACTAAACAATGAAGCATTTTACATTTTCTGCTTGATCTTGCCAGCTATAATCACAGTATCATTTTAATGAGAACATGCATTGTATCTCCATATCATTCGCCTATCTTTGACTTGCTGATAACATTGTTCCTGGTGATTGTGGTGCCATTGGCTTTTGGTCTTATCATCCATGAAGGTGACTATTCCTCTAGCATGGCGGTTTTGTAGGAGTTTCTTCAGCTTTCTGCTGCTGAGCCAATCTGGCTTTTAAGGTCTCATGTGAGCAAATGATGACAAATACCCACAATGCCTGAATAAGAGGTCATTCTCACCGTGGCCCGATAGGTAGACTCTGGCCTTGGTCTGCCTACTCTGTGGGCTCTTTCTGTACTGCAGTGGGTCAGAAGCCACCGACAGCAGGGCAGCAGCTGTGGGAGACACAGCGTGTGTGGTGTGGATGGTATGAGGGATGCTCTGTGGAGTATTGTTTCTCCCGTGAATGGCCCCGTCCCCACTTGGATCTCCCTCAGCTCAGAGGCAGGGCTTATCTTTAAGTCAATGTAAAGGCTCCCTTATCAAGGGTGGGAAGAGGGCCAAGGCTCCACAGCTGTGTTCCCCTGTGGGGCATGGTGAGCACTTGGTCACAGTTTTCCCTAGAAAAATAGCTAGACAGTACTGGGCACCCCTCACTGATCTCAGCACAGCAGAACAGCTTTGACTTCAGATGTGGGGTGCTGCCCCTCCCCTCAGCTACCTATGCTTCTCTAGGGGTCAGAAGGGCACAGTAAGTGACAATTCTCATGGTGGCAGCTTAAGGCTTCTCTACTAAGCTTTAGCATGCACCAGGCCCTGTGCTATGGAAAGCAGACGCATTTACCAGCTAATCCTCCCAGCCATACATTAAAGTCCCACACAAGCACCAGAGGGTCTGGGTTCCGGCCCTGACCTCCTTGGCATCGCAACCCAAACTTGTAACCAACAGGCCCAAACGCTTCCAGGATGTTGCCTTATGCCTGGGGCTGATCTTACTGCTGGTGGGAACTTGTACAACAGGGCATTCCCTGTTACTGTTATTTTTACAGAACTGTTTGTGTCTCAGCTTCTCTCTTAACTCGGCTATCATACAAATAATTGAGACTCTATTGTATTATTTTTTAATAAGCTTCACAGCACAAGAACTGAGCAGTAATTACTCTATTCTTGACCCTTTATGCTAATCTGGCTCCCTCCCAGCAGATATCCCAGGACACTTGCACTTTGTAGCTTTCCTTGTTGAGCTCTCTCTCCTGGTCCCTCCTGGACCTCTCCCCATAACTGAATCCCCTTACTTCCTTCTCTAGCTGCTCCTCTATCTGGCAGGAAGTCCAGCTCTATTCTCTCCCCTGCTCAGTGATTGGCTGTAAGCTGTTTTACTGGTATATCAGGGGACAATTAGGGAGCAGTGTTTTCACGACTTTGAGACAGGAGATTCTCAGAACGAGGATTATAACCAGATATAGGGGTTATAGAAATCAGCATTTGAATTACACAATAGACTTATGCCTACAGTTCCTTCCCTCTCAGTGACCTGGTACCCTCCAGAAAAGAGACTGAAAGGACATCTGTGCACGCATACGTGCGTGTGTGCGTGTGTGCATACATACGTGCGTGTGTGCGTGTGTGCATGTGTGCATACGTGCGTGTTGAAACAGGGTTTCTCTGTGTATCTCTGGCTGTCCTGAAACTCACTCTGTAGACTAAGCTGGCCTTGAACTCAGAGATCCACCTGCCTCTGCCTCCTGAGTGCTGAGACTAAAAGGTGCGCACCACCACGCCCCGCTGAGAATGACTTCATAATTATCTTTAATCCTAGCTGCGCAGGGGGACATGCACATTAGAGTTCCTCCAGTCCTGACTTGTGTCTTAGTTCCTAAGATTGGCTCTTACAAGGTCCTCTCACGTTTGCTTCCCTGGCCACATCAAGGCAGCTGCTTAGTCTGTGTTAGAGAGTCATGGCCTGCGCTCAGGCCTCTTCCTTCTTGTTTCCTTTGGGACTATTTCTCTGCTGCCACCTGCTCCTCTACGGAGGGGCTTACGGTCCGTCTCTGCCTAGTGGGCATGGGTGCTGTGTTTTCTGTTCTCTTCCAGGTTGCACAGAACATCTTGCTCCCCTTGAGACTTGTCCTTCCCGTCCTGTCCGCCTCTTCACATCACTTCCGCCGTGACCACCCTCCGCAGCTCACTCTCTTACCGCTTGTTCTCTCTGCTTCTGCTCCTACTTCCCTCTCAGCTGGTGTTCTTGTTGTTCTATTTTGGTTTTGAGACAGAATCTCACTAAACCACCCAGGCTGATCTTGAGCTTGCCATCCTCCTGCCTCAGCGTGCCAAACAGCTAAGGTTACAGTCACTTTCCGCCACAACTAGCTTTGCACCGGTTATCTCCTGCTGCCTCACAGATTCTCCACCTTCCCGAAGCGGCTGGAAAATGATGAACGTATTACATCGTCTGTGGGTCACAGAAGCTGAATGTAAGTTAGAAATGTTTCTGTGTCTCTCATGAGGTGCCTGTCAACCAGTGGGTCAGGCTGCGGATGGAGAGGCGGGACTCACTCGTGCACCAAATAGCTCATTTGTGCACCCGCCATCTTGGATTTCAACTCATCATTGGTCCCAGCATGCAGCACTTTCTTATCCCAGCTGCCTTTTCCCAGAGCGAGTGATGAGAGGAGAGGAGTGCGAGAGGACACAGGACCTGGAAGCTGGTCTTTCTATAGCCTAATCTCCAAAGAGCACCCCCTCACTTCTGCCACATCTCATTATACATAAGTCAATAGGTCCATCCTGGACTCTAGACGAGATATACCAGAAAGTTGGCGTCCTCAAGCTGTCTAGGGTCTACCCACCACAGCTCCATCCTCTACTCTATCTAGAGGCTGGAGGGCTTTCTTTCTTTTCCCTTTGAACATAAATCAGATCGTGTCACCCACCTGCTCAGAACCTTTCAATGGCTTTCCAGGGTTGAAAGTCCTTTTCAGACCTTCAAGGTCCTGTCAAGTCTCGTTCTTTCCTTTCACGTTTTCTCCCAGTATCCTCCAGTGCAGGCCTTTGTGACTGCTGCCAACCCCTCCCATCTCTGGATTTAAATTTCTGTGCTCCCTGTGCTCTGGAGCTGCGTTCCCTGAGGGGCCGTAGGCTTCGCTCCGGTCTCTGTGCCAGCCACATCTTCTCAGGGATGCCTTCTGCAGCCAGCTGCACCAGCTGAAATGCACCTTGGTAGTTTCCTCCTCTGACTCAGTACCTTGGCTAGCTTCCTCCTCCTGTGATAGCTATATGACCAAAAGGACGTGGGGAGGAAAGAGTTTATAGCTGTACACACAATGGAAGGAAGCCAATGAAGAAACACAATCAGAGCAGGAACCTGGAGGCAGGACTAAAGCAGAAGCCGCAGAGGGGTGCTGCTTACTGGTTTGTTCCCCATGGCGTGCTTAGTCTACCTCATTAGACTACGTAGGACCCCTTCCCAGGAGCGGCACCGCTCACAGGGAGTTGGATCTTTGCACAAAATCAAGCTAATTCCATGTGGACTTACCTATAGGCACTCCAATAGAGGCGTTTTTCTCAATCCAGGTACCTCTAACCTGTGTCAGCCTGACAAAAAATGAACCAGGATATTCAGTATAATTCTTTTTCATATCATATTTCACTTACCTCAGTGCGTGTATATGATCAGTTATATATTGTCTGTATCATCCAGTACAATATCAAACTCCCTGAGGACCAGGACTTAGTACCCTAGTCTGGTTCTAACTATAACACATCCCTTTGGATCACATTACACAGAAAGATAAAATCCATGTCCATCAAAGCCCAAGGGGGAAACGAGAAATCACATGGGGTCTATGCTGTGTGCTGCACACCATATTTCCCCTTAGAGGAACAGCTCAGTCACACAGTTCACCAATATGACGGTCAAATTGCCAGCAAGAACTGGGGAAACTGTGTTCTGTCTCCGTTGGTTTTGACTGAGACCCCAGTAGTTCCTCTCAAGAGGAACTGAGTGAGGTAGTGAGTGCTTCTCCATATCAAGGGAGTGTGTGGGTGTGTGTGTGTGTATGTGTATGTGTGTGTGTATGTGTGTATATGTGTATGTGTGTGTGTGTCTGTGCGTGTGTGTGTGTACTCAGGCTGATGAGAGTGTCAGCTGTGACAACGGGGAGTTGAAAGTCAGCTTCGTAGGAAATTCTTTTGAGAACCAGAGCTTCAATTGGTGATGGAGGAAAACAAGCTGAAGACTGAATGGTTGATTTACTTCCTCATGACAAACCTGTGTGCGCTGAGGGGAACAGTTTTTGTTGTACATTTTAGAAGGGCTCTTGAGAAATGCTTGAGGAAGAATGCAGGGATGTGGTGAAAGGGCAGGATTTTCTTCTCACGTGTTTCTTTCCTACCTAGAAATAGCAGACTCTCTCACGTGACCCAGGCTGGTTTTCTGAGTAACACTTGAGTATACAGAGAGCCTTTAAATAGTCTCTGTAAGATACATTTCTTGTCAGTATCTATCTTTTTGTCTGTGTGGCATGATGGGCCTTTAAATTGTTTTTCCGCTCCCCCCCCCCCCCCCCCGCCGCCTCCCATAAGTTTCTTTCTTTTCTAAGTCACTCCTGTTAGAAAACAGGCGCTTCACACTCTTTGGAAACCAATTAAAACAGAAAATACTAAGTCTTGAAAGTGTTTGTCTTCTCATCCTTAAATGGGGCTCATAATCCCACCGGAGGAGGCGAATGTGATGATTAAATGAGAAATAAAATGAGAGATTAAAGCTCTAAGCTTTACCAACAGCAGACCTTCCAGAAGTTGTGCACAAATTGCCCCAAGCTATTGCTGTAAGGAGGATCACTCAACTGATGCCCAAATAGCAACTAAAGGCGGGAGCCTTTCCAAGGCCTCATCAAAAGACACAATTATAGGAAATTTGGTTCCAGGTCTGACTGGATTGTAGATGCCACTCATAAGTCAGGGCAGCCTCCCAAACAGAATGAAATCTCGCACCGGGCAATGGAGGGACCATGGGGTTTTAAGAGCTGAACAAGAGAGCAGAACAGTAGAAAGAGCCAGTCATCTGGCATGGGCTCCTCTGGGATGCTCCTTTGAAAGGGGTTGAAGCCAAGGGCACTTGTTTATTGCTGACTCGGGTAAACCAGATTTTCTTGTTCTCAGAAAAACCTGGTCTCTTTGGAGGGAAATATCTACTTCCTTAGGGTTTCACTTTGATTCTATAGCATTTAACATAAGCAGCTACGTTCTGGTTTGGTCCAATCTGCTGGGGCCAAATGCAGGGATCAGCTAAAAAACAGGTCCCCCCGCACCCCATGATTTCTGTCTAATGCTCACTGGCTGTTGGCAGGTTAGAATAGTAAAGGCAGAACTTATAATATGGTGGAAAGGCCATAGGTCTAAACATTATAATATAGTGGAAAGGCCATAGGTCTAAATGTTGGTATGCCAATATTCAAATAAAAGTTGAATACTTTTTTCATTAAATATTTCCAAGCATCAGATTATTCATATCTAGACTGAAATATGTCTAGTTTTGTGTATGTGTGTGTTTAAGAAAGATTAAAATAGATAATTTATAGCTGGGCATGGTGGCACATGCCTTTAATCCCAGCACTCAGGAGGCAGAGGCAGGTGGATCACTGAGTTCAAGGTCAGCCTAGTTTACAGAGGGAATCCAGGACAGCGAAGGCTACACAGAGCAACCTTGTCTAAAAAAACCAAAAAAAAAAAAAAAAAAAAAAAAAAAAAAAAAAAATCAAGCAAGCAAACAAACAAGACAATTTATGTGACACAGGCTTTTGAATGTGCTCAATAAATTACAATATTTTCTCTCTTTGTAAAAGTCATAACAATTGAAATACACATTTCCATAATGCGTGTGTGTTCCATGTACAGCTGTATGATTGGGTGTGTGTGCCCTGAGGCTGTAGGAGGTGTCTAGCCCTGCTCCTTCCCACCTTGTTCCCTTGAGGCAGGTCCCTTACACTGAACCTGGGCCTCCTCCTCAGCTAGGCTGGTTGGTCTGCAAGTTCCAGGGACCTTCCTGTCTCTGCCACCCAGGCAGCACCATGCCTGTTTTGTTTTGTTTTCACATGAGTGCTAGGGATCCAAACTCAGGCGCTCATGCTTACAGAAAAAGTGCACTTCCTCACTGAGCCATCCCTCCCCCCCCCCCCCCCCCCCAGACCCCTTCTCCATACTCTTAATGAGCCATCTATGCATTCTCAAGAAGAAAAAGAAATCATGGAGCAGAGAGAAAGAAGTAGACGGTTGAAAAAGAAGTCATGTTTTAACCCAAAGGTGATGGATATTAATCTTTTCATTATAAAGCTCTTCACAGTTGGGCTTTTTTTTTTTTTTTTTTAAATCTCATTGCCCATGAGGCTCCTCCAGTCACTCTCTCTTCCAGAAGTGACTGGGAATGCTGGTGAGTTTTAACGTTACCACAAGCAAAACATAACCAGGGAGGTAAATCTGCTGCACCCAGATGTGCCTCATTCACTAGATTCAGTCTATAATGTGGCTTTGAGGAGTCGTTTGTAGCTTGGCATTATTTGGGGTCACCAGGGTCTGCAGATAGCTCTGCGCAGTGTTTGATGATCTGACTTGACATTGTTTCCGCTAAGAAGACTTAAAAAATGTAGTAGGGTCATCCTGTATACCTTACTCTGGGCTGACGTATGTTGTTTTGGTGTTTACCCACTGCCTTGCTCAGTGCAAGCCACGTAGTAGAGTTAGAATGTAACTTAAGTTATAGGCTCAGGGGGGCTGGAGAGATGGCTCAGAGGTTTAGAGCACTGGCTGCTCTTCCAAAGGTCCTGAGTTTAATTTCCAGAAACCACATGGTGGTTCACAACCATCCATTATGAGATCTGGTGCCCTCTTCTGGCGGGCAGGCGAACATGCAGACAGGATATTGTATACATTGAAAAAAAAAGTTATAGACTCAGACATGTGCTGCTGTTTTTGTTGTGTTAAACAAAACAAAACAAAACAAAAACAAAACAAAAACAAAACAAAACAGGGACACATGTAGCCCCAGCTGGCCTAGAATTTTCTCTGTAGCTGAGAGGATGGCCTTGAACTCCCAAACCTTCTACCAAGTGTTAGAATTGTAAGCATATGCCACCATATGGTGATATGCCATCAAACCCTGGTCTCTTGCATGCTAGGCAATCATTCTGCCCGTTAAGCAACGTGCCGAGCCCATGAGCAAGGCTAAGGCCTTGAGAATTATGAGCTCCTCTCAGTTCCTTAGCAGATGCTGATCCACTCTCTCCTGTCCATCCCCACTTGTTATTCTACAGTCTTCGAATATTTTTTCTTAGATCATGATATGTTATTTTAAAAATTTCATTTCACTTAAAAATTCTTCCCCTTGACTCACTATATCAGCAATGCTCTATATTAACTTGTAATAGAATCAGTTGTCAATCTGTTTTGCGAAGTCTTTAATATCTCATGAGACAAATGGAGTGAATGCAAAGAATTATAAACTGGTGATAGAAAATCCAGGACATAGCACTTTAGTAGCTTAGTGGTTGGAGGAATGCTGAGGACAGCTTCTTCTGTCACCACGCAGCTCAGCTGTTCTGTTTCTCATAAGGTCAGGCTGCTGTTTATGCCAAGGAAGCGTGAGTTGCTTTGGCTTGGAGCTCTCCATCCAAAAACAAGGAGGTCCCATGAACGCCCCCTCTACTTGCTGAAACTGGAAGGTCGGAGCTTTTCAATTCATGCTAGAGAAAGATTAAACTTACCAAGCTGCTCTGGATTTTAGCTTCAGGCAGTTTGCTTGCTATATATATGGAGAATCAATTTCTCTCTCTGTCTGTTTGCCTGTCTCTGTCTCTCTGTATCTATGATCTATCTATGTATCTATCTATGTATCTATCTACCTATCTCCCCTCTCTCTTCAGCCAGTGTCCCATGTGCAGTGCTTGCTGGTTCTCCTCTTACGGCACTCAGCTTTCCAACGTTGGAGACCTTGCAGGAATAAACACTCAAATATCATCCTGTGCCATTGTTTCATGTGAAAGGAGCGTCATTTAGTATACAAACTCCACACAATTCACTACAAATAATTATTAAAGCTCTTTGTAATATTTTACTCAACGAATATTAAAGCTCTTTGTAATATTTTACTCGAGATGTTAAAAAAAAAAACCCAAACAGCCTTATGCTTTTTTTGTTTGTTTTGTTTTTCAAGGCAGGGCTTCTCTGTGTAGCCTTCGCTGTCCTGGACTGGCATTGTAGACCAGGATGTCCTCAAACTCATTGAGATCCACCTGCCTCTGCCTCGAGAGTACTGAGATTGAAGGCGTGTGCCACCACTGCCAAACAGCCTTATATATCAACACACAGTAGCCTTAGGAATTTCTGCCTCACAGGGCTGGAAGGCCAAATGTCATGAGGCATTCCTGCCAGCCCTTGGTACCTGGAGAGAGCCTGGAGGGCAGAGTTAGATGCACACAGTCCCTGCAGCTCTAGGGATGCTCTTCATGTGTTGCCTCTTCCGACTCCCTTTGTTTCTTCCTCATGGGCATCCCCTTTTCTCTGCATTGACGTCCTCTTCGGGGAACGGGAGATTAAGCGGGCAGAGGAACACAGCTGTATAAACAAGGTTGCTCCATGGCACCTGGAGGAGACCAGAGGGGAGAGAAAGAGAAAGAGAGAGAGAGACTGAACATGGCCACGACACTGGCTAGTGTTCATGGCTGCGAGAGAAGGAAGAAGAGCAGGGGATTGGGACTAGAGAAAGCAAAGCAGAGTGTAACGGGGCAAACGGAAAGGGGGAGAGACAGTGAGTATAGCCGGCTTTAAGACCAGTGAGTAGCGGGGAGGTGGTGGGGGGGCAAGCCCATGAGCTGGAGGGAGTGTTGGGTTGAGGGGGAGGTGAGAAAGGCAAGTATGCTAGCATGGGCTTTTAAAGTGCTGATAGTCACCAAATGCATATGGCCCATTATAGGCAGGAAAGGGAAATGACTCCTTTTGATAGAGGGGAACTTGCTCCCTAAGTTCCTGAGGAGTGCTGGCTTTTGTCTAACCACCAGATATCCTCCTGTGGTCCAGGTTGCTAGTCCTAGACTGGCATTTGGATGAGTCGGTAGGCCTGTCCTTTTGGGGGGTGTGCTCTTTATGGGGTGTGCCCTTTGGGGGGTGCGTGCCCTTTGGAGCTGAGGCTGATGAAATGCATCGTGGTCTGAGGCAACTGGCCAAGGATGGGCAAACTACTTCGAGCCTAGGCTTCACATCGGACCTGCCTGTCCCCAAGCCTTGCAATCATGTGGAGTTGAGACCTAACTCCATGCAGTCTTGCAGCATCAGGAAGCAACCCAGTCAGGCTTTGGAGGTAGAGCAGTCAGCGCTAGGAGTTGGTTAGGTGGCAGAAAGTGGCTCCATGGTGCTGGGAGCTCATTGGCAGAGAACCACGTCTTCCTCTTGCAGATGACTGGGTTGTGTGAGGGGCTGGAGGACCAAAGTAATGAGTGAACTGGTTCAGGTTGAAAAACTGTTTCCATCATCACACGTTTCATTATTCGCTTCCTGCTAATTGTGGCTTCAAATTCAGCAGCAGTGGCCTCTCCACAATAACTAGCAATTACAAGCACATGTACACAGTTGTGAGCTACCCAGGTGGTGCTCAAGCACTCAAGCGTTCCTCCGTCGAAGTGATCGTATGAATTTGTAATAACTTCTTTGTTGCATGAGCTGAAATAGATGGTATGCAATCAAGAAATAGCTCCAGTTTTTCTCCCATCACTGTCTGAAAGCACAGTCGACTCTGTGTATGTGTGTGTGTGTGTGAGAGATGTCTCTCTTAATAGACCTTTATCTTTTAAAAAGGTTATTTATTTATTTATTTATTTATTTATTTCGAGACAGGGTTTCTCTGTGTAGCCTTGGCTGTCCTGGACTCACTTTGTAGAACAGGCTGGCCTCGAACTCACAGTGATTCACCTGCCTCTGCCTCCCAAGTGCTAGGGTTAAAGGCGTGCGCCACCATGCCCGGCTTTAAAAAGGTTATTTATTTTCTGTTTTATTTATTTTTATTTTATGTATATGAGTGTTCTGCTTGTGTGTGTGTATGTGTACTACATGTGTGCATGATGTCTACAGAGATCCGAAATGGGCGTTGGATCCCCTGGAACTGGAGTTGTGCGCCCCACCGTGGGTACTGGGAGATGAACCCATGTGAGAAGAGTGTTCCTAACCACTGAACCATCTCTCTAGCCTCTCTCTTACTTTTTGAGACAAGCTCTCTCCCTGAACCTGGAGCTCACTAATTGGCTAGAGTGCTGCTGGTCACCAAGCGGTAGGGTTATATCTGTCTCTGGTGCCCACACTCTGGGGTTATAGCCTCGTGCCTCTGGGTTCAGCTTTTTACTTAGGTGCTGAGAATTGAAATAGGGCTGTATTACCCATCAATTAAAAAACAGTTTACTTTAAAACTTAATGGTTTAAAACAGTAAGAAATTATTACTTAATTTCTGTGGGCCAGGAACTCAGAAACAGTTTGGCTGCATTGCTCGACCTCTGAATCCACAGTGGTGTTCCAGGCAGGAAGTTAACCAAGGCTGTGCTCATCAGAAGGCTTGAAGGCATGCGGGCCTCACAGCAGGCTTGGTGAGTTAGTGCTGGTTACTGGTGGGAAGTTTCGATCCTTCCCCACCTGCGATTCTTCACAGTACAGTTTGAGTGTCCTCAAGACAAGGCAGCGGCTTCTCCCAGAGGGAGTAATTAGAGAGACCCCTAAGTGGAAGAAGAGTGAGCCTTCTACAGAGACACCGCTGTGTTAACAGCGCCCCCTGTTGGTTGCATGCATCACTTTCAATACGTGCTGGTAGGGGCTAGAATTACTAAGGATGATGGAGGTGGCTGGGTTTTACAGTCTGTTCGCTGAGCTGGGTTCAGAGGCACATGAGGCTACTCGGGTTTAGTTCCTTGAGGGTATCAGACTCTCTGCACCCGAAGATCTGTGACTAAAGAGACACGTCTTCTGTCCCTCCTACTTCTGACATAATGATGGATGTGTCGGATGGCTGCTACGGATTCCCCATTGTGAATGGGAAACAGGAGGCAGTTTAAAGCCCAACAAATGCTAGAAATGCTCTAGTTAGGACTCAAATGGACCCTGTTCTGGGGGTGATTGTCCATGGCTCTGGTCCTTCTCACTCCATTAAAAGTGACCTGCATTTTTACAGTGGCGAGGTACCTCCTCCTCTTTCCTGCCTATTAAAGTTTGTGTATCTGAAGGTGGGTTTTTGTTTTAATGTCTTATGTCCTCTGTCCCTTCATTTCAACCTTATAGAGTATCCGGCAATGCCTATGTCCCAGACTTTGTACATCATCCACACAAGGCTTGTAGGCATGATTTGTTCCTTTGGGCGAAAGCCACCCCAGTATACCTCTCCAGGGTAAATCTCTTTTTACAGTGGGGATTTGTTGAGACCGCTGGGTTTTGTAGGAGCACCGTGGTTCTCTGAAGTATTTGTGAGGCACTTTCTAGATCATGAAAACACTTTTTAAGTCAATGACCTCCACTTCATGCCCAGACCATGTTTTTATGAGTTGATCTTTGACTAAAAGCCATGCCACACTCATAATGCCTGTCACCTGAACAGTTTCAGAAGCAGATAATCTTAAGTCTTTGCTGTTTGACAATTCTTCCTCAGTTTACCACCCGTCATACTGCTATAAGGAGCAAGTAGAATCCAAACAGCCCATTTAACCCTGCCAGGAAATGTCCTCAGCTACATCACTTGGTTCTTTAGATGTATTTGTGTGTGGGTACATGTTTATGGGTGATGGAGGCCAGAGGACAACCAGGTTTCTCTTTTTTCATGGAATAAATAATTTATCTTGGCTTACATTTCCAGAGGGGGAGCCATAGTGATGAAGAAGATGTGGCAGTTTGCTGTGTGCTTCTTTTTTTTTTTTTTTTTTTTTTTTGAGACAGTCACAGGCCTGGAACTCTCCAAGTAGGCTGGACTGTGTGGCAGCAAACTCCAGGGATCTGTCTGCCTCTGCCTTCTCAGTGTTTTGATGACAAGAATAAGTCACCATGTCTAGCTTTTTAAGAAAAAAAAAAAAAAAAAAAGCATTCTGGGAGTAAAACCTGGGCCTTCATGGTTACATAGCAAAAGCTATACCAGCTGACCTATCTTTCTGTCCAGCATTTTCCTTCCTTCCTTCCTTCCTTCCTTCCTTCCTTCCTTCCTTCCTTCCTTCCTTCCTTTTGTATTTGTCTTATGAGACAATTGCTGAACTTTCTATTACACCTATAAAAACAACAACAACAACAGCAATATCCTCTTTTCTTTTGGTTTCCAAAAATATCTTCCAGACTTCTTCTGAGCTCTCACCAGTGGTGCCCTTGAAGTTCACTGGGCTTCTGCCATCGATTTCTTCAACACATTCGTATTTTTGCCTCTGTAAGTCCTTCCTTTGCCAACATTTAGATCTGTAAGCACCATAAACATTAATGCATAATTTCTTCGGGTTGGGAGTGCTGGAAGTTTTGTCTCTGAGATGCTGGGTCCCTCATAGACATTGACCAAGGTTGCAGGCATCTGAAATCTTGCCCAAGGCAGGAGGATCTATTTCCACAGTGATAGATTCAAATACCTGATGTGTTGGGGCTGGCTAATGGTAGGAAGCCTCAATTCCTCAATATGTAAATGTCTCCTCAGGACTGCTAGGGTTTTAAAGACACAGGAGCTGCCATTTCCTACAAAGAATAGTCCAGAACCGAGCAAGGTGGAAACTGCAAGGAATCGCACTGTATTATTTCCTTGGCATCTTATTGGTTACATGGCTTAGTCCTCTGTATTACGGGATGGTACTGCCCAGGGTCATGAGTACTGGGATAATCATCACTGGAGGCCATTTTAGAGTCTAAATACAACGACAGACCTAAAAGAATATGTTTAAATAATCCTTTAAGAAACTTTTTATTGATTCTTTGTGGGTTTCTTTTTTTTTTTTGTCCTTTTGCAAGTTTTACATCCTACACTCCAGTCCAGCTCATCTAATACTGCTCTTTACCCCTGTCACCCCCAACATACACACACACACACACACACACACACACACACACACACACACACACACGCACACACATGCACACATGCACACACACATACACACACATGTGCGTGCACACACACATACACACACACACACGCACACGCACACATGCACACACACACATACACACACATGTGCGTGCACACACACACATACACACACACACACACAGACATGCACGCACACCCCAAAACAAAAACAAATCACAGAAAGCATCTCATCACAGAGGCTGTAGTATGTCAGTGTGTCCCACAGTATATCCCTCTGTCCACATGTCTTCCCTCGCAAATGTTCATGGGTCTGGCTCCAGATCTCTGGCTTCTCTCACACTATCAATCTTGGATCCTCATCAGAACTCCTCCCAGTTATCCTGTTGGTGCTCTGTATCATGGAGCTCCTACAGCTTTGGATCAGTAGGACTGGCTCTTTCATGCGTCCCAGCTGTTTGCAGATAATATAGATTTGGAGGTGGGCCAACTCAGAGCCTTGGATCTGGGCCTGCATGGTAGCTGAGCTGGCCAACATGCCAGCTCTCCTTTATCTGCCTCCACCACCAGGACCTGCTCTCCAGCTCTGCGCTGGCTAGGCCATCCAATGCCTCCAATGGGCAAAGGTAAGGTCAGCTCTCCTACTCTCAGGCTGGCTCACCAGCACCCATGCCTCCAGTGCCAGCTTTACTGTGTTGCTCATTCAAAGCCTTGGCTGGGCCAGCTCTCCTGCTCATGCACCTGCAGGGCTAGCTCACCTATGCCTTTGCCATCAGGACCAGCTCCACTATATTGCCCAGGCCAAGTGCAGGGTCCGCTGTCTCAAGCACTGCGGCTAGTGAGGGGGCAGGCCTAGCTCATTTACTTTCACATCCTTGAGGCCATCTCTCCTTGACTGCTGCAGGTGTTGAGAGTGGGTGGGGAGGGAATCACTCCTGCATAGCACCACCTCATGGCAGAATGCCAAGTGGTGGGACCAGCTTTCCTGTGTTCTCACCCTCAGGGCTGGCTCCCTGACTCCCACCACCAGGGCCTGCCCTGCTGCCTGGGCCTGCTCTCCTAAGGGCTTCCAGTGAAGAGCAGGGCCGGTTCTGCACAGCTCCTGGACATCCACACAGCACGCGTGCACACACACACACACAGAGCACACTCAGACACATATACATAAGTAAAAATAAATCTGAAAAAAAAAATCAGAAAACTTTTCAGGGCTAGAGACACAGCTCAACAGTTAAGAACATCTGTGCCTGTAGAGGACCCAGGTTCAGTTGGCAGCACCCAAATGGTGGCTCCTAACCATCTGAGCCTCCAGATCCAGGGGATGCAATGCCTGTTTCTGACCTCCTGGAGTGCCAGGCATGCATGTTGTACCCAGACATACACGCAGGCAAAGCACTCTCAGACATAAAAATAAATATAAAAAAAGAAATATTCAGGCATGGTGGAGCCTGCCTTTATTCCCACGAGGCAGAGCAGGTGCCTCTCTGTGAGTCTGAGGCCAATCTGGTCTACACAGATAAACCCTATATTAAAAAACAAAAACAGCATAAATAAATAAATAGGAATGTTGGTATCCCTTCTTTCTGAGCAAGAAGATGACAAATTCTTAATTTTTCTTGTTTATTTGTTTGGTTAGTTGGTTGGTTGATGTTTTAAAATTAATTTATTTTATGTGCATTGGTGTTTTGCCAACATGTCTGCCTGTTTGTGTGAGGCTGTCTAATCTTGAAATTACAGACAGTTGTGAGATGCCATGTGAGTGCTGGGAGTTGAACAGTTGGTGCTCTTAACCGCTGAGCCATCTCTCCAGCCCCTGTTGGCTGGTTTTTGAGACTATATCTCTCTGTGTAGTTCTGGCTGTCCTGGAACTTACTATGTAGACTAGGCTGGCCTTGAACTCATAGAGATCCTCCTGCTTCTGCCTCCTGAGTGCTGGATTAAAGGTGTGTGCTACCATATCTGGTCCAATTTTTCTTGTTTTTATGTTTTCAAATTTTCTGTAATATTCATAATGGTTTTGAATACTTAAATGTGAATACTTGAGGACAGTAATAGAAATATAATCTCAAATTTTTGTTTGTTTTCTCAAAATAGAAAGCATATGATTTCAAATAAAGCAAAATTTCTACATATCTGAAAAAAGCCAAGCCATAATTTTTTCTCTCTTTTCCTTCCTTGCTTCCTTCCTTGTTGTTGTTGTTTCCCTCCTCCTCCTCTTCCTCCTCTTTCTCTTCCTCCTCCTCTTTCTCCTCTTCTTCCTCCTCCTCCTTCTTTTGCTTCTTTTTTTTTTTTGGGGGGGGGGGGCGGGGAGGGTTCTTGTTTGTTTGTTTTTGAGACAAGGTTTCTCTGTGTAGCTCTGGCTGTCCTGAAGCTCACTCTGTAGACCAAGCTGGCTTCAAACTTAGAGATCCACCTGCTTCTGCCTTCTGAGTGCTGGCATTAAAGGTGGGTGCTACCATGTCTGGCTTTCAAGTCATAATTTTCAGTAGCAGGAGCAGTTAACATTCAATTTGGCAGATGATAGTTTACCTCATCTTTGAAAGTATTCATGATGCCAGTTTTCAATTAGTGCTCATAACAGGTGGATGTGTTTACATGTGTGTACAAACAAACATGTTCACCCGAAGTAGTGGATGTGTGGACACACATATACAAACATGTTCACCCGAAGTAACGAAGACTCCTGTAAAGTTTTAACAGACTCCTGTAAAGTTTTAACAGACGACTGCTTAGTAATATTGGGCTGTTCAACATTTACTACCAACAAGTAAAGATTTAAATTTCTTCTTTTCCTACCCTTATTTAGTTTTTATTCATAACCATAAACTTAACTCTGCAATCCAGCTAGACTTGGAGGGGAATGAGGAAAATATGGAACCCAGAGAACTTCAGTGAGAACAGAGAGGGTCCCAGTGCTCTCCTGAGCTACAGAAGAATGGTCTGGTGGATAAGATGCCTGCAAGTCAAAAAAATTAGAATTGTCCACAGTTGGAAGTGGTGCTTTTCTTGGTGGTCTGGCCAATCCTGGACCAAAGCACTCCATGGCTTCCATGGTGCTCATGCCTTCTTTCACCTTCCCAAAGACCACAGGCTGCCATCCAGCCACTCAGTCTTGGCAGTGCGATAAAAACCTGGGAACCGTTTGGCCATGGACAAAATGCCAGGACCTGTGTGCTTCAGGATGAAGTTCTTATCCTCGAATTTCTCCCCATAGATGGACCTGCCACCAGAGCCATTATGGGGTGTGAAGTCACCACCCTGGCGCATAGATCCTGGTATAATCCTGTGAAAAGAGAAACCTTTATATCCAAATCTTTCTCTCTAGTGCTTAGAACATGAAAGTTTTCTGCTGTCTTTGGAACTTCGTCTGCAAACAGCTTGAAGGAGATGCAGCCCAAGGGCTCACCATCAGCTGCAAGCACACAGTGGGGTTGACCATACCTGCAGCACACAGTGGGGTTGACCACGCCTGCAGCACACGGTGGGGTTGACCATGCCTGCAGCACACGGTAGGGTTGACCACACCTGCAGCACACGGTGGGGTTGACCACGCCTGCAGCACATGGTGGGGTTGACCATGCCTGCAGCACACGGTGGGGTTGACCACGCCTGCAGCACATGGTGGGGTTGACCATGCCTGCAGCACACGGTGGGGTTGGCCATGCCTGCAGCACACGGTGGGGTTGACCATGCCAGCAGCACACAGTGGGGTTGACCATGCCTGCAGCACACGGTAGGGTTGACCATGCCTGCAGCACACGGTGGGGTTGACCACGCCTGCAGCACACGGTGGGGTTGACCACGCCTGCAGCACACGGTGGGGTTGACCACGCCTGCAGCAAGTGGAAATAGGGAATAGCTGTGGCTGCAAAGCTTCGGTTTCTTCTTTTACTTGAACATCTGCTTTTGTAAATTTTTCCTTGTAAGTGAAATTTAAAGGAGAAACAGAAATAGAAACAATTTCTATAGGATTCTTTCAAACAGAAAGAGCAAGCAAGTATAGTCAGACTAAATGCTCACACAGCAGATTTTGGGGATATCCGAGCGTACTGCATTCTGTTGTCGCACTTTCCAAACGACAAGACAGGAAAGAGTGGCCATGTGGGGCTTCTGTGTGCTGCTCCTTTCAGTATAGTGGCTCCAGTGGCAAACACCAGTGGCATTCACAGCCAGCACCCTGACCTCTCCCTCTGTGGAGTCACCAGCCTTCACTGGGGTCCTCTGTGCTTTGCTTTGGAAAATGCCTCCAGACAGAAAGCAGCCATGGCCACAATGCTTTGCTTTTCCTATATTTCCTTACCTCAAGGGTTCAGTCCTTCGCTAGTTTATACTTTCCCCCCCCCTGCTTGTGAACACTGCCCACATATAGTTTACCAAACTTTATGGTTGCTTGCAGTAGGAGGGCCAATCCAATACCAGTTATTCCATTATGGCGAAGCAAGAGTCAGGTATGAGGCTGGGCATAGCATTGGGCACCTTTTATTCCAGAGTAAATGCAGTGATAGCTGGGAATATATATATAATTTCAGGCCAGCCTAGGCTACATAGTTAGGTCCTGTCTCAAAAATAGAGATGGGAGTAGAGAGACTCCACTAAGTTAAGAGTATTTCTTGCTCTTTCAAAGGTCTAGAGTTAAGTTTTTAGTACGCCTGGAGCTCCCAATTACCTCCAGCTCCAGGAAGAGTTAATGTCTCAGGCCTCCAACAGTACCTGTGTGTATGTATACAAACACACACACACACACACACACACACACACACACACACACAAGCAAGCAAGTGTGCATTCACATGGATGTATGCATGCATACACACATACACACAATTAAACATAATAAGACTAGATATTTATTTATTTATTTATTTTGGTTTTTCGAGGCAGGGTTTCTCTGTGTTAGCTTTGGCTGTCCTGGACTCACTTTGTAGACCAGGCTGGCCTTGAACTCAGAGCAATCTGCCTACCTCTGCCTCCTGAGTGCTGGGATTAAAGGCGTGTGCCACCATGTCCGGCTAAGAATAGATATTTAAATTAAAAGCTGATATAAACACCACTGTGTCATTTCTTGAAGGAATAAAGAAACAAGATAGCCCTGAAGCTCAGTACCTAAGGCAAGGTGTAAATGCACTTGGTCCCCTGGAAAGAACTAGAAATTATGTTAATGTAAGAAATGGTTTCTGTAGAAGGGTCAAGATTCTTTTGCTGAACTTTGAAGAAAGAAAATCATGAAACTTAGTGTGGTGATAGTTCTTGGTGTCCTAAATAGCTCCTACAACCTACTATTCTCTAAAAAAGACCTGTCACTGCCTCACCACATGACAGAAGAGCCCAGCCCTGACTATAAGAGCTTCCAGACAACACGTAGTCTTGTAAGAGACAGTGGTTGTTTTCTATTACACTATTATTATATGAGGTGATTTGTTATGCACCAATAGCTAACTGATACAGATTAATAATTTATTGAATAGTCACTAGTTTTTTCTACTTCTTTCAAAAATCATTTGATTATTTTATTATGACAAACTCCATTTTAAAATTCAGCACATTGAAACTAAAATACAAAGTATCCACGTGCTTTGTTTTCTTTTGTTTCTCACATCCCTTTAAGTCACAAATACCCTGGGCTGCAGACAGGGACAGTGTTATTTTCTCCATGTTACAGGCAGAGAGGTTACACTTGTTCCTCTGGTGTAGCTGAAACTTTATGTTCATTGTCTAATCCCAGGCTCAGCCCTGTCCCAACCTTTCAGCCTCTGCTTGTTAGAGTTTCAGATTTTTTAAATTCCACATGTAGGTGTGATCATGCAGCGCTCTCCTTTCTGCGCCTAGCTCGTTTCACTTAGCACAATGCCATGATGACCAGGGTTTTGTTCTCTACCACTGAATAGTTCCATTGTATAAAGATACTATGTTTCCTTATCTAGTCATGCTTTGACAGGTATTTGCTTGGGTTCTGTAGGTCTTAGCTGCCTCTTTGGGATATTGAATTTGTTTTCTTAGACTAAAACAACCGCAGATGGCAGATTTGTCTATGTAATTTTCTTGAAAGTTTTGAATCTCCTAACAGAAACGAACACCCATTAAAAGGAGTCTCTTTTGCTTTTCCTCCACTTCTTTCTTCCCCACCTCTCTGGAATCTGCCTTCTCTCACTGCGTATTTACCCTGTTCTCCCCGGCGGTGTGTCACTTGGGTTTCTCTGGGGGCCTAAGGGAAACAGAGAAAAGGCATAAGAGCAAGATACAAACAAGACAAAAACCAAACTAAAATCTGTTTTGTTTTTTGTTTTTTTCGAGACAGGGTTTCTCTGTGTGTCCTTGACTGTCCTGGACTGACTTTGTAGACCTGGCTGGCCTCGAACTCACAGAGATCTGCCTGCCTCTGCTTCATGAGTGCTGGAATTGCAGGTGTGTGACACCGTGCCAGGCTTTGCTACTGTTTCTATTAGCAACAATAGAAATTTTATTTTTATCCAGGATAAAAATTCTATTTTATCCTGGTTCTTCACCCGTGGAATATGACATCCTGGCGGAAGCAGAAGGAGTCATTTTTTTTCTCCATCGGCAGCTTCTTGTCCCGCCATTTTCAGGTGATGATGAAGGCTTCAGCACAGCACAGAGGGAAGTGCTGGTTTCAGAAGAGCGCGGCACCCTCCCTTCCATGGAGGCACACATGCATGTGGGCCTCTGCAGGCTCCTGCCCTTGTGCGCTGTCCCATCACCGGTCCCACTATTCTATCATGTGATGCTGATTTGTTGTTTTGGCCATGGTTCTCCTTAGAATCTGAGAACACTATGGCTAGGAAATCCCCAGAAGTCACTCAGTCCAGTCCCATTCCCAAACTGAGCAAAAATGAACTGCAAAGTGGGTGAAGTCTAGGGGTGGCGTGAAGACGGAGCATGGCTTCATTTCCAGTCTAGAGCATGGCACATCATCTTTTCTTTCTCCTTGTAGTAAGACTAACCACCAACTGCTGGAGCAGGAACATCGTGCTGGCCCCCCCCCCCCTCTCGGCCATAAAGATGCTGTTTTTGCAGAAATGGCAACTCTAGGGTATGTCTCTCCTCACCAGATCCATCCAGATGTGTTTAAATCCTTTTTAGGCCCAAACTCACTCACATCTAAAATATTCTGTCTTATTTTATCAGCTTGGAATCTCCGTATGACAGAGCCTGGGCCTTCCTCTTGCCTTCTGTTCACTTACTTTAACTAAACCAGAGAGTGTGTCTATGAATAGGAGAGTCTCCAGCTGCATTCAGCAATGGTCTTTTCTCTAGTTAAAAGCGTGGCATAAATTACTGTAATTCTATTGCTATTTGCTATTTTGGAGTTATTCAAAGTGATTCATTTTGTTAGGGTGGTCCTAAAATATCCCATCACTCTGAAACACAGCACATACACACACACACACACACACACACACACACACACACTTTGTTAAGATGCAGGCTGGAGTTTCTCTAGGGATTGGCAGGTCAGCAGACTTGTCTCTTTATCTCATAATAGGAATGAACACAGAACGCTGCAGGTGCTGCTGGACGATTACAACAACTAAACAAACCGCATCTCCTATAACTCTCCCCCTACCAGTTCACTCATTTGCCATGAGTCCTGTGATGCACACACACTCAGCGAGCATGTCCACCAGTGGTCCTCAGTTAGGGAGTAAGCTCTCCACGTCCTGCATCCCCACACACACTCAGCGAGCATGTCCACCAGTGGTCCTCAGTTAGGGAGTAAGCTCTCCACGTCCTGCATCCCACACACACTCAGCGAGCATGTCCACCAGTGATCCTCGGTTAGGGAGTAAGCTCTCCACGTCCTGCATCCCACACACACTCAGCGAGCATGTCCACCAGTGGTCCTCAGTTAGGGAGTAAGCTCTCCACGTCCTGCATCCCACACACACTCAGCGAGCAATGTCCACCAGTGGTCCTCAGTTAGGGAGTAAGCTCTCCACGTCCTGCATCCCACACACACTCAAGCGAGCATGTCCACCAGTGATCCTCAGTTAGGGAGTAAGCTCTCCACGTCCTGCATCCCACACACACTCAGCGAGCATGTCCACCAGTGGTCCTCAGTTAGGGAGTAAGCTCTCCACGTCCTGCATCCCACACAACTCAGCGAGCATGTCCACCAGTGGTCCTCAGTTAGGGAGTAAGCTCTCCACGTCCTGCATCCCACACACACTCAGCGAGCATGTCCACCAGTGGTCCTCAGTTAGGGAGTAAGCTCTCCACGTCCTGCATCCCACACACACTCAGCGAGCATGTCCACCAGTGGTCCTCAGTTAGGGAGTAAGCTCTCCACGTCCTGCATCCCACACACACTCAGCGAGCATGTCCACCAGTGGTCCTCAGTTAGGGAGTAAGCTCTCCACGTCCTGCATCCCACACACACTCAGCGAGCATGTCCACCAGTGGTCCTCAGTTAGGGAGTAAGCTCTCCACGTCCTGCATCCCACACACACTCAGCGAGCATGTCCACCAGTGGTCCTCAGTTAGGGAGTAAGCTCTCCACGTCCTGCATCCCACACACACTCAGCGAGCATGTCCACCAGTGGTCCTCAGTTAGGGAGTAAGCTCTCCATGTCCTGCATCCCACACACACTCAGCGAGCATGTCCACCAGTGGTCCTTGGGTAAGGAGTAAGCTCTCCACGTCCTGCATCCCACACACACTCAGTGAGCATATCTACCAGCGGTCCTTGCTAAGGGAGTAAGCTCTCCGCATCCTGCATCCCATACACACTCAGCGAGCATATCCACCAGCGGTCCTTGCTAAGGGCATAAGCTCTCCATGTCATTGGCTTCACAGAAGAGCTGCCAACGTTTGGTCAGTGCACAAATTTCACATTGAACCACGTGACAGCAGCTCCCAATGTCGACAGCGTGGAGGGAACACAGTGAGGAAGGACAGCAAAGCTAGTTCCTGGTTATGGGAGCTCTTTGTCTTTGGAGTTTATAAAAGACTGTGGCCAGGGCTAAATGCAGCTGCACTTCACCAGCAGTGCTGTTCTGCAGAGTGACCAAGTGAAGGCTGCAATAACTGAGAGGCTTTATGGACGCCATAAAAGGTGTTAAACTGCAGTAGTGATTTCAGTAATTTATTGCTTGCTTCTGCCGCAGCTCACAGCCCAAGCTGTACACAGATAATTACAACACAAAGGGCTTAAGAAAATGCCAGGATGAGGCATAGAGGAGGCTAATTTTCATTAAGTTTCAAAGGGCAGGGAGGGAAAGTGCCCAAGGTCAATAGAAACTATTCCAGGCTGACAAAAATCACCAAAAGGGGCAGAAACTTGTAACCATCTCCCAGTGTCACAAAGACCATCTGTTCCAGGGATTATATAGCCCCTACCCAGAATTCCTCCTTTGGAGCCCTTGGCAGGGAGACACTGTCACATGACCAGGTCTAGGTCACAGGGGAGTAAGTGGCAGCTATGTGTGCGACTTCTGAGTCTCCTTATAGACATAGCCACTGACCCTGGCATCTCTGTCTGCCAGACAAGGCTGCTTCATGCCAGGATATGGGGAAGAAACAGGATGTTGGGAGCCTGGGTCCCCAAATGGCCGTGTGGTACAGTGCTGTCCTGCCAGCTATGATCCCCTCAGTTCTAGAATGCTCGGGGGGGGGGGGGGAGAGAAACCACATGAAGGCATCTTGTTGTCCCTCTGTTATGGCACTTGACCTGGAGTCCGCCTGTGCTCCAAGGCTCAGGGTGTGAAAGAGCATTGTTTGCTGGGGAGGTCCTTGTGAGCAGAACACGGAGAAACAAGCTGAGCATGGTTGGAAAGGTCCTGCCTGGAGAGCCTCTGTCCCAGGATGCCTGAAATGAGAGCTGCCTCCTTCATGTCTCTAACCTCATCCTAACTCCAAACAAATATTGTACAGCTGCCTCTAACAACCTTGGTCTTGAATAAGGGACCAAGCACCGTCACGTGATGCACCCCTGTTCTTCATTGAGGGCTGTTGCATCTTTCAGTGCACAGCCTTGGTTTTTGTTGTTGGTTTTTTTTGTGTTTTTGTTTTTTTGTGTTTTTTTTTTTTTCTAGATCCTGTTTCTGCCCCAGTGGTCCTCAGTCATTGTCTTGCCCATCCACCTGCCTCAGCACCCATTTCAGGATGTGTGTGTGTGTGTGTATGTGTGTGTGTGTGTGTGTGTGTGTGTGTGTGTGTGTGTGTGTGTGTGTATCTGTGTCTCCCTCCAACTGGATCCCCATACAACAGCACTGAGGTTTGCAGGGGCATTCAGGAATGTACAGTGTTTTAACCAAATTCAGCTACTATTTTACTTCCAGAAAAATAATTGAATTTTCCCAACCATACTCAGTGTTACTGCTGTATCATTTTCTAATTTTCTATGCTGCACTTTTTCTCCCTTCCTTTCATCATTTCTATTTATTTGTACATTACTGATGATTGAACCTAGGCCTCACGAACGCTATGCACACCTTTGACTACTAAGTGACCCCCAGCACCTCTACATTTTGTTTTCCAAAAGCAAAGTAATTTTAAAAGTTAAGTTGTTTAAAAGAGATTCTATTTCAGGGCCCAGGTATAGTGGCGCATATCTTTAACCCCAGCACTTTGGAGGCATAGGCAGGCAGATATCTATGAGTTCAAGACCAGCCTGGTCTACAAAGCCAGTCCAGGCTACACAGAGAAACCGTGTCTCAACAAGCAAACAGACAAACACAAACAAATATCCTATATCAATAATTAAGAAAGCTATGCTCCTCAGTCCTGAATGGGATGTCTTTATCTATGTTTCCCTTAGGGACTCAGGGACCTATGCAGAAGAGGAGATGGAAAGAGTGAAGGGGCCAGAGGTGATGGATGACTCCAGGAAAACCGTGTCTTCCAGATACAACAGGACTGATGTACATAGGAACTCACAGAGGCTATGGCAGCAGGCACAGGGCCTGCACAGGTTTGAGGCAGGATGGGGTTCCCGTGCTGAGATGGGGATGTTGATGCAGGTTCCCACCCCTACCCAAGCAGCTGTCTTCAGTTGGTACCCACTGGTGAAGGGAGTAGTACTTATTTCCAATGGAGTCTCACTGGGTAGACTGGCTGCACTTTAGTGTAGCCTCCATTCCCAGGGGCAGATGCCAACACAGACTAACTCGGTGGCATTTTTGTAGACATTTTGTCTCACATTGCTTTGTTTTTTGTTTTAATGGTCTTTTGCTTGCATATTTTGGTTTCTGATTTTGTGTTTTTGTGGGGGGAATATGTGTTTTTTGTCTATTTTTTTATTGTTTATTGTTTGTTTGTTTGTTTTTTCAGAGAGACGTGGGACTTGGAATTGGGTGGGTAGAGAGATGGGGTTGGGCAGAGAAGTTGGGAAAGGGGAAAGCATGATCAGAATATATTGCATGAAAACAAATTATTTCCAATGGTACTTAGCTTAGGAAGAGAGGAAAGCTGTTCTCCACATTTCTGCTTCCTGGTTGAATTCTGTAACAGCCCCATTTCAAGATCCTTCCATCTGCTACTAGAACGCCTCTGCTCAGTTACGGTGGGCATCAGCTCGTGGGCATCAGCTCGTGTTGCTCCCACAGACTTTATGTTTTCCACTGCAGTCACCTCTCTCTGGGTGCTGAATCCTTCCACCCTTCCGGTTTCTCACCCTTCTGCCCCCTGGGGGCCATGCTGTAAACTCATCAGGTGGCTTCAGCCCAAGAGAGCCCTTGACAGGGCATCGCAGCCTTCTCCTTGTGCGAGGGCATAACCACAGCACAGACAGCAGCTCCGTCAGTTCACATTGGCACACTGTGACATCTGCCCTGACGTCACGAATCTGGTTTTGTCTACTCCTCTAGCACTGTTCTCTCCAGTCCTTCCTCCTTCAACACGGGAGCCAGGCGAGGGGCTGAGTGACCATCGGCTGCCATGCTCTTTCAGCCTCCTTCGGTCTTAAGCACTGCCACCCACTTCCATTGTCTTTTATGACACTGCCTTGTTTTAATGAAGACTTAAAAACGGTGGAGGGGTTTGAATGCACAACAAATTTGAGAAGGCTCAAAGATGCACCCTCTACTCCCCCGACAAAGCTTTTCCTGTGATCAATATCCTCCACTGGGCGGCCCTTAACATTTTTGCAGACAGAATCTGCTCTCCTACACATGCACCGTTCCTTTAGAAAGCACAGCCTTCATTTTTTTTCTTCTTCCAGCTGTTTCTTTGAGATTGGGCTGGGGTTATAGGTTCTTATCCATTAAGCTGCAGAGGCGATGCTGTGCCTACCAGTGGGACCCACACTGGGAGCGAGGCACATGCCACCCACCTGTCTTTATTGGTGACGATACATTTGATCTCTGAATATTTTTTCCCACCTCCAACTAATGAACAGTCTTTGTGGAGATACACTGGGACCACCCAGGTCTAGTGCTTGTCATCAAAGCCTCAGGCCAGACTTAGTGCCTGCTAGCGTTTCCTGCTTCCAAGAGGGGTGCAGTCCTGTGTTTCCACTCTATTTCCCCAAGAGACACAGCACAAAATGAAAACCACTGAGAGAATTGAGGCAGTGTAGCAGAGATGGCGGTTCCTTATCAGAGGGGCAGAGACACATACTGTCTTTTTCCTTCCTCCTAGTCCAACAGATGGAGAGTCATTGCTGATATGGAGGATTTCCTAGGAAACTTTGTTATCTGCAAGTTTAAACATGGTTACAGTGTCCTTCAGATAAGGTTTTTTTCTCCTGGGTAAGGCAAAGCCTCCCACAGCTCAGATCCCTGGCTTATCTCTGTATGGCTGTGTCTGCCCGGCTCTGTTCAAAAGGGTTCTCTCTCTCTCTCTCTCTCTCTCTCTCTCTCTCTCTCTCTCTCTCTCTCTCTCTCTCTCTCTCTCTCTCTCTCTCTCTTATTTAGGCAGTGGGGCACAGCTGTTGGAATCTTGGCTAGAGATGACCCTGGTTTTTTAATTTATGCTGGGAGTTCTAAGGGAAACGGATTACAGACCCCTTGAGAGAGGGGGGGGCCCTCCATCCCACACACAGAAAAACACGCTGGAGGCGATGCTGCGCGGCACTGTTTCCGTGCTGAGTGAGGGGAGTAGTCGGATGTGGGGGACATACCACTCCCTCCTCAGACACTGGCAGGGCCCCCAGCCAGGAGCCAGGCTGCAGCTGTTCAGGAACTTGGAGGCATAAGTATCTTGTGGTGGGTGGTCTGTGCTGGGCATTCCTGGGGGGGGGGGGGCGAGGCGACTCTGTGACCTGCAGCCATACTTGCGTTGTTCACAGTTATCTGAACAGAAGTGAAAGAGCTAAGGAAACGCCCTAAATCTGGGGAAAGGGAAGGGAAGATGATGGGGCGGGGGAGAGGGGGCAGGTACTAGGACCTGTCTGCCTCAATGCCCTGAGAAGGACCAAAGGGACTTAGGCCCACAACTCAACTCCTATTGCATGTCTCTCTGGATCCGAACTCTGCAGGAGACAGGCGAAGGCAGCCTGAACTCGGCTGCCACCGTTCCTTGTCCAGTCTCTCCTCGTTCCCTGAAAGACAGGCAACAGGCTGCCCTCTGTTCCCTGCCCCTCCCAACACCATGGATTTGAAAGGAAAAAAAAGAAAGAAAGAAAGAAAGAAAGAAAGAAAGAAAGAAAGAAAGAAAGAAAAAGAAAAGGATGATATACTCCCAAGTTACCTACACTTCCCAACACTTCCAGAACCTCTAAAAACAGTGCCTAAGCTGGACCACGTTTTCACACTGTGATTCTCGGGAGGATGTTTCAGATTCCTGCCCTGGTACCTCCCTCTAGGGCTAAGCACAGTATTTAGTTCCTGTACCAGGAGCTCGTGCATGCGCTGACGGTGGTTGCATTGGGTTTGTCTAGGCAACCGTGGTATTCATTCCAATCTGGCCCTACAGTATGTATTGTGAAACCATGTTTAAACAATAACAATGGTAATAAAAGACATTCCGACAACCAAGTTGCCAGCATGGTGCTTACAAGTCTCTAACTTATTGCAGCTGTTATGGCAAAGCACCACATACTGGGGACTTCAGTTGTGGAGATATGTCTTCTTACAGTCTAAAACAGTGGTTCTCAACCTACCTGTGGGTTGCGACCCCCTTTGGGGGTAAATGACCCTTTCACAGGGATCGCATTATCGGACATCCTGCGTATCACATAGTTACATTATGATTCATTAACAGTGGCAAAATTGCAGTTATGAAGTAGCAACAAAATAATTTATGGTGGGGGTAGGGTTGTTACCACCACAAGAGGAAGTGTATTAAAGGGTTGCAGCATCAGGAAGGTTAAGAGCCAGCGCTCTAGAGGCCAGAAGCCCAACATGATGGTTCTGGACGGCCATCTTTCCCTGAGTCCACACAGTGCTCTTTCTTTCTACCTGTCGTGTCCTGATTGCTTCTTTCAGGGGCACCCTGGCCTCATGCCAATGCCAACTGACTCTTAAAAGACCTTGTCTCAAAAAACAAAACAAACAAACAAACAAATGGTCTCATTCTGAGATGCTAGAGGTTAGGTTTTGAGAACGCGAATGGCAAGGAGACATAGCACTGCCTCAGAGACTCTGGTCACTGGCAACGTGCAGTTAGCAGCACATGTTCACCAAAAGGCCTCGTCCCTGCCTCCACCCTGCCCTGCCCACCAGTCCTTCCACAGTGCTGTTCCTCCAATAACTGAGCAGCTCTCAACTGTGAAGAATGGATTATTCCTCTAAGTGGACACAAGCACTTCTCTCCTCCCAGTAGGGCAGGGCGGGGACCTGCTTAGCCGGCCATCTTTATGAAGGTGGGCTCACCTTACAATAGTAATGTAATTATCTTTGCACTTTTCCTTCCCAGGAGTCTCACTCCCTACAAGCCAAACTACCAAGAGGTCCAGCCTTGTGGACAGGCCTTTTTGAGCCCTGACTTTATGAAGCCACGTGGCTGCCTGTGGCCAGGAGGCTGACCTCCCTGCACCTTACCCAGAGAAGCACAGCCTTTGTTCATTTTCTTCTCTGTCTTCCTCCTCCTCTTCTTCCTCTTCCTCCTCCCTTCCAGGCAGCTGTGAGGTTACAGCTTGCCTGCCCTAGGGGTTTTCCTTTTAAACACTAATAAATTGACCTTGAGCGTCTGTCTGTGGCCATTCTAAATTATTTTGTGGATGATGCTGAGCATCCCAGCACTTGGGAGGCAGGGGCAGGTGGATCTACAGAGCGAGTTCCAGGACAGCCAGAGCTACACTGAGAAAACTCTCAAAAAACCAAAACCAACCAAAAAAAATTTTTTTCTTAATGAATAACAAAAAACATTCCAAGAGGGGTGCCCTATTTCTCAGGTGTCATGTGATGGTACTGCCAGGGCAACACTCTTTTCTTGACTTTTAATTGGCAGAGAAAACAAACCTGGTCCTGCCTCTCTAGGCAGCACCGTAACTAGATCAACACTGGGCCATGCCTTCGGGGATCCTAGTTCCGTCCATCTGGGAAGCACTCTGGACCATAGGGTCAACTCCCAACCCCCTGAATGGCAGTGCCACAGTACAATGTCCAGAATGACAGTCTGGGTCCAGCTCAGGCTGGACTCTGACAGGGTAAACAGAAGTGTTTCTGGGGATACTTCCTTCTCACAGGAACCCGTTAGTAGGGTCTCTGTTGTCAGAAAGAGCCATTACTTCCCTTCTCTCTCTATCTACCTTAGCACATACCTGTAACATGTATCTATGCCCCCTCACTAGCTTCTGGCCTGTTTGGATGTAAACACCTCCCTACCCCACACCCTGTACCCTGTACCCTGCACCCTGCACCTACATGCGCTCTTTAAAACTGGCAAGTCTTCTCCTCACCTTTAGCTACCCTCCCTGATACTTGAGAGGTAGCCATGGCAGCTTTGGACTCCCCAAATGTCTCTTGCTAGTCTCTGTCTATCTGAGAGACAGCCACACAGCAGCTTCATATCACAATAACCCTTTCTTCCTCTCATGGGGTGGTCTAATTTGGTGGCCTCACTGAGCCCTCACTTATGGGCCGTACGGTCTGTAAAGCTCTCTGGATAGTTCTGCCGTGTCACTTAAGTTAAGAGCAATAGATGTGGCCTCCTGCATGTGGACATGCAGACCGATTCAAGATGGATGCACAGGTTCTGTCCTGCAGTGTGCTGCAGAGATGGCCGAGGCAGGTGGAAGACAAGTCTGCGTGCTGGGTCCTGGGATAGTTGGAAAACAATCTTTCGTTTAGTGAGTGAATAATGGAATTCTAGAAAGGCATTTCTTTGGCTAGCACTGCAATCAATAGTAGATACTTGATAAAAGTTAGTTGAATGACTGAACGAATGAATGAATTAATGGTGAATGAAGCATCTCTGTCTACCCATGTTTTCCTTGTCAATTCTGCCACAGTGTCAGCTCTGGCCCTTGTGGGATTCTGGATAAACATTAATACTTTTTTTCCACTTCCTCTTTTCTATATATCTCAACGCCGTACCTATACATACTGCTTTAGGCTATTTCCAGGACTTTGATTAAGTAACAGTTTTCTGTGATTTGATGATTTTTCTGCAGCCCTCATTGTGAGAGCTACATTTTTTGGGTTGGGAAAGGTATTCCAGTTTCTAAAGTTTTGCTTTCAATTTTTTTTTTCCAAATTTTGTCCAGACCATCAGGGATTTGCTTGGTTACTTTATTTCTCTTCCACTAATTGAAACAAAATGTCCAAAGTTTTTTTTTAAACAAATAATAACAACCAAACTGTCATTCTTCTTCTTCTCTTCAGTATGGTCTTGTGTAGCCCTAACTGTCCTGGAACTTGGTATATAGACCAGGTTAGCCTTGAACTCACAGAGATCCACCTGCTTTGGCCTCTTGACTTTAAAGTTGTGCACCACCATGTCCAGCCCAACGACCAAACTTTTAATAAGCACATATTTTCATCTGGCCATTGTCTTAAACTCTGTATGGGTTGTCTGGTTTTATTGTCAAAATAATCCTGTTCTGCAGTCCTACCACAGTTCCCATTTTATGATGCGAAAATGTTAGGTTTTGGTTTACCCACAGTCATAAACATAACAGTCGTCAGAAGCATGATTCAAGCTCAGGCACTGGCTCGTGTTCTTTGCCACTGTGAGAAAACCTTTGGAAAGTTGAAAAGAAATTTAGGACCACATAAAGTTACTATTTTATTAATTAAAAATACAAATTATTACTGTTCTAGTTTGTAATGGGTACTCTGAGTCCCTGGAAATCAGTCAGTTTGTCTTTGGATTGAACTGTTGCCATGCAGCTTAATCCTGCTTCCAAAAATCATATTGAAGCTCGCCCTATGTTGGTTGACTCTTGTGAGTTTTACTCCCAGCAGGAACTACAAAGTTCATACTTTTATGAGTGATGAAATACCACTTTATGATAAAGGCTATGCTGAAATGTATAGTTGAAAATGCCAACTGTAGATGAAGAGCTAGTAGGACTGGGGTTCTTGTACGTCACGCAAAATGCTAAGTAACACATAGGATTCATTTATAGTTTTGATAAGTATCGATTACTTTCATTTTCCATATTATTTTACGAGAAGAAACACATGATTATCCTAACACCTAACTTTAAAGGTATTTGATACAATTCAATACACTGTGAAAGTCTTTGAACTAATAATAGAAGAAACTTTCTTAATCTGATAGTTTCTATTAAAATTCACCCAAAATATCATATATGAGCATAAGAAACGAACACATTCTATTAAATGGGACAAAATATACACTATATCTATTTAATATAAAAAGAGATACTTTTAGAATAGTGAATTTAAAAGGACTACATTAGGGGCTGAAGATGGCTCAGCAGCCAAGTGTACTTGCTGTTCTTGCGGAGACCTGGGTTCGGTTCCCAACACTCACATAATGCCTCAGAACCACCCACAGGCACGTACATACATAGATGCAGGCAAAACACTCATACACATAAAATGGAGGAATCTTAAAGGTACAATAAGTTAAAAGTACCACATGAGGGCTGGGATGTAGATTGGTAACAGAGTGCTTGCCTAGATGCATAAGGTCCTGGTTCAATTTAATCTCCAGCACCAGGAAAAAAGGCAAGGAAAGAAAAAAGTGAAGGTATTTGGATTACCATGAAGTAAAGCTGAAATTATCTATAATAAAATATTCTTATGACTCATAAGACGTACTCTATGGTACTCTGTATACAAGGTCCAAAATAATCTGTCATCCTTGAGAATTAACATTCGTATACACTAGCAACAGATGCATTAAAAACATAAGAAAAATTGCTATTTTATTTTTTAGTTTAGAGTTTTCTTTTCTACTGACATTTATCTTACTGTACTAACAAGGCTCAGAAAATTATTCTTCCTGTGGGCTATCTGATCTTTTAAACAATTAACCAAAACATGAATACACAGAAAATAAAAGATCATTACTCATTTGCCTAATTTTTTTCCTGTGATGGCACACATATCTACAGGCTGCTTTAACCACAGGAAATTGACATTTTCTACATCCTCAGGTTAGCATGACATTAGCTGGACAGAGCATTGCATTCTGCTAGTGTATCTCTCCCTTGTTATTTGTATGCAGTCTACTGCTATTTGAAAAATTACTGTTTTCAATATCACCAAATATGCTACAGTTCTTAAAAAATTATTTTAAAAGACGTCCAGGACTCCTTTGGTAACAATGCAATGCTACTGAAAAAAAAAAAATGGAGTCCATCTTTTGGGATGGGAATGCTCATGGTCTTTAAGCTATGAAATGTCCCTAAACAAGTAGTCTAGACCAATCCAATCCTAGTCAAACTTCAGCAGGTTTGACTGACCCTGACCCCCTTCTGTTGAAAGGCTAACTGTGGCATATACACCTCAAGGCAGCAGTTCACAACCTGCAGGTTGCAACCCCTTTGGGGGACGGGAATTGCATATCAGATATACTGAATGTCATATTTTTACTTTATGATTCATAACAGTGACAAAATTACAGTTATGAAGTAGCAACAAAGTGATTTTATGATTGGGGGGGGTCACCACAACATGAGGAACTGTATTAAAGTGTTGCAGTTTTAGAAGGTTGAGAACCGTGGCCTTAAAGGATAAAGGACCAAGAAGAGCCAAGAAAATGTCCAAAAACAGAAACAAAGACAAAAGAGCAGCCAGAAACCATGCTCACTGGTAGCTTACTACACTCTAGTCACCCAAAGTGGCAGTGTTGGTGCACTTGTGGAGAAAAAGAATACTGGCCAGACCAGCGAACCAGCGACAGATCTGTTAGCACGTGCGCAGGGGATAGGAAGCAAAGGAAGTTGTAGGCTGTGCTTTCAGGGCGTTCTCAGGATTTTTTTTTTTTTCTATGACTTTCTGTTAGATTTAAAAAAACAAAAACAACCTTTCAGATAGGATCTTGCTATGTATCCCAAAGTGACCTCAATTTATAATCCTTCTGCCTCGGCTTCCCAAGTTCTAGGATTAAAGACGTGTGTTACCACACCTGGCTCTGCTCACTTGTTGTTCTGTATGTGTGTATGTGTGCCTGTACCCACACATCACGGCATGGAGATCGGAAGACAATTCATAGGACCATGTTTCCTTCTTCTAGTGGGTCCTGGGCATTGAATTCACATCACCAGACTTGGCTGCAGGAGCCTTTACCCACTGAGCCATCCCTCTGCCTGCAATTTTAAGTGCAGTTTTGTGCTTAAATAGCATGACCCCTGAAGACTTCTCTTCCTTCCAGCCCACCACCTGTGTCCACAGCAGCGCCTGAGGACTCTCTCCATCTTCCAACCCGACCAGGCCTTCATGTTCTAGTTTACTCAGACGCTCAGTTTGCACGTGGTTTTAATGCTGTTCCTTATATCCATAATCTTTCTAACACTGCCCAGCTCATACACTATTGTTAGACCTGCTTACTGTCCTCTGGTTTATTTGCATGATATCTCTTCCCATTAGAAATGGAGGAAATATTTAGTTCCTCTTTCTGCTCAGCAGTGGGGTTTCTTAATAGCCTTACCTATCTATCTATCTATCTATCTATCTATCTATCTATCTATCTATCTATCTACATCATATATGGCATATGGCAGCCTTGGTCTTTTTGTCTACATGGCAAGGGAGGCCTGCCTCAGTTGGAAGGCAGGAAATAAATAGAGGAACAGTCTGAGAATAGGAAGAACTGAGCAGCTTAGCACAGGACACAGTTGGCTCTCCTGATGGTTTTATTATCCAAAGCATTGCTGTTTTTACCAAGTAGAGTTGGCTTGTCAGCATGCCAGTGTTTAGGACTCGGCAGTCTCTGTCGAGGGGGATCAGAGATAGCATCAAACTGGAAGACATCTTAGTCAAGTCTTCCTCTGCTTAGTGACATGTGGTTTGCAGCCGGGTCCAACCACTTTTCTCCCAACCCTCCTCCTTGCTTAATGGGAGAACTGCCGGCTCTCTTGGGCTTGTTGAGAAATGATCTCCTCCTGTAGGGAGATGACAACAGACGCTCAGGGACAGGACAGACAGGAGAGTCAGGAGACAGAGACAATGGCTCTAGAGGGTGTGACAGGCAGGTATTTCGTCTGAGGGCATGGGGCCAGGACAGGCAATGGGGTGACACAGAGATGGAGGGTCGGCTGACTAGCCATTCTGCAGCTCCTGACGCTATTAGCCAGTGTCTCAGGCCAGGTTAGACCACTAGCCTAGGCACTGTCTAGACCTTGGTTTCCTCCTTAGTGAGGGGCTAAGAAACTAGATGAAACTGAAGGTGTCTAGTATTCCGACTTCTCCTTTGGGGCTTTCCAGACGTGGGGTCTGTTGATTTTAGAAGTGATTTTTAAACTTGGCTCCATGCAGACAAAGTTCCTAAAACAGTGCATATGATCGCAATGTGCCGCCCACTGAGGACGCCTCTACATTTATGTGCTGGCACGTGAAATGAGGTTTAACTTGAAAACAAAGAGTTCTATTGCTGTGCACTTTGAAACCATGCAACAGAAACTTGGTTTTGTTGTTGTTTAGATTTTTTTTTTTGTTTGTTTGTTTGTTTGTTGGGACAAGGTCTGTCTGTGTAGCCCTGTCTATCCTGGAACTCAGTATGTCAGTGGTTCTCAACCTTCCTAAGGCTACGATGATCCGCAATCATAAAATTATCTTTATTGCTACTTTGTAACTATAAATTTTCTACTGTTATGAATTGTAATGTAAGTGTCTGTGTTTTCTGGTGGTCTTAGTCAACCCCTTTGAAAGGGTCATTCAACCCCCCCAAAGGGGTCTTGACCCACAGGTTGAGAACCACTGTGCTATGTAGAGGTTGGCCTCAGACTCACTAGCGATCTGCCTACCTCTGCTTTCTGAGTGCTTGGATTAAAGCTGTTTGTCACTGCAGGCCAGCCAGAAAACTCTGAAGACAAAATGGCTTTTTTTTTTTTTACATTGTTTTTTCTTTTCTAAATATTTATTTATTACGTATACAGTGTTTTGCCTGCATGTACACCAGAGGAAGGTACCAGATCTCATTATAGATGGTTGTGACCCACCATGTGGTTGCTGGGAATTGAACTCAGGACCTTTGAAAGAGCAAGCACTGCTCTTAACCTCTGAGCCATCTCTCCAGCCCAAGACAAGATGAATTTTTAAGAGGGAAAGGAATGACATTAAAATTTAAGAGTTTCACGCTGCACAGATGGTGTGCCTCCTCAAGGAACCCTATAATTAATCTACCTGAGGCCATGCCTCCTGGACCACCCAGCTCAGTGAATATCATTCATCTGGGAGAGACTGTATAAGCAAAGGCTCTTCAGAAGCCACTGGCTGACCAGAGCTCGCTTAAGTATCTCCCACTTTTGGTGGCATCCATTGCTTTCGGGACAGCTTATGAAAAATGAAATAACATCACATCAAAATGGAGTGTGTTAGTTTTAAGACACATTTTCATTTTAGGAAATTACAGTGTGAAGAAAGATGGGTGAGGGATCAAGCACTGACAAGCAGTGGAGTCCCTGCTGTGCAGTAAGAGGCAAGGGGATATTTTCTGGGGCATTTTCCCCTGGACCCAGTCATCAATTTGAGTCCCTGTCAGCAGCCTCCAGCCCTCAGTAAGTTTCTCATATCTTTGTGAGCTTGAGTTTTGTTTGCAGATAGGATACTGCAAATGAGCTGTCACCCAGTTAAGGGAAACACGGCTCTTGGTATTTTGTTTTGTTTTGTTTTTCAAGACAGGGTTTTCCCGTATAACCCTGGCTGTGCTGGAATTCACTCTTGTGGGCTAGGCTGGTTTTGAACTCAGAGATCTGCCTGCCTCTGCCTCTCAAGTACTGGGGTTAATGGTATGCATTAGTGTGTCTGGGCCATTTTTGCTATTTTCATCTCTCTCATTGTAAAGAAACTGATTCTGCATTAAGAAGAGGTTGGTTGTTGTTGTTGTTGTTGTTGTTGCTTTTTTTTTTTTTTTTTTTTGCTACATGTTGCTCAAAGAATCAGTGTTCTGCCAGCCACGGGTGTCTGCCATTCCTGTGTTGTTCAGTGGAACTCTCAAAGGCAGGAAAACAGTAAAGTAATATCTGTTAGTTTCTTCGTTCCATTTATCCCTACAGGGCAGCCTCCCAACTGCTGACTGATGCTTTGTTAGTCTTTGAAGAAAAGGTGGAAGGAGACTTCACAGAGATGCAGCCAGTGTCGGCAAGCATCCTCCTTTCTGTTCCTAGGCCACCTCCACCATCTCCACTGCAACAGAAGAACAACACACACACACACCCCAAAAACAAAACAAAACAAAACAGAAAACAAAAAAAACCCAGCAGACAAAACAAGGGCTGCCAAAGCAGGTCCTACGCTGGCCAAGCACATGGCTCTCCTCATCTTTGTCCTCAGTCATTCTCGGCACTTCAAAAAGTACACCCCAGAAAATTTCTAAGACAACACAAACTTCCTCTGAATGTATATTTAAACACACACACACACACACACACACACACGGCGTGAAAGCAGAAGGGGAGCTATTTGTGGTGTGGAAGCGACCTGGAAGAGCAGGAGGAGAGATGCAGCAAAGCAGGAAGATTGACATATGTGCATAATCATGTAATAATGACACCCACTGTTTCAGATGCCAATTAAAATATGAATATTTTTTTTCCTAGACAGGGTTATTCTGTGTAGCCTTAGCTATCCTGGACTCACTTTGTAGACCACGCTTGCCTCGAACTCACAGCAATCCACCTGCCTCTGCCTCCCGAGTGCTGGGATTAAAGGCGTGCGACACCATGCCCAGCAAAATATGAATAAGTATTAAGAGAGAGAAAAAGGTAAGATGCTTTCTTAATATCAAAAAGTTGAAGGATCAAAAGGCATCCTATACTTATAGAGACTGGAGAATGAGCCATTTTTTTCCTCGTCTCTTTAAACAAGCTGAAGAGATTGCCCTAGAACCCTAATATAGAAGATTCTATGTTATCTCATTTGCTAAACTGGGTCATCTGTCTTTGGAATACCATCACTTTGGGAAGACACATGACTATTGGTTGGCTCAGTTCAGACAAGCTTAATCTGACTCCACTTAAAAAAAAAAAAAACAGCAAAAGTCAAGACATGACAAAATGGGCGTGAAAAGGGAGTGTCTGATCACCAACTGACAGCATCTGCTTTTAAAGTCTAGTGCCAATGAGATGCTGACCTAGGCTGGCAGCTTGTTCCTGAGAGTGTGGACCAGGGGACGAGAAGATTAGATAGGAAAGCTCGGGGCAGAAGGTCTTGCGTAAGTTTGGCTTTATGTTAAGCAAGCTTACAACATCTTTCATACAGGTTGCAGAGGGAAATGGGACAAAGTCAGCATGAAACTAATCAAGCAATGTCACACAAAGGGGAAGCAGGATATCTCACAGAGCAACAGCAGCCTTGGGATGGTAACTATAGGCCTTTACAGTAGTAGAAAAGCTCAGCAAGCAAGCTATGCATGTGTTGACTTTTTCTCTTGAAGTCTTGAGCTGGGGACGTAGCTCAGTGGTAGAGCCCCTCAGCCTTTCCGCACCCTGGAAAATCAGTGCATTGTAATGTCAACAAGTCCCCATACTGACCTTTATTTCTAAGAACTCTTAATAGATTATCCTCAATATTTAGAATCACTGTATTTCAGCCCAGAAACCATAGCCTAATGGAACATAATCTCTTGCTAATATCATATAGGGTATTTCAACACCTCATTTGAAATCATAGCTGTCCTTTAGCAGGACAATCGAACATTCCCAGTTCATCTGTTGTACTTCTAAAATTGTTGCAAGTGCCTCTTCTCACTCTTAAAAATGTCTTTTATCAGTCACTCACGAGTCCCCTCAATCCTTCCTGGCACCCACAGTGTTATATAAAGCAGAACCGCTTCTCTATATAGCTCATGAATATATTTGAATAAAATTATGTTTCTATATGTAGTTTCACATGGGCATTTTTCCTATGAATATATTAGTTTCTGCTCACCCCTCCACCCTGTGCTGCTGTAGTTTGGATCTCAAATGCACCCCAAGGCTCAGTTGTTGAACGCTGGAGGCTTGGTGCTACTGGGAGGTGATGGGGAGTCATGCCATTGGGAGCATGCCCTTGAAGGAGATGTCGTGACCCTGACACCCCATCTCTTCTATTCTTTGCTTTCCTCTCACCATGAGGTGAGCAGCTTGCTTTGCCAAGCCCCTCTTCTCCATCTCACCAGTAACCATGGACCATAACCTCAGAAACGGAGAGATACGAAATCTTTCTCTTAAGCTTATTTCCCCCAAGCACTAGTTACAGTGACAGAATACTGATTAATACACATGCACACAGTGTCGCCATTAGCCCATATAATGTGATCACACTTACAATTTCCTTTATTCCCATTTAACCCAAAATCAAGACCAGCACAGTCGATGATGAATGTGAACGCTCTAAATGAACGAATGTTTGGGTCAAATATTCAGTAGAAAGTTTTTTTTTTTTATTATTATAACATCCCTTTCTTGGATGTCTGTGTCTGTTAGCAATGACCCAAATGCATCTGCTGGGCCATGTGACGTCTCACAGAAGAACCAATAGTTAACACAAAATGTCTCCTCTTTAGTATCATAGAGTTTCAACAATGGAAGGAATAAGTATCATCAAGCATTTCTTCTTTATGAGTGGAAAACATACATGTCCTTAAAGGGCCTCATACTTATCACATCAGAGGTTCCATCCAAGTGAAAGGGCATCCACCAGAAATGCATGGCAATGTTTCCACGTCACATAATACATAATGGCTCTGTTTGCTAAAGGAATATTTAATAATTCAGTGTTTTCTTTCAAGCACTATATTTTAGCATCTAAAAAAGTATTATAAACTTGGCAGTAGTATTGCCTGTATTTAATTTTGCAACGAGGAATAAAACTATGAATGACGTCTTACCGTCAGTTGACACATTGGCGTCTATCTTTCATGACAAAATACATTGTTTCCTCCACAGAGTCATTATTTAGAACTTGTGTTTAAAAATCATCATTAGATCTGGGCGGTGGTGGCATATGCTTTTAATCCCAGTACTCAGGAGACAGAGATAGATGAATCTCTGAGAATTTGAGGCTAACCTGGTCTACAGAGCTAGTTCTAGGACAACCACAGCAACGTAAAGAAGCCTTGTCTCTAAAAAACAAAAAACAAACAAATAAAAAAACCAAACCAAAACAACAATAACAAGAAAACAAAACCAAAAAACAACCTTCATTGGTTTGCTAGAAAGGTCACTCTTCTTTATTTGAAAGGTATGAAGAGGCTCTGTTGGCTTCATATAACTTCTTGGCAAAAATTTAAAACTGCATATCAAAGAATAAATCATTGAATAAACAGTTTATTTGTCCAGGACAATTGGATTAAATATGCTCATCCTGTATTGTTTCCGTTTTGCATTTTCATCTGGGTCACGTGAATGAAGTGATCTCATTTGCACATTTCCTTTAACATACAGGTTCTAGTTCTCTGTTTGCTCTGTGTTTGATCACCATCTAGAAATTTTTTTCTCAATTGTCATGTTCATGATGTATTTTATAACTACGTTTCTTTAAGAAAGTGATTTTGAGCCTCTGGTCAATTTTTATCAGTTGAAGGAATGCATAAATGAGTAATGACCTTAGACAGGAGCTGCCTCGGCCAGGAAAGCAGAGTCAAGTTTTAACAAGGATTTGGCTTTACCACTGTAATAGCATTTCTGTGAAAATCACAATTACGTTTCACATGTGTAAAACATGTTTATTGAACCAAAGTCTCTTTTCTCTGCACTGACTAAGATAACAGCACCCACACCGAGCATGCGCGGGTAGTACTTTTAGCGCGATGCTCAGAAGAGAGTTGGACCTGTTCTCGACACACTTTTCTAATCACCAGAAAGGCACACCTTTCCCCTACAACTTTAGAACCAAAAGTCATGCTCGATGGCATTATGCTAAAATATCACTTCAGCCCAGGGAAAACATCATCTAAGTTTCCTTGGTAACAACAGTGAGGTTGCACAGCCCTTGCTGCCCGGAAGCTCTCTCTCCATTGCAGAAACAAAGGCAGCCATGCAGGCCACTAACCACAGACCCGTGTAAAGCTGAGAGTGCCACAAAGTTGTTCACAAAATAATGACGTTGGTTTCACAAAGACACAAGTGAAGATGAACCTTACCTTACAAAATACACCTATTCATATTTTCTATTCAGGTAATGATCCTTAAGTGAACATTTATGGAATTATTATTTTCCCTTTACTTAAACTTACAACAACTCCTGCCTTACCTTCTATCTTATTTACCTCATCAATTAAATCTTTGGACCAGATTCTGAGTAGGACTAAAAATCCTAGACTTGAATAGAACTTTATGTCTTTTGTTTGTTTGTATTTTGGGTCAGAATTTCACTATGTAGCCCAGGGTAATCTTAACCTCATGATCCTGTTGTCTCCATCCTCTCAGTACCAGCATTATAGGTGTAGGTCACCATGCAGCTGGTAAGGCTTAGATTTTAATCTTTTTGCATAAGTGCTGCACAGCATAGGTACAAATTTTAACTGTACTATTCAAGTAGTTTTGAGAAATGTATATCTAACTGTAAGACATTTATATACTTTTAAAATTATAATTGCTATATATTTAATATTGAATTGCCTCATTTGACTCACTTAATACAAGGTCATATTTTTAGATCTCTTAAATAGCATACTAAGACATAGCTAAAGAGAAAAATTCTGAACTAGAAGTTATATTTGAAAAGCTACCTAGACTATGCACAGACTCAAAAATAGATGCTTTAAGAGAGTAAGAGATATTGGGGTTGTAATTCATAACGTATAAATAACTCTTGAAACAATTATAAAAATACACCTGTTCTTTTTACAGATTTATTTATTTATTTTATATAGATGAGTGCTCTGCCTGCATGTACACCTGCAGGCCAAAAGAGTGCATCAGATCCCAGTATAGATGGCTGCGAGCCACCATGTGGTTGCTGGGAATTGAACTCAGGACCTCTGGAAGAACAGACGGTGCTCTTAACTGCTGAGCTATCTCTCCAGCCCTACAACCTGTTTTAACAATGGGGAAAGAATTTCAATGCACAATTTCCTAAAGGAGATATGCAAATACTCACTAAAGCTGGGGTTGGCAGTGGCATACACTGCCTGTGATCTCAGTATTTGGGAGGTAGAGGCAAGAGGACCAAAAGTCAAGGTGAGCTTCAGCTACATAGTAAGTGTGAGGTGAGGTCAGTGTGGGTTACACAAGGCCTCTCTTAGTAAACAAGCAAATGCTGCATGAAAAACTACTCAACACAGTCTGGCCATTAGAGAAATACACATTAAAATTACAATAAGATAGAACTCATTACCCAGTAGCGTTAGAGTAATCTGGCAGGGGCTCAAAAAGTTAAACACGGAGTTACCATTGACCTAGGTATATACTCCTGTGTGTGCGTCCAAAAGAGGGGAAGGTAAGTCCCCACAAAGCCCGCATGTGAGTATTTATACAGCAATATTCTAAATAGTCTGGGAAAATAGAAAGCGCATGTCCATGACTGATGAAGACATGAACAAGAAGCACAATCCACATCACAGGGCACAGGAAGGAGCGAGGCACCGGCAGATGCTGTAACCTGGGCACGCCGCCCCCGTGCCAACTGTGGGAAGCCAGTCACAATTGGCCACACACTGAGTGACTCCACTTGTCTGCAACAGTCAGAACATGCAAAGCTACAGTCGGAAAGTAGCTTATTGCCACTCAGACTTGGATGTGAACAAAGATTAAGGAGAAACAGGGAGCAAGTATTGACGGGTTTATATTTGGATGCAACAATAGTTAGATTGTGATAAAACTTTGAGTGTATATTTAAATATGAGGGAGCTGTAATTTTATATGGATGAATGAAATGCATACCAGTAAGGCTGTCTCAAAATGTGGTAGACAAAACATTAGAAGGAATCTAGGATATGACCTATTTTTCCCCTGGTAATAAAGGACACCTTAAATTGGCCCCCACAATTACCAATAACACAGGAAGTTACTGACAACATTTTGTACGTCGATCTCTAACTGCTGCAATTAACACTTTCTCTTGTCTGAAAACGCCACAAGAAAGCTGAAAAGAGAAACCAGTCTTAGGCTATTTGCAACAGGAGATCTGTCTAGCCGCAGTAAAATGAGAAACACTTTATGCTCTAGTCACAATGCCCCATCGTTCTCAGGCTGACCAGTTGCTTTGTGGGGAGCGGTCAGGTCCGGTCAGTGTTCCTGAGCTGCCCTGTGACTGACAGGTCAGGTGTGGAGCGAGAAGGTGCAGAGGTGACTGACTGAAGTCAACTTTTCTCAACCAGGAGGCTCTTCTGACCTCAGAGCCTCTCTGTGGCCCTGCATCACCACACCTCCCACAGGGAGCAAAGTGCCCCTAACAGAATGCTCACAAACAGGCCCGGTTTACTGTGCCCAGAACCGTCACACTAAAATGTCCCTTCATCTTGTGAAGGAAAGTGTTGCTTTAACAAGCGCCATCTCCCCAGCCACCATTGTCTGGGATGGTTGTGCCATTCTCTGCTCCTGGCAGAACTCTGAAAGAGTGACAGTCGCTTCACTGTCTTGCCAAAGACATTGTCAGATTTTAAGACTTTGGGCACCTGTGAGACTAGTGAGTATGCATATGACTTGCCACAGTGACTCCACGCTTAGCTATGTCCTCAGCACACACTCCGCAGTGGCACATGCCAAAAGAAGTCGAGGGCATGCGCACCAGGAGACAAAACATCCACAGCAGTATTTATGTGAAACTTAAATACTACAAACCACACCAGTGCCCAGTGTGTGGAGAAGAGGTACATTTTAATCTGTTCACATGACAGACTGCTATACGCACAGCAGTAAGGTGGATGGGGTGGATTCGCTTTACAGATATCCTGATGAAAAGAACATATCCGGCGTGCATGGGATTCCAAGCCTTATAAAAAGATATGTATTATTAATAAATATATGTGTGATGAAAGTAAGGATAAGGCAGAATAGTTAATACAAATTTTAGGGAAGCAAGCTAATAATCTTCTTCCCTCCCTCCTTCCTTCCTTCCCTTCTTTCTCTCTCTCTCTCTCTCTCTTCCTCTCTTTCTGGATGAAGTTTATTTAACTGAACAGGGACACTGGAAACATCAGCCATTGGTTTTGTTTTATCCTGTAGATTGAATATCAGAATAATTTATTTCATTATCATTTATACTACTTCTGTTCACGTTAAAGTATTTTGCATCCAAATTCTTTCCCGTCTTCCCTGCCACCGTACCTTTTTGTGTTTTTGAAATAGAGTTTTATTCAATAGCGTAGTCTGGCCTCAGGCGTCCTGCTTTCGGCCTCTTAAGTGTCAGACTACAGGAGTGAGCCACCATGCCTGCTGAAAGCTCCCCTCTTTACAAGGATGTTGATCATATTGGCAGAGAACCTTCACTCATTTTTGTTAACCCTGATTACCTTGTAAAGATTCTATCCCCAAGTAATGGGGCATTTTATCCCCCTTGAGTTACTGGGGATTAAGAATTTAGCATAACTTTTGAGGGGGGTGGGGGAGAAAATTCAAGCCATAATAATGTTGGGTTTATTTTTCCTGTGCTGACCTTGGGATTTCTTTGGACCTTTGGAGTAAACAACTTAATGCCCAAATCTGGCACCGAGACCTCAAAGTGTTCAGTTGACAAGGATAGAAATGGTAACTGAGTGTATGGGATAGGAAGAGTCATTTGAGAAGAAGATGAGCGGTAAGAGTGATCTGAGAACAGGACACTGGGGAAAGGGGGCTTCTTGAGGAGAAGCCAAAAGAGATAGTACATGAGACAAGAAGATGGTTCCAGAAGGAAAAACAGAATGAGTTGTGTGAAATGTTACATTAGACAGCTGAAGACTGAAGGGGGTTTTCTAATGGCAATAGCAGAGTCCTTGGATGGAAGCTAGGTTGACCTAAGTGGATTAGTGGGTGGAAGACGAAGTGGCCAAGAGCCTGCAGAACATTCTTCAAAGCCTTGAATGTAAAGGGAGAAAGAATGATCTTGGCTAAGAAGTGGAGGCCATAGTGGGGTCCTGAGAACGTTCTTACCTTGGTTATTTTTAAGATGGGCATTATTACGGCGTGTTAAAACGATGATTTGGAAGGTTTGGGAGAAATGGGGGTTGAAGACAGAGAAGGGACAGGTACGATTATGGCGCTGACCAGACAAAGGGACAGAACCAAAGACTATGGGGAGGGGGCTCTTCTGTTCCAAATGAGGGAAACAAGCGAGTGGGCGGGGCTCGCAGCAAGCTGCGCGGACTGCAGAAGGTTGAGAGTTGACTGTAGGTTGAGTGCTGTCCTGAGAGTGAGTAAAAGGCTAAACAGCTGAAAGACTAAGAGACAGTGTGAAGGAGTCATTATAACCAGTGGACTCATAAGCTAAGTGAAAAGTAGAATATTGGGCTAGCAAGATGGCTAAAGGCTCTTGCCACCAAGCCTGAGAGCCTGAATTTGACTCCCAGGGCCCACATTGTGGGAGGAGAGAGCCAACTCTCATAAGCTGTGCTCTGACCACCACACGTGATCTGTGGCATGCATTCCTCCAACCCTCACTCACCAAAGTAAGTAAGTAAAAATGTAGTAAGATGCTTTAAAAAAGCAGAATATGGGTCCTGGGATTATAGAGGACCTAATGATGACGATATTATGGTATTTCTTCAGTGACGTCAAAAAAAACCTAATAGGGCTAACGTACAACTCCCAGTTCTCAGCAGCTGAACACAATAAGCCTTATTTTATAATCACATTTCAGTCTAGTGGGAGTGAGGGTGGAGTGGGGAGTCTCTTGCCTTTTGGGGACACTGACTCCTTTTGACCCATGCCTCTCCCATTCTCCAGAGCCGGAGTAGATTTTCTTGTACTCAGAAGGAATGTGTAGAAGGAAAAATCATGCAGAGGGTATCATGGGGAGTTTTAAGGAACAAGCCTGGTAGTGGGTGACATAATTTCTGGTATATACCATAAGTGAATATTTAGTTCCACAGCCCTTGCTGAGTGTAAGGATGGCTTGGAGGTGAAGCTGGCTGGAGTGTCAGAAAAGAAGGTCAGGAAGTAATTACCTGACTTTTATTACACATTCACACGGTCTCTGTCTTAGTCGGTGTTCTACTGCTATGAACAATGCCACGCTTCCTAATCCTTCTCAAGTAGTGCCATTCCCTTGTGACCAAGTTGTTCAAACATATGAGCCTATAGGGGCCATTCCTATTGAAGCCTCCATGGTTATTAATGGCCTTGTTGAGGGAAGTATATCACTAGTGTGTGGGTGTGGCGGGGGAGCTGGCACAGCTTGAGGTTCAGAAGCTCAAGCCAGGCCCAGTCTTTCTGTCTCTGTCTCTCTGTCTCTGCCTCTGTCTCTCTGTCTGTTTGTCTGTCTGTCTGTCTCTCTGTCTCTCTCTCTCCTGCCTGTGCATTGAGATGTAGACCTCTCAGTCCCTTCTCCAGCATCCTGTCTGCCTACATGCCCCATACTCCTTACCATGATAATAATGGACTAAACCCCTGAAACTGTAAGCCAGCCGCAATTAAATGCTTTCCTTTCTAAGAGTTGCTGTGGTCATGATGTCTCTTCACAGCAATAGAGTGCCGACTAAGATGCCCATGGAGGGACTCAGGGCTCTGAGAGGCTAAGTAACTTATCTAAAGCCACATACATGATATGATAAGCGGCTCAGCTGGCATTCAGTCTCTGGCTTCGGTGCTGGAGATCTTACTTACTACATAAGCAGAGACATATCAACTCTGATTCAACACAGGATAACAGGCACAGGCATCATTTTCTGAGGATGCAAAGAATGGGATGCTCACATCCCATTGTAAGAGCCAAGAGCCAAGCAATTCTTTACAGGCGCTGGTCAGAGCAGGATGCTGGAGCCCAGCTGGCTGGGCTTTATCTCAGCTCCATCTCTCCTGAGTTTTTTAGCTTTGGAAAAGTTACCTTTGCTTGCTTAAGCTTGTTTTCTCATCTGTAAAGTGAGGTCATGAACACTTATCTACAGAGCTGCATAGGGGTTAAGTAAGTTAACATGAAAATCCGCTGTTCCCACAAAATTACTTCTGGGATGAAACAGTACCATAAATAGCATTCCATGGTAGGGGAGGCACATAAGAAACAGTATTTTCAAGTGATAAATTTGGAAGGTGGGGGTGTACTCAGTTTGGCTTCTCAGCTTGGCTGAGTCAAAGAGTTAATATTGGGCACAAAAGACACATGGGCTAGAACATTTAATTAGGAATTAATTAATAATTAATTAATAGATGCCCAGATAAGGAATACCCATGTAAGTTCAAAGAGAGTGTGAAACTTTTAAAGATTTGGGGGCAGTGACATAAAGACATTAGAATATTATTTTTAAAAATAGTATTAATTTGTATACGTATGTGTCAGAGTGTGTGCCACATGTGTGGCACAGGAATGGAAGTCAGGTTCCCTGGGACCGGAGTTACAAGGGGTTGTGAGCTGCCCACACAGGAGCTGGGAATCGCAGTTGGGTCATCACTGAGCCGTCTCTTCAGTCCCTGGGCTATTTTTTCCTAAGTATGAATGTCGTATGTTAAGCAAATGTACTGAGCAGACAAAAAAAATCTCTCACTTTACTTGGTGGTTATATTTCTCAGGAGAAATTAATAATATAATCTTGTGCTTCATAAATCCACCTATCCACCCACCAACCCGACAATGAAATGCTTATTTCATTAACATGCACTTCATTCTACACAGACCCAAGAAGACTGAACATACACAAATGGAGCATATAAATAATACATGAAAGTTAACAACATATAGGATACTTCAGAAGGTGATTATCTAGGATTAGGATTTGAAATGCGATGCAGAATCTAACTAATTACACATTCTCCCAGCCTTCTGAAAACACAGACATAGAGGGAATATGAATCATGCAACTCTTATTACCTTATAAAAATTCTAATATCTTTTGGCAAAATGCTTTTTTTTTTTTTAATTCCTGGAGTTCAGTGGAGAAATAACACGTACTTTCTGTTACTGTCCAGTTTTTAGGAAGTGAAAAGTCACCCTCACGCGGTCATTTCTGGTGACTCGTTGTCAACAGTAGTTCCCCAAACCCCTGAGACAGATGACCATTTTGACTCAGTAGAAAAGGTTTTCTGAACCTACGTTCTGAGATTTATATCTGAAACATTCTTTCAAAGGCTCATGTGCTGAAGGCCTGGCTGCTGGCTATGGTACCACGGGGACACTGGGGAACCTTTAATACATGAGGCCTAGTGAGAGGAGGTTAGAGCCTTTCTACGCCCTTGAAGGAGCATCTTGGAACTCACGCCCATTTCCTTCTCTCACTCTCTGCCTTCCCCGCCACCCCCCAGCTGCCACAAGGACAATTTCTTCCACTTTGCACCCTGCCGTGTTAATGATTCATCCTAAACTAGAAGCAATGAGAGCAAGTGGGTGTGGGTGCTAGGAACTGAACTTGAGTCCTCTGGAAAGCCAACCAGTGACCTTAACTGCTGGGCCATCTTTCCAGCCTCCACTTCCCTTCTGAAAGGCAGATTGGCTCAGGTATTTTGTCACAGTGATGGAAAGCTCACCAGTACAACACAACACAATGCAACACAACACCACACAACACAATGCAATACAACACAATCCAATGTGATAGTGGTATATTCTGGATTCTCAATTAATGAATTTATAAGCTCCTCCCAATTTTCCATGACTATAAACACTGAACAGCATCCTAACATGTATTTCCTTGAGAGGTGTGTAAACAATTCTCTAGAATATAATCAGAAATGGAATTGCTGGGTTATGAAGGATGAAAAGCCTTATTAAATAATGTCTAATTGCTCTTTGAATTGATTGAACTAGTTTACATTAGCACCAACAGAACAACAGAATGTTTCAACGCATGGTGCCAGAGCACGTTAAAGGGGGAAGCAGTATGTGAGATGGCAGCCACTGTCCCATGGCACTGCTGAAGAGCTTTGTCTTTTTGAAGATTTCTTGGTTGTCAGGTGTGGCCTTCCTCCTATAATATATCTGAGCAAATAAGTGATATTTTTATACCTTTCCATTTGTGTACAAGGGTCATCTGTGTTCTCTAAAACTGGTCATCCAATTTTGGATTACATAAGTTTTAAATATATACTGCCTGTAACTTGTTTAGGGAAGTATTGACGACGTGTTTTTCTCTTGGAGTTTAAAAGGTTATCACTTGATACTTGGGATAAGGTCACCAAATGATGCATGTCCCCCATTTTTATTAATTGTGTTTAGTTCATGATAACTAAAGTTATAGAAGATCCATCAGGGTAGGTGGCCTTTGGGAATCTCTGGAGCAAAAACAATAGACAGCTCACATTCTTTGTCACCTGTTGGAAAAAGAAATTTCCAGAAAATATAATATCAAGCACTGACGAAGAATTGATACTTTTGTGGGTTACATTAGTCCCTACAGAATATTTAAAAATAGTGTTTCTTAGGAAATTAATGGGCTTCACTGGGGATACAGGAACTCCGTTTCCCAGTGAACGTCTGTGTACCGTTCCTGAATAGCAGGCTGCGTGTCCCATCTTCCCCTGAATGTGCTTGGCTCTGCTTGGCTTACTTTGACTAACAGGCCTGAATGCACTTTTGGAAAAAAAATTTTTTTCATCTTTTCCTAGTCATGACAAGTCAGACGTTCTGACAGATTAAAAAAAAAAAAAAAAAAAAAAAAAAACTCCAATAATAAAGGTACAAAGCCTCGTAAAGAGATTTAGCCAAAAATCCAGATAGTCTCTATTGAGGAATATGAACAATTTTAGTGATTAGAGGGGAAAGGTACAGTAGTCCTGGATGAAGACAGTCAGTGTTGAAGGTATTGGTGGCACTCAGGCATGGTGGTACACATCTGTCACTCTAGCACCAGAGAAACAGAAATGGGATGGGAGGGAAATCTTTTGTTTGAGGCTAACCTGGATTCCAGATCAGTCTGGGCCACTAAGAGAGACTCTGCCTGAAAATACAAACAAGACCATGAAGAAATTATCAATTTCCCCCCAACAAAATAAGATGTGTGGCATAGTTACCCAAACCCCTGAAACATCTTGGCGAAGTGTAATTCAAATGCTCGTCAGAAGAACAAACTGAAGAGATAGAAAAGGTCTAAATCTAAGACTAGTGCGTTATGGCTGTTCTGCAAGATCTGATGTGAAACCGGAACTTTAAAAGCATGCAGCGCAGATGACAGAAGGGCAAGTTTGGGTTTTGAGCCAGTTTTTGAGTCTTACTGTTATTATTTTTATTTGTGTTTATGTTTATGTAGGCATGTGTGTGTGAGTAGAGGGGCCACTCCCGGAAGAGGGCATTGGATCTGCATGGAGCTGCAGTTATAGGCAAGTCATGGGTACCTGCTGTGAGTGCTGGGAAGCAGACTCAGGTCCACTGAGCTGTCTCTCCAGCCCCTGAAGCCAACTTGAAAGAGTTAGATAACTCAATACAGACTATGACTCACCACTTAGCCACTGCTAGGTTGGATCATTGCTTTATACCCACCATATGCCAGTATAGATCCCCGATGAATCAAGAGGCTAATTGTCAGAAGTGGAAGCATATAACTATCAGAAGAATATATAATTGAATGCTTATCTTCTAAGAAAAAATTGGAAGGCTTAATGGAAAAAAATTTAATTAACATTTCTACATAGTTTCTTCATGGTTTCTGCTGTGGATCTTTGCTATTGGAAGATCTTTCCCTGAAAGGATGCATATTGACCAGCTAAAAAAGGGAATATAGTTGAGTTAACTTTGTACATTTTAAGAAGAAATAATATGGTGAGGTTATTGGCAAGTTTTACCCTTTCTCTATAGTGTTTTCTATATTTTGACTATTCACGGATACCTGCACAGTGAGATGGCTCTCAATGGCTAAAATTACTTGCTGTGCAGCAACAAAGACTTCAGCCAAGCACACACAAAACTAGCCAGGACTGGTCTCACACATGCTTGAAAACCCAGCACTGTCAGGAGAAACGGGGAATCTCTGTATCAGATTCTTGCTGGCTGTCAGCCTAGTCAAAAAGTGAGAGCTCCAGGCTCAGGGAGAGAGACTTGCCTCAAAGGAACAAGGGGGACTCCAAGAGTGGGGGAAAGTACCCTCCTCCGGCCCCCAAGCACGCATGCAGGTACACCTGCACACACACGTGCACACACACACCCATACCCACACACCACTCACACCATACATACATACATACACTTTTTTTTTTATCATGGAAGAAAATATGTACTTTTGAAGGCTTTTATTTAGGCTAAGGAAACTCTTGAAAATTATTTTTTAAAATATGACACTCATCTCAATTTGAAAAAAGAAGAAGCAGTTCATTAAAAAAAAAAAAAAGTAACAGTAGCCAGCAGGCATAATAAGATATAATTTATTTCACTGATAATCAGAGAAATACAAATTAAATAATTATGAGCTATGACAGTGGCCAAGAGAACTGGCAAAGATGAAAGAGAAAGAGAAAGAGCGATAGCATGTCACGCAGCGCAGGCAGAGGCCTTCGGAAATGGCCGTAATCAGGACCACTCGAAGCGGACAACCACTGTTAAAGGAATTTGGTAAAGGCATCAGAAGTCTTCAAATGATACCACAAGTTTGTATCATCATTTTCCCCCTTAAGAAAATAACCAAGTACATCAAGACTTTGCAAATTTATAAGAGTGAATATGAGTAACTATCTATGTTTATCACCACAGAGTGGTGACATCTGTGGAATTGGAATAATGTTCCATTTTGGGGGACAATTATCTCCAATTCTACTTCAGGTGGAAAGGCAGTCACAGAATGGTGGAGAGACACAGTACAACAGAATCCACATTGCCATCACACTTTCAGGAGTGTGTGTAATTGGGCATGTATGCATTTACAAACAAAACAAAACAGACACACTGGAAAGAGATGCTCCCCTGCATATTTTAAGGTAGGTAGCTCCTTCTGGATGGCGGATATAGATGATTTAAAGGTATTTCATTTCTTTATAAATTTCTCTCTTTTTTTTTTTTTGTTGCTATATAAGGGCTTGAGAGATGGCTCACTGGCTGCTCTTCCATATGGCCCAGGTTCAGTTCCCCTTTTCTAGCCGATATATGGGCACCAGGCATGCACCTAGGACACAGACACACATGCAAGCAAAACACTTAAAGTCAGAAAATTAAAAATTAAAGTTAAAATTCCACATATTGACATATAGTTAGTTTATACTCAGAAAGACCATTGCTGAATGAGTCTGAATCTTCTATGCACTCCCCCTTTCAGGGTATTTCAGATCCTCGTTTACGTCATGTGTGTCAGATGTTGCGGGTTCTGATTTGGCCCAACCTGGTCGGAGGCCAGGCCTAACGTGAGGGGAAAGACAGATGGCTGGATCTGCTTAGAGCTGCTTCTTCCTATGCTTTAATGGACTTACCTGCAGTGTGCAAGTATGCAAATGGTTTCAGAAGATTGTCAGGTGAGAGTCTGAATGTATCTGAGCTGCCCCTAGCTCCCGAGGCCCAGGCAAGCACAAGCTCCGGAGCCCTCGTCTCACGTGTGGGCTGGACTGGGCTGCGTCATTCATCTTTGCAGGTAGATCAGATATGAAGTCTTCCTTTGTACTGATGAAACTGAAAGCTAGTAACTGTGGGAATTATTAGCATTACTTTTATAGCTATTTGATGGTGGGTTGGTCATTTTTATAAGAGTAATACAAATGGGGGGCTGGGGAGATGGCTACACGCCTGTTGCTCTTGCAGAGGATTGTGGGTTCAGTACCCAGAACCCACATGGTGGCTCACATGGTCCGAAGCACCAGTTCTTGGGTATCCAGCGCCCTCTTCTGGACTCCTCAGACACCAGGAATGCGCGTGCTGTATAGACATGTGCAGACAAAACACCCGGACACACAAAATAAAAACAAAAAGGAGTAATGAAGTGAGAAATGTATATTTAGTAAATAATTATCTATTTCATACAATTTTTTTTGTTTTTGTTTAGTGCTTCCTTCTGTAGATAGTGATTTCTCATCTTGTTATAAGGAATATTTTTTTTCACCTAATTTATGGTTGGCTGCTAATATATACTTGTGGATTGAAATTTAAATATTTTATTCAAAATGCACATAAATTGTACTTACTTTAATTTTAGTAGCACATTACTAAAAATTTTGAGTTATTTTATATGTATGATGCTTTCTTCTTAGATAATTACAAATATAAATTGTAACACCTGATTGATAACTTTCAAAATCAGATTGGACTATGACTGAGTTTTGAATTTTCAAGTAAACCCAACTCAATTACATTAAATGTTTTCACAAAAATAAAATCCTTTGCAGCTCCAATGCTGTTTATTAATTGAGTACAAGTAAGTATCACATTTTCACTTATGTTTTACCTAGGCCCGAGTTCTTACAATTTTGGGTTTTAAGACTCCTTTAAGATATTAAATTATTAAGGATAAAGTTTATCAATACTTGTATATTGTGACTAATACTGGAATGGTTTTTAAATTTTTAAAAAATTCTGTGCACCTAGGTGCCTGAACATGGGTGTGTGCATGTGAGTGCAGTGCCTATAGAGGCCAGAAGAGGGAGACAGATCCCTTGGAATTAGAGTTACACACACACACACACACACACACACACACACACACACACACACACATATATATACACACACACACATAGCCCCACTAGCTCTTGGAGCAGTGATGGCATTAAGAGTCTTGCAGCTTTTGGAAAACTCTACACAGGAAAGCATGAGAATTAAAAAAAAAAAAAGGTAGAATGCATTTAGTATTTTGGGGGGGGGGGTCTCGCTTTGTAGACCAGGCTGACCTAGAACGTACAGTGATCTGCCTGCCTCTGCTTCCCGGGTGCTGGGATTAAAGGCATGTGCCACCACATGCGCCACCACACCTGGCTGCATGTAGTATTATTAAGAGAAAGGCCCTGAGAGAGACTTGAGTCCCTGGAACCACTGGGCTATTACAATGTGTTGACTATTCCAACATGATCTTTGGTACCTTTGTGTGTATTATGCCAGTCTGTGAACACCTTTTCATCCTTGAACAGGAATCTGAAGAAAATCACAATAATGGCCACTACTTCTAAATGCTACTTCCCTATGCAAGATGCTATCTCATTAGACCTATCTAATTGGATGACTCTGACAAGTTAATTTGTCTTTTTCTCCTTCTTAAGTGCTTCCTCTGCTTTCCCTGGGGTCCCGGAATGGTCTTAGTCTGGGACTATGTGGCTCTCAGTGTTGTGTGGTCTTGGCCCCAGCCAGTGACCTTTCAGCGCCTTTAAGCTGATGTGCAGTTCTTGAGACCTTTCTTCCTCAGAGGTTTTCATCTCCCCTTTTCTGGTGCCTGTGGGAAACATTTTCATACTCTTTGGGGGACTTACTACGGGAAGACAATGGGCCCACAGTCCTCCTCCCCACCACCCACCCCCGACTCCCGCCACTTCAGCCTTGGTTCTGGAACATGGAGTCCAGATCCTTGCTCCTGTTGGAGGTGCGGCCCATGGCCAGAGGCTCTCACTCTGGCTTAGCACCCAACTGCAGCTATGGGCTGCATGAGCTTCCGTGTTGACTGGACCAATCGCTCTCTGTTTCTGTCTCTCCCTGTATATAATTCTGTCCATCTCTGTCTCTACCTCATTTCTGTATATCTAAAAAAAATACCCTGGATCCCTTTCTTGACCACTTGGAAGTCATGAGAAAGCTGGAAGCAGTCTCTGCCCTCTCTTGCTCAGATGATTCAGTCCCATGCCTGGACCCTCAGTGCCTGCTCTAGGTGGCTGATTCTTCTTCTGCTGCTGCTTCTCCTTCTCCTTCTCCTTCTCCTTCTCCTTCTCCTTCTCCTTCTCCTTCTCCTTCTCTCTCTTCTTCTTCTTCTCTTCTTCTTCTCTCTTCTCCCTCTCCCTCTCCTCCTCCTCCTCCTCCTCCTCCCCTCCTCCCCCTCTCTCCTCCTTCTCCTCCTCTCTCTTCCGCCTCTCCTTCCTCCTCCTCGTCCTCTTTCTTTCGCCTCCGCCTCCTCTCTCCTCTCCTCTTCTTGCTTCTTCTTCTTTCTCTTCTTCTTGCTTCGTTCTTCTCTTCTTCTTCTTCTTCTTCTTCTTCTTCTTCTCTTTCTTCTTCTTCTTCTTCTGTCTTTCTTCTTCTCCTTCTGTCCTCCTGCCTCGTTCGCATTCTGATTCTTCTTCTTCTTCGTTTCTGCCTCCTCTTTTCTGCCTGCTTCTTCCTTCTCTCTTCTTCTTTCTTTCTTCTCGTTCTTCTCTTCTTTCTTTCGCTCATCTTCTTCTTCTTTTCTTCTTTCTCTCTCGTCTTCCTCTCCTCTATCTTCTTCTGTCTTCTTCTTTCTTCTCTCTTTTTTTGGCTTCTTGCTATCTCTCTCTTTCTTCTTCTCTGTCTCTCTTCTTCTCTTTCGCTCTTCTTCGTCCTTATTCTTCTTCTTTCTTTATCTTTCTTCGCTCTTCTCTTTCTTCTTCCTTCTTTCTTCTACTCGGGGGGGGGGGGGGTTCTTCTTCTTCTTTCTTTCTCCTCTTCTCTTCTTCTTCTTCTCTTCCTTCTTGCTCTCCTCTTCTTCTTTCTTCTCCTCTTCTTCTTTCTTTCTTCTTCTCTCTTCGTTCTTCTTCCTTTTCTCTTCTTTCGTGCTTTTCTTTCTCTTCGTCGCCTGCCTCCTCTTCTTCTTCTCTTCTTCTTTCTTTCGTCTTCCTGTCTTCTTCGTGTCTTGGGGGGGTCTTCTCTCTTCTTCTCTTCTTCTTCTTGCTTTCTTCTTTCTTCTTGCTGGTTCGGTGTGGGCGTTGCCTTCTTCTTCTTTTTCTCTTCTTCTTCTTTTTTCTTCTTCTTCTCTTTCTTTCTTCTCTTCTTCTCTTTTCTTCTTCTGGACCTCCTCTTCTTCTTCTTTCTCTTCTGGGGTTGGGCTTCCGTCTTGGGGGGGTTCTTCAGACTATCTGGGGGGCATTGCGTCTTCTGTTCCTAGTCTTTCTTCTTGCGTCTGTGGAGTGGGGCGGGTGGGGGGGTCTTCATTCGGGTCTTGGGATTGGAACGGGATTCGTACGTCCGTGGGGGAGCTGCTTGGTCTTTGGGGCTGGGGGGGGGGGGGGGGGGGGGGAAAAAGAGAGAAAAAAGTAAGAAAACTCCTCTTCTGGGCCCCCCCCCCCCCTCTGGGGAGGGTAGAGGGGGTGGCTGTGGCGTTCTACACATAGTGTCTAAGGGTACGTTCGGCTGGGGGGGGGGGGGGGGTCGAAAGAATAGGTGCGTGTGTGATCTAATCTGGCATTCTTCTGCCACCTCTTCATTCCTTGAAAGAAGAAGTTCTAATTCGTTCTATTGCGTCAGTAGGTCTTCTAATCTTCGTGGAGAAGTCTTGCTTATCTTCTATCGATTACCCGTTGCTTCTTCTTTCGTTCGTTGGGCGGCAGAATCTTGCATGGCCTTACTGCCGCGTTCTCGTCGATGGTCTCTATTCTTCTCTGCTTCTTCTCGCTTTCTGTTCTTTCTATCTATTTCTTCTTATCTTCTTCTCTTCGTGCCTTTCTGTTCTTACTTTCTTCATTGTTCTGGCTTCTTCGGACTTCTTCTTCTTCTAGGGGGGGAAGCCCTCCTCTTCTTCTTTTTCTTCTTCTGGCTGTCTTCTTACCTCTTCTTCTTCTTTCTATGCTTCTTAAGACTTCCTATTCTTAGTCGGGTGGAGAAGGAAATCGATTCTTCTTACAAATAAGGGAGTGCTATCTTAAAAATGTCGCTGGTCGCTTCATTCTTCGTCGGGGGGATTGGGAAAAGGAGAGAAAAGAAACTGAGTTCTTCTCTCTTTCTCTTTTCTCTTCGTCTAGAAGAGGGTCTTCTAAAAAAACACAAAAAATAAAAAGAAAAAATATCTTGCGTAAGAGTCTTCTTTCTAAGTGGGGGGGGGGGGTTCTAAAAAAAAAAAAAAAAGAAAAAAAAGAAGAAAAAAAAAAAAAAAAAAAAAAAAAAACCTCCTTCTTCTTACTTCTTCGGGGGGTGTGGCGGGGTGGCTAAAAATAAGAAAAAAAAAAGGTCTAAGTCTGCAATTCTTAAGGGGGGGGGGGGGGGGGGTGGGGGGGGGGCGTGTCTGGTTCTTTTGGGGGGGGGGGGGGAGGGCGTGAGAAAAGAAAGACCTTCTAATCATGTCGTAGGAAGGGGGAAAGAAAAGGGGTATAGGACTAAAGATCCCTGGTGGGGGGCAAAATAGAGAAAAGAAGAAGGGGGGTTCTGACTTTTCATAAGATAGAAACATTCATTCAAGGTAAAAGACGATCAGAAAAGGGGGGTAGGGGGGTGGGGCGGTGAAAGAAAAATGCTGTCTTACAACATGGAGGGGGTGGGTGGCCGTTGACTTTCTCGCTTTCCAGCTTAAAAAACATAAAGAAAAGAAAATAACAAAAATATAACGGGGGGGTGGGGGGGGGGGGGGGGGTGGTCGTGGGGCTACGATCGCGGGTGGGCTTCACTTTCTTGGGGGGGGGAGAGAAGGCATATCTTAAGGGCGTGAAGAAGGTTTCGTATGTGCTAGGGGGGGAAAAATAAAAAGGAGGGACCCTCGCGTCGTGTCTAAACATACATAGGGGGGGGGGGGGGTAGGGGGGCGGTTTCTGTGGGGTCTATCAGGGAATAGTTCTTCTGGCTTCTTCTTCTAGAAAGTTCAGTTATACAGGTTGGGACTGGGGTCTTGCGAATAGGGGGGGGGGGGGGGATTCTATTTCTCTGTCTGGGAGGTCTTTCTTTGGGGGGGGATTTCGGTTCGGATAGAATGTCTAAAAAAAGAAGAAGAATCTTTCTGGCTCTTCTTCTAGATCTTCTTGCTGGATAATAGGAGGAGGAGAAAAGAGACTCATGACTAATTTTAATAAAGGACTTACTGGGTGGGGCGGTGGGGGGGCGGGTACGGTAGTTCTTCATTGAAAAAATGACAAGAAAATATCGGTTCTTTCAAAAAATGCTGGAAAGAAAAAATAGAGAAAAAGAAAAAGAAAAAGGTGCATTCTTCTTTTCTTAAAAACTTCTGAGCTTCGTCTGCTCTCTTCTTTTCTTCTTCTTCTTCTTCTTTCTTCTTCTTTCCTCTGAGCATTTCCTTCTTCTTCTTGCTTTTTCTTCTTCTTCTTCTTTAGAAGGGTTCTTCCTTAGTTCTTTCTTCTTCTTTCTTTCTTCTTTCTTCTTTTCTTCTTACTCTTCTCTTTCTGTTCTTCTCTTTCTTCTTCGCTTCTTCTTTCTTCTGGGTTCTGTCTTGTCTCTCCTTTCTGGGGTTTCTTCTCTTCCTCCTGCTTCTTTTGTCGCTCTTTTGGGGGTGGGGGGGTTCTTCTTCTATTCTTCTTCTTCTTTCTTTTCTTTCTTCTAGGGGGTTGCTTGCTTGGGTTCTTCTTCTATATTCGTCTTCTTGTGTTGTCTTCTCTTCTTCTTTCTTTCTATTCTTCTGTTCTACCTCTTTCTGTCGGGTTATTCTTGGTCTCTTTCTTCGTCTTTGCTTTCTCTCTTTCTCTTCTTTCGTATGGTCTGCTTCTCTTTCTTCTTTCTTCTTGCGGTTCCTCTTCTTTGCCTCTTCTTCTATTTTCTTTCTGCTTGCTTCTTCCTTCTTCATTCTCAGGCAAAAAAAAAACCTTCTTCTTTTTCGCTTCTTCTAAGACTTCGATAGCTTCTGTCTTCGTGGTTCGTTTCTTCTTCTTCCTCTTTTTCCTCTTCTTTTTCTTGCTTTCTGTCTTCTTTCTTCTTCTTCTTCTTCTTCCGTCTGCTCTTCGTCCCTCTTCTTCGTGCTTTCTTCTTTCTTTCTTCTCTTTTCTTCTTTTCTTCTTCTTCTTTCTTATTTCTCTTTTCTCGCCTTCTCTTTCTTCTTCTTCTTTCTTCTCTTTCTCTTTCTTTCTTTCTTCTTCTTACTTCTCTGTCGTTTTGCTTCTTCTCTTTGTCTGTTCTTCTTCTTCTTCTTCATGTCGTTCTCTTCTTCTTTCGCTTTCTTCTCTTTCTTCTTCTTCTTCCTCCTCTTCTTCTCTGGGGGGTTCTTTTCTTTCTTTCTTCTTTCTATCTTCTTTTCTTCTTCTTCTTTCTTCCTCTTTTCTTCTTGCTTTGCGGTGGGGGTGGGTTCTTCGTGCTTTCTGGGGGGACTCTCGTCTTTTCTTTCTTCTCTATCTGGGCCTCTTCTCTTCTTCTAGTCTTCTCGATCTTCTTCGTTTCTTTCTTTGGGGGGGAGGGGGGGCTTTGCGGGGGGGTTGTGCTCCTCCCCCTCTTCTGGTCTGTCTTCTTGCGATGAAGAAGGGGCTTCCTCCTCTTCTTGCTTCTCTCCTCTTCTTCCTTCTTTCTTCTTCGTTGCTTCTTCTTTCTTCCTCTTCTTCTTCTTCTTCTTTTCTTTTCTTCTTGCTTCTTCTTCTTTCTTGCTCTTCTCAGTCGGTGTCTTTTCTTTCTTTTTCGCTCGTCTTCTATCTTTCTTTCTTCTTCTTTCTTTCCTTCTCTTCTTCTTCTTCTTTCTCTCTCGTAGCTTTTCCTCTTCTTCCTCTTTCTTCTTTCGTCTATACTATAAGGCTTCCGAATTTCTTTTCTTTTCTTCTTTTCGTCCTTCTTCTTCTTGCTTCTTCTTCTTCCTTCCTTTTCGGACTTTCTTCCCTTCTCTTTCGTACCTCTTCTTTTTCTTTCTCGTCTCTTCTTCTCTTCTTCTTTTCTCTTCTTGCTTCTTTCTCTTCTCCTCCTCTCTCTTTCTTCTTCTTCGCTTCTTCTTCTTTTCTCTTCTGAAAAGTTCTCTAAAAAAGGGGGGGCTTCTTCTTCTTTTCTCTTCTTTCTTCGTCTCTCTTTTCCTTCCCTTTCTTCTTCTTTCTCTTTTCTTTCTGTTCTTCTTCTTCTTTTCCTTCTTTTCTTCTCTCTTCGTCTGTCTTCTTTATCTTTCTTCTCCCCCCCCCCTCCTCTTCTTCTCTTTCTTTCTTCTTCTTTTCCTCTGCTTCTTCTTTCTCTTCTTCTTCTTCTTCTTTCTTCTTCTTTCTCTTCTTCCTCTTCTTCTTCTCGTCTCTTCTTCTTTCTTCCTCTTCTCCTCCTCTTCTTCCTTTCTTTCTTCTTCTTTCTTCTTTCCTTTCTTCTTTCTTTTCTTTCTTTCTTTTCTTTCTCTTCTTCTCTTCTGTTCTTCGCTCTTCTCTTCTTCTGTCTCTTCTTTCTCTTCTTTTCCTTTTCTTCTTCTATTCTTCTCTTCTTCTTCTTCTGTCTTTCCTTTCTTTCTTCTTTCTATTTTTTCTTGCGCGAAATTACTAAGTTCTTCTTTTCTTCTTTTTCTTCTTCTTCCCTTCATTCTCTTTCTTCTTCTCTCTTGCTTCTCTTTCTGTCTTTCTTTCTCTTCTTCTCTGGCCTCCTCTTGCTTTCTTTTCTTCTTTCTTCTTCTTCTCTCTCTTCTTCTCTTTTTCTCTTTCTTCTCCCTCTTTCTCTTCTTCTCTTCTCTCTCTTCTTTCTTCTTCTCTTCTGCTTCTTCTCTTCTATTTCTTCTTTCTTTTCTTTCTTGCTCTCTTTTTCTTCTTTCTATTCTTTTCTTCGTCTTTCTTCTTCTTTCTTTCTTTCTTTTTCTTTCTTCTTCTTCTGTCTTCTTCTCTTTTTCTCTTCTTCGCTAAACTAAAAATTCCTCTCTTCTTCTTGCAGATTCTTCTTTCCGGCTTTTCTTCTTCTTCTCTCTTTCTTCTTCTTTTCGTCTTTTCTTCTCTTCTCTTCTCCTTTCTCTTCTCTTCTCTTCTTTCTTCTCTCTCTTCTTTTTTCTTTCTGCTTCTTCTTCTTCTTTCTCTTCTCTGTCTTTTTTTCGTTCTTCTTCTTTTTCTTCTTTCTTTCTTCTTCTTCTGTCTTCTTTCGTCTTCGTCTTTCTTTGTCTCCTCCTGCCTCTTCTCTCCTCCTCTTCCTTTCTTGTCTTTCTTTCTTGTCATCCTCTTCTCTCTTCTTCTTTTCTTTTCTGTCTCTTCTTTCTTTTCTAGTTCTCTACTCCTCTTCTGCTCTTCTTTCTTCTTCTTCTTCCTTTTCCTCGTCTTCATCTTCTTCCTCTTCTGTTCCGCTTCTCTTGCTTCTTCTTTCCTCTTCTTTCTTTCGTCTTCTTGCTTTCTCCTCTTCTTTCTACGTTACTATCTATCCTACTTCTTTAATTCTTTCTTACTATTCTATTCTTCTTCATTTCTTACTTCTAGACTCCTTTCTTCTAGTATCTTTCTTCTTCTTCTTCCCTCTTCTTTCTTGCTTCTTTCTAGACCTCTTTCTCTTCTCTTTCTGTTGCGTGTTCTGTCTTTTCTTTCTTCTGGATTCTTCTTTCTTCTTTCTTCTTCTTCTTCTTTCTTATCTTTTCTTCTTGCTTCTTTCTTCTTTATATCTTCCTCTTCTTCTCTTCTTCTCTCCTTCTTTCTTCTTCTTCTTTATGCGTATCCTTTCTTTCCTATGCCTCCTCTTCTTTTCTTCTCTTCTTTCTTCTCTTCTTCTATTCTTCGTTCTCTTTGCTATACCTCCTCTTCTTTCTTTCTTTCTTTTCTTTCTATTCGTCTTCTTCTTCTTCTTTTCTTGTCTCTACTTCCTTCTTAACGTGTACCCTCTCTATCTGCATTCGTCTTTTCTTTCTTTCTTCTCTTGTCTACTTTCTTCTTCGATCTTTCTATTCTCTTCTTTATTTCTTTCTTTCTTCTTCTATTTCTTTCTTCTTCTCTCGCTCTTCTTCTTTCGTCTTTTCTTCTTTTCTTCTTCTTCCTTCTTCTTCTTCTTTCCTGCTTTCTTTCCTCTTTCTTCTTCTTCTTCTCTTTCTTCTTTTCTTTCTTACTTCTCCTTCTTCTCTTCCTTCTTTCTTTCTTCTCTTCTCTTCTTTCTTTTTCTTTCTTCTTTTCTTCTCTTTCTTCTTCGCTTCTTCTTCTTTCTTCTTCTATCTCTTTTCTTCTTCGTACTTCTTCTTCTTCCTGCTTCGATGGGGATCTTCTTCTTTCTTCTTCTTTTTCTCTTTCTATTCTTTCTTCGTCTTTCTTCTTTCTTCTCTCTTCTTCCTCCTCTTCCTTCTTTCTTTTTTTTCGTCTTTTTTCTTTCTTCTTCTGTCTCTCTTCTTCTTCTTCTTTGCTCTTCTACCTCTTCAATCTCTTTCTCCTCTTCTTTCTTCCATTCTTTCTATCTTTCTTCTTCTTTCAAAGAGATTCTTCTTCTCTTCATTTTTCTTTTCTCGCTTCTTCTTCTTCTTCTTCTTTGTCTTTTCTTCTTCTTCTTCTTCTCTTTCTTCTTCGCTGTCTTTCTTCTCTTTTGTCTCCCTCTTCTTCTTCTTTCTTCTTTCCTTTCTTTCTCTCTGGGGGGGGGGTGGTGGCGGGGTTCGCTGGGGGGTCTTCTAGGGTGGGGTGGGGGTGGGGTGGGGTCTTCTCTTCTTCTTTTCTTCTTCTCTGGTCTTCTTCTGTGGCGCGTGCGGTTCTGGCGCGGTCTTCTTCTTCTTCATCCTTTCTTTTCTTTTCCTTACTTTCTTTCCTTCTTTCCTTCGCTTTTCTTCTTCTCTTTTCTTTCCGTCTTTTCTTTCTTTTCTCCTCCTCCTTCTTTCTTCTTCTTCTTTCTCTTCTTCGTCTTCACTCCTCCTCTTCTTTCTTCTTCTTCCTTCTCTTCTTTTCTCTTCTCTGCTTTCTTTCTTTCTTCTTCTTTCTTCTTCTTCCTTCTTCTTCGTTCTTCTTCTTTCTTACTCCTCTTCTTTCTTCGTCCTTCTTCTCTTCTATCTTCCCTTCTATTCTATCTCTCCTTATTTCTCTTCTTTCTTCTCTTCTTCTTCCCTTCGTCTTCTTCATTCTTCTCTTCTTCTTCCCTGTCTCTTCTTCTCTTCTTCTCTGCTTTCTTTCTGTCTTCTTCTTAAAAATCTTTCTTCTTCTTCTTTTCTTCCTTCCTCTTCTTCTTCTTCTCTTCTTCTCTGCTTCCTATCTTCCTTCTTTTCTTCTCTTTTCTTCTTCTTCTTCCCTTCTGCTTCCTTTCTTTCTTCTTCCTCTTTCGTTCTTCTTCTTCTCTTCTTCTTCTTTCTCTTTCGTCTTCTTTTTTCTTCTCTTTCTCTCTTCGATTCTTTTCTGGCTTCTACCTTCTTTCTCTCTTCTCTTCTTCTCTTTTTCTCTCTATAAAAAAAAAGTCGTGGGGTGGGGCGGGGGTGATCGTTCTCTTACTTCTTCTTCTTTCTATTCGGCTTCTCTTCTTCGTGGTGGGGGGGGTGTGCGTGTGCGTGATCTGCAAAGGGGGGGGGGGAGGGGGGGGGAGGGTGGCTTCGATCTAAAAACTTCTTCGAGGATATACAAAAAAACTTCTTCTTCCTTTTCTTCTCTTCTTTCTTCTTCTTCTTCCTTTTTCTCTTCTTTTCTTTTCTTCTTCTTTCTTTCTTCTCTTCTTTCTTTTCTCTCTTCTTCTTCTTCTTCTTCTGCTGCTTTTTTTCTTTCGCCTCTTCTGTCTTTTCTTCTTTCTTTCTCTTCTCTTCGTTCTTCCTCTTCTCTTCTTTTCTCTCTTCTTCCTTCTTTCTTCTTCTTCTCTCTTCTTTTCTTCTTCTTTCTCTCCTCTTCTTTCTTCTTTCTTCTTTTCTTCTTCGCTCTTCTTCTTCTTTTCTCCTCTTCATCTTCTGCCTCGTTCTTTCTTCTCCTCTTCTCTTCTTTGCTTCGTTCTTTCTTCTTTCTTCTTTCTTCTTCTTCTCTTCTTCTGTCTTCACTTTCTTCGTCTTTCATCTTTCTTTTCTGAACTTCTGCTTCATAACTATTTTCTAATCGTGGCTAGGTCTGGTCTGTGGGTGATGGACATTTGCTTCAAAAAGGGGAGTGAATTCTAGGGTGAAATAACAAAGAATAAGTAGACAATAAATACGTGAGGGTGTGCATATAAAAAAAGAAGAAAAAAAGAGACAAAATAAAAAAAAACAAAACTTCCTTCATAAATCTTACTTTTACATACATAACTTCTTCTTCTTTTCCTTTCTTTAAAAATCTGTTCATGAGGGGACATTGCTGGATTCTCTCTTCTAACTTGACAGAGAATAAGTGAAGAATCAAATAATGGGACTAAGTGTCGTGGTCTGGTGTACAAAGTATCTATCTTCGTCTATAGCTTCTCTGGCTATCTTTCTTCTTCTCTCAAAAGAATGTCTTCTTGTCTGCTCTTCTGCGCTTCAGGGTTGGGGGGGGACTTGCGGGGTGGGGAAGAAAGGAAAAAGGAGAAGAAAAAAGGGGGAAAAGGGGAAAGGGGGAAGGATCGATAAAGGGTGGGGGGGGGTCAGGTGAAAGTCTGAATGGGTACTACAATAGGGGGGAAAATGGCGTGGTGCGTGTGCTGTGGGCGGGTTACAAATGGGGGTAGAAAAAAAAAAAGTGGGGGGGGTCATATGGGGTTGCTGACTTGCGTTCGGTAACATAATAAAAAAGAAGGACAAAATTCCTAGATCGGGAGGGGTGGGGGGGTGGTCTATAAAAAAAAGGGGCCTCTCGGTACATGTGTGCATATGTCAACGTTTTCTCGTTCTCCTTCTTTCTGCTTCTTCTCTTTCTTCTGCTTCTTCTTTCTTCTTCTCTTTCTTCTGTCTTCTCTCTTTTCTTGTCTCTTCGCTCTTCTTCTCGTTTGCATTCTTTTCGCTTTCCTCGTCTTCGTCTTTTTCTCTTCTCCTCCTCTCTTTCTCTTTTGCTTCTCTTCTTTCCCTCGTCTAGTCTGCGTTTCGTTCTCTATTCTTCTCTTCTTGCTTCTTCGTCTTTCGGCTTCTTCTTTCTTATTCTTTTCTATCCGGTCCATTCTTTCTTTTTTTTCTCGCCTTCTTTTCTTTCTATTCTCGTTCTCTGCGTCTTCTCTTATCTTCTTCTTTCTTGTTCGTCTGTTCTTCCCTCTTCTTCTTCTTCTTCTTCTTCTTCTTCTTCTTCTTCTTCTCTCCTCCTCCTTGTTGATAGAGATAGTATGCTAAATACTTAAATCGTTGCTTAGTCCTGAGCAGAGATCAACAAAACCCTCAGCTCTCTTTGTCTTTTTTTGTCGTTGTTGTTGAGGTTGGCCTTGAACCCCTGGGCCTTCTCCGTCCACCTCTCAAGTGCATATGTGTGATCCTGGCAAAAGCTGTTTTTCTTTAAGTTTTTAAAATTATATTGATTTATTTGCATATACCGTAACATTCCTGTAGGGATTAGAGAGCAACTTGTAAAAGATGTTTCTTCCTTTGAAGTCTGGCGTGGTGGCAAGCACCTTTGTTCACTGAGCCATCCAACAGCCCAAAAGTTATTTTTTTTAATTAAAAATTTTATTATAATTTATTCACATTACATCCTGATTGTTACCCCCTATCTCTTATCTTCCAGGTCCCACCCTCCCTTCCTCCTCTGCCCTATTCCCTTCCCTTAGACCTCTGATAGGAGGGGCCTTCCTCCCCCACCGTCTGACCAAAGCCTATCAAAGTCTTGTCAGGATAGCCTGCATGGCCCTTCCTCTGTGTGCCCACAAGGCTGCCCTGCCAAGGGGGATGTATTCAAGTTATTTTTCCTCAGGAATTTGCTGTATGTGTGTATGTACCATTCTTAGGACCACTGTGTATTCTGCCCTCTCGCTGAGGCAGAAGTGAAACAGGACACATGTTTCCAGTGCTGGATGAGGTCCATTAGGCTGGTCTGTCTGCCTTGCCTTGTCTCTTGCAGAAAGCTTGCTCTAGCTGGTGTTAAGCTGCTTTCTCCAGAGCCTAGCTGCTCCCCTGAAGGCAGTTTCAAAGCATGTCTTCTGTGCACATCCTCCCAGCTTTTCACACGGAGGATTACTTCAAAGCCTTGGGAGGGAAGGGTGGCGATAAAAGAAGTGCCAACTGTGGAAGGGTTTGCTGTGGCAGCTGTTTGATTGTTGTGTAGGTGGAGAGGCGCTGCTCCAACCCTTGGCAGCTCACTGGCCCTCGCAGCTCATTACAGATGTTTTCCTCTGCTTAGCTTTCTCTCGGGGTGTGCGGGGGGGGTGTGCGGGGGGGGTGCTGGTTGGGGTGTCCCTTCTAGTGCATTTCCCCAGGCTTATGTAAATTTCCTGGGGCCTTTGCTGCTACTACTTCCACTGATCCCTTTATCTGTTGCCAACACTGGATTCTCCTAATCACACTTTGAGCTGAGAGGTGTCCCAGCTTTAGGACGGTGGGGCCTTTTCCTGGCTATAGGTTTTATTTCAAAGTTACTGAGCACGGCGTGGGAATGAGCAGAGAGTCGCAGCCCATTGGAGAGCCTGCAGGAACAAGACACTCAGGAGACTGTTCTTGGGCCCCAATCTGAACCTTATCTTGAGTGTTGCTTCTTTGAGCAGGGACTGAAAAAAAAAATTGTGTGTGTGTTTTTTGTCTATACAAGGCTTCTCTTCGGAGACCTGGCTGTCCCGAAACTCACACTGTAGACCAGGCTGGCCTTGAACTCACAGATCCCATTGCCTTTGCCCCCCTAGTGCTGGCATTAAAAGAGTGTGCTATCACATCCACCATGAAAAAAAAAAATTTACAGTAAAAGAAATGCTCCCCATTCCCCTGTGGATGTGTAGATACCCACAGGCTGGGTACTCTGTAACAGTCCCTACTCTCAATGGGGACTCAAAGCCTAGGGGGTGTGAAAGTGCCTGCTGTTTATGCATGCATTTAGCGCTCTGCAGAGGTTGCACATCTTTTCCAGAAAGTTCTCTAGGCTTGGCTTCAAGGGCTTGCTGCCTTTTCCTTCCCCACTGAGTCACTCACACCATGAAATGTCAGAGCAGCTGGACAAACACCAAGTTCTCTAGTTAAAACAACAAAGGGTTTCTCGAGCCTCCAGCTTGCTGATGTGAAGGGCTTGTTTCCGAAGCAAAACAATCCCACGGAGGCTCTGCCACCTGCCGGAGAACGCTTCCTGCCTGCGTGTATAATTTGAGAACACAGCCTGTCACAGTGTGTTCTGTAAATTGCCCAGACTCTGGGAAGAGCTGAGTTGTTTTAGTTTCGTGTTGTTTGCACTGAGCTCACTCCAGAAAGCATAGGATGGTGAGTGAACAACCAGTCACAGACCAGTCTTAAGCCCAGGCCACTGTGCAGTGTGTGTGTGTGTGTGTGTGTGTGTGTGTGTGTGTGTATGGAGGGAGAGGGGGCACAGAGACAGAGAGATGGAGACGGAGACTAGCAGAGCTCAGAGCAGAATTGGTGGCTTAGTAGAGGAGTCACTGAGTTCTTCATTTTCCACTTCCCCACCCTCTGCCTTCCCCCATCCTCCACCTCCCCCCACCCTCCACCTCCCCCCACTCTCCACCTCCCCCCACCCCCCCACCCTCCACCTCCCTCACCCCCCAACTCCCTCACCCCCCACCTCCCCCCACCCTCTAACCTCTCTGTTCTTCCCACTTTAATGATTAGGAATAAGATATAAGGCAATAAGATAATAAGGTCCTGGGCAGTAGGTATTAGAATACATGAGGTTTATTATATGAACATTGGAGGGGGGAGAAGGAAAGGAGGAGGGGTACCCCAGAGAGAGACAGACAGAGGCAGAGACAGAGGAAGAGAGAAGGAAGTAGAGGGAAAGGGAGCAGAGAGAACCAGGAGGAGGCTTTATCCTTTTATATAGACTTAGGCAGGGCCACACCCCCCCATGGCAGGTAGGCGATGACATCACAAGTAGGCAGACTGAAGCAGAATTCTAACACCCACCATCTCCTGTTCCCTACAGTCCGTACTCTCTTTCTCATGTCTCAGCATGTCTGATGTATCCTTCAAACATTGAGCTGACTTTGAGAACTTTTTTTTTTTTAGTATAAATTTGAAGGCCTCAATCTGCTCAATCTCCTGCTTTGCCATGGAGTTCCCACACCTGGCTCAATCCTGCACGTCCAGAGTTTTCCATTGTGGAGATTTGACAGGCTCAGACTGTAGAAGGTTCATCTAAAGACGGGTTAGGTTTTGTTTTGAGATAGCCTTACTACTTAGAGCCAAGGCTGGTCTTGAACTCGTGGTGATCCTTCTGCCTCAGCCTCCCAACTGCTGGGATTAGGAGATTTTAGTTATGCGTCATCTCTGTACTTCATCCTGGAGTATTTAATGTAGGTGATTTCAATGGAAGCTGGTTCTACAGCCACGGGTGAGAGTGGGTGATAGGTGCAAAGGTGGTAAAAGTGATGTGTGTGTTAGGGATAAAAAGAGGAAGCAGGAGCTTAGCCAAGTCTCACGGAAAAAGGAGCAGCACTTTCTACTTCTGTTATACCGACATCATCTCATTCTGATGAAGATCCATATGAAAACACCTAGTTCTAGATCATACCCCTGGGCCTCATATCTGAGGCTCCTACCAGCAGTAATGAGATATTGATGGTGGTTTAGGTAAAGAGGGATTGTAGGGGAAAGTAGCATGAGTGAGACACTATATAGAAAGCCAGAGTGTCTTTGGCCTCCTCTGTATCCAGTTCCTATAAGCCATACTGTTAGCATACCTGACCCCAGGCTGCCTAGCAGCCTATGACATCATCACCTGCCTGCCACTAAGTGTGCCAGCTGCCCAAGATATAAAAAGGGCAAATTCACCCGGTCTCCTTCTCTCCCTCTCTCTTGTTCTTATTCTCTCTCTCTCTCTCTCTCTCTCTCTCTCTCTCTCTCTCTCTCTCTCTCTCTCTCTCTCTCTGTCTCTCTGTCTCTCTCGCTCTCTCACTCTCTCTCCTCCCCCTTCCTTGTTTTTCCATACTTCTACGATAAACTTCTCCATATCATATCTGTAGCCTGGCATCTTTTTTTTCCCCCATATTTAACATTAGTAGCCCATTTGGGGATCGAACCCGCAACATTGGCATTATCAGTTATGACCTTTCCCATTGGGTGAGACTGCCCCTGACACAGCACCTCCTGCCCCCATGCTAAAATCCTTATGCTAAGGTGGACTGTGTCCTTGGGCCAGTTCCATCCTGCTTGGGCTGTGCCCTCTTGGTCACTAACCGGCACTGACAAGTCGCTGGGACAGACTGCACCAATCTCTTGAGTTAAACCTTGCTCTGGGGGACACTCAAGTGGGTCACTGACTCCACCTCCCCATGGGAACAGTCTGTTCCCTGTCTCTCCAGGTTCCTCTGGGAAGCCTTCTGGAGAATTTCAAATCCCTATGCCTACATTAAGGGCTGCTAAGCTTACACGCCTCTGCAACCAAACTTAGATCCAAAACTAAACCATTTTAATTATTACCAGCAATTGGGTAAATGGAAAGAAGCTTCTCGTTTTCAAGTCTTTTGTCTTCTTTGCTCTCCCAAAAGTTTCAAATGCACACCTAAAGTAAAATTAAAGGAAGTGCCCCATGTTCAAGATTTTTCTCTTCTTCGCTCCAAAACTTCCGTCTCTGCTCCCAAAAGGTCCCAAAAGCTTCAAATGTAAGCCCAAAGGGAATTTTCTCCCTAACCTAGTGACTTTGTCTTCTGCCCATATATACGATCCAGTCTCCTGCCAGACTTCCTATCTCTGGGACAGCATGAAAGCAGCTGCCCACAGATGCTCCAGTCCAGCCTCACAGATCCTGCCAGCTGGACCTGCATTGTCCCTCCTAGCCGCAGATGTTCTCAGACCCTGGACTGCAACTACAACAGCCTGTTCTCCCAGGACATGGCCAACATTTCAGCCTTTTGACCCCCTATTGCCACCCTACTGTCAGCAGGAAGCAGTATTATCAACAAAAGCTGGAACGGTGTGCTTCAGACCCGGGACACACAGCTCCATCGTTCCTCGGTCCCAGTCTGCTGCAGCACATGGCTGGCATACTCTGCCCTCTACTCAGAACTTTCCAGGGCAAGGGCTTTTCCTTCCCTTTACCATATAATCCAGACATTTTGTTGTTCTTGCTTCTCTCTCTCTCTCTCTCTCTCTCTCTCTCTCTCTCTCTCTCTCTCTCTCTCTCTCTCCTCTCCTCTCCTTGCACAGCAGCCAAGAGCTGCTTCCAACGAGCCTACATTTATATACTTCTACTTACCTTGCATGAAAAGCAATCCAATGTCATTTTTTTTTAATTATAGAAAAATGGAGGAATGTTAGCATACTTGCCCCAGCAACATATCATGTCATCATCTGCCCGCCACTAGGTGTGCCAGCTGCCCAGGATATAAAAAAGGGCAACCCCACCTCATCTCCCTCTCTTCCTCTCTCTTGTTCTCTTGCCCTCTTACTCTGGGGCGCCCCTCCCCCTTTCCTGTTTGTCCATGCTTCTACAATAAACTTCTCCATGCCATATCTGTTGCCTGGCATCTTATTTTTCATATTTAACACACACATTTGCCCCCCCTAACCCCAATTTCTATGTTGAAATTTAGTTGCCAAGGCAACAGTATCAGGCATGGGGACCTTTGGGAATTGATCACAAAGACAAGTCTCAAATGGATGAAATTAGTTGCCCTTAAAGAAGAGTTTGATGGAACTCTTTCCATCTCTCCCACTTTGTGAATGCGCCTTGTCAAAGAATCTAGGAGCACCTTGTTTTAGACCTTCTAGACCTCAGAACTATGAGCAATAAATGTTAATTAAGGATTAATAGTCAAGGTGGTTTGAAAGTGAATGGCCCTCATAGGCTTGAATGATTGGTCACCAGGGAGTAGCACTGTTTGAAAGGATTAGGAAGTAAGGCCTTTTTGGAGGAAATGTGACACTGGGGCGGGGGACAGGGAAGGGTGAGCTTTGAGGTTTCAGAAGCTCCAGCTAGGCTCAGTGTCTCTTCTTCCTTCTTTCTGCCTGGCAGTCAGGATGTAGAACTCTCAGTTTCATGTCTGCCTGCCTGTCACCATGCTCCTGCCATGATGACAATGGACTAAAACCCTGAAACTGCAAGCCAGCCCCAATAAAATGTTTTCCTTTGTAAGAGTTGCCATGGTCATGGCGTCACTTTACAGCAGCAGAGCACTGAGGAAGACAAGTAGTCTAAGACGTCTTGACACAGCAGCCTGAATAGGCTAAGACAAGTTATTTGGTTGAGATCTTGACCCAGAATTGGGCTGAAAAGCTACTCTTGTAGATCTTTAGGACAAATTCAGTTCAGAGTTGTGAACTGGGTCTCGTGTCACTTGTACTGTTCAAGCACCTAGCTCTCTTTTCCCCCTTTAATGTGTTTATTGTGTGTATGTACAAGGTTTGCCGTTTATTACCCCCTCTCCCCAGGAAAGTTTAAACCCTTCGCTCAAAGCAGTGTGCCATACACAATGTGTGCCTCACACAGCATGTGGTCACACACCGCTTGCACAAGGAACGTCAGATGCCTAAGCTCACACCTCTTCCTCCTTGCACCCGGTCTCACACTTCTCCACTCCTGCAGAGGGAAGATCATATTGGGCTTTTCTCTGAGTTCTTACTCAAATAAAAAGCATATTAGTTTATTACAGTTCACCTTTTAAGAAGCAAAACAGGAGACAGGATTTCAGGATTGAAATGGAAAATTTGTGGCCAGCCTTAACATTTTAAGATGAGAGAGTGTGGATTTCTGCATGTTTATGTGTGTTTTCTTGGTCTTGAGCTGGTGTCTGCAGTCAGTTGCCTTGATATTTACAAGAATAAAGTAAGGAGTTTAGGGCCATAGGGAAGTGCTTCTCAACCTGTGGGTTGCGTCCCCTTGTCAAACTTCTATCTCCAGAAATATTTACATTACTATTCATAACTGTAGTAAATTTACATTTATGAAGAAGCAACAAAAATAGTTACGTTTAGGGTCACCACACATGAGGAACTGTATTAAAGGGTCACAGTGTTAGGAAGGTTGAGAGCCACTGCTCTAGATGGTTGGGGCTTTTTAGTCTGGAGACACCTCCACTTAAGAACAAGGGCCTCTGTAAAGCCAGATTTGTTTGCACTATGGAATACTACTCAGCTATGAAAAACAAGGAATTTCCGAAATTTGTGGACAAATGGATTGAACTAGAAATTATCATAATGAGTGAGTTCACCCAGAGGCAAAAAGAGTTAAATGGTATATACTCACTTATATCAAGACACTAGTCCAAGGGGTACGTCCCCATAAAAAACTTTACCTACCAGGAAAGTGGGTCAGAGGGGAGGACATCCTATTGAGACTTTAGGTGTGAGAAGCCTGGGAGAATGAGGAAACAGAAGGATCCAGAGGGTCCTGGAAAACTACAGGCGGGTCTGGGCCCTGGGGTCCTCCTCAAACTATGGCACCAGCCAAGGAAAATATAGGCAGTAAACTTCGAACCCCTACCCAGACTAGCCGATGGACAGGACATTCTCCACTGTTAAGTGGAGAAGGATCTGACTTTCACACAAACTCTGGTGCCCCATATTTGACCATGTCCCTTGATGGAGACGCCTGGTGGTACTCAGAGGAAGGATAATAGGTCACCAAGAAGAGACTCGATACTCTATGAGCATATACAGGGGGAGGAGGTCCCCCTCAGTCACAGACATAGGGGAGGGGAATGGGGGGGGAAGCCGGAGGTGGGGAGGAATGGGAGGATACAAGGGATGGGCTAACAACTGAGATGTAATTTGAATAAATTAAAAAAAAAAAAAAAAAGAACAAGGGCCTCAGGAAAGCCACCACCAAGTAGTCAGATGGTTTGGTTTAAAGGAGGAACCGTTTCAATTGCTGCCTGGGAGATTTCATTTTAATGGAGACCATAGCAGTTTGGAACCAGTTACTCGGAGAGAATCTATAATCTGTCCTCAGGGTCATTAAAACAAACCTTGTCAGTGGCCAGTCAGATCCTAGTAGCCAGATCCTACTGAAGGAGTGTTTGTGTGTGTGTGTGTGTGTGTGTGTGTGTGTGTGTGTATAACATCCCTCTATTTTTACCTCAAGGGGAAAAATTTTCCTGTGCTGGTTCTTTCCATCTAAACTGAGCGTTTAATCTGCCATGTAACTAAGGACAAATGATTGTACTAGAGAAATCTTTCTTCCTAATACATTATTTATGAGGAAAACTAGCATGGACTAGTATAAAAAAGGAATTTTTAAGTGTATGTATAATTTATGTATAATCATTGCTCTGAGCTCTGATTTTAAAACCAGCCCCATCAAAGGGAAATTGAGAGGAAAACATTTTTTTGAATCTCATAGACACTTGATTTACATTTTTAGGTTCTGTCCCCCTGTTTCTAGGCCCTCCCCATGCTCTGTAGGGTCAGTGTGACAATGATTTCAGACTTCACTGCGTCTCAGAGGCTTGGTCCTTCCGGCTTTGCCTCTGTATTGAAAAAAAAAATGACCCACCAGAAACAGACTCACTGATTCCTAAGTAATTAGTGCATTTCTAAGTATCTATAGTAGATCATTTAACAAACAATGCTGGGGAGATTGATAGGCCATTTTGAAAAAAAAAAAAAAGAATGACATTAGAGCCTCACTTTCATATATAAAGCAAAAGAGATTCCAAATATATGAAAAACACAAAAAGAACAAATTATTAATGGTTGTGTGGTCAGTCTTTAGAGAGGGAAAAACCACTGTACACATAATGCTAGAGACAGGAGATATTGAAGAAACAATTAGCAAAACTTAGAGGGTAAATAATAAATACTCAGGTTGGTGAAGTCCTAGTGCCGTGGGCAAGAACATTCTGACCTGTACAAGGTCCTGGTCAAGAAATGGGATAACAATTCCTTTGTGTAGATTAAACATACAGATATACAAAGCATAAGAAAAATGACATACTAAGAAAAATATTTGCAACCTTGTGTGGAGAAATGTTTGTTAAAATACAAAAGTGGTGTTCAAGCATATGAGAGGGAGGGATTCACCACCAGAAAATGAACAAAAAGTACAAACAAGCAAAAAGTACAAACAAGCAGTGCTTAGAGAAAGAGTGGAGAAGGGGAAATTGAACCATGAAAAAATAATCACCTCTATGACCCATAAAATTATAGACTAAGAAGCCAGGAGCAGTGGTGGTACGTGCCTATAATCCCAGCACACAGGGAGGCAGAAGTAGGCAGATTGCTATGAGTTCAAGGCCAGCCTGGTTTACAAAGTGAGTCCAGAACAGTCAAGGCTACACAGAGAAACCCTGTCTCAAACGCCCCCCCCCCCCAATTTACAGAGTAAGGTTTTTCACACTTACCAAGTTCTATCTGACAAAATTGCATGTACTTACAGAGTTCAATGTGTTATCCTGGTCTATGTGTACATTGTGAAATTATTAAGTCAAGGTGCTACATCATCACCGTACCTATATGTTTTTTCTTTTTTCTTTTTTGTTTTTTGTTTTTCAAGACAGGGTTTCTCTGTGTAGCGTTGACCATCCTGGACTCACTTTGTAGACCAGGCTGGCCTCGAACTCACAGCGATCCGCCTGCCTCTGCCTCCCGAGTGTTGGGATTAAAGGCGTGCGCCACCATGCCCGGCTTCCTATATGTTTTTTCATGTGATGAAAGTGTTTAAGATCTCTCTCTTGGAAGCTGTCAATCACATGCTATTGCTAAGTCATCTTGTTGAGTAACGTACCTCCAGAACTTCCGCATGTCTATGAAACTGTGTCTCTTTGGCCAATGGTGTCTGCTTTCTTCTTTCCCCTTCAGTGCAGGTGACCACCTTCTACGTCCATGAGTTTGCTTCCATTAGATAAGTGAGAACATAGGATACTGATTCCTGTGTGCCTGGCTTATTTCACTTAATGCAGTGTCCTCCGGGATCTTTTGTGTTGTTGGAAATGGCAGGATTTCCTTTTAAAGGTTGAATGGTAGTCCATTTTACTAACCTACTCACCCACTGATGGACATTTAGGTTGAGCCCATATCTTGGTGGCTATGATTAATGCTGCAGTGAATAATCATGGGGTGCAGGTGTCTCTTAGCAAACTTTTTTTTTCTTATCAAAAGACATTTAATACAATTAGTTTTCAAGAACCCCTTGGTGGTCCACATCTACAAAGAAATCCAGCCCAACCCCCTTCCAAATCCACCACCGCCCCCCCCCCCCCCAACGCACACACAGAAAAGCACAGAATCTTTAGCAAGTATGGTTTGGGATTTTTTTTTAAAGGCCCCCAGGACAAGTTATTGACAATTTAATAGCCACTGTCAGCTGATCTGGACCTGGACCGAGATTGGGACCTCGGGCGATCCACAGATGCTGGAGACTTAGATCTACCCGAAGAACCACGTTTCTGGCTCTTCCCAGGCACAGGTGACCTACTACCAGAACGAGACTGGCTCCAGCTCCGGCTCCTGCTCCTTCATCGGCTGTAAGACTTGATCCTACGGGAACAGGACCGGCTATGGGACCCAGAGGAGCTCCTGGTCCCTAGATCGTGACCTGTTTCTTGACCTGCTGTGCCTTTTGCTGCCTTTTATTAGTTTGATTTTTTTCTTCCGTTTACTTCCTTTCCAGAAAGTCTTTTAATAGCATTCTTTAAGTCACCATAAGAGGCAAACTCACTTACGCTTTCATTTAGTTTATATTTAGGTCAATATGCACCCGCAAAGGTTACTTCCCCAGCCTGTCTCATGAAATCTTTGAGATCTTGCTAGCCGACTCTTGAGGATAAATTCTCAACTATAAGTCGGTTTTCTGTTCTTACACGTGGGGCATTTCGTCTCTATTATTTCGAGGTCTGTGACTACTAAAATGGTGGGAGCCCGAGCCCGAGTATGTTCCATAGTAACCCTTTGGCGGCAAAGTTCTCTTCCATCAAGTTCATAGAGAGCATCATCTGCATCCCTCGGGTCCTCAAATTCTACAAAGCCAAATCCTCTTTTCAGATCAATATCTCCGATCTCCGTCCGTAGCCCTCGAAGAATCTTTCCACATCTTTCTCCCTCGCTGCTGGATTTAGTCTCCCGATGAACATTCAACAAGCCACTCATGATGCCCTTATAGTGTTTCCTACTGGACAGGGTCTTTGGCAGCTGAGACCTGAAGAGGTCCTTAGTTTGCAATGGATCTGTCTGCCTCCCTACAGACCGGAATTCAACTGTCTACGTCTCTCCACAACTGACCAACCTTTTCATTTCTTTTGGATATGTACCCAAAAGTAAGACTACTGGATCAAAAAATTGCTCTCTCTGTCTGTCTCTGTCTCGTGTGTGTGTGTGTGTGTGTGTGTGTGTGTGTGTTGTATTTAAGGCAAGAAGGATTTTGGCTCAGGGCTCCATATGTAGCAGTGGGTCACAGCTGGGAAGGCATGGCAGGGTTGTTTATGGTGGTGAGAACGGATGCCTGGGACCCTTCCATGGATTAGGACACACAGAGCAGGGACTTCTGGGACTCTGCTGGCTTTTTTTCCTCTTCCTCTTTTTTTAAGTTTCCATCTCCAGCTCATGGATTGGTTCGGTTCCACCCACATTCAGGGTTGATTTTCCTCCTCGGTTAATCATTTCCAGAAATACTCTCACAGACATACCCAGAGATCAGACCTCGCTATGTCTCCAAGGTCTGGTCCTTCTCACTTTTTCTCTGCACTGAAAACAAGTCCCATCAGATCATGGTGGCCCATTCTCCCCCTTTGAGCTGTCTTGGTTTTGTTTTTAATCTCTTGACCCCTTTCCAGGTGGAGTGGGCGACGCTCCTTTGTTCGGTGCACCATCTGGCCCAATGGAGAGCTACAGTCTTAACACATAGCCAGACAAGGAAAGGACACCACCTTCAGATACCTGCCCAGAAGTGACAATTCAATGCTGTCGGTGTTCACATGGCAGAATCTGTGCCCGCGGTGGCATGGCTGCCTGCCTGCCTGCCTGTTACTTACAGATAGATAGTCTAATCAGAACCTTCCATACTACAGCGACTGAAGAGTGATTAGAGCTCGATAATGCACAGCATTTACCCAGCCAGCTGCAAGAAAGATAGATACTGCTTGAGAAACTGTAAATCAGCAAAGAAACGTTGGCTGCTTGTTAGACGAACTGGTAGCCCAAATTCAAAATAGACATTATCTTTTGGACCAGATTCCTCAGCCAAGAAGGCAGGAAACAGCTCATGTTTCCTTCTCTTGAAGGGCTTTTAGTTTTCTTCTTCTTCTTCTTCTTCTTCTTCTTCTTCTTCTTCTTCTTCTTCTTCTTCTTCTTCTTCTTCTTCTTCTTCTTCTTCTATCAAGTATTGTGTTCAATCAGCAACTTTATCCAGCAGTTTTCCTAGCATGCTGTCCTTGGCCAGGGGCAGCAGATTTCTGCTTCTTCTACTGTGGTAAAAGAAAGCACTGTGGAAAGCCACTTGCAATAATATAATGCTACATGACCATGATGCACAGGGAGCAGGGATTTGATAGACAAAGAATAAACACAGGATGTTTTCTGCACTCTGAGTTGTTTAGTGTAAAAATAGCCACTGAATAGTAGCAGCCGATACCATAGTGACAAGCACTTAAATATTCTTGGTGTACCTGATCTTAGTTCTTTGAGACCTGACTGCTACTTCTTCCTTGACAGGGACTAAGGAAAGATGGGCTACAGACACTTGGGATATTTTGAGGGACTTTTGTCCTTGTGTCAAAGCTTTTTGTACACATTATGAAAATAAGATTATACTCACAGTAAATCTGAGCCTAATATGTAAAAAGAAAATTCTGGAGTTAGGCTTGGTTATTTAAACACACACACACACACACACACACACACACACACACACACACACACACACACATTTTGAGTCAGGGTTTCTCTGTGTGTAGCCCTGGCTGTCCTAGAATCACTTTGTAGACCAGGCTAGCCTCACGCTCACAGAGATCTACCTGCCTCTGTCTCCCAAGCGCTGGGGTTAAAGGACAGCGCCACCACTGCCTGGCTCACATCATTTATTTTCAGTTGTGTGTATGTGTGTGTATCTGTGTGGGTAATTGAACACGCTCGCAGATACGCACATGCCCTTTAGGCTAGAAGGTGTCGGAGCCCCTGGAGGTAGAGGTATAGGTGGTGGTGGGTGATTCCCCAGGAATCCTGGAAATGGAATTCCATCACCGAGCCTTCACTGTAGCCAAAACTGAAATAATTATGACTAAATATCTATGATGTTCTAGTTTCATGATGTATTTTCAAATACATCATCTCATTCTTTTTTACACTTATCCCAGAGGGACGATATTATCTGTAGCTTCAAGTGAGGAAACTGGGGCTCAGACATGGGGAGAGTGCCTCGCCCTTCACCACACAGGAAAACACAACTGTTCAGACTCCTGGTGTCCATGCTCTTGCCGCAAGAGCACATGGGCTTTTCCTAACCAACCAGCGATAGAAAAACAGAATTAAAACAGATCTCTGAAGGGCAATGGCTTGCCTGGGAAACTTGAAGATCTAGTCTGGCCTGTCCTTTGTAGTTCTCTGTGAGTGGAGCCATGAACACACACATTCCATAGCAAGGCAGTGGGTGGGCACCTGGAGTGGACATCTCCACTTGCGCTTAGCAGCAGGCCTGAGGGTAAGCAGGGAAGAGATGGGGCATGCTGCACAGTACAGCTTCTTCCCCCGTGACTTTTGAAGGTCACCCTTCACTTGCAGATGTGAACTGAATTCTATCTAAATTGGCCCGAATCCATTAGGGGGCTGGGATCTGCCTCCTGGAAGGGGATTTTTTACACACCAGCAGTCAGAACACGGGGCGAGCACAGAGAATGTTCTCAATTAGCTCTAGTGAACCAAACACTGAATGTAACCTCAGACCAAGATTTTAATGGGAGATGCTCTGAAGGCTTGGCAAATTGAGCCTGGTCTCCTTAAGTGGGCTTCTTGCTCGCATTCCCGGGAGTGGCTTTATGATGGCAGTTAGTCCGCATCATTAACTCATTTCATCACCTGTAGGGTCTATTTACTCTCCAGCGGATGAGTTTCCTGAACTCTCTGCCTCTAGTATGATTTAGGAGCCTGGAGAAGTGTGAGATTTGTGACCTGGGGTATCTCTGGTTATAAAGCGCACTGCCCTCATTTCTATAAAACGCTTCAAGAAAACATTGAGAGCTTTTTTTTTTTTTTTTTTTTTTTTTTTTTTTTTTTTTTTTTTTTAGAGCTAATGTTTGTGACAACGTGATAAGACTGAACTTTTTTTTTAGATGGGTCAGAATCTGTGCCATCATGCTAAAATTCCCTTTCAGGATGGAGTGCTCTGGAGAGCAAGGGGCGAGAGCTTTGAAATAAAGACAACTGGATTGTAACTTAGTTCCGTGGGGTCCTGGGTGAGTTCTTAACTTTTCTACAAAGGCTCAGTTTTCTCATCTGGGACGAAGGGTCAATTTTTGTACTCACCTCGTAGAATTATGATTAAGAGTTTAGTGACCTAACATTAGCAATTCCAGTAATCATCCAATGATATGATTGTCCATCAAGTGTCTGTTCCCCACAGTGGGCCATCGCTGCTGCCTCTGGGGATCACATCAGAGCACAGATGGGCCTTTCCTCTGGATGCCAAAGAGCCAGTGCTGACTTACTGTGAGCACCGGGAGTGTAAGCAGGTCATACGTGCAAAACTCAAGACCTGAATCTTTAAGATGTTTTGTTCTGAGACCCAGCAATCTGGGAAGACAGGAGCTCAACATCCTTCAGATCTGTTTTCATCTTGTCACCAGCAGCTTAGAAAGCAGGAAAACAAAGATCCAGACTTCAGGCTTGTCCCCATGGTCAGGTGACCAGACTTGTCTCTGAGGTATGAGGCATTGGCGTTCTTCTTCTTATCAGTCCCCCTCTCTCATAGCAGGTAGGAGGGTTCACAAACATCAAGGCCACACCGGAGTCAAGCACTCCTGCTGAGCCAATTGTCTGGATGGCATCCAGATTGATGGTTAACGCAGAGTAAACAAACCATTAGCAATGTGTGCATTAGACCCCTTCCTACAGAACAAATGCAGCTGAGGTCTTGCGATATGGAACATGCAGCCATGCAGCGGCTGCCCCTCACTGTGCCACTAGCAGGAACAATTAGCCTTGGGCAGCATTTGCAGGAGGCAGTAGAGGAACTACCAATGTCCCAGCTTGAAGCTGAGAGGCTATCCACAAAACAAGTTCTCTAACTAGAAAGATCAGCTGACCTGAACTTAAAATATTTACAATTATACATTGTTTTAACCACAGAACTTAAAAAAAAAAAAAAAAAAGCAACCGTTTATAGAAAAGAGGTCAAGAGCTCTGTGTTAACACTTTGGAAACAAAATTCACAGAAAATAATTACAAGCTATGTGGGGAAAAAAATAACAAATGCCTAAAGACATTCATGTAACATATGGTTCTCACTTCAAGAGGAATAAGGGAAATTGTATTCTGAGCCAAACATGTGACCGTGCTCTGGGGATATGGGTGTAACCTGATTACAGCCCATAATATGTTACAGTGTGGAAGCTTTTACAGGAGCCTTTTATTTGCAACAAAACAAGGCCACCCATCAAGGACTTTTCCGAATACATTCTCGGGAACATCAGGTAGGCGGAAAAGTCAGGCCTGGGTTTTAGATATGCTCTGATGACATTCTGAGCTCTTGGGCTAGTTGGAAGTTAGTGTTCTATTGATACATTCCAAATGCCTTACCTATTAGCTGTTAGGTCAGATGGAGAGGCAGGCTTGCAGGGCCATTAACAGTAGCTCAGGCTCATTTGGGTCTGGTTCTTCAGCACTCTGCCTCTCTGCAGGTGGGACGGTCTAGTCAGTGTTGTAGGACCTTTACTGTGGGTGTGGCCCTTATGGGTTCTTTTCAAACTTGCTGTGGATATGTTCAATAATTATTTTAGACTCTTATCTCTATAGAATCAGAACTTAAAACATCTATAAATGAGGCACACGTGCCCTGTTGACACAAAACACACAGCTCTCATCTTAAAGGCAATAAAAAAAATTGTTTATTCTGGAGCCATTTTGAGTGGCTATGGTCTGGGAACACAGATTAATGTTACCCACATTTCAGGTTCCAACATGGAAGCAGTTTCATGAAGTTTTATAGTTTTTTGTTAGGTCAGAGGGTTTGGGACAAAGGCAAGATAGTCTTGACCAAGAGGTCCCTGCCCTTCTCATCTGCCAAGGAGCCCAAGCAAAACACTGGGCAAAGCCAGACCCTGAGTTCTGGACTCCAAAGTGACAACTGGACCTAAGACCCACCTACAGGGCCCTGAGCTCACCAAATAAGGCCATATCCCAAGTACCTTACCATCACAACACTCCCCCCACCCCCAACTCCCCTTTAAAGAAACCCTACCCCAGCCCAGCCTTGAGACTTCACTGACCTCCTGTGAGATCAGTGAACCCACCAGCAAGATGCCCCACCCCCCACAACAAACCTGCCCTTTTACTATAAATATGGCTCGATTCAATTTATTATGTCACTGGAGAAGGCATTCCGTTTTAGAGAGCAAAGCAAGGCATAAATCAAGGCAAGTTTAAACTACACAGATGGGTGCATCAGAGAAGCAGGTCCAGCAGATGGGGGCCTCGGGGTCTCTAGTGCATGGCCAAAGAGCAAGTTGGGGAGGAAAGGCTTTATTAAGCTGACACTTCCACATGGCAGTTCATCGCCAAAAGAAGTCAGAACAGGAACACAAACGGGGCAGGAACCTGGAGGCAGGAGCTCATGCAGAGGCCATGGAGGGATGCTGCTTACTGGCTTGCTTCATGTACCTAGCTTAGCATGCTTTCTTATAGAATCCAAAACCATCAGCCACTCACAATGCACTGGGCATTCCCTCATCAATCACTAATTAAGAAAATGCCTTACAGCTGGACCTTTTCATTTATTTATTTATTTATTTATTTATTTATTTATTCATTCATTCATTCATTCACTTTACATCCTGATTTCAACCCCTCCCCCCATCCTCCTCTCTCTTTCTCATTGAATTCCTCATAAGTACCAATCTGCCCTGGCACATTGAGTCACTGCAGAACTAGGCACATCCTCTCCCGTTGAGGCCAGACAAGACAGCCCAGTTAAGGGAAGAAATCCAAAAGGAGGCATTACAGTCAGTGACAGCCTCCACTCCAGTTGTTGGTAGAGCCACATGAAGACCAAGCTGCACATCTGCTACATGTGTGTAGGGGACCTAGGACCAGTCCATGTATGCTCTTTGATTGTGGTTCAGCCTCTGTAAGCCCCCCATGAGCCCAGCTTAGTTGACTCTGTAGGTCTTCTTGTGGAGTCCTTGACCTCTCCGGCTCCCTCAACTGTTCCCCCAACTCTTCCATGGGACTCCCTGAGCTCTGTCTAATGTTTGGCTGTGGGTCTCTGCGTCTGTTTCTATCAGCTGCTGGGTGAAGCCTCTTGGAGGACAGTTATGTTAGGCTTCTGTCTAAAAGCATGGCAGAGTAACATTGACGGGAGCAGGATTGGTTCTCTCTCTTGGGATGAGTCTCAAGTAGGGCTAGTTATTGGTTGGCCATTCTTTCGATCTTTGTTCCAGCTTTGTCCCTGCACATCTTGCAGGCATGACAAATTTGGGGTTGAAGGTCTTGTGGGTGGGTTGGTGTCCTTATCCCTCCACAGGAAGTCCTGCCTGACTACAGGAGGTGGCCACTTCAGGCTTCATATCTCCTGATGCTGGGAGTATCAGCTAGGGTTCCTCCCATAGACTTTCTGGGCCCTCACCTATCCAAGGTCTCTGGCAAATCCCCAGCTTCTGAGTTCCATTCTCTCACCTGGCCCTTTCTCCTTCTATTTCTAATCCCCCTGCTTCCCTCCCCATCCCTTCCCCTACACAGTTTTCTCCCTCTACCCATCTCCAATGCCTATTTTATTTCCCTTTCTGAGTGAGGTTCAAGCATCCTCTCTTGGGTCCTCCTTGTAACTTAGCTTCTTTGGGTCTGTAGATTGTTATCCTACTTTATAGCTAATATCCACTTATAAGTGAGTACATACCATGCATATCTTTTTGTGCTTGGGTGTACCTTACTCAGGATGAATTTTTCTAGTTCCATCCATTTGCCTGCAAATTTCAAGATGTTTTTAGTAGCTGAGTAGTATTCCATTGTGTAAATGTGCCACATTTTCCTTATCCATTCTTAGGTCGAGGGACATCTAGGCTGTTTCCGATTTCTTGCTATTATAAATAATGCTGCTGTGAACATAGTTGAGCAAGTGTCCTTTTTGTATGGTTGGGCATCTTTTGGGTATATGCCCAGGAGTGGTAGGTCTTGAGGTAAAATTATTTCCTGAGAAACCACCAGATTGATTTTTCACAGTGTTTGTACAGGTTTGCACTACCACCAGCAATGAAGAAGTGTTCCCCTTTCTCCACAACCATGCCAGCATGTGCTGTCACTTGAGTTTTTGATCATAGGCATCCTGAAGGATGTAAAATGGAATCTCAGGATCATTTTGATTTGCATTTCCCTGATGACTAAGGACACTGAACATTTCTTTAAGTATTTCTTGGCCATTCGAGATTCTTCTGTTGAGAATTCTCTTTAGCTCTATATCCCATTTTTAATTGGGTTATTTGGTTTGTTGCTGTTTAATTTCTTGAGTTCTTTATATATTTTAGATATTAGCCCTCTGTTGGATGTAGCATTGGTGAAGATCTTTTCCCAATATGTAGGCTGCCATTTTGTACTATTGACAGTGTCCTTTGCCTTACAGAATATTTTCAGTATCATGAGGTCCTATTTCTTAATTGTTGATCTTAGACTTGAGTTGTTGGTATTCTGTTTAGGAAGTTGTCTCCTGTACCAGTGAGTTCAAGGCTCTTCCCTACTTTCTCTTCTATTAGATTTAACATATCTTGTTTTATGTCAAGGTCTTTGATCTACTTGGACTTGAGTTTTGTATAGGATGATAAATATGGATCTATTTGCAATTCTTCTGCATGCAGAAATCCAGGTAGACCAACATTGTTTGTTGAGGATGCGTTTCTTCCATTGCATGGATTTGGCTCTTTTTCAAAAATCAAGTGTCCATAGGTGTGTGGGTTTATTTCTGGATCTTCAATTCAATTCCATTGATCAATCAGTCTATTCCTATGCCAACACCATGACGTTTTTATTATGATTGCTCTGTAATACAGTTTGAAATCAGGGATGGAGATACCTCCAGAAGTTCTTTTACTGTACAGGATTGTTTTATCTATTCTACAGCTGACTCTTATGGCGGCGTTTTCTCAATAGAGCTTCCCTCCTCTCAGATGACCTTAGGTTGTGTCATGTTGACATAAACTGTCCAACACAAGGATGGCTTCATTTCTTCCCAGAATGAAGGTGTAAATTAAGTAAGACCCAGATGAGAATGGGGCCACATTCCTCTCACATCTTCCAGTTATCCCCTTCCTCCTGTAGTTCTCACTCCTGGTTGACCCTCAAGCCTTGTGGCTCAACACTGGAGGTTCTATCAGCAAGCCCCCCACCTCCAGCTCTTAGATAAACCTCAGGATGCAGCACACTGCATCCCACACTGCATCCCAAACAAGCTGCTGCTTCATTTGACCCTTGGATGCTTGCACAAACCCCTGAGGAGTTTTCTAAGTCTTCGAGTAAAATTGGCCTGGTCAAGGACCCTGTGCCCCCTGCTTGTAATCTCAGCACTGGAGAGCCCGAAGCAGAGGTCTGCAAGTTCCAGGCCAACCTAGGTCACATCTGAAAGTCTTAAATAAAACAAGAAACAAAATGGTCTAAAATGTAAATTCACTGTTTTTGAACACTGAAAGCTATTGGTGGCACTTAGAGTTTTTTTCCCACTGCTTCCATTATGGGCTTTCATTTTATTCTTTAGTCATGTCTATATTACACAGTATTATTTTTAATGAGGTCTTTTTAAAGATGGCCTTTATGATCAGGAAAAAAGTGTTTCACATTCTAACAAACCAAGGTTAGCTTATAAAAAGCTAGCAAAGCCATCAAAGCATGAACAAATTTCATGTTATTGAATATGGTATGTAGATACTATAAAATTACAGATATTAGAACCATTAGAAGCTTAATTGGGGTGGCTGGCTATGGTGATGTGCACTTGAGTTAGAAGCAGGAGGATCAGAAATCCAAGATAAGTCAGGCTTGGCTACATGGTGAATCCGAGGGCTTGGGCTACCTGAGAAAAAAGGGGAGAGGTATTAAATTGAAGTATGTGTGTGTGTGTGTGTGTGTGTTGTATGTATGTATTTGTGTTTGTGTGTGTGTATATGTGTGCGTGCACACACACCTGGAAGTAAAAATAAAGCATTGCTTTGTGGCCAAGAATCCTCTCCCCAATAGATAGGAAGATGAGGTTTTCTGTGTCTGTGTCTTTTGTCCTTGAGTGTGTATTATGTGGTTTGAACAACAAACCACCTGGTCACCATATCTAGAACAGACGTTTCTTACCAAATCCTCCTTCTCGGGCATAAGAATTCCTTAGATGTCCTGTAGTATTCTTGTAGGTTAGGCCTGCTTCACTTTCAGTGTCTGAACCCCACCACCCTCCATAGGCAGATGAATACCTTGTAAGATTTTTCCCATCCATGGGGACATGTCAATTGGTATTGCCTTGTTTAAGTGACAAAATTGTTAAGATTTCACAGGTGCAACTCCCTGTCATATAGAAAAGACACAATCTCATAGCGAATATCCTGGGCCTCTGGCTCTTACAACCTTTCTTGACCCGCCTTCCATGATGCTCCCTGAGCCTCAGGTGTAGCTATTGTGTTGTGGATGTATCCGTTGCAGGTGAGTATCCCATGGCTAGCTGTGCTGTGCATTTTGACCAGTTGTGGATGTCTATAATGGTCTCTGCTGCAAAGAGCAGCAGTGAGAACTGTCTGTGGGCATAAGGGTAGGTGTTTAGACTGTGGTTTGAATTTTTACTGGTTTAGGAACATGACAGTATTGGATTCTCTTCTATGGTCCATGACCTCACTAGCCTCAAGCAGTTGGTTTACAGTACCCGGTACGAATTCCCTACTACTGAAAGGCTTTAGGTCCAACTAAGTGTTGGTTATCCCTGAGATATAAATGCCACTATTACCCTTGGTAATATACCTTGGTATATTTTGCCATGCTGTTGAGTTTTGTGGGTTCAAAGGCTTTATAGCTAGGTAAGACTTTTAATTGCTTTTCTCCATTGGCAACTTGCATTGGCACTTTTAGATACATGAGGGTTAGTGCTTAGGGAGGAAGCTTCCAGGTTAGTTTCCGCTCAGTTGCTCCACGTCCTATGTCCAAAGTGTATGGCGTCATTAGCTTTAACTTCAAGTGCTAGGCAGCCAAGAATAACACCAATGGCCTGTATTGTTTGGTGAGTCTCTTGGATTCCTCTGTCATGACTTGAAGGGATATTTCCAAGGCCTTGGCATTGGGATTTTGTTAAGTCACCTATGGCTCTTGGAGGGGAGCACTGCCACACCAATTAAGATCACTTTATTTAAACTATATATGCACATATACACATTTTTTATGTTGTGGGGACCACAACATAAGGAGTAGATGAAGTGTTGTTGACATGATCACAGACTTGGAAAGATCTCAGCACCACAGACTGATGGCAGTGGCAAAGCCTTCCCTAGAGATGCTGAGAGGGAAGTGGACCCTTCCTCTGGTTCCAGTGTGCATGGTGACAGTGGATACAGGAACTATCAGCCACAGCGTCCTCTTCCAGGATGGCTGCAGCCTGAGGCCGTTCCCGACAGAGATCAGCCCCCTTGTTCTGCTGTGTACCACAAGCCCACTGCCTTATTCAGCTGTATACAATAAGCTCGCCTCCCTGATTCAGACATATTATATGAACATGCAGAGGTTCCTGGCTCTAGGTGATGCCTCCAGCAGAGCACGCACAGCCCACCCCATGGCAGCTTCTCTGCACATGCTTCTATGCGTCTATCCTTCCTTCATCCCCTCGTTGACCACTTACTTAGGTTAATACCTAAAGACATGCAGAACTTAGCAATATATATTAAATAAACAAAGGACTTTTAAAATCCCCCTTAATTTTCTTTATCTATCCCCCTCCCTTTTCTTTACTACTGCCCTCCCTCCTTAAACACTTCCTGTCATTATTCCTATTTTCCCCTTCATAGAACCTTTGTCCCATTGTCCCCCTTTCTTTAGCTCCTTCTTCCCTCTCCCAACCATGATCTACATGTCTGGTTTTTTTGTGCAATGTTGTATTTGTTAGTGTAGTTAAGTAAAATAGCATATAATCTGTTATGGTAATTATTCCAACATTATTGCCCCTTACACACACACACACACACACACACACACACACACACACACACACACAGAATTGCTTTGAATGTCTGGGGTCTTTTGTGGTTCCATCTGAATTTTAGGACCCCCTCTCCCATTTTTTAGAGCTTTTGATTGGGATTAGGTTGAATCTGTGAATTGATTTTTGTAGAATGGTCATTTTCACAATATTAATTCTGTCAGTAAGCATGGGAGATCTTTCCATATTCTGGTGTCTTCCTCAATCTCTTTCTTCAGAGATTAAAGTTATTTAAATGTCTTTCCCCTCCTTGGCTAGGTTTATTCCTACATATTTTATTTTCATAGAAGCTATTGTTAACGAGACTGTGTCTGTGATCTCTTTCTCTGTGTTTGTTGTTGGTATAGAAAGGCTACTGGGTTTTTCTAAGTTGATATTTTATGTTGCTGCATTGCTCAAAGTTGATATTTATAGAATTTTTTTGGTGGGATTTTGTGATTTTTAATGTATATTATCATCTGCACATAGGAATAACTTGATTTCTTTATCTCCCTAATTACTTTCTCTTATCTTGTTGTTTTGACTAGTACTTCAAGAACTGTATTGAAAACGAGTTTGGATAGTGAATAGCACTATCTTGTTCCTGATTTTTAATGGGATCACTTAGAGTCCATTTAGGATGATGTTGGCCATAAATTAAGCATATATAGCTTTTATTGTATTGAGATATGTTCATTCTATTTTCCCCCATCTGGGATCTTTATAATAAAGGCATATTGAGTTCTATCAAACACCTTTTCTGAATCTATTGAGATGGTTATGTGATTTTCCTAAAATACAATGCTTTCATAAAAGTGAACGTTCCATTGTTAGGTGCATATATGTTTAGGGTTGTAATGTCTTCTTGGTTAATTGTTCCCTTGATTAGAGTGAAGTTTCCATCTTTATCTGTTCTGGTTTGTTTGTTTGGCATACTGCCCACCCCATCCTTTCATTTTAAGGTAGTTTCTATCTTTGAAGGTGAAAACATTCCTAGTAGACAACAGAAAGAAATTTTGTTTCTTGGTCCATTTGACTAAACTGCCTTTTGATTGGGGAACTGACGACATTAATATTTACAGTTATTATTGAAAGGTTGTGTTGATTTTTTGTCATATGTTTTTCACTGTTTGTGTTCTTAGTCTTATTTTGTGTTTCAGTGATTATAGCTTCATTGCTTTCTTTCTATAGCCTTTCAGTCATGCTTATTTTTCTCCTCAGGCCTAAGTGTTGCTTCCAGAATTCTCCTGGTAGGCATGGGTTATTTTAGCCTGCTTATAATATGGAAAAAATATCTTTCTCCTTCAACTACAGCAGATAGTTTTGCTGAGTATAGTAAGTGGTCTAGGTTGGGATTCATAGTTTTTACATTGCTCCAAGCTCTTCAGGCTTTTAAAGTTTCTATTGAGAAATTAGTGGTTAGTGTGATAGGTTTTCTTTCCATGTGGCTTGTATTTTCTTTTGAAGTTTTTAGTACTCTCTCTTTGTTCTGAATGTTTAATGTTGTAAGTGCAATAAGCTGTGAGAAGTTTCTCTTCTTACCTTGTCTATATAGAGTTCTGTATGTACCTTGCATCTGTATGTTTATGTCTTTACTCAAATTTGGAAATTTTTCTCATTTGATTTTGTTGAAGATATAGTCTATGCTACTGACCTGAGATTCTTATTTACTTTGCCTATAATTTGACGATCTTGGTCTTTTAGTGATGTCTGACAGTTTCTGCATGGTGTGTGTGTGTGTGTGTAAAATTATTACTTTTTAAAAATATTCTTGCCCATGTGGTCTGATTCCTCTACTTTATCTCTAAGTCCTCTACTTTGTCTAGTCTACTTGAAAGGCTTTCCCTTGAGTTTTCTACATAGGTTATCGAGTTTTAAAATTCTATCTCCATTGTAGCTTCAGTTGCCTACAATATTAGTACCTGTTTATTGAATTCAGTTTTTAAATCCTGAATTGCCACCATTTGGGTTTCTTTCTTTGTTTCTTCACCACCCTGACATTTATTGTTATTCTCTTTAAGTCCACTGAGCTATTTGCTTAATCTTTTTAAACTCTCTAAATTTTTTGATGAGGTTCATAATGTTCTTTTAAGTTCCGTATCCTGGGGTTCATCTAAATAACTCTCATCGGAGACCAGGAGAACATTTTTATAAGACTGATGGAGTTGGGAGAACACTTTTATAAGACTGACAGAGTCGGGGGTGGGGCATATTGCCTTGGCTTCTCATATTGTTTGTGTTTTAGTGATGAGGCCTGGCATGTGGACTTCTTTCATTGGTGTCTGATGTGAGGGTCTAGGTTACCTGTGTTGACTAGAAGTCTGGATTTGGTTGTCCACGCTTGGCTGAGTCAGGTCAGATATGAGAAGCTGGTAGGTTGGTCCCTCAGATACTTACTGGTGATTTTAGGTTGGAGGAACAGGGGTGATTCCAATTCAGTGCTAAATAAGAACAAATGCCAATTGGGACAAACAGCTCATCTGCTTGTGCTGGTGTGCAAGCTGTGTTGCCTGAGCTATGCCTGGGAGTGTGAGGATGGTACAGATGGGCTGGCTCTTAGGCACTCACCAGGTGAGGCTGGCACACAGGGTGTGAAACTGAGGCTTGGCCTGAGGTTTGAGACCAGCATAAGCCAGCAAGGGACTCATCAGGCTAGGCTGACACACAAATGTGCATCCCAAGCTATGCCTGGTGTTGATTATGGTATAGGTTGGGTAGAGTCTAGGAAATTCACCAGATTAGATAACCAGACAGGATGTATGGCCTGGGCTAAGCCTGGAGTCTGGGTGGGCTAGGGCCTAACAGACTCACCAGACTTGGCTGATCCATGGAGTGTGAGACCAGAGCCAAGCCTGGACATTTGGAATGGTACAGGTGGAATTCATCATACTGAATGAGACCAAGTTTAAGGTCTGAGGATTAGGGAAGCTGAAGGCAGGCTAAAGTTAGGCAAAATAACTGATCTGGACCAGAACAGGATGCGCAACCTGAGTTAGGACTGGATGTTGAATATGGCACATGTGGGCTATGGTTGTGTGGACTTAGCAGGTTGCCTAACGCCTGTTTTTTAGTTAGGTTATGATGAGGATGAGGATGTGTGGTGTGTGTGTGTGTGTGTGTGAGAGAGAGAGAGAGAGAGAGAGAGAGAGAGAGAGAGAGAGAGAGAGAGAGAGAGAGAGTACATGCCACAGAGGCCAGAAGAAGGGATTGGATCCTCTGGAGCTGGACTTTTAGGCTCTCCTGGAAGAGCAGTCATCATTTTTACCTGCCGAGTCACCTCTCCAGTCCAAACCTTTGCTGTTGCTTTAGCTGACTATCTCATGTATTTTCTTAGAGCAACCCAAAACTAATTAACAAATGAAACATGCACATGTGTTCATTGAATGAGGAGATCCCAGGAAAGAAAATGCACACTCAAAAATCCTAGTGAGACTTAGCAGCTTGCTTACCTATTTCACAGAGGAGAGGGAAGAAGAAACACAGAGAATTCAGAGGAAAGCAAATGATTTTCAAAAACGAGTGGGCTCTCAGGAACCAATCATAGCCTGCAGCCCAGTCTGCCTGGGCAGTGCCATGACCTCACTCCCTATGCTCTGGTCACTGTGATTCCTAATAACTGTGTTCCCTTTGCAGAATCTACCATTAGCCATTGTTTCCTACGCTCCCTTAGGTCAGAGTTGCCAGCACTCTGACCAGAGTTGCCAACACAGTGGTGTGTTTGAAAAGGCACCTCTGCCCTGCTTTAAGCCAGTCACTTTTCTATTCATTAGAATTTAATGAATCATCCTGGTTGATAGGCCCTCCCTCTCTTCTGCTCCCGTCCCAGCATAAGGTAAATGGAATACTACGAAGAAGCCATAAAAACAGAGGTTCTCTAAATGGTTTTAATAGAAGAGGTAAATGCCAGCTAAAACACAATATTTCTCAATCAACAGCAAGTCAGCACCACTGTTATAACAGCCAGGGAGGATCCAGAGATGATGAGATGCAACTCATACAGAACACAGGGGAACTGCATTGCATATTAATGCGTACCTGTTGCATATCAATGAGGATGGAGTCTGCAGTGAGCAGTCTTTGGAATATGTGTGGTTTTGTTGGTCAGATGTCTAATTCTCTCTGTCCTCATGACCCCAGCCTTGGCCACAACCTCCACCCCTCCCATGAGCTTCATCCTGGGTGCAGGAGATGGCAGGGGCTATGAATCTGGGCTGAGGTGAGACAGCTGTTTTGCATAATTACTTGGTAATTTGGGAAAGCTGAAAATTTAATCACCTTTAGGCCATCTCAAAATACCCCTTTCAAAACACCTGCATCACAGCAGCAGCTTGCAATGCCAGGCCTCAGCGGTCTCCTTCCTTCTGCCAGCATCCTTTTCCATCTCCATCTGGCCTCCTGGGAGATTTCTGAAAGATGCAGGTCTGATCTAAGGACCTCATCTGAAGTCCTCTGGCTCCTCCCCTCCCAGCCTCCCAGCTCTAGATCTCCCATAGCCCATGAGTCATGTTTGCCTGCAGTGAAAATCCCTTCCTTCCTTTGCTGGGAAGCCCTCCTCCCTCATCCTGTGGGCTGAAGCCCTTACGTTGGGCGGTTTCCTCCCAGAAGGACTCCTGTGTGGCAGGAAAGAGTTGGCTAGGGATTTCCTGTTCTGAAAGGCATGCTTCTAATCCTCTAAGCTCACACTTACTGAATGGAATTAGTCTCCTCTTTGTTTCTCTTGTCACTTCAGACATGCCTCTCAGGGAAGGCTACGTCTCTTCTTTATCTTCATAGCCTTGGAACTTGGTGTAGGTCATCACCAGGCAATCATCCCGTAGATGTCAAATGAAAGAATGAATTCATGAGGAAAAAAAAATAAATTGGGTGAAAGAAACCAAACTAGGATAATAATGCTAGATCTTTTTCAAAGATACCCACTCCCAGTTCACTCATGTGAGGTGTCCAGCTTTAGTTTTCTGTACCCTGAGTTTCCTGTCAACTTGACACAAGTCAGGGTCATTTAGGAAGAAAGAACTTTAAGTGTGAAGATGCCCCCATTACACTGGCCTGTGGGGCATTTTCTTAATTAGTGATAGACGTGGGAGGGCCCAGCTATCTGTGGGCAGTGACAATAGGCAGGGTTATATAAGAGGACAGGTTGAAAAAGCCATGGGAAGCAAGCCAGTAAACAGCCTTCCTCCAAAGCCTTTGCTTAAGCTCATGCCCCAGGTTTCTACCCTGCTTGAATTTCTGCCTTGGGTTTCCTCAAGGATGGACGATGATCAGGCTGTGGAATCCAGGTCCTTCCTGAATTGCTTTTGGTCATGATCTTTATCTCTGTAATAGAAACCTAACCAAGGTATCTGCCTTTCACAAGAGAAGTGAAGTCTGTGTTGCTCTTTGGGGCATGGAAAGACATTTTGGGTCTTTAGTTATACTTCCGATGGTATGAGGGCCGAGGTGCCAAAATGTTAAGGGTTCTAATCTGATCTTGATGAGCTGCTTCATGGATGTTACATTAAAAGCGCCTCTGACTATGCTCACTGTGATTGCCAGTAGAAAGAGGCATGGCTGGTGATGCTTAGAGTCCTCCATTCTAGAGGCTGAGAGCAGAAAGTCTGAATTTAACTCTGAATTTGCTTACTATTTCCACCACATACTGCCTATTGACTTCTTGAAAGTGCTTTAATACATTCTTGGGCTGAGTGGTGGCCCATGTCTTTGATCGCAGCGCTTGAGAGGCAGAGGCAGGAGTACCTTTGAGTTTGAGGCCAGCCTGGTCTACAAAGTGAGTCCCAGGACAGCCAAGGATACACAGAGAAACCCTCAAAACAACAACAGCCACAACAACATTCCTGGTATCTATTTTCTCCCCTCCCCCATTTATTTACTTATTTAATCATTTGACAGCCTGATCCCTGCCCCCTCCCTCCTCTCTTCCCAGCCACACCCTCATGCCTCTCCCCCCATTTCCCTCTCTCCTTCTTCTCAGAGAAGGGGAGGCCCCCAAGGGGTTCCAACCCACCCTGGCACCTCAAGTCACAAGACTAAGCACATCCTCTCCCACTGAGGCCTGACAAGGCAGCCCAGCGGAGGGAAAAGGATCCAGAGTCAGGCAACAGAGACAGAGACAGACCCTACACCCATTGTTAGGAGACGCACATGAGGACCAAGCTGCACATCTGTCCATATGTGTATGGGGTCTAGGTCCAGCCCATGCATGCTCTTTGGTTGGTGGTTCACTCTGGGTGAGTCCCCATGGGCCCAGGTTAGTTTACTCTGTCGGTCTTCTTGTGGCATAAAATAGATATGTGAAGTAGATGGAAGGCGGGAACTGGGTGGGGAGGGTCTCTCTTTCCAAATCGGAATGAGTGAGTAGCTTGCAGAGCATTTGTTGAGCACTTCCTCTGTCGGGGACTGGCCTAATGCTAAGGCTCCACACTAAACCAGGTGGACCAAGCACTGTCCTTGTGAGGTTTGTAGTAATCGTGTGACAATCAACACACTGCTTCACTGTGGGCTGAGGGGGCTCAGTAAGCAAAATGCTGCTGCACAAGTGTTAAGTGCTGAGTTAGAGGCCAGTTTCCATGTGCAAGGCCAAGCACGGTGGTGAAGCACTCATAATCCGAGTGCTGGGGAGGCAGCGGTAGGCAGATCCCTGGCTTGTTGACCGGAAGCTTATCCTATTCAGTGAGCTTCAGCTCCCTGGCTAAGAACATAAAACGTGAGGGTGCCAAGAAACAACAGTTGAGAGCATCCTCTGTCCCCCGTGCACACACACACACACACACATGTACCTGCATACACACAGGGATATTTACACACTCTACTCACACACATTCGATTCAGTGGTGGCATATACTGGGATCTAAAACTCACAAAAGGAAATGATGGGTCAGAGCTGTGACTGTCAAATGGGGTTCCTGGAAGAGGCCACACCCAGCAGAGAGCTTTTGAGTGAAGACCTAGAAGGAACAAAAGGGAGAAGGGGACAGGGCCAAGGGCTGCTTAGCACCATAGGAGGGGAATTCAGCAGGCAGAGGATGAGGCCAGGGCAGTACCAGGGACAGAACCCAGAGGCTGTGGTAGGGACTGGCTCTTTTCTCTGAATGCTCTCTGGAGGGTTCTGAGCAGAGGCTTGGTGGGGCCTTGTAGTACAAAGTAAGACTGACTGCTGTGTTGAGTGGCTGAGTGAGAAGGGTGGAGGCCAAGAGGGCCCGGAATAATTCAGTGTAGGAGGTAAAACGCACTCTTATGCCCTGTAATCAAGACCCTTTTCTTCTTTCTTCCGTCTCTTACAAGATTGTTATCGCGAGCTTACTTTTCAGAACTGCCAGCTGCCAGAAAATAATTGTACTTAGCACATAAATCTATGGTGTCTGAAAGTGGAAACCACAACCCATTTCCTTTGCCTTGTGTGGTGTACATAGGCCGTGCTACCATTTGAGTTATTCCTGAGAAAGGCAGAGGGAAGAATTAAGGAAGATTTGGAGGTCTTTAATGTAGACAATGAGCACAGTGAAACTTCCATAGAGTAGGGTAAAAGCTGGGCACAGTGACGCAGGCCTGCCATCCTATAGGAGGTAGATGCAGAAGGAGCCCAGGCTTAACACCAGCCTGGACTACAGGGTGAGACTAAGACAGCTGAGACTATGAGGGAGATTTGTGGTAGGGCAGACGAGTGACAGGACAGATCTGAGATAGATGCTGCTGATAAGAGCACAGCCTGTCTTCTGTGATTGGTAGAAGAAAAACTAATTAACATATGCATATATTTCTTTAAAGATGTTTATATATTTTATGTATATGGGTGTTTTTTGTCTGCATGTACATCTGCATACCAGAAGAGGGCATTTGGTCCCATGGGACTACAGTTGTAGATGGTTGGGAGCCACCATGTATGTCCTGGGAATTGAACTCAGGACCTCTGGAAGAACAGCTAGTGCTATTAACCACTGAGCCATCTCTCCAAGCCAATGTATCAAAGCACTTACTGTCTTTAGTTACTCAATAAATAAATGTTAGGTATTATTTAGAAATGGGATCTTTAATCAGATAATGAGGGTCCCATGGCTAGCCCCTACCTAAATGTGACCATTGTCCCTGTAAGAACAGAAGGTGAAAGGACAGACACAAACTCAGGGAGAACCATGAGATGCCAGGGAGACCAGCCCTGTCAGTCTCCTGATTTCAGACTTAAATCTCCATAAACGGGGGAAATAGGTTTCCTTGGTTAAGCATCAAACAAGCATTATTCTAATCAGATTCCTTACACTCTTAATATTTGCGCTTAAGTTTAGTTGATATGTGTAAATACATATGTGTATAATTGCATGTCATTCTGTTGTCATTAAAGGCATGCTATTTCCAAGCATAATTCAGTAGTTATATCCCAGATTAATATATTAACAAATTATAAAGTAAAAATTTATTTTAAATAAGTTTACATATAATGAAATATATACTTAATTATGTATGTTTAAGTTGTGTGTGTTCATAAAGCCACATGAGTGTGTGTTTGGAGTTCAGTTTGCCTTGCGAAGACCTCTCTCCTCTTCCCTGGGCCACATATGGGCTGGCTTGCCCTGATAACATAGAAACAAGGAAGGTGCCATTTAACAGTAGAGTTGATTCTCTTTCAAAATGCCTCTAAGCAGACCTGACAAATAAGACTGCTCAGACGGAGGCTGTAAACATGGAATTAAATTTTTGTATATATTTCATGCAGTATCACTGAAGCAGAATATTTTGATGTGACTGTTAAAAAATTACCCTGTCAGTAAGGATGTTTTTACATGCTTATTACAATCTAGTGTAATAGGCTTTTCGGGAAGCCTCCTACACGCTCTCTGGACCATGTGAAGCTATACTAATAAAAAAAAAAAGGCTTTAGCAAGATGAGGCTTTTTTTTTCCTTCAAAATAAGCGATGGCAGGAGATGTGGCTCAGTTGGCAGAGCATCAGGCATGTACTGGGTTTGATGCCCAGCACTATGTAAAACCAGATATGGTGGTGCATGCCTATAATCTAAGGACATGGGAGGCAGAGGCAGGACAATCAGGAGTTCAAGGTTATCCTTGGCTGTGTAGCTCCATTCTGGAGTAGTCTGTCTCAACAAGTAAATACTCCGGTACCCACAGAGTGAGGCTAAATAGTAGCCATTCTGTAGACCTTTGACAAGGTCAAGAAAAAGAGCTATGTCATGTCATCCAGGAGGGCATTTTTGTCCTAGATTACATTGGACACAGCAAAAGAATTCCACAGAGCATGACTTATGGGCCGCTGTCATCCCATCACTAAGCTTTAGCCTACTGGGTTTGTGCATTGCTTGAAAGCTGAAGAGTGAGCGTGTTCTTATGTGCATTAACTTCTGAGTTGGAGGTTGGTCTGATGTATTTTGATGCTAGTTAATAAAAAGCCATCACCTGGGTAGGGCAAAACGAGGAGATAGGTGTGGCCAAGGTTGCCGGGCTTAGAGAGACAGAGAGGATCCCAGCTGAGGATCCACTGCCCTATGGAAGCTCATTCTTTGCGTGCTTTCTTTAACGCCCACTTTATTCTCTCCAAGAGATACCTCCTGGGTAAACTTGCAACTGATCTGTCTCCAGAGCTCCTTCTCAGAGTTCTACTTTGGGAGATGTTCCTTGTACACCCACTCCACACTAGGGGCCTCTTTGTACTGTCCCCGACACACCTTATATTCCTAAGGCAATGCTACCCAGCAGCTTATCTTTAGAACCCCACCACTAGTGGTTGCTGTCTGGACCACGTGGCTTCAGAATCTTAGTGTCTTGTTCAAGGAATTGGAAAGAAGAAAACCAACAGGAACTTTAGGCACCAAATGACAGTTTAAGTTTTGGTCACAGGGCCAGAAGAGTTGGTGGGGCACATGAGTGATAGAGTACTCAGGGGGCCCTGGGTTATTGTTTGGGGTTTACTTTTGTGCTGTCAAGGGGAAAGAAAGGGTGAGCTGCTATTTAGGTGGGTTTCTATTTTGATGGATATATTTAATTAATTTAAGCTATTTTCTATTGCATGTGCCTTTCTGGATCTGATTTTAATCATATGTACCCCCAATTATGAATAGGTATAAGATGGTAAATAGGGGTTTTCCCTAGGTGTTCTCTCAAAGGACACATTAGTCTTCTGTCCTTGTGTCATAAACCAGTCTAGGTTGGATTGGAGCCATATCAGTATATTGTCTGGAACAGAAACTATGCTCCAACAGGAAGTCCTTGTTAGTTCTTAGGGAAGGATACACTTATTCTGTTGTTCAGAATGAGGTGTACATACAGTTTGATGCAAGTGTGGGGATTCTGCGTTGTTAAGTACATTGTTAGAAGAGGCATGTGTGCACAGTACACAGAGTGAGAGTGCATTGTATGCACATAGCCCAAGCCAAGCAGAGTCCCAGGCTGATAAGCTATTCCCCATGCTTCCCTGCCTCTATTTAACATGCGAGTCCTAGGAATAACATACTCTTGGAAACCTAACAGGTATTCAACAGACATGTAACAAGCCTCAGCCTGTAGAGTTACAAGTGGCTGCGAGCTGCCTGGCATGGATGCTGGGAACCGAACTCAGGTCCTCTGGAAGAGCAGTGTGTATTCTTAACTGCTCCATTTAACTACCTCCATTTTCTTGTGGCTTTTAGAACTTATGAAGATATAGAGTTGAAAGAGATGTCTTCCTCCAGTGAATTGCCCAAGCCACTCCAGGCTGATGGCCATTTGAGCGTATCTTCGAAGCTCCCCAGTGACGGTGATGACAGAGTTTAATCACCTCTGTGGCTGGGATCTGCCGTGGGTCAAAGAGAACTCTCTTGTTGCATCCTAATCCAATTTTGTTCATCTCTACAGAGATGGAGAACAGCCAACTAGCATCTTCCTCCAAACAAACTCTTCTCGAGGAAAGTTATTAAATCATTCAGTCCAGCCCGCAGCCTTCAAGGTGAGCCCAGCTCATCTCTATGCACCGTTCCCCAGGCTTCCGGCTCCCCTCCATCTTCCCAGGGTTATTGTCACTTCCCTTTGGCTCTTCTCCAATTCCACTTTGGCTCTCTAAAAATTCAGAAACTGAAGCCTGACTCAGCGCTAATAAGGGCCTGACCATGGTTAAATATAGAAAAAAAAATTATAGGTTCTCAGACTGTGTGTCATCCTCTGTGAGTGCATGTCAAGGCAGAAGAATGCCGTTAATGTAGAGCAAAGTACCATTTGCAATAGCCTATAACAAGGTCGGATGACAACTCACCGTTCTAAAAATATCTGTTTTGTTGTTGTTGTTTTTAAAAGATTTATTTATTATTTTAATGACTAGATATGTGTGCCTGTATGAATGCAAAAAATTTCTCCTTCATAGACAATATATAGAGAAGACACAGAAAGACATTTAGTATGCTTCTGATAAAAGCAATTTAAACATTAAGTGGGAACTGTCCCGCATTATTAATTGTAACTTTTTACTAGACTAACTTGCCCAAAGGACTCTTTAAGTACAATTTAGCTCAGCAGATTGTCTTTGAGCATCTGAGGATGATGTAATATTTTGATACTCAAATACATTTTGTTCATTAGTGCTTTTATTAATTCAATTGCCTTCCAATTTTCTCAAAATTAGCCAAAACTTTGTTATATTTTAAGGACAATAATACTATATTTGGAAAGTCACTGTATTTTTTCAGTTGACTTATTTTCTCTTCCTTTCGGAAATTTGTAAAGACCATGCTCTAGGATTAACACACACACACACACACACACACACACACACACACACACACACACACACACACGTGAGTATAGAAGCAAAGCGAGCCCTTCCCAGCTCTATTCTGAGGAGAAGGCAGCTTTTCCATGTTTTCAGATGTTAACCGTCCCTATGGACCATTGTGCTCCCTGGTGAATAAGAAATGGGTTCAGAGGGCTGGAGAGATGGCTCAGTGGTTAAGAGCACTGCCTGCTCTTCCAAAGGACTTGGGTTTGATTCCCAGCACACACATGGCAACTCACAACTGTCTGTAACTCCAAGATCTGACACCCCCACACCAATGTATACAAATTAAAATTAAATAAATATTTAAAAAAAAAAAAAGAAATGGGTTCAGAGACCATGTCATAGTTACTATTTTTTTGCTATGATGAAACACCACGACAGAGGCAACTTATAAAAGGAAGCATTCAGCTGGGAGCTTGCTTACAGTTCCAGATGGCTTGTCTGTAACTGTCAAGGCAGGGAACATGGAGGCAGGCAGACATGCCTAGTGCTGGAGCAATAGCCAAGAGTGTAAATCCTGATTTGAAGGGAAGAGGTGTGGGTGTTTGAAAACTCCAAGTCCATCTCCAGTGACACACTTCCGCCAATAAGGCCACACCTCCTAATCCTTCCTAAACAGTCCACTAATGGGAACCACATATTCAAGTATTCTCGTTCAAGCCACCACAGACCACAAAGCTCTGTTCCATACGGTTACTAAATTTTGCCACTAATTTTTATGTTTTTACCTCAATTTCTTTTATCCCTCCCAGGGTCAGCTCTGTTCCCTTAAGCCACTTAAAAAAATTGCTTCCTAGGTTTGGGCATAGTGGCCCATACCTTTAATCCCAGCACTCAGGAGGCAGAGTCAGGATGATCTCTATGAATTCAAGGCCAGACTTGTATATATAGCAAGTCCTATGACAGCCAGGACAACATTAAGAGATGCTATCTCAAAAACCGCTGCTGAACAATAATAATAATAATAATAATAATAACAACAACAACAATAATAATAACAACAACAACAATAATAATAATAATAAATTTAAAATAATAAAAAAACTTAAAAATCACTTTCTATTCTTTTAAAGACATCTATATAAACACCACTTTAAAGACTTATTTGAGTTCATTAAACGCTTTCTTTACTTATTTTTCTCTGTCTTTTTATTGGCATAAATGAAAACATTTAATTGGGGCTAGTTTACAGGTTCAGATGTCTACTCTATTATCATCATGGGAGCATGGCAGCATTCAGGCAGATATGGTGCTGGAGAAGGAGCCGAGAGTTCTACATTTGAATCAGCAGGCAGCAGGGAGAGAGAGGGACACACTGGGCCTGGCTCCAGCGTCTGAAAGTTCACAGCCCACTTTCAGTGACACCCTTCCTCTAACAGGGTCACACCTCCTAATAGTGTTGCTTCTTATGAGCCTCTGTATTGGCATATGAACATGTGTGTGGGGCATCTTCTTGATGGCAAAAGATGAGGGAGTGCTGAGCCCACTGTGAGCATTACCGTCCCTGGGTAGATGGGCCTGGGCTGCATAAGAGAGGTAGCTGAACAAGCCAGAACAACACAAGCCAGTCAACAGCATTCCTCCATGGCCTCTGCTACAGTCCCTGCCTCCATCTCCTGCCTCAGCTTCCCTTGGTGATGCTCTGTAGCCTGGAAGCCTTTCCCCCTCCAGTTAGACAGCAAAGACTGTGGTAATCTTAAGGGGCTCGAGCCTGGAGTATTTCGTATGCCTAGAAAGAAGGCTTACATGCCAGGCTTCCACCGCTTGCTGCATATGTCAGTTTCCTCAAGATGAGCACACATGTGTGCTTCTAGACATTTCTCACCGTGAGTCCTTACGTCACAATATCCGTGTTGAGTTACTATGCTATGACTGTGAAATGTGCCCCACAGGCTCAGTCAATGTGAGCCTGTTGAATTTAGAGTCACTCCTCGCTCACCTGATGATGGAGTCCCACATGGGGTCTTGGTGCTTGCTTTGTGGTTGGGTGCTTGTCCTAAAGAACATGAAGGAGGGCGAGGAAAAGAGAGTCAGGGCTGGAGTACAAGCCACTGTCATGTGTTTCCAAGGTCCAGCTACAGACATCGGCACTTCAGTTTTATACTATGTCCCCTGGGATTGTCCCCTGGAGAATTGGGGACAAAGAAGTGTGCCTACCAGTCCCAAACTAATTATTTTAGGAACAGTGCCCAGGGGCATTACACCTCAGACTGTTCTGGGCTGCCTCTCATATTCTATTTGTTCTCTTCCACTTTTTGAATGCTAGTCTAGACTGGATAAATTGTTTATGTGACCCCTGAACAGGTCACAGAGTACATTTGGAAAACACTGCTCTAGGGCACTGGGGATTTGCACACACAATTCCTCAACTGGTTTGTTTCCTTCTGTGTCATAAATCACTGTACATATGATGTGTTGCTTGCTCTCACACTGGAATTGATTTTTTTTTCATCCAGCCCTTTTCCTCCAACCAAATCCTTTTCCTTTGGCCAAGAGTATTATACTGTCAGGTCTGTTGTTTTGGGTCTATTGGAAACCCTTTGCTACTTCATTCTAAGAAGGATGGGTTGTAAACTCCTCTAAAAGAAGGTTCTGACTTTAGATTCTTTATGTTGCAATTAACAGAAATCTAATCTGTCTTTAGCCAGATGTCTTAAGTAATACAGAAAAATCCTCCCCCAAACCCGAGGTTCTCATCAAAGGCTGCCCGCTGTCACTGCACAGACAGAGGATTAAATAGGCATTTGGATTTGAAAGCAATCCATGAGTAAGAGCAACACAGATGTGCACTCTGACTGGGTAGAGAAGGGTGTCTGCCAATGGTAGATATAGTGAAAAACTAGGTAGATGTTTGGCTAACAAAGGAAACGGGCTCAGAGATTTGCAATAATTTCCTCATGTCATACCATTTCCACAGGCCTGCTTTGGGAGCATGAAGTATCTCCCAGCTCTACCTTTAATGTGGCTCTTTTCTAAAAAGAGGTGTCTGTATGCATTCTAGCAAGATCTTCTTCTTCTTCTTCTTATCATCATCATCATCATCATCATCATCATCATCATTATATTTTGGTTTTTGGGGGCCAGGGTTTCTTTGTGTAGCCCTGGCTGTCTTGGAACTTGCTCTGTAGACCACGCTGGCTGTAGATCACAGAAATACACCTGCCTCTGCCTCCCAAGTGCTGGCACTAAAGGCGTGCACCACCACCATCCAGCAGTGACTTTCATAAATAACAACAACTGGAAGTATTTTCATATGCCTTTTTGCTCTGCTCAAGGAGTAACCTGAACAGATAACGCTATTTAATTTCATTCATCCACGAGCTACCCATTGCATGGAAAGCACAGGGCCAGGGTTCATCCGCAAGGAACGAACGGTGCATGCTTTTTCTCCTACTTTATGCACTCTAATAAGATCCTAAAATGAACTCTGTATTCCATCAGCGTAATAAAGCCAATCGATGTTGACAATGAGTCCATTATTCAATACAAAGCAAGTTGTAATATACGAAAAACTAACTTTATATACATGCACATGTGTGTGGGGTGGGGCAGGATGCATGCGATGCTCTTGTGGCTGAAAGATTATCCTAGGAATTTTACCCTAAGCACCTCCAACCCCATGACTTCCTGGCCACACGACTTTGGACAAGGTATTCATTGTCTCCATTTCCCCTTTTATAAACAGGTCACAGTGATGAACGTCTCATAGCATTTTAACAAGATGGTATAAGACAGTATAAATAAATAATTGGGAAGGTCCTGTCACACAGCAAGCATTCAATCAATGTACGCGCTCAGCATCTCCCATGTAAACCATGTTTTTGTTGTGACATGTCACACCCACCCTCTTGCTGTGAATTACTAAAGCGATAAGACCTTCTGACTTCTAGGATGTGTTTTGTTTGCTGTGACACAAAGCGTCATTATGTAGCCAAAGCTAGTCTCAAACTTGCAGTCCTCTTACCTCTGCCCCTCAAGTGCTGGGATTACAGATACGTTCCACGTCTGGCTTAGGTCTTTAACACAATTTGCAGATTAGGGGTAAACACAATCTAAGATGCTTGCCTCTTGTTTCATTAGTGGCTACATGGCCTTGGGAAATCACTTATAGCAATACAGAGCCTAACACCTGGTGCTTGTTGCATGTAGTATTTAAAATATGAACTGAAAACCATCTGGAGAGGTAGCAGGGCAGTTCAGAGCACTCCTTTCCTTCTCAGAGGACCTGGGTTTGATTCCTGAGACCAGTGCCCGTATAGTGGCTCACAACCATCTACAACTCCAGCTCTGATGCCCCTTTTTTGATCTCTACTGGCACCAAACACACACATAGCATAATATATTAATATATTATGGTATGTATTATAATATATCACCACATATATGGCATATATAATATTTTACTATATATAGACAGGCAAAACACTCATATAGGTAAATAAGGCACAGTAAATTGATTGAGTCTTCCAATTTTAAGAAGATGATTTTTAAAAAACTAAGTAAGGCTAGAGGGTGACACTTAGTGACAGAGGCCCTATGCACAGTTCCTCGCACCAAGGAGACAAAGCCATGAGCTAACACAGAGTCCGGCATACTGTGGAGTTTTGTTTACTTTGTTTATCCTTGAGCGCATTAGAGCTCAGACCGCTTATAAACGTGGCTTCCTCCACAGGATGCTAAATGGTTTATGCAACTAACAAGGAATAAAGGAGCCCACAAACCCACGTGAGAATCATGAGAACCTATGGGGAAGGACCACACTTCCATAATTACAGCTAATACTTAGAGCAAGCAGCATTTGGTGGCAAAGAAAGGGGGCACAAGAAGAGAGAATGAGAGAGAGAGAGAGAGAGAGAGAGAGAGAGAGAGAGAGAGAGAGAGAGTGTGTGTTTAGAGAAGCGGGTTTAAAACAAAGCAATAGGGAGCCTGTGAACAGTGATGCAAAGCAGGCATTGCCCTTGTTTGATTATTTAAGTAGAGGGAACCAATGAGCATGGGTGACCTCCTTCTGCTTTAGCTGGAGGAACTGGGGCATAAAAAGGCCTCATATGGCTTTATGAATAAGAAATTGAAATGTTTCCCAGTCATTTTTTTTTTGGTCACCAAGATCAGAGTTCTTTTTAGATGCACATAGGGCTTGAGCAATTTAATTCCTAATTCTAGAGCCTCCATATCAAACACTTGGCTTCCTCTGCCCCGCCTCCCCGCTCCTCACCACCCCCACCCCCGTCCCTGCTATTATTATGTTAATAATGCATCTTCTTCTTTAGAAAGAGTAACAGCTGACTGCTTGTGGCTTGCTTCCTGAGTTCCCTGTACTGATGCACTGGACTAGAGGGAACTGCAGCAAGTCAATGAGCCTTCTGAGGCTCAAAGTGCCCAGAGTTCATCCTCGTCCTGTAGAGTCCCTAGTTAATGGGTGTGGGAAGGTGAGCACGTCACGTGACCTTCAGGGCAGCATCAAATCTGAGACTTGGCCTACAGATCTGCCTATCTAGATGGTGGCACTGCCAAATCTGTACTGTGACTGTCTTGGAACTCTGGAGTCCGTTGAAGGCCTGCACCTTCCACAGGCAACGCAGGGTGGTAAAGTCAAGTGAATTCCTGCTCTCAGCATTTGTAGAACCTAGACACACACGGTCTATAATCAGCACTTTACCAGTCTATAATGGCAGGTAACTGCATGGTTTTCTGGGACAGTTTATGTGGTTCATGAATGCTCAAATGGACAAAGGGAAACCTCTTCTCCCAATGTCAGGGACCCCGTGTGTTGATAACTGCTTCTGGTCACAGAGGTACAGACATGGAAGTGGCAGCCATTGTACTTGAGTCTCTGTCTACTGTAAGTCACCTCAGCTTATGTCAGGGTGATTTCCAGGGGACTTAAAGGAACAGGAGCCATCTTTGCTGCCTTAAACTTTTCTTTCACCTCATTTAGGAGACAGCATTAAACGCTAAGCCAGTGGTTCTCAACCTTTCTAATGCTGTGACCCTTCATACAGTTTATGTTGTGGTGACCCCCCCAACCATAAAATAAGTTTTGCTGCTACTTCATAACTGTAATTTTGCTGCTGTTATGAATCATAATACAAATGCCTGTGTTCTCTGATGGCTGTCCTTGAGGGATCCTTGCAAAAGAGTCATTTGACCCTTAAAGGGGTCTTGACCCCCAGATTGAGAAACACCTCACTAAGCCACCTAAAAGCGACTGTTTCAAGAATTGTGCTTTAAACAGTTGTTCCTCAGAATATGCTGCCTACTGTGCCTTTAGTAGAAGTGACCTACCTAGGGTGCTGCCCAGGGGTGGGTCTTTCAAGGCTGTGTGTAGCTCCTGCTGCCTGTTCTGCTTCCTGCTCTGCTGTGAGGTGAAGAGCCTCTGTCGCACTCTCCTGCCACCATCCGCTGAGCTTTGCCACACCTTCTCTTTTATGATGGACTGAGATCATGAGAGAACAAATCCATCCTCCTTTAAACTACTTGTGCGGGCTAGTGTGGTCCTAGTGAAACAGAAGTAAAGAACGAGTGAATGCTCAGGGAAAATCAGAAAGTGACAGTTCATGCCCTGTAAAGATTGATATTCAGAAATAAAACCTAGTTCTGGAGCTAAAAATTCAGTAACTGAGGTGAAGAAAAATTTTGCTGGGAGAAGTCTAAGGCATATTTAAACAGGCAGAAGAGATCACCAGCAAACTGGAACACAGATCTGAGTAAGTCTAAAATTGAAATCATTGAGTCTGAGGAATAGATGAAAAAAGATTGATCAAGCCGGGCACGGTGGCACACACCTATAATCCTAGCACTCAGAGAGGCAGAGGCAGGCATATCTCTGTATGTTCAAGGCCAGCCGGGTCTACAGAGTGAGTCCAGGACAGCCAAGGTTACACAGAGAAACCCTGTCTCAAAAAACCAAAAATAAATAAAAAATAAAAAAATTGATCAATCAAGACCAAAGATTTAAGAGATGAATATATTTAAAATGAATCAGTGTAGGCCTGAGTATAGTGTCACATAATTAATCGAAGCATTTGAGTGGTGAAGGCAGAAAGATCGGGAGTTTGAGGCCAGCCTTGGTGTTGCTGCTAATATAAAAGATAGCCAATGTTTATTATTAAATTAGCCTATAATTATAATTATTATGACAGTATTATCTAACCCACTCTCACAATCAATCAAGACACAGACACCTGATGTATTTTTAGAATAGCCTTATTTCACCTGGGGCAGATACTAACCCCTAAGCCACCTCCTCTTATCTCCCAGCCTCTATCCCAGTCCATCTGCTTTAATCATTTCTATCTGAGCTATCTCCCATCCATAATCCCAAAATACTTGCTAGTGTTGCTCATTCGGCCACTTCTTTCCGTGTGGAACTTCAGAGTTCTCCCTCTGCGCCCACAAGATGGCCCTATCCCGAGGCCATCTTCTTCCTTCCACCTCCTCTGGTACCTGTCTGCTCCTCCCAAGGTCCTTCTCTCCTAAAACGGGGGAACCTTCACCATGCCTATCTTCCTCCGGCCCTGCCCAGGTATCAGATTTTTACTGGTCAAACAGGAAGGCAAGGTTACATAGCAACATTTGGGATACATGAGTGTCTTTTCCCAAAAGACAGCAAACCGACCTCAGGGAACAACGTAGTTAACAATTAAACACAAAGCGCCAGTCTGTGCTACTACACTTGGTGACCTAGTAAGTCCCAAGATTCTGTCTCATTAAAAGCAAACAACAACAACAACAACCACAACCACAACCACAATGGACTAACAAGATGGCTCAGTAGGCAAAGCCACCTGCCACCAACAACCTGAGCTTGATGCCTAGGACCCCATGTGGTAGAAGAAGACACGTGACTCTCTCACAAGTTGATTCTCCATCACAAACAAATGTAACTTTTAAAAATGCAAGCATGCACAGGAACACAAAAATTGTCAAACTGTTTCCAGGTGAAGGCAGCTTTTAAAAAAAGGATGGTGTTTAGTCTCAAGCTAGCTGGTATGTTACCTAACCCTTTCTTCCTTTGTAATTAATAGACTAACGCGCTTAAAAGGATAATAGGTTCGTCGCCTTGTATAGAGATGTGGCTGTGACGTCAGCAGCAGTAGTATGTAGGAATCGAGCTAACCAGGAGCAGTGCCTCTGTAGTATAGGGTTCGTGGACCATGCCTCCAGGGGAACTGGCAACAGAACTGCCGAGATGGAGCGTGTTCAGACCTGGGAAATCACAAGCTTGAGATTTAAAATCTCATCCTGAGAATGGAAGGTGTGGGACAAAACTCTCTCCTTGTTTCTGTGCCTGCCTCAGGAGCCTGTGGCACCACCCCAAGGTGGTTATAGGTGGTCAGTCACATAAGCTTGTCACCTGTTATTTTTTCCCCCTGCAAATAGAGCATCACCAGCCTCCGAGTCCCAGCCAATCAAGTATTTTAATTAAAAGATGGAGATGGGCAGTGTGAATACAAAATATATGAGGGAAAATACGCTGTCTTTAAGAGACTGATTTTTAGAGCCTCAGACACATATGTATTGAAAATGAAAGAATGGAAAAAGAAGTTTAATTCTAAATAAAAGAGAGCAAGAGTAAGCTATAGTAACAGCAGACATAGTAGACATTAATCCATAAAGTTAACAAAAGATAAAGGTGGGCATTTTATAATAATAAATGCTTACATAAATTTAGAGATGTCAGTTGTAAATATTTATGCACCAGGCCATTAAAAATATATGAAGCAAAGCACAACAGAATGGAAACATGGATGGGTTTCTGGGTTTCCAATTAGAGTTAACTATGTCACTCTCAGTAATGAATAGAATCGCAGACTAGGAGGAAGGAGGACTCACAGTCCACTGAAGCTGACAGCCCACTGCAGAGCACACACCCAGTGACAACAGTCACAAGGTCTCCTCTGGCTCACATGGCACTTTAAGGACTGACCATATTCGATTCTGCAGATTAAATCTCAGTGAATTTGGAAGGCCAGATATCAACAAAAGATAAAGTTAGAGATCAGTATCTGCAGTAAAACTGGAAAAGTCCTGAATTTATGGAAATTGGACACCACATTCCTGAACAACCAGTGAGTCAAAGAAGGCTCACAGGAGAAATGTAAAAGCACTTAGAGCTGCATGCAGTGAAAGAATGGCACACCAGGATGTGTAGCATGCATTCAAAGCAGTCCAAACTGAAGGGAAATCTACAGCTACAGAGGCTTATGTTAAAAACCAAACCAAACAAACAGAAAACAAAACAAAACAACAAACAAACAAAACCATCCCAAGACTGAAATCTCAAATCAACAACCAAACTTTCCAACAAAAGAAACTGGGAAAAAGGGGGCAACCCGCAGAAAGAAAATAATAAAGATTACAGCAGGGGTAAGTGAAATGAAGGACAGAAAAACTATAAGACCAAAACAAAACAACAACCACAGCAACAAAAAACGGTGAGACCAAAACAAAACAAAACAAAAAACCCAAAAACTTTTTTGAAAAGATGGGTGATTGACAAGCCTTTAGCTAGATGGCCTAAAATAGAGAAAAGATTCAAATTATTAAAATCATAAATAAAAGTAGAAACTTTGCTACTGGTACTATAGAAATTAAAGATACTGTGGACAATTATATGCTGGCCTTCTGGGTAGCCAAGATGAAAGGGCCCAATTCTTGAATATGAAATCCACTAAGGAGACATAGGAAGAGACCTACAACAGATATATTATTTAAAAACCCACACTTGCGCCGGGCGTGGTGGCACATGCCTTTAATCCCAGCACTTGGGAGGCAGAGGCAGGCGGATCATTGTGAGTTCAAGGCCAGCCTGGTCTACAAAGGGAGTCCAGGACAGCCAAGGCTACACAGACAAACCCTGTCTCAAAAAAAAAAAAAAAAGAAAGAAAGAAAGAAAAAAAAAAACCCACACTTGCTTACATTGCCTCTGATTGTTACAACCGTTATTGAGAGTCTGGCACATAAGCCCCCAGCTGTTACTGTAGGACTCTCAGTTTCCCCTTTCAGTGCAGTGGGGGTGGGGGGGGGTCTGCTTTGCTATATTTGAATGGTCTTTTATTAGTTGCATAATAATAAAAAACTTTCCTTCAAAAGCCCTGGGCCAAGTGCCTTCAATACTGAGTGGTGCCAAACATTTAATGAGGAACTAATGCCAATTCTTCTCAAAAATTTCCAAAAACGTGAAGGGGAGGAAACATTTACTAGATTGTTCTATGAGGCTAGCATTACCCTGAACGAAACCCTGATAAATCACTACAAGAAAGGAAAACTACAGACCAACATCCTTTAGGCTCTATGTTGTAAAATTCCTCAGTAAATACCAGCAAACTGAATTTAACAGTGTATCTGAAGGACTGTACCCCATAACCAAGGGAGGTCTGTCTTAGTTACTGTTTTATTGCTGTGAGGAGATGAAGGTACCTCTTATGAAAGAAAGCATTTAATTGGAGGCTTGCTTACAGATTTAGGGGGTTAGTCCCTTTCTGTTAAGGCAGGAAACCCAGTAACAGGTAGGCAAGCATGGGGCTTACAAAGGGCGAGAGAAAAGGAGGTGGCTGGGAGCCTCAAAGCCCATGATACCTCCTTCAAGACCACACCTCTTAATCCTTCCAAACAGCTTGACTAAGCATGCAAATGTATGAGCCTGTTGAGGGCAGGGTGAGCATCCCCATTCAAACCACCACAAGAACTTATTATCACAATGCAAGGATAGTTTATCCCATTAAAACTGGTCAATGAATACACATTATCAGAATGAAAAAGAAAGCAGTTAATACAACTTAATACATTTCATGATAAAAATACTAAACAAACCAGCAGTAAAAGGTGCCATAGCATAATAGGCGATAGAAAAGTTAACAGCTAGCATCATAAATTGTGTTGAAAGACTAAATCTTTCCCCTTGGAAGCACAGAAAATTAGAGCTGCCTTTGTTCAAAACTTTTTTTTTAATCAACACAAACCTGGAAGTTCTAGACATGATAGCCAAAAGGGGGGGAAAAAAAAGGCAATAAAAAATAAAAGAGAAATAAAGTCAATAAGTAATTTTTAAATCAAATCAGAAAAGGAATAACATTGTCTCTCCTTACAGATAAGAGATGTTATACATAGAAAATTGTAATGACTACACACATGCACACACATACCACACACATGTACATGTATACCACCCACATCTGCTAGATACACATTGGAAGATGCACATTGATTAGTTAAATTTCTGTATACTAAGAATGGGAAATCTGAAAAGGATATTTAAAAATAATTCAATTTGTTAGAGCATCAAGAATAACAAAGTACTTAGGGATTTTCCAAGGTGAGAGTTAACTAATTAAATATATAAAACAGTGCTGGAAGAAATCACAAAACCATAAGTATGTGGAAATACATCTCATGTTATTGGAGTAGAAGACTTTACATTGCTAAAACGTCAATACTGTTGTATTAGTTACTTTCCTCATCTAAATGCCCGAGATAAGACAATTTAAGGGAAGATGAGTTTGTTGTGGCTCACAGATTGAAGGGATACATCATGCCAGAGAAGGCAGAGTGGCCGAAGTGGGAGGCTGGCTGGTCACAATGCCTTGGCGGTATTCAGGAAGCAAATAATGAATAGGAAAGGAATAGGGCTATGCAACCCTAACCTATTTCCCCCAATAAGACTCATCTCTAAGGATCCCACAACCCTCCAAACACACTGCTAGCTTAGAACTAAGACTTCAAACACATAAAACTATGGAAGACTTTTCACATTCAAAGCACAACACTACTCAAAGCAGCCTATAGGATCAATGCAATCCCAATCAAAATTCCTATGGTCTTGTAGATGCAAGAAAATCCATCCTAACATTTATATGAAATCTCATGACATTCTGAATAGGCATGACGACCATTAAAAAGAACAAATCTGTAGAAGGGGTGGGGCTCACAATTCTGACTTTAAAATTTACCATAAAACCACAGTAACCGAAGCAGTGTGACATTGGCATAAGGGCACACACATTGACCAACAGAAAAGAGCAGAGATCCTTGCATGTATGAGTGAGTGGTCTTTGGCAAGTGTGTCAGGAATATCCCCTGAAGCAGGAAAGTCTTTGGAATGGAACTCTGAGACTAGATAGCAATGAAAAAGGGGTGAAAGTGGGCTCCCACCAAATACCATGTGTAATAATCTTATGAAATAACCAAAAGTTAATTCAAAATGAATCAAACAAAACTACAAACCCCTCAGAAGTAGATATAAGCAACAGCCTCTACACCATTAGATTTAGGAATGATTTCTTGCATAAAGTAAAAGCCAGGTAATGAAAAAAATAGAGAAATTGAACTGCACAAAAAATGTAAACATTTTGTGCATCAAAACCCACTATCAACAGGATAGCAAGGTAACCCATAAAATGAGAGGACATATTTACAATTTTATGTTTGTGTGTGCATATATATATATATAGGATATGCATATGCATATATAGGATATACATATATATATCCTATCTATCAATCTATCTTGGGTTTTCTATTGCTGTGATGAAACTCTGAACAAAAGCAACTTGGGGAGGAAAGGGTTTAGGTAGCTTACACCTCCATACCACAGTCCCTTCTGGAGGCAGTGGGGACAGGAACTCAAGCAGGACAGGAACCTGGAGGCAGGAGTTGATGCAGAGGCCATGGAGGAGTGCTGCTTACTGGCTTGTTCCTCATGGCTTGCTTAGCCTGCTTTCTTATAGAACCCAGGACCACCAGCCCAGGGATGGCATCACCCATCATGGGCTGGGCCCTGTCACATCAATCACCAACTAAGAAAATGTCCTACAAGCTTGGCTGCTAGCCAATCCTGTGGAGATCTTTTTTAAATTGAGGCTCTCTCCTCTTAGATAACTCTAGCTTATTGTTAAGTTGACATAAAACTAGCCAGCACATCTGATACAAGTTTCATATCTATAATAAGGTGAGAACTCCTAAATCACAAGTCACTGGGTTTTTAAAATGATTTATTTTTATTTTATGTACATCTGTGTGTGTGTGTGTGTGTGTGTGTGTGTGTGTGTGTGTGTGTGTGTGTGTGTGTGTCTCGGATCCCCTGGTACTGGAGTTACAGACAATTAGTTATAAGGAGCCATGTGAGTACTGGAAATTGAACCCAAGTCCTATGGAAGAACAACCAGTGCTCTTAACATTGAGCCATCTCTCTAGCCTCTTTAAGTCACTGGATTTAAAAATGGCCAAAAGGGCTGAGACTATTTCTCCCAAGAGCTACATTCACCCACTACATAAATAAGAATATGGTCAACATGATGAATTACTTGTGAAATGTGGATTAAATTTGCAGATGGACATCATGATACACAAATGGGAGATGGCTATCAAAAATAAATAAGCAGGAAAGAAAGGAAAAAATGAAAGAAAAGGAGAGGAGAAGAGGCGATAACATGGAGATTTAAGAAGTCTTATGTACTGCTGGCAAGAATGTAAAATAGCACGGCATCCCTCAAAAAACTAAAAAGAGAATTATCAAAATAAGATATAGCAATTCTAACTTTGGTTTTACCCCTAGGGAACAAATAAAACAGAGTTATAAAGAAATATTGATAAATTCAAATTATTTACAATAGTTGATTGTAACCCAAGAGTCTGCCCATAGTCGAATGAGTAGCAAAATACGGGACAGATAAGCAACAGCATCTTGTTCAGCCTTGAAGAGAAGAAAGTTCTAGCACAGAGACAAAGTCAATGACATTTAAGGAAAACCCTTGTTTGAGGATATAATGGGACTCTCTCTCACTTCTCTGAATTGGGTATCTTGTTTTATTTAACTGAACATCTATTATTTAGCACTCTGCTTTGGCTTCCTCCTAATGTCCCATAGAACATGGCATTATCAGGACAGAAGCAGAAGGCCGTGAGTTCATGCTCTTACGATCATTTTCTCTATAACTTGCAATGTCAGCCTTGCAACGCTCTCAGCACAAATATGCCTCAGGAATGTTAATTCTATGAGAGATGTGCATTGTTGCTTTCTTTAGAAAATAAAACTTTCTTTAAATGTTTTTGTCACTTTTCAGGTTTAAACCAAAATGTCCCTTCCTTATCACTGCGTAGGTGGAAGGAAACCTTATCTCCCCAGAAACACTGACAGCCCATATTTATCTCTGAGACTCACAGTTGGGTCTGTGTGCCTTCACTCTTTTTAAAGGTTATTTATTTATTTATTTATTTATCTACTTATGTATTTACTTATTTAGTGTGTGTGTTCCTGTGTGTATGTATGTGCACCAATATGTACCATACGTGGAGAATCTAGTAGAGGACGTTGTTTCCTATGGAACGTGACTTATGGGCAGTTGTGAGCCACCGAGGGTAGGTGCTCGGAACTGAACCCTGGTCCTCTTGAAGAACAGCAAGTGCTCTTAACTACTGGGCCATCTTTCCACCTCCAGCCTTTCCTTTCCAACTTCAGGTGTGGTGTGATGAGGTTGTGCTGTGAATATGGGCAGCACCATTCCATGCTCTGGGTTCTCGGCCAAATAAGGACAAAGGAAACCCAGCAGCAGCAGCAGCAGCAGCAGCAGCAACCTTTGCTCTCTGCTTCCTGACTGCAGGTGCCATATGCCCAGCTTCCTGACTGCAGCTGCCATATGCCCAGCTTCCTGACTGCAGGTGCCATATGCCCAACTGCCTCAAGCTCCTGCCACCATGACTTCCCAATGTGATGGGCTGTACCCTGGAGCCATGAGCTTAACTTGCTTTAGCACTGCTAACTAACAGATGGAGTTTTATTTAATGTTTGGTTAAAAAGTCACTGAGGAATTGAGGGTGGCCTATAGGCACATTCTCAACTTTGGACTCTGCTGACTTCCAAGCCTCAGTTTACCCATGGTCTTCTTAAGACTCTTTGCAGCTCCAGGATTGAGCCATGCATAGGCCCTATGCATATCAAGCTAGACACAGTCCCAGCATGGAGAGGTTGGGGTACAAATCCCACCTCTGTTTGAGGAGCTATGGCAGTTAATAGCTGCTGGGAAGGGAGGGAGAGTCGGTTTCCTTTAAGAGGACAGCCCATGGTAAATCGACAGGACTCCAGTGGGAGACCACACATCCCCAAATAGGTGGGCAGCACAAATTAGACTAGATGAGTTAAAAAGAGGCTAGAAAGTTAGGTGGTTATGGAGGGGGCTGGGTCTGGGAGGAGTGGAGGAAATGGGGAGGGGTGAATATGATCTAAACACATTATATAAAAATTTCAAGGAACTAATTTAAAGATGGGAGTTGGAAAAAAAGAAAGAGGGAGAGGGAGAAGGGAAAGAAGAGAAAGATAAAGCACAAACCACCAGGAGTCTGAAGTCCTGTGTAAAAGCAAAGAGCCTTTATTCTGCAGAGATCCAGTGCACTGTGGTCCTGGCCTATGCAAAACAAGATGGTGAAAGACCCCGAGTTAAGCATGCAGGCTTTTTTATAGGCCATCAAGGGAAGTTCTAAGGTAGGTTATATAACCTTTACTTCTATGGGAACAGACCAGGAGCAAGGGTACAAGTACATCTGGGATTGATTAGGGGCTCTCTGAACTGGTTCAAACCACCCCAAACTGGTAGGTGTTCTTGAGGCTACCTGACTCTGGTCAGAAGTTAGGGGCTCTTCAAACTGATAGCTAAGCAACCTTATCTTCCTCAGGCCAGGTATCCTGGCTGTCCCTGCTTGGCTGTCCATTTTCTGTAGTATTCCCGGTAACTGCTGAGCTTATTTCTGAGGAACAGAGAGGTTCAGGCCTGCTCCAAGCTAACTCGAAACTGAAGCCTGTCATGGACTCAGCTAGACTTATTTAACCAGGCCTCTTCAGAAGTAGGGTGACTCTATGAACTCTCAAAGCCCACTGCCAGCAACCCACTTCCTCCAGGAAGGCTATCCCTCCTGGAGGCTCTAGAACCTTCCCAGAGCTCAAATAGGGGAGCCTATGGGAGACAGGTCTCATTCAAATGACACTTCAAACAACGGCATGAACTAAGCCAGATTATTGTGAGGAGCCCAGCCCCAGGGGACACATGTAGATCACAGCTCCCGCATCTATGGTGCAGACAACATCTTGGAAGAAGGGGTGGAAAGGCGGCAAGAATCAGAATGCCAGGAAGTCAGCTGTGAAATGGTTCCTCCTAGAAATGGCTACAGGAACAAGACCAGAACAATGGCAATGTCAATAGACATGCTAAGGTAGAAAGGAAGACATTTCAGAGTTCCACCCCTGGACAAAAGAACAGCAGGCAACTGACGGTTGCTGGGAGAGGCAGCATTGAGCCTCCATCTTGGTTGTCCAATTCAAAGTTGTGAGCCGAGGCCACATGCACACAAATAACAAAAATGAACTCAGCAGTTGTCTGCATATTTGTACATGCATGTACAAACACATCTGTATATGTATCTAATCGTGATGGTGAATGAAGAAGAGCCTGTCAATTTGAGAGTGGGGACATGGAAGCAATCAGAGGAGGGGCATAGGAAGGGCTGGGGAAAAGATATATGGGAGGGGCTGAGGGAGGAAGGGGAAGGGGAAAGTGATGTAATTCCATTATAAATTGATTTAAAAATTAAAACTTCAGGATTATGTGTTTCCTCTCATATGTGGAATCTTTTTTTTTTTTTTTTATAAAAAGACACGAAGGGAGACTTTGGGAAAAAGAAGGGAACTGATGTTAGCATGATAAGATTAAAGTAATTACATTCATTCGTGCAAATGTTAATGACCTTTATCTTGTATAATTATATACATACTTATGAAACTAAATAAATGAGGAAGAGAGGGAGAATGCTAAGGAAGAGCAGAAAGATGTGTAATTGCTGGTCTAGAGCTAGAAACTAGAGACTATAGTGGTGTTAACTGATAACACTGGGTAGTTTTTTCTTTCTATTCCTCAGCTTTATGAAAAAAGATGCTAATTAAACAAAGTAAAATATCTATGTAACCATTAGAAGTTGTCACAGTGAATATTTACTGACAAGGAACATGCTCTTTCTGAGACTGAACTCTTTGTCAGAATCCATTGGCATTGTCTCCACGCACCGCTGTCCCAGAGAGGCTGCCTGCGATGAACACCAGACACTCTGCCTCAGGCTTTTCTCTGGCCAGGACCAAGCTGGAAGTCGGTCCTTAGGGGATGCTCAGCCCTCCTTCTCCTCTCCAGCTCTAAACAATTGCAGGTGGGAAGTTGGCCACCTTACCTTCCTCAGCTTCCCCACAGGCAATTGTGAGATGCTTTCCACAGTCAGGTTTCCAAGATTTCACCATTAGAGCTCAGTTCTGATTATAACAGAGAACCTATTAGATTAGTTACATAGACTTGATTGACTTCCTGTGTGCTATAATTTTTTTAAAATCAAGTTATTCATCATTCCTCTCATGAAGAAGTTGCATCTATGCCCCCTCTCCTTTGAGTACATGGCTGCTTTAACTAAAAGACTAAGTCCGAAGTGACCTTGTGTGGTTTTCAAGGCTGCACTATGTAAGACCATTAGCTTCTATTTGTTCTGTTTGATACTCTCTCTAGAGGAATTCACACATCAGGTAAGTGGTCTGACAGCACAGAAGTTTTATGCTGCACAGCTCATGTGTCAACCTATTTGACCCTCAGGATTACCTGATAGCCCAGAAGAGCCTTCAGATGCCTGAAGCCCCCCACACATCAATCACACAGCGAAGTTTCTGGACTCCTGCTAAAGAAAGTGCTATGGGAGACATGTTGGTTGTTTTATAGCACCAAGAAATAACTTTACATAGCAATAGTGACTGGAAAAATTCCCTCCCTGTATGCCTTCACAGCATCTTACAGTGTTTCCTGGCATCACCTTAAAAATAAATTATGTAAGAAGACACTGCAGCGGTAGAACATTCATCTAACATGTATAAGGCCCTCTTTTCAGATGCCGGGACTACAGTGGATAGATGTATGTATGTATGTATGTATGTATGTATGTATGTATGTATGTATAGACAATGGATAGATGGATGGATGGATAGGTAAGTAAATAAAGTTCTGTGTTACTCAGCCTTTTCTTCTATGAGAGAATACCTGGGGTGGGAAGGAGATACTTATGAGGGAAGGTTTATTTGGCTATGGTTTCAGTATATAGTTATCTGACTCAATTGCTCTTAGGCCTGTGACAAGGCAGAAATTTACATCAGAGGAAAGCTGCTCACTTTGCAGCAGGCAAGAAGCAGAGAGAACAGATAGGCATACCCGCGTGGGCAGTGCCTTCTCAGTTGGCCTCACCTCCTAAGAGCCTATTCAACTATGAACTCCTATATGAATTAATCTATTAATGGGGTTAACATTCTCAAGGTGATTAGATGGAAAAAGTTTATATTCTCTTTGTATTTATGTCATGGTTTGGTCATGCACAATTACTAATTGGTAACAGTTTTTCTTTTAAATTTTATTTTTATTGCTATCTATGAGTATGTGTCTGTGAGAATGCACTACATGTGTTCAAGTGTCCACAGAGGCCAGAAAAGAGGTTTGAATCTTCTGGAGCTGAAATTAAAAATGGTCGAAAGCTGTGGGTGTTGGGAACTGAACTCAGGTCCTGTGCTAGAACAGTAAGTTCTCTTCACTGCTAAGCTATGTCTCCAGACCCACAATATGGTTTTTTTGTAGTTCAACTTTTCCAAGAACAAATATCAATGTAAAGATTAAAGTATATGTAATTTATTTTTTATTTTAGTTTTGACTGACAGATAACAATGGTACATATTTATGGGGCACACAGGAACGTTTTCACACACACACACACACACACACATTGTGTAATGATCACATCAAGGTAATTAGTGTATCTATCACCTCAAACAACCTTTCTTTCTTTCTTTCTTTCTTTCTTTCTTTCTTTCTTTCTTTCTTTCTTTCTTTCTCAGAGACAGGGTTTCTCTGTGTAGCACTGGTTGTCCCGAACTCACTTTGTAGATCAGGCTGGCCTCAAACTCACAGAGATCAACCTGCTTCTGCCTCTCAAGTGATAGAATTAAAGGCATTCGCCACCACTGCCTAGCTTAGTTTTCATTTCTTTGTGGTGTCATTTTCAGTAATATGAGTGTACCTGGAGGATATGATGCTAAGGGAAATAAGCCAGACCCCAAAGGGCAAATACTAAATGGTCTTACTCATCTGTGAAATCTAATACATTTGATCTCATAAGAGCAGAGAAAAAACAGTGGTTATCAGGAGGTTAGGAAGGTGAGGTTGAGAAAGATCAGTCAGATTATGACTTACAAATGAAATGTCTCCCAAAACTCAGGTATTGAAGGTTTGGTTCCCATTGTTGAAAGAAAATCTGCATACTTCTGCCTCATGAGTGCTGGGATTGAAGGTGTGCACCACTTACCTGTGCTCAGCCTCCTACCATTATTTCTAAAGTGATTATTTTTATTAGTTCACATGTGAGGTCAGTGTGCAGGAGATGTGGCCAGCCCTGCCCATGTTTTCCTTAGAGCCTTTACAGACTATGGACGAACTGATGGAGAGGCCTTCTTAGACTCCTGAGCACTGGAATCTGGGCAGGATGTTGCCAGGGACTGATTATCAACAGTTCCCGGAAGGGCAGTTTGTTCTGAGCTAGCTACCCCAGCTGTCTGGCATTGTCCTCGGAACTGCAGTTTAAACTTTGGGAAATCAGATTTCCAACTTGCACCCTCCCTCCAGAAAGAGCACACTCCCTAACAGAAGTCTGTGAAACTAGCAGCCTGTGCCCCTGGTTCTCTGTCGGAGACCCCGTTCCTTCTTGGAACTATGACCAACTCTTGCTGCGTTTAAGATGCTGGTAAGGGATTTCTGCCGAATAAAGTATTTATTATCATAAAAAGGAAAGTAGAAATAAAAGTTTTCAAAGTAAAAGTAAATCTTGACTTCTGTAGGTTGGGTTTTTTGTTGTTGTTGTTGTTTGCTTTGTTTTGTTTTTGTTTTGTAGTGCATCTTTTGCTTTGAGCTTACTTAGGCCTGCTTGCATCTCTTGGTCAGAACCTAGTGTCATGTGACCTATACTTACCAATCAGCAACTCAACTAGCGGTCACCTGAGCCCCAGAGAACAAGTACATCATCTGGCTCAAACTTAGCATCTCTCTAGAGCCTAGCTGAACACATGCCGGTGCTCCCAGGCGGCGACTATGAAAGTCATATATTTAAGGATCAGTAGTATCAGGGCTGGAGAGATGGCTCAGTGGTTAAGAGCACTGGCTGCTCTACCAGAGGTCCTGAGTTCAATTCCTAGCACCCACCTAGTGGCTCACAACCATCTGTAATGGGATCTGATCCTCTCTTCAGGTGTCCATGAAACCAGAGCACTCATATACATAAAGTAAATCAAGAAATCTGAAAAAAAAAAAATGATCAGCTGTGTCCACGGCAGGCTAATGTGTCATATAAATGGAAGTTGTGTGGAGAAAAAACGGAATCCATGGGGCCACTGTTGCATAAAATAGAGAGTGGTAGTGGAAAATAATGAAAACTCCCATGTGTACACATATATGTGTGTGTTTTGGTGCACATGCGTGCAGAGGGAGTAAGACAGGAGATTCTCTGATTCCACTGTGCTTCTTGTCCCACATTTTCAGGGATGCTCTCATAGCTTCATTCCTCCCTTCCACACAGACTGCTGGAGGGGGTGTCTGCTCACTGCAGCCAGAGGAATCTCGGCTAAATGAACTCATATCCCATGACCAAAGAGCCAAAATAATACAAATGCTGATATTGATCAACACTGATGCAATGGGGACTCATTATTCATCTCCGTATCAGATCTGAGGCCACTAAGGACAGGATGCTTCACAGGCCCTGTGGACGTCAGCCTCTTTCCAGACCACAAGCCTTTCCCTGGCTGCTGTTCCACCATTCATTTCTGAGATCCTGCAGGTTCTAGAATGAGGGAAGGGTTTCAAGTTCTCCACGGAGAACGTGCCTCAGAGTGCTGAGGAGAAAATATCAATGTTCTCCAAACTGTACAGCAAGCCAGCGGCTGCATTATGATGCCACTGGGTAGACAGCAGGACATGGCTGAGGAAGCTGCCTATACCCGAGTTTCTCACTCCCTGCCAATGTGTGCATTTTCAGCTGTGCTTAGGTATGTACTCCCCAGCCCTGACTAACAATCACGAGAGAACACAAGAAGAGTGAAAATGACACAACATTACACAGTGAGAGAAAGACAGCAGGAAGCTATCAGTGAGGTAGCCTCAGGCATGCTGAGGTGAGAGGGGAAGCTATCAGTGGACTAACTTAGGCATGCTGAGGTGAGAGGGAAGCTATCAGTGGACTAGCCTCAGGCATGCTGAGGTGAGAGGGGAAGCTATCAGTGAGGTAGCCTCAGTCATGCTGAGGTGAGAGGGAAGCTATCAGTGGACTAGCCTCAGGCATGCTGAGGTGAGAGGGGAAGCTATCAGTGGGCTAGCCTCAGGTATGCTGAGGTGAGAGGGGAAGCTATCAGTGGGTTAGCCTCAGGCATGCTGAGATGAGAGGGGAAGCGGTCAGTGGGCTAGCCTCAGGCATGCTGAGGTGAGAGGATAGCTTGCAGAAGCAACACATCAGTGTCATCACTGACATTCTTGCATGTGACGATCGTAATTTCATACAGTGAATACTGTTACATTTATTTTAGAGGTGGAGAGAGTGAGGCTCAGAGAGAGCAAATTATTTGCTAAAGCAGAGACTGGCAGAACTGAGATTCTCGCCCCTCCCCCACTTCCACTTCAGTCCGGATCTGCTTTGCATTCAATATTTCTCAACCTCTTACCTGTCCGGTGAATAGCACCTGCAAATCTGGCCCTAACTGTGTTACAATGTAAACAGTTACTTTCCCTGTAAGCCTTAAATTAACCACCTAGAGACTAAGGGCTTCAGGACTAACACCTAAGGCCAGTTATATAATTTTTTTTTCATCAGCACAGGTTTCCTGGAAGCGTCCATGAACGGGATATCCCCAGCAGATGTCAACAGACCTTCCTTCCGTGCCCACTCTGTGCTCCCCCCATCACCATACCATCTTGTGATTCCTATGGACACACGCCAAACAAGGCAGAGCATAGCAGGCAAGGGTCACTGAACTGTGTCTGGAAGGCCCTATTCTGCAAGCATTGGACTCACTCATCTGTTTCCGGGGTTGAGCTATGCTTTTGGAAGCGATTTTTTTTTTTTTTCAAAGAGAGGAAACTGAATCTCAGAACTTTGTAACATTAAAGAACGAGGATAAAATTTTCTCTCCAAGATTTGCAGAGGGAGGACAGATAATCCACATAAATAATGAGGCCAGCAGTTTTACAGATGGAAAGGAGGTCAGTCATTTGTAAAGATATGCCATTTCGTATCTCAGCGGCTCTCCAGGTCTTTAAAAATGCAGCACACAGCCACAGGCCAACGCTGGTTCAGGACTGTATCTTTTAATCCAGCCTGAGAGGTTATAGCCCTGAAAGCAGCATATTTGACAGGGACATCAGAGGTTTGGGAATGTTCGGGAAAAGAAGGCAGTGTGCTGACATGAATGTTCAGGGGAAAAAAGAGCATGCAAAGAAAGCCAGCCTGGCTTTGTTGTTCTCTACAAAAAACAATGACATTGAAGGGGAAAGGCAGGCTTGGGAATCGTGGTGGGAGTCACGTGGTCTACATAGCCACTATCTACCTTAGGATTAAAGGGTTTCTCTGACAGCAGCCCAAGCCATGTAAGTCTAGCTTTCAAGAGCTGCATTCGGGCTCCGGACAGCATGGTCTCAACCCTGAGCCTTCAAGGTCTTTCAATACTGAAAAGGTTTTAGAACAGGAAAGTATGTAGGCTTGTTCATTGCTTTTTGTGATAAAATATCTGACAAAAAAAAACAAAACAAAACAAACAAACAAAAACAAAACAAAACAAAAAAAAACCACCCTAAAATAAGGAAGGTTTTCTTTTAGCTAATTTGAAGGTGCCGTGGCAAAGACATGAGGCAGGAGTATGAGGCAACTGGTCACATTTCATCCACAGTTAAGAAGAACAGAGATATAAATGTGGGTGGTCAGCTTGCTCTCTCTTTTTTTTATGCATGTGAGGGTCCTATGGAATAGCACCTCCCATAATTAGAGTGGCTCTTTCTACCTCATTAATGCAATGTAGAAAATTCCTCACAGGCATGCCCAGGGGCTTATCTCCTTGATGACTGTGGATCCTGTCAAATTGGAGAATCAAGGGAGCTTGAGTGTGGCCCAGGGAGCCTTCCATCAGCTGCACAGCTCTGTGACAACAGATAGCGCATCTGATTCTCCTGTGTTCATGTATCAAGTTCACTCAACAAAGACTCCCTTAGCCTACCTACTGTATCACTACAAGCTCTTTCTGGTGGCAGAATGGCCCTGTCCCTGTAAAGCATCTTCCATGGCCCCAAACCGTTCAAACAAAGCTTGGCTCACAGTTATATAGGTCTCAGCTGGTGGCAGCAGTTGTGGCACCCTTCAGGAGGCTCTGTAGACAACAGGGCTCTTGTTAAGAAAACTTGAGCATTTTCAATGTCATTGCTGAATCCCACTCAGTAGCCACCGAAGGGCACTCAAGTCTGGATATGGAGTTCAGCTGCTATAACAGAATTTTAGCAGAACCATGTATCTGGCACGAATTTCCAGAGTGAGAGCACGTAGACTTTGAAGTGGCCTTCTGTCAGTGATTGTTATCTGAGATTTTATAGGGTTGTTCCTTTGAAGGTTTCTCAGAGCCTTTGCATAACTTAGTCTTGAGACATGCCTGGCAAGCTAGGAAGTCTCCTAAGGCTGAGTATTGCTTAAGGTGACTGGTTCTTTCAAGATCAGATGGTTCTTTCCTAGATCAGATAAGAGGTTTTGGTATGTTGAAATTGACTTGCTAAAAAGTGCCTTTTGTGTAACAGTAAAAAGAGCTTCCAGGAAGCTGCTGGCCTTCAGTCCTTGAGAGGCTGATCCTGTTGCTTGAGAAGCCTAAACTCATCCTTCAGTGTCTCGCTTTCTTTGACCAATCATCCCACATAACCTAGAACCTAGCATCAGGCTAGCTCAGTTGGTAGAGTACCAGGCTGTTAATCCCAGTGTCATGGGTTCAAGCCCCACATTGGGCGCCAAGTGTTGGTGTTCTGGGTTACGAAGGACAATTGATCAAAGAAAGATACAGGAGAATGAGTTTAGGCTTCTTTGTTTACTGAGGAGGTTATAAGCAGCCCTGAGGGTTCTTTACTGCTGAGCTTAAGACATCTGATCTTGTCACAAAAGATGTCAAACATGGCTTGCTATTTGAGGTGAGATGCTCAGAGTTGCTTTCTGTGACCAACCACTCCAGCATAATGCTGGGTTTCCAGTGTTCATATGCTTGGTTGCTCTCAGGAATACAGCTTGGACCTTTTATAAGATTCTTATTAATTGTGTGTGTGTGTGTGTGTGTGTGTGTGTGTGTGTGTGTGTGTGTGTGTGTGTGTGTGTTTTGAGGGGAGTAATCAGAAGGTATTTGAAAAAACTGATCACTTTCACAAATCCCAGGTTAGACTGCCTGGACTCAAATGCCTCAGTTTATCCACATATGAGCTAGAGATAAGCAAAGTTGGATAACTGTAGGAGTGAAATGAACTATAACATAATGGTCATTAGGCTGATATGTAATGACAATAGTTCTATTTTAACAAAAGTTACCATGGTCATCTCAGGGACTGGAAACAGCCTCTTTAGGAATGTTATTTAAGCTGTGGCTCAAAGTATGAGTAGAAAGCAGACCATGGTGAGGCTTCTGCTCTAAGTGGCAGAGCTGTTGGAGGGTGGCTTTGAGGGAATCGATGGCACAACGTTTTGTTGTTGTTGATACAACACTTAGTGGAAGCACTAGGCTGATCTCTGTACCTTTCCCTCCAGAGGATCCTGCTGGGTGTGAGCAGAGCGGCAGTGAGTGTGAGCAAGCAGAGGACCTGAAGGCTGCCAGCCACCAGGAACCAGTGGTTAATTACCTAGGACGTGACTTATTAATGGATTCACGTATCAGGTGGCTCTTTCACAGAAAGGTGATGTACTTGTTACCAAGCAGTGTACAGAGAAAAGGATATTTTATTGTAGGCAGGGCCCAGGATGTGCTGAAAATTATAGCACAGCACGTTTAGCATTAGTGTGGGTGGGGGGTTAAGGTTCCTGGAACAGACAGGGAGGTGCAGCTGGAATGTGAGGCTAGCTGAGTAATCCCAAGGGCTTTGGAAGGCAGGTCCATAGTAGGGTTGCTGTCGTGGACAGAGCTGAGGAGGTGTGTCTTGTTTCAATGTGAAGAGATGAATTGGAGGTAAGTAAGACAGAAAGCAGAAGAATTAGGAGTCAGTTGCTAAAGTCCAGATACGACAACATGAAGGATCAAACCATAAAAATAATAGTGAAGGAAGGGAGAGAAAGCCATATGCGTTTCCTATAGCACAGAGGTGGATTGAGGCATAATGCTGGGTCCTGATGGGGATATTGAATGCATGGCAAAACATTTCACAGTGTGGAGCAAGGGTGACAAATGGTTACTGTATTGGTTATCTACTGCTGTGTAAAAAATTACCCCAAACTTACTGGATTAAAACAACCAGCACATATTTTCTTACAGTTTCTGTGGGTCAGGAATCCTGGTTAGGATTCTCTTGTCTGGAGTCTGTGAGAAGGCCACAAGCTAGATGTCTGTGGTCTTACCACGGTAGGGCCACTTACAAATTTAATCACATGCCTTTGTGGGAGCTGCCTGGAGTCACCTCAGTGTTTCACTTCCTGTTGCAAGGCTCCACTTCCTAAAGAAGGTTCCATAACCTTTCAAAACAGCACCACTGTCTGGGAACCAAGTATTCAAACATAACACCCTGTTGGAAAACATCTTACATTCAACTGAGAACTACACGGCAAACATGTGATCCTTGGGAAGAGAAAGAGTGCACAAACATGATGGAGCCATAGAGCTCTCTGAGGCAGCAATGGCAAGGCCAACTAGAAGATCACCACTGTCAATTAAGGGCAACAAGTTTTCTCAAACACCAGACCATTCTTTCTGTTCAAGTAACAGCCCCTCACCCCACCCCTGGGACCAGCTGGCCTTAGGACTCCATGACTTTTGTGTGTTCACTGCAGTTCCTCAGATTCCATATTTTTCTGATTCACTTCCAAGTTTAGCTAAATTGAAGAGTCCAGTGTACAACTACAAATAAACACTAACAAAAAATTTTTGACAAAAAGAAGTCAGAACAAAATGGAATTCACTTTTTTTGGTGACCTAATCTTAGACCTGACATCTTGTGGTTATTGTTGTATTCTATTAATTAGAAGTGAGACACAATAGCCAGGTGGTTTTGGTACATATCTTTAATCCCAGCACTTGGGAGACAAAGGTAGGCAGATGTTATGAGTTCCAGGCCAGCCAGGTATGGTTACATAGAGAAACCCTGGCGGGAGGGAGAGAGGAAGAAGAAGAAGAAGAAGAAGAAGAAGAAGAAGAAGAAGAAGAAGAAGAAGAAGAAGAAGAAGAAGAAGAAGAAGAAGAAGAAAGCAGAGCAGAAGAGAAGAGAGCCACAAAGTTCAGTGTACACTCAAGAGGAAGACATTCAACAAGAATGTATACACTAGAAGATAAGGGTCATTGGAGACCATACAGGAGGCTATATACTACGATGTTTGCTTTTAAGGATACTATTCAGTGTGGCTAATGAAAGAAAATTAGGAATTCTTCCTTTTATTCTGTATTCTGAGATAGGGTTTCATGTAGCTCAGGCTAGCCTTGAATTCACTATTGTAGCCAAAGATGACTTTGAATTTCTGTTCCTTCTGTCTGTACTTCCCAAGTGCTTGGCTTACAGGTGTGGACCGCACACCCAGTTTGTGCAGGGCTGAGGACCAAAACCAAGGCTACCTGCACGCTAGGCAAATAGTCTACTAGCTGAGCTACGTCTCTAAGCCTCATCCAATGTGAAACCTTCCAATTTGTAAATTCTGGACCTTGATTTTAAAATGCTATATAGTTTTAGTCAAATAAAACATTCCAAACATGGACTGTGAGAACCTGATCTAAGATTTCTGGCAAGGGAGCCATAGCAGAAGGGTCAGGACTAGAGAGCAGAGAGCAGAGAGGTCTTGGTGCGGGAGAAGGTGTGTGTATGGCAGGGACAGTCACTGTTAAGACAGCAGGAGCTCTAGGAGAGAAATGCCAATCATTTGACCCAGGAATATATTACATATTCACATAAACTCTGCAGTCATATCGATGAAAATGACTTGTTTTCATTAAAGGTAAGCCTCTGAGCCCTGGTCTGACAGCTGCATGTCTATATAAAATGAGACACATTGGCATCCATAGGGCAGGTGGTTCCCTGCTCGCTAAAGGAACAGAAAGACAACTGAGCCTTGTTAGGTAGGAGAGAATGCGTCCTACAACAGGAAGCAGTGTTTGGCTTTGAAGAGACTTGATGAAGAAGAGAGTGACTGACAGGGCAGAGCTCCCGCCTGCTGTGTCGGATGAGCTGCCTCAGCTGTGCTCTGGCCCATGTTAAGAAAGGTTAGGAACTGCTTCTAGACAAATACCTGAGCATTAGCTGACTCGGAGGAATGTGCTGGAAAGCAAGCTGGCTCTCAAATGTGTCAGAGCACTGGGATACAGCGTGGGCTTTCATCAGTGACACACACACCTCAGTGAAACCTGGTTTATATGCACTCACTGAAAGGCTTCGTAAGCAAGAAAACTTTACAGAAAATTCTCCTCATTGCTTAATTCAGTAAATCCATCTGGTACATACATGTGTTAAGTGCTTGAGTCACCATGGGAAATGGCCAAGGTCACTCTGTCCCAATGCCTGGCAGGTTCCCGGGCAAGGCAGGTACTCATCCAATAAGAATAAGAAGGCTTGGATGTAGATTTAGTGGGAGCAAGTAGAGCAGCTATGGGAACTTCACTTCAAAGTAACTTGAGAAGGCATTCAGAGAACTACAAGGTGCCAGGGGATTTCAGACTACTTGCTATGTAAGCGGTAATGGAGAAATAGATATGTATGTATGTATGTATGTATATGTATGTATATGTACATGTGTTGTGCGCACACACACACACACACACACACACTTCACATTCAATAGCACATTTCCCTTTCACCATCCAAGTGGCTCTCTCACATCTTTGAGAAGTCATCCTCCGTTTATAGTAGACCATAGGGTAGGAGGTAAGCCTTTTCTAGAATACTAATAGCAATGAGTTCCTTTGCTCCTAAAGCAAATCCTCTGTTCTTATCTCCCTTATATTGTCATGTAGACACTACCTAAAGCCAGGAGTAGAAGGCACATGACAGGCAAGGATGTGGGGAACCTTCTATGTTGCTAGTGAATAAAGGGCTGTGAGTGCTCTGGAAAGAGCCTGGCAGTTTATTGGTTAAGCACGAGTTCCCCAGGGATCAAAAGTGCCCCTGTTGGGTGTGTAGACAAGAGAAAAGTGAACATATGTCCACACAAAATATCTACATGGGTAATTAACCATAATAATTGCGATAGTGGCAAAGTGGAGACAACTTAAGTGTCTACCAGTCAATGGAGGTGTAAGCCAATGTGGTATGGCAGTACAATGGGTTGTCCATACACAACAGTGAAAACCCAGTACGGTGGTTCCTCAAAAATCTGAAAATAGAACATATATAACATTCTTGGGTATACACGCGAAGGATGATAACTCAGCATACCGCCATGCGGTTTGTATACATCCTTTCTTATTGCTGCACATATTCACGATAGGCAGGGAAAGGAACCAGCCCAGATGACCTGGCAAAGAAACACCATATAGCATTCAATGAAACTTCATACAGCCATAACGAAAAAGTGAAATCCTGATGCTTGCAGGAAGATGGATATGACTAGAAGTCATCACATCAAGTGAAATAAGCCAGACTAAGAAAAGCAAATACTTCATGTTTTCTCTCATGGGTGGTTCCTAGACTTCATATGTATGTGTGTGTATGAAAAGAAGAAAAAAACTTCACTGAGGAGGAAACTCAGCTTTATAAGCACATCTCTAAGCCGTTTCAGTGAGGGCACTTTATCATTAGGATCAAAAGGAGGAGCATTAGCATACAGTATGGTGTTACTGCCACAATGGAGGGAGACCGTGAAACCTGGCCAGCGTGGCTGTGAGTTACCACCCTCGGGGCTCCTGCTTTCATTACTTGTGCTCACTGTGGACAGATAATAATGTGACTGAGGTAGAGAAGCCAATTTATGCAACAGATACTAAACAATTCTGATAATATTTTATAGATGTGAGGATGTATTTTTAAAAATTCATCAAGAATTTGAGAAAAATTACCAAGATGTGATATAGACATTAGACTGAACCAAAAAAAATCTTTAAAACAAAAACAAGAGCCATTCAATGTGTTTAGTATGAATGATGTATGCAGAGAAACAAAAATCTAATTTTATGAACATAATTTGGAAAAAGATTACACACAAGGGAAAATATGAGCTTATGTTAAAGAAGCAGGGAACAGTATATTAGTAATCAAAAGCAGGAATACAAAGTGAAAAATAGACCAGCCATAATGACCTGACAATGATGACTTTGATGGTATGAAAAACAAGTTCAGATTAAAAAAAAAAAAATTTAAAAGAGGGGCTGGAGAGATGGCTCAGAGGTTAAGAGCACTGACTGTTCTTCCAGAGGTCCTGAGTTCAATTCCCAGCAACCACATGGTGGTTCACAACCATCTATAGTGAGATCTGGTGCCATCTTCTGGCATGCAGGTGGACATGCAGCCAGAACACTGTATACATTAAAAAAATCAATAAATACTAAAACAAAATAAAACAAGTCCAGGTGTCTGTCCTCTACCAACACCAACAAGCCTGCTTGCAGTCTGCGTTAGCCTCATCTATTCCACTCTCCTTGGTCATAGTTTCTCCTTTTGGGTTGTTAAACAACACTTTGAGTTCATTTTGCATTCTGTTTTCTATTTTCACTTTGTAGTTATTTCTGGGTGATATGCTTTCCCCAGGCATTAGGATCCAGCATCCAGACACACACATATAATGTTACCTATTATTAGTCACAAATACTGATTCTCAGGGAAAGGATTATAGCTTCCTCTTTGTCATTGGCAGCGGCCGGCTTAAGTTGGTTGGCAGATTCTCAGCATCTCTATGAACACTCCTGATCCACCTGCCTAGCTGCCTTCTTTTGTTGGCTTCAGCTTGCCCACTGCTGGTAACCAATAAGACCACTGCTCTAACCCTCTCTTAGGCTCAGTGTAGTAGCCACAGGGACACAAACACACTCTTTACTTGAGATGCGTTCTTTTAGTCTTCAATTTTATTTGATCGGAAAACCAAAACATTGCTTGTGAGCAGGCTTCCTTTTCTCTACATAATTGTGTAATTTTATTAGACCCATTTTTAATGCTCAGCATATATAAAATCATGTTCATGGGAAGATACTTTATTAGGTAACACAGATGATGATTTTCACCCTTATGTCTACCTCTTTTGCCATTTTAGAAGAACTTGCAGGGTTAAAGCTAATATAGAATGTGGTATGGTATACGTGTTACCTGTGGGTGAAGCTTGAAAACATTATAACAAAGAAAGCAAGCCAGCTCAGAATATGACAGACTTCATGATTCCATTTTAATGAAATCTCAACAATAGGAAATCTATAACTGGGAAATAGATTAGGGATTGTGCAGGGGTGTGAGAAGAATAGCACGATGTGGGGAGGCTCATTGTTAAAAGATACAGGTTTTCTCTTCAAGATGATGGACATGTCCTAAAATTATAACAATTGCACAGCCAAATCTCATGGTTTGGATCAGCATTTCCTCCCAGAGTTTTAAAAGCCTAGTCCCCAGGGTGGAGCTATTGGGAGGTATGGAGACTGTGGGATGTGGGACTTTGTGGGAGATGCTGAATCATTGGGTGTATGTCCCTGAAAGGGATCATGACAGCCTTGCTCATCTTTCTCTTTGCTTTTAGCTTATGATGTGGCTGTCTTTCTGCAGCACTCAGTCCCACCATGATGTGATGCCCTCTTGGCAATCCCACAGAGTGAGGACGCCTGTGCCGAGCCAAATTTCTCATTTCTTTTTACAAGTTAATTTCCTCTGATATTTCGTTATCATGACAAGAAGCAGACATGCTTTTTAACATGTTATGTACAGTAGAAATGCATTGACTCATACATTTTGAATGGCGGCTTTCATGGTTTCTGCACCTAGTGATGGATACCACTGGTAAAGAGGAAAGCCACAGGACCAGCCCCTTGTACTTCTTAGATGGCAAGAAGATGCTGAAATGGTCCTGCCCCTTTAACGAAGCTCTTACCTTTGCTTTTCCCCCAGTATGCTTTATTTTCTCTTCTTTTTCAGTAAACTTCTGGTATGCTTAATACTGTTATTTTTCTTTGAAAATTGCATGCACTGGCCTTTTATAAAATGTATTATTTCTAATTTAGAAATCCTACACTCTTAATTTGGTCTGGTTTTATTATGCTTTACTTTTCTCAGGGATAACTCAAGACTCTTGTTTTCAAATTGCCATCACTGTGTTTTAAGCATCCCCTTATATTTACATCCCAACCTTCTGTGACTCTAGACTTGCCACTTCTCCATTAACCTCCAGAATTCAGAGTCTCTGAGTGCCTGATACCTCATCAACCAGCCACAGTTCTCTCGTGGGGCTGAGGCAAGGCACTGAGGGCAGACACGGCTGATCTGATAATCCAAAACTGAAACAGTGACAGCAAATATTTTAAGTGTCAGAAAAAGCCATTGGGTGAAAATTAATGTTGGTGTTCATACACAGGCATGATTTAAGAGTTACATGAAGAAATTAAAAATTATAAAACCACACAACAGGTTATTCTGTTTCTCCACTCAGTGCAATAAATTAATATGCTTATGTCTTGCAAGTTTAGCAACTTGGTAAGTAACTGCAAGGTGGAGAAGCAAAATGCCTCCTATGCTTAGGTTTTGAATGTGTCTAGCTTGGGCAGCACATCTGCTCCTACTAACTTAATATATGACTTCATATTAAGTTTTTGCATTCTATAAACACACACAAGATTGGGGGCGGGAACTCAGCCAGGAGTAAGCAAGGAATTCATGGGGGAAAAAAAACCTACATCCTTTCAAAACCAGTACTGGAGCTGATTTGCAGAGAGAGCAACCACATGTGGATTATGCATGGCTAGCCATGTAATCCCCAAAGAGCAAAATACTGGCTAATTATTTCTGCTGAGAGAGAGAGAGAGAGAGAGAGAGAGAGAGAGAGAGAGAGAGAGAGAGAGAGAGAGAGACTTACTGCCTGCTTCAGTGTTTCATGGACTTTACGTAGATTATCTCAAGTTCTTACATAAACGTACAGGATAAGCATTAGCACTCATATTTTCTAGGTGAGAAAACCAAAGAGTAGAAAGATTAAGTGATGTGTCAAGGCCCTGGAGATGTTACTGTTAGAACCGTGCCCCAGCCCCAGCCCCAGCCCCAGTGCAGGAAAGAAGGGCACAAGATAGGATCTCAAGGTGCATCCCAGGCTGGCGTCAAACTCAGTCTCCTGTTTCAGCCTCCCACTGTGTTCATGCTAAGAACACAGATATATGCTACCCTGCTCTACACTGATAAAGCCATCCCTTCATAGACTTGGCTTTCCTTGTTAAACAGCATTGTCTCCTTAGTTCATTCACTCACATATTGTCTCATTACTATGATTTTAAAAAAAAAAAAAATTGCCCGGATTGTAGATCTGAAACAATTCAGAAAACGAGAGCCATGTTTGAGATTAGTGTTATGAATATAAATAATTTTGATGGCAAAGGATGAAAGGATGTTAGTAGAAGCCAACACCTATATGAAAAACAATACTTTTCTGGAAGCAGCCTCCCCACTCAGTGGGGATAGCCTGCCAAAAGAGCTCCCCCTGGGTCTCCCTTTCAATTGCAGCTGTGACATCTTCCTCCATGTATGCTGGGCTGCTTTTGAAGTGACTCTAAAAAAGGATGATTTTGCTTTGATATGTAAAGTTCAAAGCGACTTTGTTCAACTAAGAGTTGAATAATAGCATGCAGGTGAAAGGAATTTTGGGTTCATTGGTAAACTGTGGCCTCCACCCAAATCACAAATATTTGGATAAAATCAGGAAGTTACAAAATGGCAAAGTAGCAATGAAGGGAAATGGACCGCCCAGGAGTCTGGAAGTGGACTTTGATGCCCTTTGGTTTCATTGTAAAAATCAGCATTTAATTCAGGCTGAGACAAATAACAGAGTAGTGTTATTCATCTCTTGGTTGTATGGTCAGGTTATACAGTCACTCAGAGAAAGTATCAACAAGCGATCTCTTTAGGAGAGATCTTGAGAGTGTTGATCATTTGTTTATCACCACCATCGTCATCACCACCATCGTCATCACCACCATCGTCATCACCACCATCGTCATCACCACCACCATCATCACCACCATCATCATCACCACCATCATCATCACCACCACCACCATCATCATCATCATCACCATCATCATCATCACCATCATCATCACCACCATCGTCATCATCATGAGAAAAGTCTTTCCCTTGCTGTCACACTTACACTGTCATGTGGGAAGGTTCTTACATTCAAGGGTTAGGAACAGGGATGTTTTATAAAATGTCATTTGTGGTAGAATAAGGAGGAGCTGGGGAGAGGTGACTGACTCCAGACAGGTTCTACAGTAGGGAATATAGTTGGAACCACAGAGACATTCACATTTTAACCCCCAGAACCTCTGAAGACTTTTTCTTCTGTGGCCAAAGGGGATTTTAAGGTGTGATGAAGGGCGGTGGGAGGCAGAGACAGCTGTGGGTTATCCGGGAGAGCCCCATCCAACCACAGCTTCCTGAAGAGTAAGGAATCTTTTCCAGCTGGGTTTAGAAAGCCACGTGCTGATGGACGAGTCTGAGAGTTGCTACGTTGCCAACCTTTCATTGTTCATCACGTGTGCCCCTTTATCGCAGAGAAACCTTTCCTAGGGCTATGCATCCGCCTTCCCTTAACAGTGATGGCTTTGCTTGGAGTAAATAATGCAAAACAGACAGAATCCTGCAGGCCCACAAACTAATGCCAAACTTGGGCATATTCCAGTCTACTGTCCTTATTGCTAAAAATAAAACCTCACGTATTCTCCATGTATGAACGCATGAAGGGAAAGCATTTTGTTGAAAGGACACATGATAGTAAGGTGCAAGGTGATGCCTTGAACTCTCACTCAGATTTCCGATAGTGGCTCATATCACAGCACGTTCAGACTTGAGCAGACGGACATCTGTTTAATAAGCTCGCCTTTATATAAAAATGGATTGCTTTTCTGCACTCGTGCCCTCCTACTGCCACACAGGCTTCCTTGTCCTTGTTCTCTGTGGTCTTCTCTCATCACTCCTTCTCTGTCTTGCACCCCACAGCTTGCTCGCACCATAGGGCTCAGCTCAACTGTATTCCTCACTGCCAAAGACGAAATGCTCAAAAATTAATGTATTAACTTAATTAACACATGTAGAGTATACTAATGACAAACTCACTGAGATCATTCACTAAGCGTTGTGAGGGGCAGGACCTGGACTTCATGCCTCCCTCATCATGGGTCCCCTTACGCATCATTTCCTGCCGGCGTCCCATGTGGCACATTTGCACAGTCAACAGAGTCTTATGGGATTCCCAGAAGTAAAATGCTTGTATTGTAAGTGGTCATTGTCTCTATCCACTTTGGCCATCTGCCACGCTGCAGTCTACTGGGTCATTAGGATTTGGTTTAGTGGGACACAGTTATGGGAGATGTAGTCACTTCCTTTTTCAGTTAGATGGTTTCTGGCTGACCCAGTCTAGAATGGCTTCTAGACACTTCCTGCTCCCGGGGCCAACCACTGGCATTATGCTGAAGGAAGAGGATAAGAGTATGTCCTACCCATCTTAGCATGGAGGGACAGGAGCAAAGGAAAGCTAGGTAGAGCCTGAAGCTGTTCTGTGGGAGGAGCCTAAGCATAGGGCAAGGTTCTCATCAAGACAGACACTCTTTCCTATCAGGAGCATGCTTGATGATACAATGACAAACCCACATATATTTTATGGATATCACTGAGAATAGATTGCATCTAGGCACAATTCTGTCACAGGACATCTATGTGAGATTATATGCTTTATGCATTCTGCCAATAATAAGACACAAATTTTAACCAACAATTCTAGATGAGAATTTTTTTTAACTAAGTACAAAATTATCTGTTGAGACCTCATTTTTTTTTCATTTTATAGAAAGGCTTGTTACAAAATTGATATAACTTAAAGAGATAATAAAAATATGCATCAAAATATGTAGAAATCGATTATAAAAAAGAACCAGAGAACTAAAAAACAAAACCAATAGTATATATTTCTAGATTTGGAGGTCTCTTAATTCATTTTATGCTGCTATGACAATTTCTGAGGCCGGGTAATTTATAAAGAACAGTCAGGTTTTTGTTTTGTTTGGTTTTTTTTTTTTTCCTCCAAGTCTAGAGGTGGGGAGGTTGAAGGCTCCATTTGATGAGGGTTTTTTTCACCTCATGGTGGAAAGCAGACAGGCAAGAGAACACACTAGAGAGAGAAAGGGAGGGGAAAATAGGAGTAACTCTCCTGATGATGACACTAATTGCCTCTTCAAGGCCACACCTCCCAGCATTGTGACATGGGCTGCTCAGTTCCTAAAGCATGGCCTTGGGTAAACAAAATCAAACCCTAGTAGGAATTTCATAGTATTTATCATCACTGTAATAGTGATGATCTACATATTTTATTCCAAAGAGAAATTGTTATTCATGTTTATTTTGGTACGTTTTGGATGGTACTGGCTGAATATTGAACCCAAGGCTTTGCATATGTAGAACTGAGCCACATTCCCAAACTGTATGCTTTTTGAAAAATACTTCATTAGCTAAATTTGGCACTTTATGGTTATTGCCACTGAAAGTGGTTGTTTCACTTGGTTGTGTTGTGTCTAAGGTAATGCAGTAGAGAGGAAACCCTCTGGGAGCCATATTGATATTCTGAGACATGGGTCATACAGATTAGTTAGCGTCTAAGTTCTTTCTTTGCTCTGTCTCCGTTTTTTTCTTTCTTTCTTTCTTTCTTTGTTCCAGGAGAGCCCATATTAAGAGCTAGCTTGTTAAGGCTGACATAACAAAGTACCACCAGCTGTGTGGCTTAACCATAGGAATTAATTTTCTCACAGTGCTGGTAAGCCAGAGTGTCAGATAAAGGCACCAACAGGGCTGGCTGGGGGAGAATCTGCCTCCCCGCCACCATCTCTCTGCTTCTGGTGGTTGATGGAGTCGAGGTTGCTTAGTTCCTAGCTGCACCTCTGCCCTTGTACCTTCACCCTCATAGGACACTCTCCCTGTGTGCGTGGCTCTGTGCCCAGCATTCACTTGCCCTCCCCCAACTCCTTCCTCTTTGCTCTCCCTCCCTTCCCCCTCAGTGCTGGGTATCAAATCTAAGGCATTGCATATGCCGAGCAAGCTTGGCCACTGAGCTCCAAATTTCCCATGTTTTGACTTTTTCTTCTCTATCTTGGAAACAGGGCCTTGCTCTGTGGCCCAGGATGGCTTCAAATCTTCTATTCTCCTGCATCACAACCCTGAGTGTTGGTATGAAAGACACATACTTCCACATCTTACTAGTTTCCTGCTTTTTAAAGCATCTCAGTCACAGTGTGCAGGCCCACTCTAATGACTCCCTGTCCTTTCTACATCCACATAAACCCCGTTTCCAGATAAACTCTCATTCTACAGTAGTGAGATTAAGACCTCAATATGTCTTCTTGTAGAGACACAGTTCAACCCATGTGAATGATGAAATTCACTCAATAGAACAAAACTGTATTTTCATATTTAACTATGTAGAGCAAATATTTATTACATGTTCACTGACCACAAATATTTAGTTACCTGTTCCTTCTGAACTAAGAAATTGGTAACAATGATTGTCTTTGTTCTATAGTCCTTTACCTTTAAAATCGCATTGAAGATGTCAATTGCTCTGGAAATCCAGAGAAGGATGTTGTCTCTGAGGCTCCTCTGGCATTCACTTTCATGGGCCTCAAAACTTATCTCTTGTGCTTAGTCAATTTGAATTTAAATGATGCTGAGTGTTTGGGTTACTTTGGTGGGAAGTCTGCCACTATGGTCTGTGGATATCTGAAAGGACACTTTCCTTTGCTTGCTTATTTTCATTAAGGTATTCCTTGCCACTTGCTTAGTGTCTAGCATATGCCAGATGAACCAATGGATGACAGAAATGAGAGTAAACACGATAATGGAATGAACTCATGGGAGAGAGTCTGGCAGGTGAGTCCAGTCCCCTGTTTTTCCCTCATCTGAGTTTCACTGACCTTTCTCATCAGTAGTTTCATTCTGTGTTAGTATTTGCAGAAATACTAACACATTACTGACACTAATACTAATTTTCCAAAACCTCCTAATTTCTTTGCAGAATGTCTTGCTTTGAGTCTGTCTAAAATAATAATCACCATCTACATTACTACAAAGGAGGCTCTGCGCCCCTTCAATAAACTCCACAAACCTGCTCACTCCTGATTACTTGTTGGCAGGAGAGGCCCTGTTTTCTATTCTCACAGCCCTGTAGTTCTCCACGTCCCCTGCGCACTAGTCTCCGGGTCCTGCCCACATTGTATTTCTCTTTTGTTGGACAAAATAATATACTGACCAAGGTCAGGGTTACAGAGATATCCCACTCTGCAGAAATGTGAACACAACAACCAGCTGCCTTTGAAACATTATTAAGAGTTATTTTTGGCTGTGCCAAAAAAAAAAAAAGAAAAAAGAAAAAAAAAAGATGTTTCAAATATAACCATTACATGTCCAGTGGTTCTGCAAAAATGTTTACATTATTTCCACTTAGAGATGCTGATAAATAATGCTATATTGCTTTATTGTTATGTGTTGTTTATTCTGTAGGAAAGTTTCTTCTTCTTCCTTCTCCTTCTTCCTCTTCCTCTTGTTCTTGTTCTTTTTCTTCTTCTCTTCCTCCCCCTCCTACTCCCCCTCCTCCTCCTGCCCCTCCTCCTCCTTCTTTGTTTTTTTTTTTTTTAACCAGGGTTTCTCTGTGTAGCCTTGGCTGTCCTGGACCTGCTTTGTAGACCAGGCTGGCCTTGAACTCACAGAAATCTGCCCGCCTCTGCCTCTGCCTCCCTGAGTGCTGGGATTACAGGCATGCACCACCACGCCAGTTGGTTTGTGCTTTGTTAAAATAATCTGTAAGTGTTGATGCTGGGCCACCAGTTGTGCATAGATGCTTGTGCAAGAAAGGGTTTGAGAACAGATCCAACTGCTTCTCTGAATTCATATCATTGGCATAAGAAGAATTCTCGTTACTGATCCTCTTAGAAGCTAATATTTGCTAATAGTGTTAATGAAATATAATCACAAAGTTTTGATTTGAGATTTTGGAAATTTTGTGGTGTGTGTGTGTGTGTGTGTGTGTGTGTGTGTGTGTAAGACAAGGTCTCACTTAGATGACCTAGAGATCACTGTGTAGACAAGACTGGTCTAAAACTCACAGAGATCCACCTGCCTCTGTCTCCTGGGTGCTGTGTTTAATGTGCGTGCTATCAGATCTGGCTGATGACACATTTTTGTGTTACTTATTTTATTACTGTAAAAACTGAACATGTTTATGAGTGTGAGTTGACATTTCTGTTACGGTTAATGACCTTTACACAAATGTTCCATTGGCCTGTTATTAGTTGGGGCATTGCTGATGTTTAATAACTATTTGCGTGAGCTGTTTGTGTAGAAAGTACATCAACTTGAACATTTCATTGGAAACATCTTCTCATTTAACATGCAGCTTGTAATTTTCTATACATAGGAGTTTTCACTTTTGCAGTCAATCTGCGTGAAAGAACTCCCGGGCAGGGTGAGGTAGGAGGGTTGTGATTTCAAGGCAAGCCAAGGAGAGGCCCTGCGTAATGTACACCTAGTTGGTAAATTGCCATGTGCTGGTTGAACGTGCTGAGAAGCTAGCGCTCAGAATATAGCCATCCATGCAGTTCCTCCTTCCCCCCGCCCCTCATGTTAGACTCAAGGCCGTTTGTCTCAAAGTGTCCTTCAAGGCCCTTTATCTGAGGATGAGTTGGCTCTCTTGACTTTGTGACAGGGAGGGAAGAGAATAGCAACATACCCAAGGGTAAAAACTGTGTGTCCCTGAGAATAGCTAGAAGGTGAATGGTTTCCAACCAACGTCAAGGTTGTTTATCTCATGATATAAAAGGGCTTGCAGTGGGAGAGAAAAGCCGGGAATTCGGCCGTGGGAAAAAGCTCAATTCCAGCTGTCAGCCTCAGCTTCTTCAGCCAGTTTCTGCTGAATGTTGGGAGCTCTGGATTTGGTGCTGTCATCTCCACCTGTTGCTGTTTCAGAAGAACACACCCTGCTCTGTTCCCCCACCCCACCTCCCGCCCCCGCCCCCACTCCCTTAGTTGGTTTCTACTAGATGTTCTTATGCCCCCAGTTTGATGATGTCACCATTTGTTGCAATTTATTCTTTTACTTGGAAGTTTCACCTACCGGGGATGGGACTCTTGGGAACTTCAGCTAGCTGCCTTGAAGGCACCTCCCTAGTTGATTTCTGCTGCATTAATTTTTTTCTTTGTTCTTGAGAAATTCATAGAAGTAAATAATGAAATATGATTATCTCTGGTCCACACCTCCCCCTCCAACTTCCTCATGTGCCCCTGTCCACATCCCTCCCTCAACTTCATTTCTTTCTTTCTTCTTTCTTTTTTCCCCTGATAGCCTACTAATTCCAGTTAGCGTTGCCTATGTGTATATGACTATGAGGTCATTCATTGGGGCGGGGGGGAAGGTTCTCCCTTCACCAGCAACTATGAAATGCCAGTAGCCCCTCAGTAAAGGGGTGGAGCTGGAGACCACCTAGTCTATCCCAGCTATGATGGAATGGGTTGGCTTGATCCTATGCAGGTCTTGTTCGGGTAACTGCAGCAGCTATGAGTTCATGGGCGTAGCAGCCATATCATATCCAGAAGAGATGGGGTACCCCTCCCCATCTTCTGGATCTTACATCCCTTCTACCTACTTTTCTGTGATGTTCTCTGAGCCTCAGTGGGAGGGGCTGATGTAGGTGTCCTGTTTATGGCTGAGTGCTCTATTATTCTCAGCACTCTGACTGGTTATGAGCCTCTGCATTAACTGGTGCCCACTGCAAAAAGAAGCTTCTCTGATCAAGGTTGAGAGTATTCCAGGTCTATGGGTGCAAACATAAATATTTATGAAATAATTTGACAGCATGACCAGTTAGCAAAGTAATAATAACATGTTTTGCCCTAGGGCCTATGACTTCCTCAACCATGATTTTTGACAAGGATTACAGTACTGAGGCAGGCCTCAACTCCAATTCATTACCCCATAAGACTCCTGCCCCTGCTGCTCCACTGAGCATATTTTGCCTGGCAGGTTGGTACTGTAGCACACAGTGTCCAGTGCTGAGTGGGATCATTGGTGTCTTTTCTCTTCCAGCATGCAGTGCAGCACCTTCTGGAACTATGAAAGATGCTGGATATTTTGAGTGTCCAATTTGATAATGTTTTGCTGCCTGTCTAATTGTTGTTATTTATTCTTTTACTTTGGCTTGCTATACACTTAATAATTTCATTCATTCAAAACCAAAAAATATGGCCATCATAGATCATTCTCCAGATTATACAGCACACCCTGCTTCAGAAACAAAAATAAAAATGGATTCAATCCATGAATGTGAAATCCAAAATTTATTAGACAAAATTTATTTCAAGAACATGCTGTAGCCGGGAGACAGAGGCAAGTGGATCTCTATGAGTTCGAGGCCAGTCTGGTTTACAAAGTGAGTCTAGGACAGAGAAAACTCATCTCAAAAAAGAAAAAAAAAGAACAGAACACTACACATTTTATTAATTTTATTTAAGAGCACCAGCAAGGTGACTAAGAGAAATGTGCCAGGATAAAAATGGAGGTATTACGTAATAGAAGAAAGAATATTTGCATAAAAGAGCGGTTTTATTTTCCTTTTTCAAGATCATAAAAGCACCATATCCTTATCACTTGCTAAAAAGGAAAGGATGCGGTAGAAGGGTCCATTATCCCAGCGTACATTACACTTCCCTGGCGTGGCTTAGAATCATTTTGTCAGTTAATAAAGACAAACCGTGGATACTTTAATGGGATTTATATTAAACCACTTCCTTGTGTTCCGGGATGTCCAACTCCCATGGGTTGTCTCCTGTTTCATCTGGCTTCCTTCCTCAGCCTCCTCTGCTGGATCCTTTCTCTTGCCTCAGATTGGAGGCTAGCGACCCTGGAGCCTCCACGTGCATCTCTCTACAGATGACCTTGTGCAGGTTCTGGCTCTGCCCTCGTCTCTGCTGATGACCAAAGATGCTTCCCCCAAGAGTCAGACTAGAGCAGCTCCCTAGTCACCATCTCCACTTGAATTGTAATGCACATTTCACACTTGACAGGCCCCAAACCCTTGTTCTAGATCCTTCCCAAGTTTCCTCACTGGGGCTAGCAACCAGTTGCTTCAGTGCAAAGACCTATGAGACAGGTTTGATGCCTTTCTCTTCTTCACCCTTCATATTTAGCCTACCAGTAATACTTTTATTTTGTTTTGTTATGTTGTGTTTGAAACAGGGTCTCACAATGTAGACCAGAGACTGGCTTTGAACTCAGATCCTTCAGTTTTAGCCTCCTGAGTATTGGGGTTACAAATACATGCTACCATGCCAGCTTTGGCAAGTCTTTTATATATACTGCAAATATATGTGGGATCTGATTATTTGTTCCACCCTCATGTTACTATCGGCACATTTTCTCCAATCTAATTTATTCAGTGTTGCTTTCTGCTTTCACTCTCTTCTCACCATCTCTGTCCTGCCTGTCTTCAGGGTTGAGACCAGACAGATGCATGAGTATGTTTGTGTGTGCACACACGCACATGAACCCATTCAGGTGTCGTAGGTAGCAAGAGAATCACCAGAGACCCCACTCTCTCTCATGCTCTCCCTGAGCCTAAAGCTGGAGTGTGCTGCTTCCCAGCCAGCCATGGGGTGTCAGGTGTGCCCAGCTCTTTATGTGGGTTCTGAAGACTTAAACTCAGCTCTTTGCATTTCCTTAGCCGGCACAGAATCATCTCCCCAGCCACCTTCCAACCCCACCCCTTTTGAGACAGGCTTTCATGTAGCTCAGGCTGGCCTTTGCTGTGTAGCCAAGATGACCTTGAATTATTGACCCTCCGGTCTTTACCTCCAAGTACTGGGAGTATGGCTGAGCCTACACACCTGGTTTCACATAGATCTTTTTACAAATGAAATTGGAACACACCCCGAACTGGTCCAATGCAGTTATCAGACTAAAGACAAAACTCCAAGTCCTTTTATGGCCTCTAGGCCCCTACAAGATCAGGCACACACACTCCCTCTGCCTTCATCTCCAGCCAGTCCTTTATTTTCTTGTTCTGTACTGATAGCAATATATTGCTTATTGCTTTGAGTGGCAGGAGGCCTAGCTCTACCACAGCATCTTTGTATTTTGCCGTTTCCCTTTGCAAGAACACAGTTCTTCCAGACGAGGGTATAGACTCTGTGCCGTATTGTATTTAAATGTCTATTCAGACATCATTTCCTTGGAGGTCTTTCCACCCGGCTATGCTGGACTGTATTCATTGCAACTACAGCTGTGCCTGTGAGTCGTGAGAGAAGGAAACACACACTTGTACAAAAGGCTATGTCACTGTGACTGGAGATTAGACGATGGGTTAGAGGATGAAAACACAGTGAAAAGAAGAAGCTGAGTACATGAAACCAATGATATGGCAGAATTGCTGAGGACAAGGAAGAGTAAGTGACTTTAAGAGGACAGACCTACAGAAGCCATGTTGGTGAGTTTACTATTAACTGCACACAAGCCATGGTCGTCTGGGAAGAGGGAACTTTAAGTGTGAGAAAATCCAGTTGGCCTAGAGGCAAGCCTATGAAGCATTTTTTTGATTCATGATTGGTGAAGGAGGACCTAGCCCACTGTGGGCAGTGCCACTCCTGGGCAGGTGGTCCTGGCTTGTAAAGAAAGCAGGCTGAGCAAGCCATAGAGAGCAAGCCAGTGAGCAGCACTCTTCCATGGCGTCGGTTAGCTCCTGCCTCAGGTTTCTGCCCTACTTGCTTTTGCCTTGGCTTCCCTCAGTGACAGAGTATGATCCGGACGTGTGAGCCAAACAAAGCCTTTCCTCTAAGATGCTTTCAGTAATTTTTTTTTTTTTAAATGGATGGAGGCCCAGGGGCAGAGTGGAAAGGAGGTCACACACTGTTCTTCAAATGAATAGGGTTCTAAGACAGAACTGAGTCCTAGGTCTCTTTCCTACCTAGCAAAAGGTGATCCAAGGCAACTGGACTTCTGGGGGGAAAGTGCTTCCTGAAAACTGGAGATTTAAAAGAAATAGCCATCAGAAATGATGTTCCTATAATACACAAAAAGTCCCGAGACTCTGTAATAATTTAAAATCTGAATTAAGCTGCTTCTTAACCAAAAGCTGCACTCGTGGTCCTGCTGGGCAGCCAGGACTGAAACCACGTTAGGGGTGAGGCCGGAAAGCGTGTGCTCCTGTGCTCCTGTGCTCCTGTGCTCCTGTGCTCCTGTGCTCCTGTGCTCCTGTGCTCCTGTGCTCCTGTGCTCCTGTGCTCCTGTGCTCCGTGCCAGTGCCGGAGCCCCATCTGCATCCATTTCCTGCATATTCCAAACATTTCCTCATTGCACAGTTCTTTTGCTCTCCAGTTAATACCCTGACAGGTCTTCTGTTTGCTTTAGGTGGCGGTCTTCTCTCTTGCCGCCGTGTGTTGGAAACCAGAGGTGGTATAACTGGAAACAAAAAGGGTTTAAGTTCAGGGGTTCTCAGACTTTCCTCAGCATCAGGCACACTTCAGAGGACACAACCTCAGTCTATGAACAGACAAGAGCAGAACCAGTCTAAAGGCCCATAGCCTGGAACCCACTGTGTTTCCCACACACTCCACAAAGGTACTTTGCAAGGTCCTTCGAGATCTCTCCTCAACACGTTCAGTCCAGCTTTACCCTTTACAGTATGGAAGTTTTTTTCTAGTGGGGACTGACTGATGATGACACTATACATAGTTAGGACTGTCTCATAGGTCCTCACGCGGTTTCCTTCTTCATATAATGTGGCCTCTTTTCCTCCCTGGGTCCACCTTGGTCATTCACTGTCTCCACAGAAAGAGGCACAGGGAATTGAATTACCCACAGCAGCTTCGCCCCAAGGTTAAGTGAGGGAAGAGCCGCAAGGCTGGACTGCCCTGGATTCTGCAGCCTCCACAGTGATCTCATTTATCTAGGCTGCTCCACTTTCAGTCTCTCTGGTAATTCCAAGTGGCCTGTGCAATCGTTATCTTGCCTGTGAGGGGAGATAAAAAGCCTTGTTAGTTTTAAAGGGAAAGTTTCAGTGATTGAAAATTTATCAGCAGGATGGCCATGGAAAGTGCGTGTGTGCATTTGTGCCTGTGTGTGTGTGCCTGCCTTAGGAAAAAGTACTGAGACCTACGAAGTTACCATTGAAAATGAGAATTATTATATAACTGTTGCGTGTGTCTTAGGTGACCATCAAAGGAGGCCACTGTAAGGCTCATTTGCCACCTATAAACTTTCTGCACAGCATGCATACTTTTTAATGGTATCAAAGTCATCCCGTGCCAGCAACTTACCTCTTTGGGAACAACATCTAAAGAGGCTAAGTTGAACTCGTGGCATGAAAAAGGCTTTCCAAACAGTTGCGTTTAGGTGACTTTCAGAGCTTTTCTTATTCACGTGGTTTTCTTGTACAGTGTGCTGGGTTGAGTTGTTAATATTTGTCTGCCGAATCGCATGTCTAAATGAGATGGTAGAAAGTAAACTCAACTGTAGAGCAAAAGGGAGTTTTGTATCTCCCTAGAGCTAGAACTACAGGTGGCTGTGAGACACCTGATGTGGGTGGTGGGTGCTGGGAAATGAACCCGGGTCCTCTACTACAGCAGTGTATGCTCTTACCCACTGAGCCATCTCTCCACATCCTCCATCTTCATTTTAAGGAGACTTGAGTGAAGGCTTTCCCTTGTGCAAGGTCAGTTGACTCTGCAGGCTCTTACACACAGAGTATTGGTTACCTCTATCTTCCAGTAGGGTGCAAGAATACTCATTTCTTAGCCGGGCGTGGTGGCACACACCTTTAATCCCAGCACTTTGGGAGGCAGAAGCAGGTGGATCACTGGGAGTGTGATTGAGGCCAGCCTGGTCTACAAAGTGAGTTCAAGACAGCCAAGGCTGTATAGAGAAACCCTGTCTCAAAAAACAAACAAACAAACCAGAAAAAAAAAAACAAAGAAAAAGAAAACTTATTTCTTAAAGCAAAGCAAAACAAAACAAAAACCAACCAAACAAACAAACAAACCAAAACCCCAAAAACAACTCATTTCTTTTATTTCTGATATCATTGCAAATTTTCTTCATCACTGCTTAGGGAGAGGGCTGGACCTTTGGTTAGTGGGGAAACTGTTCTGTCACTGGGCTGGGTAGTTTTATATCAACTTGACGCAAGCTGGAGTCACTGGAGAGGAAGGAGCCTTAATTGAGAAAATGCCTCCGTAAGATCAGGGTGTAGAGAAACTTGTAGGGCATTTTCTTAGCTAGTGATTGATGTGGGAGGGCCCAGCCATTGTTGGTGGGGCCACTCCTGGGCTGGTGGTCCTGGTGTGTACAAGAAAGCAGGATGAGCAAGCCATGGGGAGCAAGCCAGTAGGCAGCACTCCTCCCTGGCCTCTGCATCAGCTCCTGCCTCCAGGTTCCTTCTCTGTTGGAATTCCTGTCCTGACTTCGCTGACAACGCTGACTGATGTGGAACAGCAAGCTAAGTGAATGATGTCCTGCACTAGTTGCTTTGGTCATGGTGTTTCAGCACAGCAATTGAGACTCCCCCAACTAAGCCGGTCAGCCATCTTTAGTTTATGGGAACTCAACAGCAAATCTGTCAGGGTAGAAACCAGTCCCAACACTGTCCTCATAGAAATGAGGGAACACACACATACCCCGCTTTGTGTGACAACTCATCACACAGGTGCTCATCCTAGCATCTAGTTGTGCCTCCAAACTCAAATTTGTTCACATAGTAGTACTAAAAATAAAATTGGAAATCAAGAAAATGAATAATTCAACTAACATATTCAGTCTGGAATATCTGAAAATTCATATTTAACACAGGATTGAATTTGCCCAGCTGTTTACATTTTCCCCTGCCTCTCCCGCCATCGCTGTCCAATTTATATCAGGAACCAAAGTAGCTGTGTACTGAAATACATATGCATTGGTTTCTAGACTCCAGCTTGGCCCCATCTTCCTACATCTCGCCTCTACCTATGACCACTCCCATTAATCCTCCATCTTCATGGATCTCAGGCACTGTGGCTGCCCACTGAGTCCTGTCTACTGAGAAGCTGCTCACCGAGGCTTTGCATGTTACCTGGTGCTTGTGACTAAAGGTACATGGCCATGATAGTGACCAAAGGCCCTGCATCTACACAGAATGTCCTGTGGAAAAAAGTTTTCTCATTCCTGTAGACAAAGCCTTCTTTAGTTCCATAGTTCACTATGCTTGGATACATGAAGGGCAACATCTTTCACTAAGAGACTGGGGAGTGTGTGTGTGTGTGTGTGGGGGGGGGTGCTTTAAAGATTATATAAGCATAGGATTTCCCAGAGTTCTCTAGTGAAAAGCAGTGCTAAGTTCCTGAATTCCAAACAGATGCTTCCAAATACAAGCTCCTAGAGAAAGAGCCTGTAAATCTCTATATCAATCATTCTAGAAAATTCTTGCCATCACACCAGTAGAAAACACTACTCTGTAAAGATTTCTCTTGCTTTCTGAGGCTCAGTGTTCTGAGAAGACCCAGGAACCAAAGTTCTTGGCAAATACATAGTGCCAGGTTTAAGGTGTCAAAAGAAACTTAATAGCAGGGTACAGAAGAGGCTGAGCCACGTGGGCTATTTTCTTGTTCCCATGGTGGTATTCTGGGGCCTGCTAAGTTCTGAGAGATGAAGTAGTTAAGAGAAGGGACACGATGTCTTTTAGTAGCAGAAACTGGACTCCCTTCTAATTGTCTTGGCTCCAACCAGGTTCTGCTCTGTTCCAGGTATGCACTTTGGACGTGTTCCTTCTCCCCGAATGGTGGCCTGGTCCATTGTGTGACATTCTTCAGAATGGTTCTCCAGTTCACGGAGACCATTTCCTGCACAGACACTGCTAGAGAGAAGGAGGTGGCAATTGGCCGCTTATGGCTGAGATGCAGGTAGAAGGTCACGTTACAGAAGATCATTTCTGGGGCTACGTAAGAGAGGAAGGTGCTTGGCTCAACGCACAGAACTTGCCTTAGTAGTAATTCACCAAACTGAGGGGTGATAATTTTTACTTAGTCTGCACCTCAAACTTCAACCTCCTTGGGTGATCTTAAGTATTTATAGAGTGAATCTGACCATAAAACTTGAACTTTTCCCCACAGTCTTATGCCTTTTAAATTTTTTATAGAAGATAAATAACAAATGAATTTAAATAAAACAAAACTTAGTTTTGATTATAAATTGCTCTGCATTTTATACGTAGTAACTAAAGCGTGCCACTCTGGAAATGATGGATTTGAAAAAAATACTGAATATCAGTTACCGCTATCTATCACACTAGCGGTGTGAAGATGCTGGATTTATGTTTGTTAATTTGACTCATATGCAAGTCAAAACATGCACACCTTAATCAGCAGCTGCCTTAATATGCTTCCCATGTTTGTAAAAAATGAAAAGTCCCGCGAGCTATTTTTTGCCTTGTCATTCACACTGTCAGCTGTACCAACGGTTAATCCAATGAATGTGGCGTATCTGGATCCAGGGCAAAGTTACAAACGCTGGAAAAAGCAATGTCCCTTTTGTAGGTAAGGGGAGGCTAAACTTAAACTTAAATTTTCTCAGTTGGTGCTCTGAGGAATATGCCTCTAATGTTATGTGTCAGCTAGGTGTGGTGGTATCTACCTGTCATCCCTGTTCGTGGGAAGTAGAGGCAGGAAGGTCCAGATATCCAGCTCACCCTTGGTTACTTAGTAAGGCCCGCTGCATGAGACTCCGCCTCTAAGAAATGAACAAGTGAATAAGTGTAAAACTGTTTGTACCACTTGAATTCTTGTGTAGATAGAATTTTGGAGTGGACTAATAGCTGTTTTTTTTTTTTTACTGGACCCCCACTGCTGACATTTCTATTCAAGGTTTTAATCCATTCAGTAATTTCCTTATTTGGTAAATAATGCTGTGAATGAGCATCTGTAGGATACTTGCAAGGCAGCAGAGCACAGACCAAGCCTGATCCCCACCATCTACTGGGAAAGATGCTGAACCACCACAAGGAGAGCAGCCCAAAAGCAAGGCCTCTGCTCTCCACCCTCCATCCTGCTCACTTGGGGTGTGCTCAGAACCTCCTCTAAAGCAGAGGGGCCAGAGAGGCGGCCTGCCTGGATGGCACTGCCTAGAGGGGCCCTGTTTCTGGGGTTCCTATTCTAGAGCCTCCTCGATCTTCCTTTCACAGAACGCTTCCTTTCCCAACCTTCCTTGCGGGTCTAAGGACCAGTTAGCAATTTATTTAAATTTAGCAGGGGCCAGCTCCCTGTATAAAAGAAACCCGGGATAAACCCTGAGGCAGAGCATCCTTCTTCAGGCAAACCACCTCTTAATTCATTTTCAATTCTATTCGATTTCCCGAAGCAAGGACACACACGACTCATCTGTAGAATGCATGCCGTGGACATCTGATTTTTGTCACATTTGGGTTGCAAGAACAACTTATTTCTCTTTCTTGAACTGTACATCGGTCACTTGTTAGCATGGATTGTGCTTTATGGTAAGCCATGCATGACATCACAGTATGGGTCTAACCATCTTAAATGTACGGTTCCACAGTGGTCAGACACACTCACAGCACCTTGCAGCTACCACCTCTAGCCTTTTCTCGAACCTCTTCATAATCCCAAACAGAAACTCCGTGCTCATTAAACATTAGTGGCTCCTTTCCCTTCCCTCCATCTCTGGCAGCACCTCAATTTTGTTTCTGTGCCTATTGATTTAACCATACTAAGCACCTCTTATAACGAGTCCCACAGTATTTATTATGCTGTGCTTGGACTAGTTCACCAGGGGCTTAACACTGTAACATCCACCAGAACTCCATGCCCCGGAGATGGCTCAGATATTAAGGTGCTTGCCATGCAAGCCTGATGGCCTGAGTTCAGTTCCTAGAACCCACTGAAAGCTGGCTGAGGTGGCTGAGGTGGCTGAGGTGGCTGACAGCTGCCTTCTCAGTCAGATCTCCTCGGGCAAGGTGGGAGGCAGAGGAGATGGTCAGAAGCTTGCTGGCCAATGAGCAATTTGAAAGAATTTGAAATAGCAGAGGAAGAGAACCAACTCTGTAATGTTTGTCTCAGACCCCATATATGCCATGGTACACATGCACCTGCTTGTACACACGTGCGCGCGCATGCGCGGACGCACACACACACACAGTTTTTTAAAAGCCTTCAGAATTTCATTCCTTTTTAAGATGAAATATTAAATAGTTAATATAAAATGTAATTGCTGGCCTAGTTTGCTTCTCACTGCTATGCTAAACATTGTGGTTAACTTTGGAGAAAAAGAACTTATTTTAGCTTACAAGTTGCAACCCATCATCCACAGGAGCTGAGGCAGGAACTGAATCAGAGCCAGAGACCGTGAATGCTGCTTCCTGCCTTTCTTCTATGCTTATGGTCCAGCTACCATCTCCATGGTCCAGACCGACCTGCCTAAGGATGGCACTGTCCCCACCAGACTGTGCCATCCTACACCAACTGGCAATCAAGAAACTGCCACACTGATATGTCCATAGGCCAATCTGCCAATTGATGTCCGTAGGCCTCTTTTCAGGTGTGTCTACTTTGTGGCAAGTTGACATTAAAATCAATCATCGTAGTTGCATATGTATGATTATGCGACATCTAATTTTGATGTATGGTAGTAGGTAATATTCTATTTCCCTGTTGGTAGCCAGTTGGTTGTTTCTACCCTTTGACTAATGGCCAGCGGTCAACACTGTGTTCATTTGGTTTCTTATCCTCAGGTCTTTGAGGTTAGCCAGGGACTGGAATTTCCTGTTGAAGGGTTTTTCACAGCAGCTACAACCTAGAGGGTAAATGGAGAAATCAAAACTTATTCTTTCAGCCTTGACCTCATTCAAATCAACAAGTCAGATCTAAGACAGTCTTGTTTCATCCGTTTTTGTTCCTGGTAGTTGTCCTCAGTAAGTGCTGCTAGGTGGGAAAAGAGAAGGAAGGGGAAGGAGAAAAACAGAACTAGAAGAGGTGTTTTAAAAATAACTCCATCATGAACCACACGAACCACATGAGTCTTGCATGCTTCCCTTAATCCATTCTATCTCATGATTTTACCGTCATTTCTCCCAGCTACCGACTCAATCAGGAACCATTGGTTCGGGCTTGTTTGTTTGTTTTATCTGTGTGGGGATGCTGACTGTGTAGCTCAGGCTGGAACCCAATTCACAACCATCCTGCCTCCATCTTTTGAGTACTGGGACTACAGCCATGCATCCCTACATCAGACTGGGCACAAATGCCCTCCTGGGATATGTGCTCAGTAAGTATTTGTGGTTGAGGCAATTAATTGTGAATATCAAAACCTGAGCAGCTATATGATGCGTCTCTAATACCATTCCTGTTTCTAGGCTCCGAGTTCAATAGTCAGTGATCACAGTGGCCTTGGAAAGTGATGTGTCTTATACAAAAGCAGCAAATACTTTTAATCACTGAGCTATCTATCCAGCCCCAGAAGCAAAGGCTTTTGGGGTAAAGAAAAAAAAATCTCAAATTTAATAAAGGAAATTACTGGATACAATTAGTGTATCCAGAGTTCAAGGGAACAGGCTACAGAAAAAGTTGGATTACCGTTAACCTGGGAAAATGCTTGTGATGTGTAGGAAGGGGGAGTTAGTTTGTGGTGTGGGGAGTGGCATTTCAAAGCTATTTGGAAGTGGGAGTGAGGTTGGAAATAAAGGCATACACAAGCAGTTGGCCTTCTATGAATGAAGCAGACTGAGACAGAAGCCACTCCGGGATGTACTGGGCGATGGAGGGCAGGCTCTTGGTTGAAAATCATTCTGAAAAAGGAACTGGAAGTTGTTCCCACTGTGATTAAGGGCTCCTCTGCTCCGTTTTTGGGCACCGACCAATGGAAGCTTTAATGAACAAGATTTCTCTGCACAATAAGATCAAGCATATTATTTATTAATGGAAAAATATGCCAAAACATCCACAATAGTTTTCTTCGTACAGTTTCCATGAAGGGTCCTTTAAAGGTGTCTGTGAAATATTAGGTAGTGAGGATATCTTAATTTTCTCTGTAAGGTGAAGCTTTTAAAGTTCACACTGTATTGATTAGGATGTTTTGGTCTAAGCTGCAGAAAGAGCCTTTAACTCAATCAGTCAGGCAAGCTTATGGGAGCGGTGGGAGGAGGGCAGGGAACCAGGCAGGCTCTGAACGCAGCAGAGAGCAGCCCAGGCTCCTCCAGAGGCATCAGGGCAGAGATGAGGGTGGTGCCTGCTGGGTCCCTTGCTCTGCTAAGTGTCAGGAAAGGAGCTTCTGGTGAATTGTGTCCCACTCCTCATATGGAGAGGGCGGGATCTGTCCCTCAGATTCTCATGGGTGCAGCTGTTTCCAAAGCCAGGAGAAACGGAGGGAGTATTACTAAAAGAAAACGGAATAGCAGAATTAAAAAAAAAAAAAATCAATGACCTCTTGTCATATTTTGAATTTATAATTAAACTATAATGTTTTTTCATCTTATTTTCAAGTGTGCCCATGTAGGTATGTGCAGGTATGCCATGACTCCAGAGTGAAGGCCACAGTCCGAGGATGATTGTGGGAGTGGGAGTGTTCTCTCTTTCGTCTAGGTCCTAGGGACTGAGTCAGGCTTTTTGTCAAGTATCCCCACCTGCTGAGCCATCTCACCAGCCCATGTTATAATGATTTTAAGGTGTAACACTCGTGCCCTATATAAGATTGTTTAATCATGTTTCCTCCCCTCTTTTATATTTTTATTGGGGCTCTGAAAACTTATCTTCCTTAGTGGGTATGCATGGGACATGAGACCAGAGGGCCATAGTGGTGGAATAACCCCAGGGGAAGTAGGGTTTTGCTTCCTTTGCAATGGAAAAGAAGACACAATAGTCATCAAACATAAGTGAGTGTTGTTTAATTTTATGTCATGGTTTGCTAAAGAGAAACATTTTAGGTAAACTCCATTTATAAAGCACTTGAGGCAGTGTGACCGTGGTTTTCACCAGAGTTCTTTGCTTTGCGAATTTGAGACACTCACTCCAAGGTATCTAAAGCCAGCACGAGAAGATATGATAGAATAATTCTATGTGAAAAGTTTGCAAAGCTCAGGCTCTGAGCCCTGTTGCAAAGTCTTAGAGACAGCACTCGTTCAGAGTGCAAAATGTGTGAGCCTTTGTGGCCCATACTGCCGCGGGAGGCCTTGCTTTCTCCTCAGGCAGCTCCTTCCTTCTGCAGAGGAGGCTCTGGCTCCCTCCTAGAAACGCTCTGAAACATTGTCTCCAACTGAACTGCTGGTCAGGGATAGATAGCCTTGCTTTTGAATCGCAGCTGGAGGGCAGCATTCATCCCGGCCGGTGTTTGGGAGGGCCAGGTCCACACCCAGCTCTTGGCGTTGTGAAAGTCTGAGAGAAAGGAGTGGGTGTGAACTGTTAGGTCCCGGAGAAGTTCCCTGTGTTTGCTGAACAGAGAAAGAAACTGGGGTGAGAGAGAGGCAAGCTCAGAGACGGTGGTGTGAGAGAAATGTGGGAGAACACGGTTGGCGATTTTAGAACACGAAGGATGGATGAGAAACTGTCCTGTTAGGTTTCATAATGCACTGACCAAAACCAACTTAAGGGAGAAGAGGGCTTGTTTCATTTTATAACTCCCCGGTCATAGTCCGAGCGGAGCAGGCAGGAAAGCAGAGGCCACGGAGGAGCGCCCGCTCGGTTGCTCCCTGTGGTTTGCTCAGCCTGCTTTTTTATAAAACCCAGAACCACCTGCCCAGGGCTTGCACCGCCTACAGTTGGCCAGGCTTCCCACATCAATCATTAATCAGGAAAATGTCCCACAAACATTCCCGTGACAGAGGCGATCCCTCAACTGAGGTATCCTCTTCCAAGGTGAGCCCAGACGGTGGAGCTGATGAACCCTAACCTACACACAGGACCTCAAAAAGAAAATTGTCAAGTCAAGGGGCTTTCTTTCAGATGTGTAGAAATGGCACCCTCTCTCCAAGTGTCATAACCAAGAAAGTGGTTGCATGGGCAGGAAGTCCTGAGGTTCTTCAAGTCTGGGGAAATTGTCATGCGATGTAAAGTGACAGCCCTCCTTTCTTTCTTTCTTTCTTTCTTTCTTTCTTTCTTTCTTCCTTTCTTCTTTTTTTCCCCCTGTCTCTGTTGTCTTTGGTGTGGGTTTTAATTACCAGGGACCAGGTGTCACATGCAGCATAGTGGAGTTCAAGGGCAACATGATGTCATGTCTTAGATACAGGAAGATTCTCAGAAAATTCTCCTCACCACATGGGGCAGAGAGGAAAGAAAGCAGGCCCCTGCGAGGCCTCCACACTGGCAACCGCTGGGATTCTGGGTGAGAGAAGGCAAAAGCAGGCAATCAGCGGGTATAGCTTACAAAGTACAAAATTCAGAGCCCAGGAAACTAAAGAGGCCTCAGCAAAAGGGGTCAGAGTGGTGGGAGGTCGGAAGGTGGGCAGGGAGACTGAACCGAGACAGGGCCCGCAGGCGAGCTTGCTCAATGCAGTGTTTGTTTGCGACACAAATGCCGTCTCGGCATCTTGCTGTACATCGAGGCAGCTATTAGAACGTGCTTTACCTGTTCTCACTGCCGTTAAGAAAAACC